>NC_143018.1:132658137-133258137 GCF_055824585.1 Amblyomma mixtum | reverse complement strand
AGAAACCAGCCTGGAAACAAAAATAAAAAACGCCGTATTTGTATGCAGGGCAGGAAGCATAAAAAAATGCTCTGTGAGAGTGAAACCAAGTAGACAAAACTTACTGGCTTGATACGACTCCAGAAAAAAATGCTTCGGGTGATGATGCGGTGGCTACATCGTGAGTAGCGAGTTCTAATAGGCTATCGTACTCGAAAAGAACGACAGGTTGCATTGGTTCTGCACTGAAGAACTCCAATTTCTTTGTCATGTTCGTACCCATGGGATTTCGTATTTTTTTGTACTGCATACAAGACAGAAATTCTTTATTTTATTTTGTATGGTAATTGATTATGGCGAAGAACATTGTCAAATGATGCAATTTTAGACGAGATTCAAAGGTGGGAAAAACGGAGCGGCTGAGAAGGTTAGATACAGATACCTGTCTTCAGTAGGCATGGCAAATCGCAGTACTTTTTTCTTTAACCCCCCTCCCCCCCCCGCTCCCCCCACTGCCTGGACTTTTTATGTCTATTTCCGTATGCAGATACCATATCAAATCTACACGGCGTTACGGACAAGTAAATACTGTAGAGATAGCTAATATAATCGCATTAAACATTCCGTCTTGAAAGAATGTCGTACGCCAAACAAGGACGAAACAGGAAGGAAAAATACAGAACAGGGTTATGTGTTTTCATTCCTGTTTCGTCCTTTTTGGCGTACGACATTCTTTCAAGACGATGTACCAACTAACCCGTCAAAAAGTTCTACTAAACATTGCGAAAGGGAGAGTCAAGGTGATTAAAAATATTATGGGGCCGCTTAACGCAACTTAAGCGGGCGATGCGATAGCGGTGTGTTCTGGGTACAATGCGCACGGATAGAAGTTGATGAAGACGGCGACATCCAAACCACAGAGGCACGTGAAGGTGAAGGTGAAGGTGAAGGTTTATTTCCGCAACTGGGTGTTGCGAGGACAGCCAGGGAAAAAGCTGTATAGACAGCTTGAGAGGTCCTGGCTTCCTTTTACAGTGCAGCATTGACGGCGGCGGATTACAACATCAAACAAATTGTAAGAAAAAACTCGTATGTTCTGTACATAGAATGACACATGTATGTTCAGTAAGGAGTACATTCTGCTTGTAAAAGAAAAAAGAACTATATTAGGTCAAAGAGACTATAAAGGCAAACACAGGGAGGAGAAAATAAAGGACAGCAGAACTGACAGGTGCACTCAAAATGGTAATAGCAAGAAAAAAAAGAACTACACGAATATTTGGGGCAATTCTTTCAGAGAAATATTGGAGACATCAAGATTCTTGTGGCAGTACAACTGGTTCAGAAGTGTCGGTAAGGTATGCTGCAACATTTGTTTGCCATAGTTTGTACGGCATTTCTTAACATTACAAGGCTCTGCTGCGCGGGTATCATACACAGTTCTGCTTTGCTCTAACCTAGCAAGTGTAAGTAAGAAGTCATCATTTTTCATTATGGCGAGTTTATATTTATAGCACAGCCTATAGTTATACATGGATTTCATTGGAATAACGTTGTGTCGGTGGAAAAGGCTCGCAGTGTGGAAGAAATACGGCACTTTACATGCAATGCGTATAATACGTTTTTGTAAGACAGTGAGTTAATATTTTCAGCTGTTGTTGTTGCCCACACCATACATCCGTAGCTGGCTATGGAAGAGAACAAAGAGTGATAAAGTAACGTGCAGTGCAGATTGGCGCGTGAGACTGGCAGTTAAGCACGCGAGATGGGCAGGTGCGGCGACGGCGTCGTGCCACTGCAGGGGCCACTGAAACTGATATGTAAATGCTGCTGCATGTTCGGAACCCAATCCCAGCCATGAAGTGCTTATTTTGTCTGTTTATCACGCCTCCCCCCCCCCCCCTTACATGCTCTCGCCAACTTGCCTTCTCTCGCAGCGTCCAAGCTCCATCGGGGGTGTTGGATTTTGAAATTTGGCTCTATCTTTTGATTGCTTCTTTGATTTCACGTTATCTTGATGATGAAAACTCTCTCGACCAGTCACTGAGCTTCGTGACATAGAACGCCAGGGTCTTGCATTCATCATAGCTTAATCAGTACGATATAATTGAGACAAGCAATACTAACTTCAACCAAAGCATTTAGTACAAGCAATGCGGGATATGTAGTACCTAGTGTAGTGCAGTGTAGTTTAGTGCCGCCTAAGCAGCGCTTGCTCGTTGAGGGGACGGAAAGCGGTTGGTTGAATGCCCCGGCCCCCTTCGCGACCTTCGCAAGTGAGCGAGGCTAACTTGCGCGAGGCTAACTTGCGAGGCTAACTTGCGAAAGTAAGCGAGGCTACTACACTAGTGTAGTGCACTACACTACACTAGTTGTGGGGACGGAAAGCGGTCGGTTGAATGCCCCGGCACCCTTCCTCACCTTCGCAAGTTAGACTCGCTCCGACTGAGACTCCGAGTCCGTGCCATGCGGACGCGCTTCGCATGGGCTCCGTAAATTATCGCTACCACAGCGAAACGAAACAGCGCATTGACCCAAGACTGGTACCAGACGAAGCGGAACACCATCCGGATTCCGTGGATACCTCTCGCTACCAGGCAAGTGGGTCATCTGCCAAATAATCGACGGAAACATTTTTCGGACGCCGTGCTGACAGCTAGGCATAGCTGCGACCACGGCATCGACCGAGCCGGCTAGGCCTAACGGCGGCGCCGGTGACGAGTACGGTCACGCAAGATAATCCACGCCGTAGAAGACGAAGCTGTAACGGAGGCAGAGCTTCAGGATGAGGGATGGATCCCCGCCGCCCTCACCACACAGAAGAAATACAGGAAAAATAGGCAAGCCGCCAACAGAACGCCGGCAGCAGACGCTGACGGGCCGGGGCGTCGCTCTGATCACAGCATGGCGTTCAAGGATGGAAACTCTGCTACACCAAAGCCGCGTCCGCCAACTCTATTTCGAGGCAAACCGCTGCCGAAACTCCCGCAAGACGACTACATAATCGTCGTACGACCACGAACGCCACTCGATCTGAAGACGGCATCCAGATTGGAGATTGCCGAAGCCATCTGTACGGCGCTAAAACTGCCTCCAGCGGAGACAGTCCAGAATGATAGGTTCAGAGTACATCCGTCGAACAACACTCTGACCATCTGCACACCGAACATGCAACGTGCCGAAGCTTACAGTCGCCTGACA
Source organism: Amblyomma mixtum (assembly GCF_055824585.1). NCBI lineage: Eukaryota > Metazoa > Arthropoda > Arachnida > Ixodida > Ixodidae > Amblyomma > Amblyomma mixtum. The sequence goes on along the minus strand of NC_143018.1, from coordinate 133,254,957 downwards.
TCTTTCCAGATGGCGGACCAGCTGTTTAATATTAAGTCCTACGTACCAAAGCCAGAAGATTCTGTCAGAGGTACCGTCTGCAACACTTACACGAGAGAAACGGACGAGGAGATCCTAGCGGAACTTCGCGCCAGAAATTCCGACACGGGCATCATACACGCGCGAAGAATGGGGCAGACCAGGCACTTCTTCGTCATATTTGCCGGAAATCAGCGCCCAAGATCCATCAGATACCTGATGTTCGATGAAATCGCTTATCCGTACCACGACAGAGTGGAAGTTTGCTTCAACTGTCGGAAGGTTGGACACCGCATGGACGTCTGCCCACAACCATTCACCTACTCTCTACCATACCTCAAACTATTTAAGGTGGACATCGACACATTAAACAGGTTTCTCAGACAGGAATATAAAGCTGGTCTAGGGCTTCCTAGAAACACACCCACGGACAGATTTTTACCCTTGGGTATACACAACACTGTAGAAGAACTCATCACTACACACAAGGCGATGCACATCCAAAGACTGGCCAACACTACAGCGGGAAGGGAGATTCAAGATTAAATAGGCGTAAACGCTGAACCCATGTCTAACCGCCCGGGCCCTCTACTACGAGGAGTGCGCGACAAACTAGTCATGAAACCCCTCCCCAAAAATATGCTACCGGGCTTCCACGATGGCAGACGACGAGCCAGAGCGCGGGCTCTGCATAGAAAGTACCTCAATCATCCTGGAGCAGTATACACCGATGCAGCCGATTATAATTTTAGCCAAGGGGCCTTCGCTATCTGCGCATCCAAATTCATGGCAGGAAGAAGCGTGTGCATCTCGGCGGCCTCAGTCACGGTCAAGTACGCGGATCAAGCAGAAGAAGCGGCCATAGCCTTGACAATAGCAAATACTAACGCTGGCATCATTCTCAGTGATTCCAAGACTGCCATACGGAGCTTCTCGCGCGGTAGAATATCCCTAACTGCTAGAAACATCCTCACAAATATTACACTGCAACGAGAAATAGAACCGGTATGGACTCCTGCTCATTCAGGGAACCCAGGGAACGAAGCAGCCCACCAACACGCTCAAGGTTTTGTCGGCCGAGCGGTGGGCTCTCGTCCAGGGGGATCCGAGATGGGGGCAGTGAGTTCGTACCACGAAATTACCCAATTCTACAAACTCTCTAGAAGAATCCATCCTCCCCCGCACAAGTCACTCTCCAAACACCAAGAGGTGTCTTGGAGAAGACTTCAAACCCATTCTTACCTGAACAGGTACATTTACGCACACATCTACCCCGATCTCATAGACCCCACCTGCAAACACTGCGGTAGCACTGTCACCCTCGATCATATGCTATGGCACTGCCCGGAGGATCCCCCTCCGGAAGCTCTTATAGAAGCTCCCTTACCAGACGCCTGGGAAGAAGTGCTGCGCAGCTCGGATCCCGCCGTCCAGGCAGGAGCCATCGAGCGCGCCGAAGAGGTCGCCGCCAGCTATCAGCTAACGGCCTCCTGGCCCTTCTGCTAAGCGTCCAGGAACCCTTCTTTTCCGACAATAAAGTTTTCTCTCTCTCTCTCTCTAGCCTCGCTCCTCGTTAGGACCGTAGCTTTCCCTCGCGTCGCTCCTCAGTCCCTTCGTGTTTCTTTTCCACCCTGTTCAACATCTACAAATCGTTGGCGCACTGTGCCTTCTTGTTTTGCCACGAGAACGCGGCGGCGGGATAATCGCGAGCCGGACAGTTGGCTTGGTGATTTCGGTGCGTGCGGACGTCTTTGAGGTCAGCCAGGGAAGTGGTCGGCAAGCGAGCTAAGGCGGCAGCCTGACGCGTAGAGCGCGGCGACGGCGGCGGCGAATACTTTGATATCAATATCCTGCACGTCCTATACTTCACATTAATACATACGCACCTTTCATATTGCATCGAGTCGTGGGGCTGGACCTATAGAACATAACTAGAGCCTATTAAAAAGTTACAGAAGCGAGCACTTAGAATAATTAGAATAATTTCATTTTCTAGTTACACTGTGCGCAGTAAGGCAGTATTCACTAAACTACGCGTATTACCACTCAATTTACTTCGTGAGAAAAGAACTGCTGAATGTGTCCATAAAATAATAACAAACAACCTCCCTTTGATATATCAATATTTAACATCCCGCCACTTCCAACACGGAGCCGCACGTACGGCAATTTTAACTTGCCAGTGAAAAGAAATGTATATGGAGAGCGTCTCCTAGAGTTTACAGGCGTAAAAATTTGGAATAATCTACCACATGACCTAAAGACTGCCTACAACTTCTCCATTGGAATAAAAAATTATTACCACAAAAAGAATGACACACTTTGCGTTCATACTTTCATTTTTTGCTAGTCGTCTTAGATATTTGCCTGATAATATTTGCATGTAGCCGAATCCTGATACCTTGATTTATTTATAGATTTATACATTTGCGTCTATTCTAAAAATGTTTTTGTGATTAAAAGCTCTGCACTAAAATCATTTTTTCCTCTTCTCATGTGTTGTACCCTTCTGATGCTTTGTAAATACTTAACAGCTATTTTCCGCTAGCTTTTTGTGATGCCTTAATTTTTGTGTAAGTTCTACGCGTTTTGTTTGATCTGTAAGTTTTTAGTTTATATAATTTGTAACATATGTGTTTCTTTTGTTGATGCTCTTACAAGTATTGAGAGCGATGTATAGCCTTCTTTATGCTAACTTACTGTCTTTATTTTGGTATATTGTTGCTTGCATGTTTGTATACTTTTTTTCTATTGCACCAGTTACTAGCCGTTGGCTATAGGGCCGGGCAGTGTTTGCGTTGCGTACATTTGTAATGCAACAGCGACCAATAAGTAAATGAATGAATGAATGAATGAATAAATGAATGAATGAATGAATGAATGAATGAATGAATGAATGAATGAATGAATGAATGAATGAATACGCGTGGCCCAAGTTCGCCCGTATCCGCGACGCCCCGTCCAGTCACTGTTCCTTGTCTTAACCTTTTATACAGCATTGCTTTCACCTTGTAACATTGTTGTATAGTTCTCGCCCTGATGTTTGTCTCTTCATGTCAATAGTTAATTGTGTCCTCATTCTGTGTTTGCGTTCCGCATGCCGCCTGTGTATTTCCGCTATTTTGCTTGACTTGTTTGGTAACCTTTTGTCTGTGTAGTTTGCCCAAGTGAAGGGGTTTTATTAAGAAACTTGCCTACGCCTCATGCCTCCGGTCAGCGTCTAATCAGGTATGGCCCCTATCGCCGGTCAGCAGTCGGACCTCATCTTTTGCACGCGGGGAGGAGAAGTTTGTCGCTCCTCCCCCTCCAACTTAATGACAGTGGAATGGTGGGCAGGTTGGCCCTATTAATTATAACTTCGCCGCCACCCAAACATCAAGCCACCCACGATATCCTGGCCTTCCTGTAGATATTTCAAGGCGGAAGCCTGCAATGCCTCATCGTTGTAAGCAGGAGTTGTCGACAGAAATGTCACGCTCTTAAATTGGTCGAAACGGTCGTGACGTCACAGTACGCGAATTTCAAATGGGGCCAGTTGTACTTCGGCTAGTAACCATGCAACCAATTAAAAGGGTTATATAGTGATCCTCCAAGTAAGTGGAACTGAGTTTAGGTAATTGCTTAATTACCCATTTAGCCTAATTCACCATTCTATTCAGGTCAGATAAATAAATAAACCCGAGTAGGAAATTGGTTGAGTTTGGGAATCGAACCGCGGTCTCTGGAGTGCGAGTCGAGCATGCTACCACTCCGCCATGCCAGCTCGATCGTTTGGAATGAACAAAGGTGTGTCTTCGTTCACTCCCATCTTCCTCCCTTCCCGTTACGACGAGGTTTAGGTGTCCACCGAGATATGAGAGACAGATACATTTCCTTTCCTCAAAAACCAATTTATCAACGAGCAAGGCGTATTTGTCCGCGTTTCAGATTGGTCCAAACTGTCGTGACGTCACCGCGCGCGAATTTTGACGGGTGTCCACCGAAATATTTTAGACAGTTACTGCGCAACTTCCTTTCCTCAAATACCATTTTTTACTAGTGTCTACTGAGATATGTGAGACTTCTCAGTAAGGCACGAACTTCTCAGTAAGGCACGAACACTCAAGAAGGAAAAAGGGTGGCTGCTTCTCTGGACGAAAAACTGCCAAATTTTGGCACGTAAGACAGAGACCAGCCATGTTTTCCGTATTAAATCTGAATCCGACCTTGTCATTTTCACTTGAGACTTTGCACTTTTCTTTCAATCTCGTCCATCAACATGGATTCATACTTTACGCCTTCAAATCTAAAATCTTATCTTTCCCCTTCTTGCCGATCTTTTATTCATTTTAATGCGCGAAGTCTACGAAAACATTCGGACGACTTAACTAACCTATTATCAGCCACTCAACACCAATTCTCCGTAATCTGCGTGAGCGAAACTTGGCTGTCTGATGCCGATAAGAACCTGTACACGTTGCCTACATATAGCGCTGAATACTGCCATCGTAGCGATAGTGCGCACGGTGGCTCAGCGATCTTTATTTCCTCTTGCTATCATTATCGTCGCCGAGTTGATCTATCGCTGAAAGTGGTAAATTGTGAATCTGTATGGATCGAACCAGACGAAGCTTTCTTTTCACTAGATAGAAAAAATATAGTCATTGGCTGCATATACCGGTCATCATCGTCCAATGTCAAAGATTTCTGCTCAGCTCTACACTCAGTCTTAGGGGTACTGTCAGTCAAAAGCAAAAATGTTATAATAATGGGTGACATCAACATTAACACATTAGATCCCGACTGTTCCTCATACGTAGATTATATGGAAGTTTTAAATACTCATGGCTTCGAAAATCTTATCAACATTCCCACACGCATATCCGCTAATGGTTCAAGCTCCCTCGTAGATCACGCTTTATCCAACCTAATGACCGCCCCTAATGCAGGTGTGATAGAAGCCGATATAACCGACCACTACCCTATCTTTATACAGTTGGACAACTGTGTTAACTATGTGAGGAATACAGAATTCATTAAAAAAACATTGAACTCTGCATTATTCCTTGAATTGGTTGCTATTATTGACTAGTCAGTGATTAGGGCTCTTGATGACGCTGATATGGCATTCAATCAGTTGTTTATTATTATCTCTAATACTATAGATGAATGTTCTACAGTATATAACCACAAAAAGAAATTTTCAACTCCGAATAATCCCTGGATGACTTCTAGTCTTCTAAGCAGCTTGAGAAAGAAAGATAACCTCTATAGAAAATGCACAAAGCAACCATTTAACTTAAGGCTTTTAGCATGTTATAAGAAATATTCTAATGTATTAGGCTTGCTCCTTAGAACCGCGCAGAAAAAGTACTACGAAAGAGAAATAACTCGCGCAGGTAATAACGTTCATAAGCAATGGAAAGTTATTAATTCCTTCCTAAACAGAAACAACTCGAAAGTTCCCATATCAACAATTACTTCCGGTAAAGAAACATATAACAATCCCTCAGGCATTGCTGAAGCCTTTAGTGATTCATCTGCTCTAGCCTCAGGAGTTTTAAGTACTGCCGCAAATCAAACATTACAACGATCTCCCCATAGCATTTTCCTTTTTCCTGTTTCTCCTGAAGAAATTGGCACAATAATCAGCTATCTGAAAGACGACAGTCCAGGTCTCGATAATATACAATCATCACATATTAAGTTAATCGCGCACCTCATTTGCGATGTGTTCGCCCATATTGTCAACTTGGTCTTGAAGTCAGGCACTTTCCCTACTGCGTTGAAAAAGGCAAAGCTAATTCCACTCTTCAAAAAGGGTGATAACCAAACCATTTCTAACTATCGCCCAATCGCCATTTTATCATTTTTCAGCAAAATTATTGAAAAAGCTATTGTTATTCGAATAAACAACAACTTAACAAAATTTAACATTCTCTCACCTAACCAGTTCGGTTTCAGAATGGGGTTCTCCACCAAATTAGCGGTGATCGCTCACACAGATAAAATTAAATCCTACATCGACGCAGGTAACTTTGCTGGTGCATTATTTATTGACCTTTCCAAAGCTTTTGATTCCCTTAACCATGCTATTTTATTCAAGAAGCTTGACGCTATTGGCATAAATGGGCCTGCGCTTTCGCTAATCAGACGCTATTTATTCAATAGAAAAAAATGCGTGTTCATCTCAGGAACGTACTCAAAATTCAGGACTACTAACGTTGGAGTTCCGCAAGGTTCTCTTCTTGGCCCTCTTCTGTTTTTATTATATATCATTGACCTCCCTAGGTGTCTTCATAATTCCAACTGTTTTCTTTATGCGGACGACACAACAATCTTAACCTAGGATTCACATATAACTAAAGTGGTTGACAAACTTAACATTGATGCACAGAATTTATTCGATTGGTGCAGAAATAATGTGCTGTCCATCAATGGATCCAAATCTAGCTTTATAGTTTTTAGGTCCCCCAAAAAAATTCTTTGCGAAAACCCATCTGTTAGCGTAGGCTCAAACTCGATCTTTTCAGCTGATCACGCATCCTTTCTAGGTGTAGTACTTGACAAACATCTTAAATTTCAGACCCACATTACATTCATTTCAAGAAAAATGGCGTATGGTATTAGAGTACTAATTAAAGTTGGACCATATTTCCATGTGCCCATTCTCATTTCCTTCTGTTATTCGTTCATCCACTCCCATATTCAGTATTGCATTTTATCTTGGGGAAACACACATCCTTCGCATTTATCATCTCTGCAAACTATTCAAAACCAAGCCATTCGCATTTTAACTTACAGTCACTACTCTGTAAGTGCGCCTCGTCTGCTCCTATCCCACAGTATTTTGTCTGTGCGCAAAATCATCGAATACAAATTATGCACCATCATGTACCAATCTGTTAAAGAGCTACTTCCTTTTTCGCTAACTACCGGTGAACAAATTCCGCGTCGCAACGACACACGTTTTGCTGATCACAATAACTTCTTACTCCCTAAACCTAACACTAATTATTGTAAACAAACAGTTAGTTTCTCCACTACCACTTTATGGAACTCATTACCTGTTACCATTAAGCAATCATCAAATATCTGTGCCCTTAAATCCGCTCTTCGTCAGTTTTTACAATCCCTCTAATAGTATTTCTCATGATAAATGGTACTAGTTTTGTAATTTATATCACTAATTTTTGTTTTGTGTTGTTCTGTACGCTTTTAGGTGCGCAATCATTTTTCATTCAAATAAGTTTTTGCATTATTTCCTGTATATCACTTCCTGCTCTTTATTGATGCCAACATTTTTATAATTTTTGCATTTGCTGCCCAATACTTATTTTTACAGTTGTACTCACAGGAGGTCCCGTCCACAGTCTCTGACTTTGGGACCTCCTTCTGTATTCCATTGTTTTTTATTCTTGTACCATAAACATGCAATAAACGAACCTTGAAACCTTGAGTTAATGTGTAATTTCCTTTCCTGAAATACAATTTTCATTTTCTTCATTACGGCCCCTCTTTCTTCTTTCACTCACACTTCCTCCCTTCCTGTACCGTGCGGCTCAGGTGTCCACCGAGATGACAGAGAATTACAGCCCCATATCCTTTCCTCAAAAAGCGTTGCGTTCAAAGGGCAACGCGTCGCGCCGAACGGTCGGTGGCGTTCCTTGGCCTCCGTGGCAGCGCTACAACACGCTGTCGCGTTCCACTCCTAAAGGCGAAGCTTAAGCGTCATTAATTGGCAGTTATTAAATGCACCAACAAAATGTGCAGTGAACAATCGCGTAGCAGATGGCAGCTCTCAGGCTTTCGCCTTTCACCACTTTAGCCGCTTAAGTTCCTAGTAATTTTTTCACGGCCTTACCTGTTTTAGGGATAAACGTCACGAGTGACGTTTTCCACTCAGGACGGAGTGGACGCCCGCCCCAGATCTGGTTGATGTATTCTAATGAGGTAACCTGGCTGGCCAGGAAACTATTTCATTCGGCGCGATCGATTGGTTTTAAGGCGGAAGCTTTTAATGCCTCATCGTTGTAAGCAGGAGCTGTCGACAAAAATGTCACGCTTTTCAATTGGTTGAAACGATCGTGACGTCACAGTGCGCGAATTTCAAACGGGGCCAATTGTACTTTGGCTACTAACCATGCAACCAATTAAATGGATCGTATAATGATGCTCCAAGTAAGTTTGACTGAGTTTAGTTAATTGCTTACTTAACCAATTAGTCTAACCTTTCTAGTCGGACCAGATAAATATATAAAACCAAGTAAGAAATTGGCCGAGCTTGGGAATCGAACCCCGGTCTCCGGAGTGCGAGTCGAGCACGCTACCACTCCGCCATGCCACCTTTTTTTTCTTCAACATGGTATTTGTTACAGTGATGTAATGTTCTATGTACATGAACTATATACAAGCCATTATGAAAACAGTGTTAAACAATACATATTGAAAAGACCATGCACTAGAAAAGGGGCAATGCGGAGAACATCACTAATAGTGAGTGCCACTCCGGTTCGTACTCAGTCTAGGCATACACGTCTCTTAGATTAACAACCATTCGACTGAAGTAATCCTTTGCAGACACAACAGGTTCACAGTGTCTGTCCATCATGCGGGTTTTCCAGAGGCTGTGCAGTCCAATCAGAAAGAACATCTGCAGGGGTTCAGCAACAAATGGCAGCGCAGTGAGATAGCGGAAAGAATGTGGAGCCAGATGAATTCTTTTTTTTTTAATGTGCGTTGCAGGATATCCGAGAAGAGTACTGCATCTTTGCAACTGATTAAACAATGCTCAATTGTTTCTGGTTCATCACAAGTGCGGCAACTAACGGTAGACACAAAAATGCCCTTTTTCTTTAACCATGTTCTAACGGGCAACGTACCGGTGTGTAACTTAAAGAAAAAGGTCTTTGTACACGGCGAGACTGGCATCTTACGTACTCTTTTGAGTACGTCATGCCCAGGTAAACCAAAATACAGAGAGCGGTACATGGGCGGAGGGAAGAGCATATTAATCAAATCCTTATACAACATTTTCCTCAAAACTAAAAAAAGGAACTCAGGAGAAAAACGAACAAGTAGGAAACGGACAGCCAAATACACCTCTTGCATTATGCCCCACAAACACGGACGGGCGCAAACATTGGAAGACACAATGAGGTTTGAAGGTTTGAAGGTTTATTTATTTCCGCAAATAGGTGTTGCGAGGAAAGCCAGGGAAAAAGCTGTATAGACAGCTTGAGAGGTCCTGGCTTCCTCTTACAGTGCAGCATTGACGGCGGCGGAATAGGACATCAAACAAGTAGTAAGAAAAAACTCGTATGTTGTGTACATAGAATGACACATGTACGTTCAGTAAGCAGTACATTCTGCTTGTAAAAGAAAAAAGAACTATATTAGGTCAAAGAGACTATAAAGGCAAACACAGGGAGGAGAAAATAAAGGACAGCAGAACTGACAGGTGCACTCAAAATGGTAATAGCAAGAAAAAAAAGAACTACACGAATATTTGGGGCAATTCTTTCAGAGAAATATTGGAGACATCAAGATTCTTGTGGCAGTACAACTGGTTCAGAAGTGTCGGTAAGGTATGCTGCAACATTTGTTTGCCATAGTTTGTACGGCATTTCTTAACATTCCAAGGCTCTGCTGAACATGAACTAAATTTGTTTGCAGGAATGAACGTACTATTGGGTGTGTAGTGTCACGGAAAGACATGAAACGTGACACTACCTGTCGGACATACAGGTGAACTAGGCCAAGGCCACCAGCGCTTACAGGCCGAAAAAGGTTATCACGCCTCATGGATTCAAAAGACGAATCCCACACAAAAGTAGCGAAAACCCTGTGAAAACGCTGGATAGGAAGTCTTGCGCAATGAATAATTTGCAGTGCATAATATATTTTAGTGGCGAGAAACAGATTACAGGCGGTCGCCCTGCCAAAAATTGAGGGGCCGTGGGGGACAAACGTTTGAGCATAGCGCTGAAGAGTTGACACGTGGTCTTTCCAATAATGTGCGCTACGCTTATAGGCACTCAAAGGGACGCCAAGGTACTTTGGTGGCCTGCATGTCCGTGTTATACCAGCATATTCAGGAGGTGTCGCACCCCAGCTACCAATCCAAAGACCGCAAGTCTTAGAGCGATTAATCCGACTTCCTGACACCGAACCAAAGTCCTCCGTTAAACGAATAACCTCATCGATGGTTGGCTTATCAGTACAAAAAAACGCAAGGTCATCTGCATAAGCCAATACCTTCAGTTCGTGGCCCATTATTCGGAAACCACTGACAGCTCTACTGTTTATAACACTTATGCAAAGTGGCTCCAAGTATAATGTGAACAGGAGCGGAGACAGTGGGCACCCTTGTTTCACCGAAGACTGAATTGGGACTGGTTGCGAGAGACAGCCACTAACAATCAAGCGCGTGGTACAGGATTTGTAACAAAGGCGTATGCCAGTAGAAAGTATTGAACCAAGATTGACGTGATTTAAAAGTGCAAAAAGAAATGAATGGCACACTCGATCAAATGCCGTTGCCAGGTCAATTTGCAGCACTGCTAATTGTTCTTCAGCGTCACTACAATACTGCAACACCGTACGCGCTACATGGAGGTTAGATTGTATTGATCGTCCCCGCAAGCCACATGTTTGATGAGGCCCAATCAAAGTAGAGATTGCAAGCTGCAGCCGATTTGACAGTATTTTAGCAAAAATCTTGTAATCTACATTAGAAAGCGTGATCGATCTGTAACCATCTACAAATCGAAGTTTTTCCTTATCCTCGGTTTTTGGTATAAAGACAATATGACTTTTCGTAAATGACTGAGACAGAAATTCAACATCAATACTTGACTCAAACATTTGGTTTGGTTTGGTTTGGTTTGTTGGGGTTTAACGTCCCAAAGCGACTGAGGCTATGAGAGACGCCGTAGTGAAGGGCTCCGGAAATTTCGACCACCGGGGGTTCTTTAACGTGCACTGACATCGCACAGCACACGGGCCTCTAGAATTTCGCCTTCACCGAAATTCAGCCTCCGCAGCCGGGATCGAACCCGCGTCTTTCGGGTCAGCAGCCGAGCGCCGTAGCCACTGAGCCACCGGGGCGGGGCAATCAAACATTTGGAGCAGGACAGGGGCTAGAACGGATTTAAATGCCTTGTAAAATTCTCCTGAGATGCCGTCAGGCCCCGGGGTTTTCGAAAGCGGCAATTGATCAATTGCATCTTGCAATTCACCCAAGCTTAAAGAGCCACTTATTGCCTTGCACTCATCCTCATTGAGTGGGTTAATCATGGCCACCAATTGCGCTATATGAACATCATGAGCAGTGCTAGACGTAGCAGCAAACAAGATAGCTATAGTGGTTTTCAAACTCGGTAACTATGAAATCTGTACTTGTGACCAGGGCACCACCACAGTAGAGCTCAGAAATTCGCTTGGCAGCAACATGTCGACGCTCATCTAGCAAGGCCTGTCTAGTAGGCTCCTCAGAGTGCAGAGCACGGTTGCTATGGGATCGTACACGGGCCGCACGATAGCGTTCTGCATCAAACTTCTGAAGGTTGCACTTAACAGCACCAACTTCCTCTGAGTACAAGCCAGGAGCCTCACATTCAAGCACATGCAGATTATAAAGACTCTGAAGTAACAGTTTCTCCTCACCATGCTTAAGATAAGACTTCACGGAGCTGATCTCATTAGCTATGCTACGAGCTTCTAGCTTAAACATCTCCCAAGCTGCAAATAATGGGATAGCAATGACCAAGCAAGATTCCAAAGCTGTCATCACTCGCTGCTGAAAGTGCTCATCATTTAGAGGCTCGGAAGTAAGCTTCCACAGTTCCCACTGCGGCTGAAATTTGGGACGGGAGCATTCTCCAATCCGCGCAATGACCATAGCATGATCTCAGAAAGAAACAGGCTTGACATCACTTGAAATGTGCCATTTAAGGAGATCTACGGAAACGTAAATGCGATCAAGGCGTGAATGTGAGGCTCCTCTGATGTATGTGAAGGCGGATGACAATCCGGCATCAATTAAACCTGCGTTTTCGGTAATAGACAATAATATACCAGAACTCTTATCGGCGTTTTGGTTAGGACCTGTGCGATCGCGTGGGTCGCACACACAGTTGAAGTCACCCATAAAAACGACATAACGATCACATCCTAGGAGAGTTTCAATTGCATGAAAAAAAACTGCTCGTTGCACCGGATTATTTGAAGCATACACATTGATAACCATCCACGACTCGCCATGCAGTAGAAAATCACAACATATCAGACGCCTTCTATGTCAACCTGGTACATAAAGTCAGAGATAGGTAGACTCTTCTTTAAGAAAAGAAAGCAACCTGCCGAAAGACCCACTGAGTGCGACACACAGACGTTGTAATCTGTTAGGAAAGGTCGCAGGGCTATCTCTGTATCCACTTCACTTTCTTAGTTTCTTGAATAGCGACAATGTCTAGCGGATTGCCCCAAAGCAATCGGTGTAACTGTACCTGTTTCTGCCTTGAACGGAGTCCACATATGTTGAGTGTTGCGACAGTCAACTGCTGGTTAGACGCCATGGTGGCTAACTTGAGCTTCAATCATGCATCCACGATGTCTGGGGGAATCACTCCGGAAGGTGAGACCTCCCTAGAGTTGACGCCCGATCTCCTTGATCTGGAGCGCCGAGGAAAATGTTTATTCTTTGACTTTCGACGGCAGGACTTGTGCTTGGCGGGGACACTGTCCTCCTCAGAGGAGGCAGAACTCGGAGACACACCGCGCTTCCAGGCCACACTTAAAATTTGCTCATCGGCATCACAGTTGCCGTCAGGGAGTGAAGTGCCAGGTTGGCACTCTGTTACCTGTGTGGCACATCCGGCAGGAGCCTCAGAAGATGTAGCAGTGCAGGCACTGGGCGCCGGAGGCACACCGTCGTCCTTGTCTTCCTCTGGCCCACGCACAGCACAGGCACGTGCGCCAAGAGTGCCATCACTGACACTGCATATAGCTGGAGCCTGCTCCGCCCGGCATCGACGCTCCTCATTTGCAGACAGCTGCTCCATCTGTGAAGGCTGGGTAGGCTCATGCTGCACAGCAGGAACGGGGCCAGACAGCGGGTCATGGGCGCAACGGCTGGCGTATCTTGAGCTTTACTGTCTTCGGTTCCGGGTCAATCACTAGACAACGGCGGTTTTTCACTTGTAACTCCTGAGGGCTCATGAGCTTAGCTTTCGCTAACGTTGTCTTGCATGTTATCATCCATACGTGAGACATCTGAAACTGTCCGATAGAGCTGATGTCACAGAGGTCAATGACACCCCGTAAGGCATCTCTAAAGTCCTGGGCACGATAGGGGCGGCCAGCAAGGTCCGCATGCAGAAATACGGAGTTAAAAACGAGCTTACCAGCAGGCAGACGGGGAAGAACAGTACGGCTAGTATTACTGGCAGCAGAAGCCGCAACAGTACCTCGGCCTAGGGCCGATTTATCCATTTCTTCGGAGAGCATCAGAAACGCGACCGTTCTTCTTCTTCTTCTTCTTCACCATAACAAAATGGCACATACCCACGCGGGGGGATTGGCCAAGGTGCGGTGGTGAATGCCAAGGAGGTATGAGTGCGGGAAAAAAGCTAAGTAAAATAGTAGAATGTTTGAAATCAGAAAATATGTATGAATTGTTAGAAATGTTAATAATAACCAAATTAGATACATCACGAAACAAACTAAAATACGCTTTTGGACATTCAGTGGAATTTTATATGGATTTAACAGGGTAAGCGCCCAGTTGCAATGATGTAATCATGAAGGTAGCCGCAAATAGTGCTTAACGAAAATCCCGTGGCGCTCGCACCAAACGAGAGCAGAACTGGTAAAGACAAAGGGAGTCCTAACCTCGAAAGAGGGTCTTCCAAATACTGTTTTCTCTGAAAAGCGAACCGCCGGCAAGAGAGGAGGTAATGGTCAATTGATTCAACTTCTCCGCATGTGTTACAAAGGTTACTCGTAGCGAACCCGCATCTGCATAAGTACAAGTTGAGGTGGGGGATTCTGCATCGCAGAAGCGTCATGGACACCTCACACCGCCTTGTCTTACATGATCGAACATTCCATGGGAACTTTAAATGTTGAAAGTCCACGGTATTCAGCAACGGATCACCCAAGCTGGCTGAGATATGTTGGAACCGCTGGAAACGGGAGGTCTCCAACATAATAAGGTGCGGTACGGGATATATTACAGGGGCAGTTAGAGCTGACATTGCCAAAAAATCGGCCACCTCGTTGAAATAGATTCCCGAATGACCAGGTACCCAGACAAAGCGGACCTCCCTTACTGTGCGCGGAACAAAAAACCTAAGGGAACGCATCAATAGAGAGGAGCCGGAAGTTTGGAGAGCGACTAAAACTGAAAGGCAGTCTGCAAGGATAAGTACCTGTGCTACATGCGTCGGAATTTTAAGAAGAGCCAAACCGAGTGCCAAAAACTCTGCAAAGAATACAGAAGTGTAATCCGGGATACGAACGGAATAGCTGAAAGCCAGATCCTGTGAATATATCCCAATTGCCGCCTTCTCACAGCACCCGGAAGCATCGGTGGAGAGAACAGCATGATCAGGAAAATGCTGTAAGTGCTCAGCCAGAAGACCATTTACGATATTTGCGGGCATGTGTTTTGCATGGGATGGAAAGATATGGTCGTAACAGAAGACGGGATCAGCCAGCGTGTCAGCAACTCGTTGCAAGGAGGTCAGATCGACCTGAAGCGTGGCCAACAGGTTCTGCGTAAACCGAACTTGCGGGAGCTGATAACGTGGCCAATGAGCAGAGAAAAACAGGTGAGGGTGGGATAGAAAAATGGGAGCATTGACACCGGGGGCCGGGTCAAAGGACCTGAGGAAAGTGCGCACCGTGAGTAGTTGGAAGCGGGAATATAGATCGGGAATACGGGCTTCCAGATAAAGGAGAGCATTGGAAGCCGATCTTGGGAGCCCTAGGCATAGCCGTAGGGCACGCCTTTCCAGTAAGGCTAAAAGGCTGCAGCTTGTAGTTTGCGCTGCCAGAGAATAAGACGCAGCCGAATTCCAGAATTGGTCTCATATAAGCCTTATAGAGTAACAGTAAGGTGTCGCGACGCATGCCAAAATTTTTATTGCCTATCCGTGTCAGCCGGCCTAGAGCACGTTCGCCTTTAATAACATTATTCTTAATATGCTGGCGCCAGTCCAATCTTGGGTCGTAAATAATACCTAGGTATTTAACCGACTCCACCTGCGGAATTGGGGTGTTACGGTAGACTAGCGAGATGTACAAAGGGGTGTCTGGAGGAAATACCAGCACGCCGCACTTGCTCACATTAAGTGATAAACTAATTTGGTCCAACCAATCTTCAAGAGCAGTCAGGTATGCCTGCAAAGACTGGTAAAGCGCATGAATATCCTTTTCTGAGGCGAAAAAAGCTATATCGTCTGCGTATACAAATACTGTAATGTTGGGATGAATGGGGATGTCTCGAACCAATATGTTAAATAGCAGCGGTGACAGAACAGATCCTTGCGGCACACCTCTGGATTGGACATAAGTATTAGAACAGAAAGATCCGTCTGTACAGAAGAACATTCTGTCTTTTAGAAATTCACAAATCCAGGCATAAATGTAGTGCGGTGGATGTAGCTGTGCAAGTTTGTTAAGAAGGACAGTGTGTTCCACGCTGTCATAAGCCTTAGCAACATCAAGTGTCACCAAGGCCGAAACTTCCCTCTTGCGCATCGAAAGTCTGATTCGTTCGGAACGCCGTCTTCGTCTTTCCTCCGCCATGCCACCTCGATGGTTTGGAATGAACAAAGGTGCGTTAGTGAATACGGTGTCTTCGTTCACTCCCATCTTCCTCCCTTCCCATTACGGCGAGGTTTAGGTGTCCACCGAGATATGAGAGACAGATACATATCATTTCCTCAAAAGCCAATTTACCAACAAGCAAGGCGTATTTGTCCGCGTTTCAGATTGCTCCAAATTGTCGTGACGTCACCGTGCGCAAATTTTGACGGGTGTCCACCGAAATATGTGAGACAGTTACTGCGCAACTTCCTTTCCTCAAATACAATTTTCGACTAGTGTCTACTGAGATATGTGAGACAGATAATGCGTACTTTCCTTTCCTCAAATGCAAATTTTCATTTTCTTCATTACGGCCCTTCTTTCTTCTTTCACTCACACTTCCTCCCTTCCTGTACGGTGCGGCTCAGGTGTCCACCGAGATGACAGAGAATTACAGCCCCATTTCCTTTCCTCAGAAAGCGTTGCGTTCAAAGGGCAACGCATCGAGCCGAACGGGTGGTGGCGTTCCTTGGACTCCGTGGCAGCGCTACAACACGCTGTCGCGTTCCACTCCTAAAGGCAAAGCATAAGCATCATTAATTGGCAGTTCATTAGTGCACCAACAAAATGTGCAGTGAACCATCGCGTAGCAGAATGCAGCTCTCAGGCTTTCGCCTTTCACCACTTTAGCCGCTAATGTTCCTCGTAATTTTTTGAAAGCTCGGTCAAACCAAGTCCATGCAAGGCTGCCCTATTGAAAAAACTCTGCGTGAGTTTGCACGAGAACAGTAATTTTTGTACGACCACGTTCATTTTCCACACGAATGCGCAGAAATTGTGCGTTACCTGTACGCATTCTGTGCGTCCTGTGTGTACATATGCGCGTACTGTGAGCTGATATACGTCCACGCACACTCTTTGCGTGTAAAAAATCGTGGACTCTCGTGGACAACTCTTTGTACGTGGACATCTGCGTGCTGAGAGGGGGCTTGCCGAAGCTGTGCGTGCTTATGTGCATACTGAGCAAGCTCGGTGAGGCTGCGTGTGGCCATGTGTGCGTTTGCTTGCTTAGTAGCAACTTGTCGAGACTGTAAAGGCCCATTTAGGGTGAAAGCAAACAAAGTTCGAGCATTCAGTTAATGATTACTTTTCAGTAATGAGCAATACGCTCACGTTTTGCTGTTTTATAATTTTCGTCTTGGCGTAAGTACCCATTAATCATTTTCAACTTCAGCAAACAAATAACCAAAAAATTATCTTTTAGTGCAAAATGGTTCCCTTCGATACTGCAGGGACCTGTACATGACAACATGAACACTGAGCAAGAACTTGTCAACATTGCAAGTTCATTGTAAAATAATGTAAAAAACAAGCTGCTATTGTATCTTACAGCATCCTTCAGTTCTTCCTTTAACCAATTCTGAAAGTTACAGATATCTTATAGATGCATGATGAAAGCCATCCAGAGCACTTATGTTGTTGCCCGTCATGCAGACAGCCATATTTCGAAATCAGAAGCAACACAACCATTTGTTGCTTGCACTCGGAAGGAGTCAATCAATGGAATAACTCTGAAAGGGCAACAGTGTTTGTTAGGTGCAACAAACAAGCTTGGGGATATAATCAGGTTCAATCAAACATGACGTGCAGAAAGCGAATTGTGAGCTGTAACAGGAATGTTACGAGGCAATTTCCAAAACCATTTCCAAAGCAATTTCCAAAGTCATTAGCATAAATTTACATACACGTAAAAAGGCCATGTAAGCCTACATGAAAAGACAGTTTTGAATTCACAGTTGGTGTCAAAAGTTCAGAAATTAGTGCCCTCTCTCAATTTCAGTGACAAATCACAGATCGATTAATTAATTCCCAATATGGCTCCAGAACAAATCCAATGAATCTCAAATGTGCGAAGTATATATACCACACATGTTGCCTGATTAGCACCAGCATTGCATGATGCATGACAAAGTATCACACTCTTCATTCTTCTTCAATCTGTTTTGAAATTTGCACTACCACAAAGACCATCTGGATGGACTAGGATTCCATCATATTGCTGAGAGTCACATTCGGAGACCAAGAGCAACACAACAGTGTGCTGCACATGAGTGGATATAATGCACTGGGACAACTGTGCACAGTAAGGAACGCTTGTAAGGCGTCAGGTATTTGCTTAGGGAATGTAATCAAGTTCAGTCATGTTTCATGTGTAGAAAGGAAGATAAAAGCTGTAGCAGAACTATGAAATCCAACATCCAACACTGAACTTCCCCAGGTGATCTACACACACATAAAAAGCACGAAAGAATAAGCTCAGCGGTACTGTTAAGTTTGATGCCCTTTGAGGTTTGACTTGCGCGTCTGTATGCAACCATCAGATACCATCTTGAAGTTACCAGAATGCCCAAACAACTTTGTTGAACTGTTCTACTCTAAACTGAAATACTTTTCCTTAAAACATTTTTTTTGCAACATACTGTGTAGCTAATTATAAAATAAAGAAAAGAAGCTGATGAAATTTTCTCATCTCAAACGTACTGATAAGTACACAAATCTGAGCGCTTTCAAGAGAGGTGACGCACCCGGTATTCAGTGTCCAGAAGCATACATAATGCTGCAGAATCCTATAGCAAGAAAATTTCTTTTAGTTGACAGATGGCTATGTCTGGTCACAAAGTCAATACCAAGTAAGGCGCATATCCTAACCTGCAATTACATGAAGCTGCACGTGCTTCATAGGCTGAAACTCCGCCAATAACTGCTACATATTTCCCACCTCTAGCACGAGTGCGGAATCAATATACAGCATGGAAACAGCAGTTTTGTTGCTTTAGCTTCTTTACTATGCTGTTTAGCCAAGAGACGAGTTGAAATATTTGCATGGGCAGTTCTCAATTGAAGTAACGTAAAAAACATCCGCACTCTTTTCTGCTGAAGCGACTGGTGGACCACGTTTGCATGTCGCATCTCGTATGACTTGCTAAGGGTCCAGACTGACACACGCACTTCGTCAAACCTTCACACAAAACACTCTTCGCTTTTGCTATAAGCTCCGGCCACAGGCAGTAAGTGTCCCGTCACCGTTCACATCGCAAAAGAAGGCAGCGCTCGCAGGCGGTCAGTTTGAGCTGACAGCGACAGGCGTTGCAGGCACACCGCCGACTAAGTTTCCAAGGAAGCCACACTGTAGAAGGGCGCCGTCTTGTAATCGAAACACACCACAGAAACAATGGCCACTGTCGCTGCTTATGAGCCAGGCATTTTTGCAATGAAGTTAGCAGGGCAATAGGCCGAAAGGTTCGACTCATCAAACGACGGCACAGCACTGCTGACGTCATTATCGTTGTCGACCAGACATCCATAACACATATGCCCCGACGGATCGCTTAATTGGGAGCTGCTACTACTCTTGGATGAGAGCGCGCCCACCGGCAGCACACACCGGTAATCCTTCTTCTTTTGCGATTCCAGCACAGTAACAGCGGCGCGCAAGACCGCCCAGCAGCAGCACGAGAAAACAAGCGAAGCTCACGGCGGTGATCTCAGAAACCATGCAGCATGTCGGATAGGCTTTGGATTTGAAGCGCTAGACCATGCCCACTCACGCACGCACGCACGCATGTACCGACACGCATAGTGATGCGTCGACGCGTCACAAATTTCTCAAGTTTTTAATCCTAATATGTGTACAAGAACTTAATTATTTTTGTAACGAAAGTTTCATTTGGTTTTAGTCCTTTGCTATCGCACTGCCCAAAAGCATAGAGCCCGAAAGAGACGACCTGGAGGAATGCCTGGAGGCGATGCCTTTCTAAACGGGCCGAAGGAAGCCGGAACTGGCCGAAGCGCTAGCCAACGAACGCAGCGTCTGGGGAGGGACAGCATGGCGGTCAGCCTTACTACGTTTGTCGTGGTCCTCCTTTGTGGTGCTGAGGGCATTAACCATCGCTGGCATGAGCATTTGTCACTCTTCCGATATGTGATGTGCCGACAGCAGTGAAATTCGCTGGTGCGATGTACGAAAACGTGGTAAGGTGCTGAGTAAACCTGTGTTTATAGCGTGCGTCAGCGGGCTCGACGGATAGCGCGTCGTCCTTTGCGCGCCTTCACTGGAAACGCTATGCTGACGGCGGGGCTCATTTCCTCCATGGCGGAGCAGCTGGTGGGAGACCACTACCCGGGTGACATCTCGCATCTTGGGGGTAAGTTAATTTTCTTCGAACCTGTTCATTATTTCAAAGCCTTTGCGCACAACTGGCCACGTCAACACAGCTAGTACTGAGACGCGAAGACGCAGTGCCTATCGCGGCAGCACGCAGCGTTGAAAGGTTGTTTGCTGGCGGCACACGGGCATGAATGCGCGTGTAGTGTTAGTGGTCACACGGTCATGGTCAGTATGCCATGCAAGTATGCACAGCTGATCCGATCGCGGGGTGCACGATATCGGCGCCGTACTGCCGCCGTACTGCCATTCATCTCTCGCCGAGAATGGAATATATGCCCGCCAATAGATCTTCGGCCCGGGCTTTACATTCTCGCCGCATGTTACGCTGTAATTGAAGTAACAGCGCTCGAGCAGTTTAACTACGTAGACTGAGATTCAGCTGTATGCGTTAGGATTGAGCTTCTTCCTCTTTCACTTGTATTTCACTTGTACTTTTATAAATTGTGTATTTAAGGTACGAAGCTCCGTATGATCCAGCTGCGTTCGTACTTATAGCCGAGCCAGTGTAGTCGAGCCTTGAATAGCAGAAAGGTGAGATAAAAACAAATTGCTCTGAAGTTTTTCGCCTCTATTTTGGCATTCGCTTTTTCATACTTTGGCTCGGAGCTGAAATGGTACAAACAACTGCAAAATGCACACAGGTGCCCTAGCTCCATTTGCCCTAAATCCCGAAGTTGCAGTGAAATTTAAGGGTAATTGAGCCTTAAATATGTACGAAGAATAAACTTGATTGTTTCATGATTACAACCAATGGCGCAAATAAATCTGACTTTGACTTAAATATGCTGAGGTACCTCTCCAATACCTTATTTGATGTTAAAGGAAAAAGCGTGGTTTTTCGGCAATTGGCACTATTAATTCATCATATCTGTGAGAATGTGAAATCAGTGCTAATCATGCCAGATTTCAAATTGAGGGACGCAGGCAGAATTTGAAGTAAACCAGCCTTCTACTGAAAATATCGTTCTGCTGTGGTCTGTTCTTTTGAATGGTGGCATGTATTGTAGAAACGATGCTGGATATCGATATGCAAGTGGTGTCTCGTCTGAGGCTAGCTTGTGAATGACTGCCGTGGTTATGAATTTCTTGTTGCCTGGCCCACTTCGAAATGTGGTTAAACAGTCGTGTTCCATTCTGCGACCGGCTCCTTTTTGTGCCTTGCATTTTGCCTTACATGCTTGATTCTAGTCCATTTTTTGCACTGTGCTGCTGTTAAATGTGTCTTTTTATCTTGCAGCAAGCTCCAGATAGCTTTACCAGCAATGCCTCTTCCAAGCTCTCCAGTATAGCTGTGCCAGCCTTTCACTTGGTGCTAGGATACCCAGTAAGCAAGCAGGCTTTTGAGGTAAGCACTGAAGACATCTTCCGACACAAGTAGCTTTTATTTTCCTAGTCCACTGCTACTTGTGTGACCCCTCGTTATGTTGATTTTGGCAAGTTAGGTTTCCTATTAAGGGCTCTCTTTTCTTTTCACCTGCTGCTGTGGCCTACTGCATTGGTGTTCGGCTACTGAGCCCAAAGACGCGGGATTGAATTGTGGTGGCTTCGTTTCGACAAGGCGAAATGCATATTTGCTCGTGTGTTACGCAATGTCAGTGCATGTTAAAGAATCTTTGGTGGTCGAAATTTATGCACAGCCCTCCTCTATGAATGGAGCTATTGTTCAACTTTGAGGCATTAAAGGGACACTGATGGCAAGCTGAAGTTGACCTGTGATGATGAAGTTCCGCATCCTAACCACAAAGACGACACTTTTTCTGAAAGTGGAGCTTTATAAGCCAGAGAAAGCAAAACATACAATTGTCATCAGCACCGGCTGATTTCGAAAGTAAATTGCGATGCGCTGACTCCGTTTTTTTTTTGGCACAGATTCCAGAGGCTAGGCTGAACTGCCATTCACCTCAGAACGGTTATCATGGAGTCCTTTGTGTAGACTTCATGAGTTCAAATCGAGTGGCGGGAAAATGTTTAAATGTAATTTTTGCGCCAATCATTGTTTTGATGGCCTTTGCGCTGCTGTTAAAAACGGGGATAGCAGTATGGTATCCCATAAAACTAGTGCCACGTATCATTGCAGTGTTTGTTCGTTCACGCTCAAGGCAGCAGGAAAGGGTCGTTATCACTTTTGTTCGTGGCGCGAGAAGCGACCAGACTAATCTCGATTGTTCGCAGCCTTGAAAGGCTGCATCTAGGTTTTTCCAGATTATCGTAGATGATCTTGACCTGTTATCTGGAAGTTTCCTTGCCGGCTTTAAATTGAGCGATGCCGCGAGCGGCGGACATTCGTAGTTCGACGACCGCCGAGCACGCCTGTTGCTTACGCCGCCGCCGAGTGATTCAGTTCTTTTGAGGGCGCAAGTCAGCCCAAATAAAGAGCTTCGTTTGCAAGTCTTTCTGGTGTCTTCCTGACCGCTGTACTGCCGTCACTACAACGTGACATCTGGTGGAGGTGCTGGGTAGCCTTCCATGTACCGGACACCCCCAGCGAGTCGCGACGCCAGCCCTTCGAGTCATTCACCGGAGGACTTGACTCCAGTCTACCACGTAGCCTCTTGGAGCCTCCAGCCATGACTTACGCCGCAGCAGTGCGCCGTCCTGCACCTCGACGACGGCACCTAAGCTCCTATCGCCATTAGCCAGCTGCGCTGGAGCGCCGCCCTCTCGCCCCAACTCGCCCGTCCTACGAGCGTCGCACACGGCCTAGGAAATGCGACGAGTGGATAACACCCGACCAGCGCCGCCAACTGTGCTTCCACTGCGGAGAAGCCGGTGACATTCTCCGGTACTGCCCACACAGGAGAATGGGCATCCGAGGATTTGCTTACGACGCCCCACGACCCCGATCTGGCCTGCGACCAGCCGCAATCGAAGAGTTTTTGCGTCGAGAAGAATACTCATCGCCGAGCCGCCTATCACGTTCCCCGTCGCCATCGTCCCCGCGCTTTGTATCTCCTAGCCGAGGCTACGCCGTGCGTGGACGCTCCCCCAGCCCCCGAAGGTTAAACTAATTAAAGCAGCCTCTGGAGGTGAGGTTGCTTCTAAGCGCAATGACAAAGATCCTCCATCGACGAGTACTCAAGACCATGCCTCAACTACGACGACGACACCGACGACGACGACGACGCGGCCAGACTTGAAGCTTTTACCGCTGCCCAGTGAAATAACGTCGCAGTACGCCCACCGCAGCCTCACTACTAGACGAAGCCGAGATCGGACACCGAAGACAACGTACAATACGAGAACGCGAACAAGTGACCTTGAAGTTACGGTCGACGGTCACGCGGTTACTGCCTTGGTGGACACGGGAGCTGACTACTCTGTCATGAGTGGCCCACTCGCTGTCCGACTCAGAAAGGTAACAACAACCTGGGATGGCCCGCTGATCCGCACCGCAGGTGGCAACCTGATTACGCCGTCAGGACGCTGCACCGCGAGAGTTGCTGTAAATGGGAGAACCTATGCGACAACCTTCCTGATCCTACAGCAATGCTCGAGAGACGTGATTTTGGGAATGGACTTCCTGAACGAACATCGGGCGATCATCGACCTTCGATCTAAGTCGATCAAGCTTTCCACGGAAAAAGCCATACCTGTTGCGACGGGCGCGACTCATCACGTTGCCTTAAACGTCCTCGATGAAGCATTGAGCGTGCCGCCCCGATCAAGTGTTCTCGTCGGCATATGTACTGGAGACATCGAAAATGCCGAAGGCGTTATCGAGGGGAACACCCAGTTACTCCTGGATCGAGGATTGGGCGTCGCGAGGGGAGTTGCCGAAATCCGAAATGGCCAAACCCAGGTGTTGCTAACCAACTTCACGAAAGAATACCGGCATCTAAACAAAGGTACGACGATCGCTTTCCTCGACGAGCTGGCAGACATCAGAGGCGTATTTGCCCTACCCGACCAACCCGCAGAACCATCTGACCAAGGCCATCAACCCACGTTCGACATCAACCCGGCATTACCCCGAAGCAGACAAGACCAAATACGCAGTCATCTTCAAAGGTACACCGATTGCTTCTCATCAGCATCGAATGTGCAACGAACCCGGCTTGCCAAGCACCGCATTGTCACAGACGAACACGCACGACCACTGCGACAGAGCCCCTACCGCGTATCGCCGCTAGAACGCCAAGCTATTCGCAAGCAAGTTGAGGGAATGCTTCGTGACGACGTCATACAGCCATCGAGGAGCCCCTGGGCAGCACCGGTCGTTCTAGTGAAAAAGAAAGACGGCACCCTTCGCTTTTGCGTCGATTACCGCCGCCTGAACAACATTACGAAGAAGGATGTCTACCCTCTCCCCCGCATCGACGATACACTGGACCGGCTGTGCAACGCTAAGTACTTCTCATCGATGGACCTGAAGAGCGGCTACTGGCAAATTGAAGTCGACGAAAGAGATCGCGAGAAGACTGCGTTCATCACGCCAGACGGACTCTTCGAGTTCAAGGTGATGCCATTCGGCCTTTGCTCTGCCCCAGCGACGTTCGAGCGAGTAATGGATACGGTGCTCGCAGGCTTGAAGCGGGAGATTTGCCTAGTCTACTTAGATGACGTTGTTGTCTTCTCCTCAAGCTTTGAAGACCACCTCAGAAGGCTTCGGATAGTGCTGGAAACGATCAAGTCTTGAGGCCTGACACTGAAACCAGAGAAGTGCCACTTCGCCTACGAGGAGCTGCTGTTCCTTGGTCACGTCGTAAGCAAGGATGGAGTTCGCCCAGACCCCCAGAAGACGGCTGCGATCGCAGAGGTTCCACAGCCTAACGACAAGAAGGCTATACGCAGATTCCTTGGATTGTGCGCTTATTACCGACGATTCGTCAAGAACTTTTCGCGCATCGCGGAACCTTTGACTCAACTTACCAAGGCTGACGTGCCTTTTAAATGGGAAAGGCCACAAGAGGAAGCTTTCAACGAGCTGAAGCGCCGCTTACAGTCCCCTCCTGTGCTCGGGCACTTTGATGAAAACGCCGAAACCGAAGTTCATACCGATGCAAGCGGGGTGGGCTTAGGAGCGGTCCTCGTTCAGAAAAATGGCAGACTTGAGAAAGTTATCGCGTACGCTAGCCGTTCACTGTCGAGAGCCGAAGCCAACTATTCGACGACAGAGAAAGAATGTCTCGCCATTATTTGGGCCACGTCCAAATTTCGCCCCTACCTATACGGACGACCATTCAAGGTTGTGAGCGATCACCATGCTCTGTGCTGGCTGGCCAATTTGAAAGATCCCTCCGGCCGCCTTCCTCGTTGGAGCCTGCGTCTTCAAGAATTCGACATAACTGTAGTCTACAAATCTGGCCGCAAGCATTCCGATGCAGACTGCTTGTCACGAGCTCCTGTCGACGCAGCACCCGAAGAGGAAGACGACGACGCTTTCTTAGGACCCGTAAGCGCCAGCAGTTTCGCGCAGCAGCAGCACTCGGATCCTGACTTGCAAAGCCTAGTCGATTATCTGAAAGGCAAGACCGCATCGCCTCCCCGAGGGTTCAAGCGCCAACTGTCGTCCTTCGTCCTTCACAATAATGTCCTCATGAAGAAGAACTTCGCGCCGAACAGGACAGTGCATCTTCTTGTCGTGCCCAAAAATCTCAGCAAGAAATTATGCAGGCATGCCATGATGAGCCGACTGCAGGACATCTCGGGATTGCTCGCACGTTGCACCGCATCCAGGAGAAGTACTATTGGCCACGGCTAGCTACCGACGTTTCCCATTACGTGAAAACGTGCCGTGAGTGTCAGCGACGCAAAACGCCTCCGACTAGACCAGCCGGACTCCTCAACCCCATACCACCGCCAACTAAGCCCTTTCAGCAAATAGGGATGGACCTCCTCGGCCCCTTTCCGACCTCTTCATTAGGAAACAAGTGGATCATCGTGGCCACCGACTACATGACCCGCTACGCAGAAGCAAAAGCGTTGCCTAGTGGTACCGCAACAGAAGTCGCAAAATTTTTTGTCGAACAGATTCTCCTGCGACACGGCGCCCCGGAAGTGCTCATCACAGACAGAGGAACGGCGTTTACAGCGGAGCTGACGCAAGCCATTTTAAACTACAGCCAGACAAGCCATCGGAGGACCACTGCCTATCATCCACAAACCAACGGACTCACAGAGCGTCTGAACAAGACCATCGCAGACATGCTCTCCATGTACATCGACGCCGAACACAAGACGTGGGACTCCATTCTGCCCTACGTGATCATCGCTTATAATACTGCCGTCCAGGAGACAACCAGGTTTACCCCATTCCAGCTGGTATACGGCAGGAAGCCCACGACAACCCTCGACGCAATGCTCCCGCACGTTTCCGACGAAGACAACCTCGACGTCGCCGCCTACCTTCATCGCGCCGAGGAAGCCCGAAGACTTGCGCGGCTTCGCATTCAAGACCAGCAGCACACCGACGCCCGACGCTACAATCTGCGCCGACGAGACACGCATTACAAGCCAGGTGATCGTGTTTGGATATGGACGCCAGTTCGCCGCCGTGGATTGAGTGAAAAGTTGCTGCGACGCTACTTTGGCCCGTACAAGGTTCTCTGTCGCATCGGCGACCTCGACTACGAAGTCATCCCCGACGGCACGACAGCATCTCAGCGACGCCGCACACGCCCGGATGTCGTACATGTCGTACGCCTGAAGCCATATTATGAACGCTAAAGGACTGGAAGTTTTCATTGTCCGTGTTTATTTTCATTTTAAAGCATCGAGACGATGCTTCTTTGGAAGGGGGGTAATGCCACGTATCATTGCAGTGTTTGTTCGTTCACGCTCAAGGCAGCAGGAAAGGGTCGTTATCACTTTTGTTCGTGGCGCGAGAAGCGACCAGACTAATCTCGATTGTTCGCAGCCTTGAAAGGCTGCATCTAGGTTTTTCCAGATTACCGTAGATGATCTTGACCTGTTATCTGGAAGTTTCCTTGCCGGCTTTAAATTGAGCGATGCCGCGAGCGGCGGACATTCGTAGTTCGACGACCGCCGAGCACGCCTGTTGCTTACGCCGCCGCCGAGTGATTCAGTTCTTTTGAGGGCGCAAGTCAGCCCAAATAAAGAGCTTCGTTTGCAAGTCTTTCTGGTGTCTTCCTGACCGCTGTACTGCCGTCACTACAACGTGACACTAGGTTCAGGACTTGCAAGAAGTGGTTTATCACATTCCGCTAGCTTGTGCAAGAAACTACTTCAGGGATATGTGCAGGTGTCTTTAATGTGTTCCTGAGTGAGCACTAACTCGTTAGAGGGAATACAGCTTCTCATCTGGCACTACAGTGCCAATGTCGTGAGTGTAAATCATAAGATGACCCATCAGTGTGTACGCCTGATTTCTGTGACACTTCAGTGGTGTATAGAAGTGGTAAACAAATCTGTAAGGCATTTGATGCATATCTCCAAGGCAACGGCTGTATGAGTAGTGAAGCCATTAGTCCATCTTCAACGGAACGAATTTTCTCTTTTAGATGACGTGCTTGTATATCAGTGACAGTTATTTGTTGTCCTGCCTTTCGCTGGTGTGGGTCATGTGTGCGCGCATCTTCATGCGAGCCTTCTTTTCCTTCACAAAAAATTCAATTGATAGTCCAACCTGTTTTCTTCTCTTTTCCTGTGTTGCATCTTTTGGCTGGTTTTAAATCTGTAACTGAGCTCAGACCGTGATAATTACAGCCGGAAAACAGGGCTACTGAATGTGAGCTTGGCATAAATGCGTACTGTATGTGTGAAAGTGCAGTTTACAATATTCAGAAATGCTTGATAGCCTTACAAGAATCTAAAATTTTGTTGGAATTCCTATTTGTTATCTGTTCAAGTGTCGAGAGTTTTTCCGCTTCATCGTGTGATTAGAGCCACTTTGGTACTTAAGCTGAAATCTTTTCTTTAGCCTGCATGTTTCTCACTTTTGAGACAGAAACGTGGAGGCTAATTAAAAGAGTTCAGCTTAAAAGAGTATAGACACCTAATCTTGGTGGCATGTTTTCTTCTCTATAATGATGCGGAAGACACTACTATGCATGAATCACCATCAGGTATTCGCGTGAGACCGCTAAATAATTTATAATCAACTTTTCCTGCCATCCTGTTTCGGTGAACAATTAGACTATGGCTATAACATCAAAGAGAGGTTATAGGTCACGTCAGGCGTGGAAAAACTGCACTTATAATCGCTGCTTCATCATTTTAATTCGCTACAGCGCTGACGCCAGCATTCCTTAAGAGCCAGAAGTACCAATTGTATTGCAGTTTTTCATGCCTCACGTGACCAATAACCTCGCTTTGACGTCACAGCCATCATTCAGCTGTCGAAACCGAAACAAATACAGCAGGAGAAAGAAATTTGATTATAAATTATTTGGCAGTCATAGGAGGATGTCATGTGGTAATCCGTGTATAATACTTTATGCCTTATTACAAAGAAAAAAACACGTGCCAAACGATAAGGACAGCAAAGTGAGCTATGGAAAGAAAAATGATAAGTCTAACATTAAGAGACCAAAAGGGGGCGGAGTGGGTGAGGGAACAAACGCGGGTTAATGACATGCTACTTGAAATTAAGAGGAAGAAATGGGCCTGGGCGGGGCTTGTAATGGGAAGACAACATAACCGCTGGTCCTTAAGGGTAATGGAGTGGATTCCGAAAGAATGCAAGCATAGCAGGGGGCGGCAGAAAGTTAGATGGGCGGATGAGATTAAGAAGTTTGCGGGGATATGGTGGCCACACCTAGCAAAGGACAGGGTTAATGTGGAGACATGGGTGAGTCCTTCACCCTGCAGTGGGCGTAGTCAGGCTGATGATGATGGTATGTGTCGCACCTGCTGCTTCGTGCTATCAGCTGGCCCATGCTTGGCCGACCAGACTAGCCAAATTTATGATGTGGGTTTTCTATTGCACCTGCATTTGTGTACACAGAGGACTTGAATGGTAGCAGGTGATGCTGTGCATGTGTTCACGCCACAGCACACATGACCCACACTGAAAGCTTCTCTGCCTTTAGTAAGACAGCTGCATCAGTCTGGGGCATAACGTATCCCAGTGCTAGAGTATGACTAAATTGCTCTGGAATTTTAATCTGGTATCAGGTAGCATAGCGCAAAAGACGGCTAGCGCGGCTGCCTAATATTCTCTTGGGCAGCTGTGTTGGATTTTCAGTGCCTGTTAGTGTAATCCGTGAAAGTTCACTGTAACCCATTCGTTTCGATGTAAATTAGGAAGTCCTTAGAGCCCTGTACTTTTTAATGGTAATAACAAGGTAATGCAGTAATTCAATTGTACCTGTTCTCTTTCAACACAGTAAAGTGCTGCTGGGTCGAGTTCACAGTTTTACTTTGTAGGTGTGCTCAGGCTCTCATCATCATCATCAGCAGCAGCAGCCTGACTACACCCACTGCAGGGCAAAGTCTCTCCCATGTCTCTCCAATTAACCCTGTCCTTTGCCACTTGCGGCCACTGTATCCCCACAAACTTCTTAATCTCATCCGCCCACCTAATTTTTTGCCGCCCCCTGCTACATTTACCTTCTCATGGAATCCACTCTGTTACCCTCAAGGACCAGCGGTTGTCTTGCCTCCGGCTTACATTCCCTGCCCGAGCCCATTTCTTCCTCTTGATTTCAAATAGGATTTCATTAACCCGCGTTTTTTCCCTCACCCACTCCGCCCGCTTCCGGTCTCTTAACGTTACACCTATCATTTTTCTTTCCATAGGTCGCTGCGTTGTCCTTTAATTAAGCTGAACCCTCATTGTTAGCCTCCACATTTCTGCCCCATAGGTGAGTACCAGTAAGATACAGCTGTGTTGGACTTTTCTCTTGGGGGATATTGGCAAACTGGCTTTCACGATCTGAGAGAACCTGCCATATGCGCTCCACCCCGTTCTTATTCTTCTAGTTATTTCCCTCTCATGATCCGTATCAGCGGTCACTACCTGCCCTAAGTATACATATCCTCTTACTACTTCTAGCACCTCGCTACCAATTGTGAACTGCTGTTCCCTTGCTAGACTGTTGAGCATTACTTTGGTTTTCTGCATGTTCATTTCTAGCCCCACAATTCTGCTCTGCCTGTCTAACTGATTCATCACGCTTTGCAGTTCATATCCTGAGTGGCTTAGCCAGGCAATGGCATCAGGGAATCTCAAATTACTTAGGTATTCTCCAGTAACTCTTCTCCCCAACTGTTCCCATTTCAGGCCCCGGAACACCTCGTGTAAACAGGCGGTGGATAGCATTGGTGAAATCGTGTCTCCCTGCCTGACACCTTGCCTTATTGCAATTTTATTGCTGACCTTATGGAGAACTATGGTAGCTGTGCAGTCGTTATAAATATCTTCCAATATTTTCACATAACACTCTTCTACACCCTGATTCCACAATGCCTGCATGACAGCTGTGGTTCCACCGAGTCAATTGCTGTCTGGTAGTCAATGAAGGCTATATATTGGGGTTGGTTGTATTCTGCCCATTTCTCTATCACCTGATTGATTGCATGAATGTTGTCTCTTGTTGAGTATCCTTTATGAAAACCTGCCTGATCATTTGATTGATTTAATTCGAAGGTTGTCCTGAGTCTATTAGTGATTACCTTAGTAAATACCTTGTAGACAATGGATAGTAAGGTGATCAGTCTGTAAATCTTCAAGTCCTTGACATCTTCTTTCTTTTGATTTAAAATAATGTTCGCATTCTTTCAAGCTCCTGATACGCTCGTGGTCACGAGGCAAGCGTATGCAGGGTGGCTAGTTTCTCCAGCAGAATCTCTCCTCCATCCTTCAACAAATCTGCTGTTACCTGATCCTCACCAGCTGCTTTACCCCTTTGCATTGCTCCTGAGGCTTTCTTTACTTCCTCCCTCGTTACTGGCGGGATGTCCCATTGCTGTGCTCTACTGCCTCTCTCTGTAACGTTCTGATTACATTCACTACTGTAGAGATTTGTGTAGAACTCTTCGGCTACTTTAACTATTTTATCCATATTGCTTATGACATTGCCCTCTTTGTCTTTTAGCGCATACATCTGGTTTTTACCAGTGATTAGTTTTCTCTTCACTGATTTTAGGCTACCTCCATGCTTTAGAGCATGCTAGGTTTTCTCCATGTTAAACTTTCTTATGTTGGCTACCTTGCACTTGTAAATAACTTCGATAGCTCTCCCAGTCCTATTCTATCTCTGAAGTTAGACGTCCTCATGCTTTGGCGTTTCTTCATCAGATCTTTCGTCTCCTGAGATAGCTTGCAGGTATCCTCTCGAATGATCTGACCACCTACTTCTGCAGCACGCTGCAATGAATTTAAATATGTATTTAAAGGTAACAGTTAAGGTGGGAGATTGAGCTTTGAGATTTGCACTTCAACTCGGGCGTTATGCCGCTGCTACACAGAATACTTGATCGCCGTAGAGATATTTCATCATCTCGCACCAAACTGCTGTGGCGCCACTGTCACAGTTGATAATTTTGCTGGGAAGCTGTTGTAGCACTCACGCAGTTTTGAAAAGGAAGTATTCATTCTTTATGTGCTATTGGCAACAGTTATAATACGCTTGCTGCAGTGTTTTGTGGCCAGCCTTCTTTCTTTTTCAGTGAAATAAGTTGTACATTTCATGTTGAGTATTCTTTCAGCGATTAAATTGCTTTGATTCTATTCCTTAGTGTAAGTTGCGAGTGCTCCATGTCTGAGTGCAAATTTCTACCACTGAAAAGCCTTCAAAATCATGATAGATGTCCACACTGTTCTAGGGAGTCTGTGGCTATTGGAAATGCCCATTTAGCTGCATTCAAGTGCCACTGAGCTGATAGCCATTTGAAAGCCTTCAAAATGCCTGTGTGACACGGTTATTAGATTTTGTGCAGGTTTGATGCTGAGCAGCCTGCGTGCTTGAGTCGGGTTTTCCAATGTCTGTATTTAAAACCTGAAACTTTTCGAAATCATAATTAGTTCATTAATAGAAGAACTACTTGTGCCCTTTTCTGGAATTTCCAGAAAACAGATGAACTGAATTTTTTTTTGCATATACTGCTACCTTTTTGCAGGTGCTGCATAGTGAGAACCTGTATCAAGACGCCAACCTGCTGGATTTGGAGAAACTGAAGAAATTGTTTAGCCACTGTGTGGCACCCATCATGAGGGATGTGGCATTAATAAAGCCAGTTAAGGTGACCTTATCTATGTCCTTTTGCAAGCATGCTACACACATGAGAGCCATCCCACGAAGCACCCGTTTCTGCAAAGCTTGTTATCTCACAACATGCATGCTGAATGAGGCAGTGACAGACAGATGAGGAGGCCTTAAGGTAGGGCATTGGCGTAACGTGTTGAGCAGTGATGTAGGAGCCTTGCAGCCATGCAAGGTATTATCGCTATCATGATGGTAACTCCATTTGACACTGTCTAGTGCTCTGTGAGCCAGACTCTGCTCTTGAACATTCTGGGACTCGCCCTTGGCTCTCGGACATTCTAGAAGCCTCACCCGGCTTGCGCATATTACGCGAGGATGTCTCCTGCTGTACGAGCCTTACGCCGCTTGCGCACTTATGTGAGAGATGTCTCGCGTTTGCGAGCTTGCTCGGCTTGCGCAAATTATGTGAAATATGTCTCGCGTTCTGCGACTTCGCTCAATCGTCGCATTTTGCGTGGCAATAAACACGCAAAGATAGGCACGCAGAATTCACGCTCAATATTTTCAGTAGGGTGGTGCTTTGAACTGGGCAAGCCCGGCTTGCTTCAAATAAGTGGTGACTAGAACTACAAGACAGAGATTCGAGCGAAAATCTTCGGCTGAGCCTCGCAAGATTGTTAAATACCGCTGCGGAATGAGCATGCGATCATGATGTACGGATCCAGTTCTTTAGTCACAGATCGCGCAAAAAACACTGAATGACCACTGGAACCGGAGTTTTGATTGTTCCAAGCAGTGTCGGCTGAAATCGCTCCTGTACTGAAAGTTGTGAAAGAAAAGTTGTTGGGCATTTCTGAAGAATCTATCATCATCAGTCCAAAGCACCTCGTCAATAAACTTTAGTATTTAGTCAGTCTTCACCTAGATCCCGTTCTCGAAGTTGAGCCGACGAGGTAGGTCTATGCCTTCGAACTTTTGGAACAAATGGAGACGATACGAGTGCCTTTCTGCCTTCCGAAGAATTCGCGACACTTCAGATTTAAAACTGGCAACCTCAGCAGTCGCGTTTACTACGCTGGCATGAGGGCTTGCTGAAACAAAAGCCAAATATCTGTTTGCGCCTCTCCAATGATGGGAGATCACCGCTAGGGGGCCGTGCGGGGCGGACGCGTTTCGCATGGGCTCCGCAACAAAGTGCCGAAATCCTGTGAAAGTCCTCCCCTGGATTCCCGAATTTTATTTCGAGGACCTTTATAAAGCCTTCCGGATTCCATCGAGACGACAATCAAGTCTGTGAGTGTTTTTCAGACTCTTTTATGGACTTGTGAAGTTTCGAGGCGGCAGGAGACGCGCTAGGCTTAACGCAACTAGGAGCTCCCTAGGATTTCCCTAGGAGCTACCTAGCTCCCTAGCCAGCGCGTGGTGTGTCCAAACGCAGCCGACCGAACCCCATGGCTTCGTCTACCCAAGGGACAGCTGGTCAAAGCGGACTCCAACCGCCTTCCGTTGACCACCTGAACGTCCAGAATTATCAGGGAATGGATGTAGACCCCACCAACAGCAATCTTCAAGTGACGGAAGGGGTGCGTTCGTGGACGCCCGACGACCCCAACTCCAACTGGCATCTCCATATGTGTAAACGTAACCAGAAGAAGCTTGCACGAGGGGAAACAGTCGTCATCGCAGGAACGGCTTATGTCCCCCCAGCTCATTTGTTGAAAACCTTTGTGAAACCAATTACCACTCCCCAGCCGGAATGCAATGTGGCACCGAGCAAACCGCCACCGAGGCGCAGACGCCTGCCACCGCTACCCAAACCGACT
This sequence comes from Amblyomma mixtum, assembly GCF_055824585.1. NCBI lineage: Eukaryota > Metazoa > Arthropoda > Arachnida > Ixodida > Ixodidae > Amblyomma > Amblyomma mixtum. The sequence continues at coordinate 133,220,989 of NC_143018.1, read as the reverse complement.
TGAAGGTAATAATCCGACCAAAGAAAGGCCTAGAAGTCAAACAATATACGACCCTCCAGTTTTCCCGAGCCATCGTAGCTGCCTGCAACGACCGGGAAAAATGCGATCACACCAAATTCCTGGTGAGACTTCGCATGGGCTCCAATATAATCATCGCAAGTACTCCCTACGACGACACGGTTGAGGCTCTCCGCTGCATAACCAAGCTGGTCCTAGGGGGCAAGGAATATCACGTCAATGCTTATGTGGCAGCGCCGGAAGACGTCGTGCGGGGCGTGATTCACGGAGTTGACCCAGGAACACCGTCCGAAGAACTTTTGGCCAACCTCCGTGTCCGAACCCAGGGAGCAGAAGTACTACAAGCCCGCATGCTGGGCCAGACCAAAACAGCGGTCATTACGTTTCGCGGCCCGATCATTCCCCGCTATGTCATATATTACGGGGGTGAGATGGCCTACTATCCGTTCAGACCTACCCAACAAGTATGCCATGTGTGCCTGAGACTGGGGCACAGATCGGACGTCTGCCCGACCCCCAACATCAAAGTATGCCAGAATTGTGTCCAACACAACCCCGAGCAAGACCATCCCCGCACAGTAAAGTGTGCTATCTGCGAGGGAAAACACCCAACGGGATCCAAGGAGTGCAAACAGGGTCTGAAGACCAACACTACTCCTCCCACCTCCCCCCAAAACACCAAAAAGCAAGGCAGGCTCAGCCGAATCGACAAGTACAAGCGAGATTTCAGGTGGTTCTCATCGGAAGACGAGGAGGCCGAGTATACCGACCGCTCCAGCTCTCGATCCAGATCCAGAGGGCGATCTAGTTCCCGGTCCAAGTCAAGGCCAGGAGACCTTTCCCTCCCAAAACACAAGCAAGACAAGGCGAAGCAGGAGACCAAGACCAGCCAGGGCCAAGGACCTCCACCAGGGAAGAAAATGGACTCCCCCGACAAAAGGGTAAGCTGGTCTCAGGTTGCCGTCTCCCCTGCTCAAAACAATACTAATACATGCCAGGATTGCAAACAGCTAGAAAATACTAACAAACAGCTCAGAGCAAAAATAGCGGAGCAAAACCAACGCATACAAAGGTTAGAGGAAAAGGTCAACCAACTTCTTAGCTCTCGCGCAGCAACACCTAGCCCAGTACAAGCATTACCAGCCCCAGCAAGCATGGAAACTGATGACCTTAGCAATCTACGGCCTCAGACGCAGAACACAACTCCCCAAGCCTCTGTTCAATGCCCTCCCCCTGACACAAATGTTGAACAACCAACTCTCCAACAAATTATGGTCCAAATCCAGGCTCAGATGCAAGCTCTGCAACAACAAATGCAACAACAATCCCTCCAGATGCAACAGCAAATTTCCGCTGTGCAAGAAGAATTCAATTCTAAAATCCAAGTCGTCACGCAGGGAGTCAGGAAACGCGCAGGACTGACGGACAACCCCCGGGCCAAAGTCAACAGAAGACACACAAGCGTGGCTGACGTCAGCGATTGTGAATCCGTTGCTAGCAGTCAAGATGGCCCCCTCCCCTAAACAAGCACAAAACCACTTAGAAATCTGGCAATGGAATTGTAGAACTTTCAAAAATAAGGACAGTTCCTTGCTTATGTTCATTCAAAAGTCTCCTATACCCCCGGATATAATCTGTCTCCAAGAAACCCGCGTGGCTCCTTACCTTCGTGGATATTATACAATGGCACCTACGGACTCGCCGAGAGTAGCTACTCTTGTAGCCAAATCAGTTACGACAGTCCCACATCAACTCCCCTTCATAGATATTAACCATGTTCTAATTGAAGTTCTGCCGCAAAAGAGGGGAAAGCAGAGCATCTTTATCCTAAATATCTACAGCCCTCCAAGCCGCAAGAAGGAAGATTTTCTGCGTATACTAACAGAATGCACCAGAATAGCCCAGGACAACCCCTTGGTGGTTCTGGGAGACATGAATGCAAGACACAGCTCCTGGGGCTACATAAGCGACTCTCAAAAAGGTGCTAATCTACTTGAAGCCGTGGAAATGCTAGGTTTAGAACTCGTCACTGATATTACCTCTCCTACCAGAACATGGAACAGTATTAGCCGAGATACCTGCCCAGACCTCACCTTCATTAAGAACATTAATCACGCAACCTGGACTAACCTAGGGGAATCCTTGGGCACCGACCACAACATCATAAGTCTCTCTATACCAACTGCCAGAATCAGAGCACTGGGAAATGTACACATCACGAACTGGACAAAATTCCGAGACTGCCCGCCACCAGAAGGAGGCATTAAAAATATTCAAGAGTGGACCCAACTAATCAAAGATGCCCACTCAAGCAAAACTTGAACCATCCAACGGACCGCAGAAGCACCGGACGTAGATCGCCACCTATTACATCTATGGGAGGCTCGAAAAGGCCTCACTAACCGCTGGAAAAAGCAGCGTCTCAATAGAAAACTAAAACTAGGATTTGCTAAGATTACACAGCAAGCGCAAGCATATGCTATACAACTGTGTAGACAAAACTGGTCTGAGTTTTGTGCTTCCCTGAAAGGCACTCTAAGCACAGCCCAGACATTGACCATCTTAAGATGCATGCTCGACCCGAATAAGGCCAAATCAGTTACCAGCCGAACTCTCCAAACAGTTGCCCATAAGTTTCAAGGCACAGACCAAGACCTCATAACAGCCATGCATCGCAAGTACATAGGAGACCACACCCCTCCATGCACCCTGACCTATGAAGGACAACAAAATCCAAGCTTAGACGCCTCCATAACGGTATCTGAAGTTTATGCTGCAGCAAGAATAGCTCAGCGGAACACAGCACCGGGCGGAGACAAGGTTACCAACGCTATAATTCGAAACCTCAGCAACGACCATCTCAAAGACCTAACAGAATACATTAACAAGGAGTTATGGGAGAAAGGCCAGGTTCCAGCTGAGTGGCGCCATGCGGACATCATTATGGTTCCAAAGGCCGGGAAACCCCCGGCAGTAGAGTCCCTCCGCCCAATCTTCTTTTCATTTCATTTCATTTCATTTCATTTATTTTACCCTCAGGGCTTTCGCATTACAGAGGGGGTGGGACAGTGAAGAAAACAATACATAGATCAAAAACAGGGCTATATATACGAACAATATTGAAAGATCCTAGAGACAGAGGACGAAAGCATTGAGAACAAAAGTACAGGAGTAAAAAGAAATAAATAAAAGGATTACAAAAAAAGAAACCTTATGTAGTCTATATATGAGTAAACAACATATCACAATTGGTCTGATTCTAACAGTGCGAGTAATTTGCTTTTAAAACGCGCAGTGTCGCTAACACAGGTGGTTGTGGGTGAAAGATTATTCCAGTCACGACATGTTTTAGGGAGGAAGGAATTAGAGCACGTCACTGTGCGGCAGTGTGGAACAGCTACTTTTTGATTGTGGTCTATGCGAGGCGAGATGAAAGATGGTGCCTTTACACAGATGGCTTTCAGGCAAGGATTTTGATAGTAAATTTTATGGAAGAGGCAAATGCGTGATAGCTTACGGCGAGTGGAGAGTAAGGGGAGTTTAATATTAGATTTCATTTTTGTTACACTGGCAGTGCGATGGTAGTTTCCAACGATGAAACGGACGCTTCGATTTTGCACGGCCTCGAGTTCATTTGTTAATATGATGGTGTCAGGATCCCAAATTGAACATGCGTACTCTAGTTGCGGACGAATGAGTGTAGTATACAGTAGCATTTTCAATGAAGGTGGAGAGGATGAAAAATTCCTGCGGACGTACCCTAGCATGCGGTTAGCCTTTGAAGTAATGAACCTGATATGAGCTTTCCAAGAAAGATTAGAACAAACATTAACGCCAAGATACTTGTAAGACGAGACTGGATTCAACTGAGTGTCGTTAATAAAATAATCTGGGCTCGTTTGCTGGTTACGGGTTACGCGCATGCATTTGCATTTAGATATGTTTAATTCCATTTTCCACGATTGACACCAGTCATAAGTTTTATTTAAGTCTGTCTGTAGCTGAATAATATCATCAGTGTTATTAATTACTCTGTAAATTACGCAGTCGTCAGCAAACAAGCACATGTTAGATGAAATCTTTAAAGGTAAGTCATTGATGTATATTAGAAATAATAACGGGCCAAGAACCAACCCCTGGGGCACACCTGAATGTACTGGCACTGGTGATGAGTCGTGGTTATTGGCGAAGACGAACTGAGTACGGTTACTAAGAAAGGCACGAATCCAATTGAGTACATTAGGGTCAATGTTAAGTTGGCTCAGTTTTAAAAGTAAAAGAGAATGACTGACTTTATCGAAGGCTTTTGAAAAATCTAAGAATAAGCAATCAGTAATGAGTCCAGAGTCTAAAGAAACATGCAAGTCGTTAGTGAAAATCATGAACTGCGTTTCACACGAGAAGAATTTGCGAAAACCATGCTGTTTCGGAGTAAAGAACTGGTTTGATTCTAGGAAATTAACAAGATGACTAAATATGATGTGCTCTAGAACTTTGCATGGAACGGAAGTAAGTGAGATGGGACGATAATTACGTGGATCTTGCGTTTCTCCTGATTTGTGCACTGGGAATACTTTGCCGGTGAGCCAGTCATTAGGAAGGGTGTGATGGTTTAAAGACTGCGAAAAAATACAATGTAGAATAATGGAAGAATATTCTACGGTATTTTTCAAGAATTTAGTACTGAGGCCATCGATACCACAAGAGGATGACGTTTTAAGTTGGTTAATAATGCCACGAATTCCTTCTGAGGAGATGACGATGGGATCCATTGGTAGAAAGTGATATTCTAAGAGCGAAGGTAGGACAGAAGTGTCGGTGGGGCTAGAGAAGGCTTTGATAAAAGTGCTATTGAGAAGCGATGCGCACAGGTGGTCAGGAACTGGATCCCCATCCGGGGTAAATAGTTGTATGGTGGTATTTCCTTTGCCTTTCACTGTGCTCCAAAACTGCTTCGGGTCATTGCTTAGCATAGCTGGAAGAGTCTGATTAAAGAAGGTAAATTTGGTTGATTTTAATGCCTTTGAATAAGCGACTGCAGCGGCTTTATACGCGGACCACCTGACAGCAGAGTGTGTGAAGCAAGCTGTCCTGAAAAGTCTTTTTTTCTTATTGGAAAGCCTATTAAGATACCTGTTGTACCAGGGTGCAGCACTGTTGCTATATACCTGCCCGATATACCTGCCCTTAACCTCCTGTCTGGGCAAACTATGAAAGAATCATACACCCCAGACTCCAGAACTATATAGAAGATAACAACTTTTTCCCCTACACTATGGTGGGATTCCGAAAAGGTCTTTGTACACAAGATGCCTTCCTAAGGATTAGCGAAGAAGTGCTTAATACAATACCCACCCACGGAGAAAACCTTCTTTTAGCCCTGGATTTAAAAGGAGCCTTTGACAACGTCTCCCATCAGGCTGTCCTAGAGGAGCTGAGTGGTCTAAACCTTGGAGAGAGGATATTTAACTGCATCAAGGCTTTCCTCTCCAACAGAACCGCCACCATAGGCATTGGTGAAGTCCGTTCTCATCCCTTCCCCATGCCTAACAAGGGTACTCCTCAAGGGGCTATAATATCCCCCCTCCTCTTCAATATTGCCATGCTAAAGCTAGCAAGAAAGCTTCAAACGCAGCCCGACATAGGCTACGCGGTCTATGCCGATCATATAACTCTATGGGCCACACACGGCTCCTTAGCCCAAAAAGAAGCCCTACAAGAAGCCATACATAGGGTTGAAGAATTTGCTGCGGAAAGTGGTCTGGAGTGCGCCCAGGAGAAGTCTGAGGTCATTAGACTCCACAAACTCCCTTACACATCCCAAGGAGAAGTTGAGCTTTTCCTGGGTGGACGCAAGATTAATGAAGTGGACAAGATCCGGATACTGGGGCTCTGGCTTCAAAGTAACCTCAGATCCGACCATATGATCAGAACCATCAAAACAACAGTTAATCAAATCTCAAGAATGATGCGCCGCATTACCTGGCACCGCAAGGGTATGAGAGAAGAGGACACCCTTAGACTGGTCCAGGCCCTAGTTCTGAGCAGGATAACATACGGCCTCCCTTACCAAAAACTGGGCACTGTGGAAACCAGAGCTATCGATACAATCATAAGAGGGGCTTACAAAACTGCCCTCAATCTTCCAATAGCCACTTCTACAGAACGACTCCCAGAGCTTGGTCTGCACAACACTTTTACCGAGCTCCAAGAAGCCCTCTTGGAAAGCCAAAAAGAACGCCTTCTAAAAACCAATGCGGGAAGGACGATCCTGACTAAATTAGGGACATGGCCGGGGCTGGAGACAAGAGGCAGTAAAACCTCTCTTCCACTCCAAACCCTAGAAAAGATCACCGTTAGTCCAATCCCACGTCACATGCATCATGCTCATCAGCAAGGCAGACGACAAGCGCGAGCAAAGGCACTTCAGAAACAGCTAGAAAGCGACCGTAAAGCCGTTTACGTAGACATTGGGGCCTACCCCACGCCGGGAAAATTCTCAGTCGCTGCGATTGACCACCAACTAAAACCGGCTCTCCAAGCTTCTATATATGCAGAAAACCCCTCCTCTGCAGAGGCTCTGGCAATAGCTATCGCCATCAAACATAAAGACCAAAGAGGAGAGTCCTCCCACGTTATAACAGACTCCCAACAAGCCTGCCGAGACTTTCTTAATGGCAGGCTTCCCTCAAGAGCAACACAGCTACTTGGCAATCTCAGCCTAACACACAGACTAACATGGACACCTGGTCACGAAGGACTAGCTGGAAATGAGGTAGCCAACGATCCAGCCCGAGATTTAACCCACCGGGCGGATCCTCATCCCTACCCCACGCCCATGCCTAGCACCTATGGTGACAGATTAGAACATATTCGGCTGGTGCGCAGAAAATGCCCACCCCCTCACATAAAACTAGACTCCACCGCAGCCACAGACTGGAGGAAAATTCAGACCAACACTTCCCTACCTTGTTCATCCTACACAAGCTTAGCCCCACTCAATATCAGAATACATGCCCTTGGTGTGGAGCTTGCCCTACGCTCTACCACATATCGTGGGAATGTACAACGAAACCAAAACACTTAACTGTATCCAAACCGACATATGAGCAGTGGGAGGTGGCCCTGACCAGCGAGACCCTGGATCAGCAACTTAAGTTGGTTCAGCAAGTCCGTCAGTCAGCTAAAGCCAGTGGCGCCTTGGACTAGGGGTGCCACCCAAGTTGCTCGAGCAACCTTCCTCTTTTTAAATAAAAGTTTTCTCTCTCTCTCTCTCCAATGATGGTCCCCTTTCGGTTCCGCGTCTTCGTAATGCTGCGAGTCTCTGACGGCGTCAAGTTATTAAGGCGAAAGCCTTTAATGCCTCATCGTTCTGAGCAGGAGTTGTCGGCAGAAATGTCACGCTTTTCAATTGGTTGAAACGGTCGTGACGTCACAGTGCGCGAATTTCAAACTGGGCCAATTGTACTTCGGCTAGTAACCATCCAGCCAATTAAAAGGATCGTAGAGTGATGCTCCAAGTAAGTGGGACTGAGCTTAGGTAATTGCTTAATTACCCAATTAGCCTCAGTAATCTTTGTAGTCAGGCCAGATAAATAAATAAAACCGAGTAAGAAATTGGTCGAGCTCGGGAATCGGGACGAGCATGCTAACCACTCCCCCATGCCAGCTCGTTGGTTTGGAATGAACAAAGGAGCGTCTAGTGAATACGGTGTCTTCGTTCACTCCCATCTTGCTCCCTTCCCGTTACGGCGAGCTTTAGGTGTCCCCCCAGATATGCAAGACAGAAACATTTCCTTTCCTCAAAAACAATTTACCGACTAGCAGGGCGCAGAACCGAACGGGCGATGGCGTTCAATGGACTCCCTGGCAGCGTTACAAGACGCTGTCGCGTTTCACTCTTAGATGCGCCCCGCCGCGGTGGCTCAGTGGTTACGGCGCTCGGCTGCTGACCCGAAAGACGCGGGTTCGATCCCGGCCGCGGCCGGGAATTTCGATGAAGGCGAAATTCTAGAGGCCCATGTGCTGTGCGATGTCAGTGCACGTTAAATAACCCCAGGTGGTCGAAATTTCTGGAGCCCTTCACTACGGCGTCCCTCATAGCCTCAGTTGCTTCGGGACGTTAAACCCTACTAAACCGAACCAAACCAAACTCTTAGAGTCGAAGCCTAACATCTTAACTACGCATCAGTGACACAAGCAGCAACACCGCGTTTAAGGCTTTCGCCTCACCGCACTTTAGGTCAACAAAGTGCCCCCCTGAATGTTTTCTCATTCTAGTGCTTACAGTACGTTTTCCTCCGCAATGTCACATTCAGTATACTTTGGCAGCCTTCCTCTTGTCCCCGCCTGCCGCTCCCAAGGCTAGGACCATCCCTGCCTTCTGTTCAGTTGAGTAGGGCGTGCTTGATGTGTTGCAATCGAGAACTTCATCACAGGGATTGGGTTAGTTCAATCCCTGAATTGTCTGGGATACTACCGTCCCTGGTTTGTCATGTCATTCCCTGCATTATCACGCTCAGGTTCATGAGAACGGGCCCACGACATTAGCAGTAAGGGCGTATTGTGAGGGGGAAAAGTCGCTCTTTTGAAGCGAAAAGCTGCACTACGCTAGTCAACACCGCGCTTCGCGTGAGCCGGCGTATGTCCGAGCACGAGTGTCGTCACGCACGGCGCAGGCTACTGCGCATGTGCGCCGCCGCTTCTCCATTTGTCTTGAGGGCCGGGAAGTGGCCAGCGTCCCTGCCGCTAGGCGGTGGCGGTCGGGGCGTAGTCTTGTTCCGGGGCGGTGACTTCACCGAGGTTGTAGATGATGACGTTTTGCGGTCGATGCCGTCTGCCCCACGCGGCGTTCCGCCACCGGCACCTGAATTGGGATGACTTGGCTGCCGGCCAGATCGCTGTATTCCAGGGAGCTCTGGCCGCCTTCCCTTGCGGCCGGGCACCTTGAGCTGCCTGAATTTTCCCATTCAGTCCCGGGAGTTGGTGTCGTGGGCTTGCCCACAGACTGCACAGGATGGAGTGCACTCATGCGGTGTCTTCACCTCGCCGACGGTAGACACCGCATTGCCACACAGGCCACACTTTTGATTCGGGCAGGGGCATGTTTCCGCTCGGTGTCATACAGTACCGCACCGCACGCAGGCCGGGATCGTTTTCTTATATGCACGCACAAGGGTGACTTCTGAGTTGTAATGAACGTATCGCGGCACCACTATGCCCACGAAGGTGAGCGCCGCGACGTCTGATTTTCCAAGCTTGCGGATATCGGCAAGCTCTCCAGCACTCCACTGGATCTTGTTTTGCAGGGACTCACTGGTCTCCTGCTTGGCCACGGTGATGACGCCGCGGCACAGGTCACCAGTGAGCTTCAACTGGCCGTACATGGAGAGCTGGCCTTTCGGTGTTGTGAGTTCGAAGTCCCGCAGTAGCTTGTCTGCGACGTGCGGCTCTCGGGTGCATGCCACGATCAGGTTTTGCTCCCATGTGGGGAGCAGGCTGAGCGATGCTGCGGCCTTGGCGCCCAGGTAGGCCGCGAACGCTAATCCCAGCTCGCCATGTTGATAGACATCCTTCAGAGCGACGGTCACCCGGGGCTTCAGGATGATAACGATGTCTTCAGGATGAAGCCGCGGAAGCGGCTTTTGTTTCCAAGTAGGTCCGGTCTTACACTGGGGCGCACCGTGAAGCGCTGCAGCGCGCGCAGTAGCGTTGTGCCGTGTTGAGCGGCCTTCCGACGTGGCGTCCGCTTTCTTGGAGGTAGCGTTCCGCTGGCGGGAGCGGCGTTCCACTAGCTTGAATAGACTCAGGTCCTCGATGGGCGCAGAGTCCGGGCTATCAGGCGCTGGATTTGATGAAACCTCGGACCAGGCCATGGCATCCGGGTCCTAGCCACGTTGTAGGTTTGGGGAAGCCATCTTGCCGCGGGTGGGCGACTCAGTCATGGCCGGGCGCCGGCGTAGGCGTTAGGCCTAGCGCCGCCGCCACGATACCCAAGTGAAGATCGACCCTAAAATGCCTAAATTTTACCCCACCTGTGTGCGAGTGGTATCCACAGGTAGCTGCCGACTTTGGGCAGCCAGACGCGGCTGTGTTGACAGGGTTGCGGTCGATGTTCCGTGGCTCCAGCCAAACGTTGGCGGAGCCGATGCACTCTACGTCCTCTCGCTCCGCGCGCTCCCAGTCAGCTGTGGGGGTATCGCAAGGAGGAGTCGCGCGGACGTAGGCAGGCAGAGCTCGCGTCCACGTTGGGCCTCACCCTCCACACGGATCCCGTCCACCCAACACGGCTAGTAAACTCCTTGACACGGGATACGTGCCCAGACTTAACCTTCCCTCGCAACACACGACACGTAGACTGGCTCAACACCTAGGAGACCCTCGGTAGCGACCACTGCATCCTTAACACTACACTACGCACACGCCCTCTCAAGCGTCCCAGAACACAAGCCCGTATCCCAGATTGGATGAAATTCAGGCAAAATTGAAACTCACTTGATAATACACCCATTTCCGCTCAAGGCTACCCAGCATGGCCCCAACAGCTGCTAACACACCTTTCCTCGCATGAAACACACATCCAGCTCTCAGAGGTGGCCACGGATGTGGATAACCATCTTCTACACCTCTGGGAAGGAGGTCGCAGCCTCGTCCGCCGTTGGCGACGCCAGAAACACAATAGAAAGCTTAAAGCTCGAATTGCCGAGCTTACCCAGAAAGCGGCAGAGTACGCGGCGCAACTAGCCTACTCCATTTGGGTAGATAGATGCAACACGGCCGCGCGACAAATGTCCAGCCGAAACACGTGGCGTCTCTTTCGAGCCCTAATCGACCCAGCCCAAACACGAACCGAAAACTAAAAATTGGCAGTGGCTTCGCTCTGGTTAAGCCTGGATATACAGGGTCTGTTCCTAAAGTAGTAGGACTCATTTTTTTATTAAAATTTATTCAAGAGAATAGTACAAACGATTAGAATTTTTCAAAGTAGCACCCTTCTGCACATACACGCTGCTGCCAATGAGTTTTCCAGTTTTCGTACGGCTTCAGGAACGCCTTGACCGGAAGGCTGTTTAGCTCCCTCGTCACGGCCTGTTGAACTGCCTCTACCGATCCGTCATATTTCCCGTTGAGCGTCGATTTTATTGTCGGGAATAGAAAAAAGTCTGGCGGTGCCAAGTCGGGGCTGTAGGGGTCCTGAGGCAGCATTGCCGCCTTGTGCTGGGCAAAAAATCGGAGTCCTCATTCACATGATGAAGAAGATCCTGGCAGATCGCTTTCCGGTTGGCCTTTTTCTGCTCTGACAACACCCCCGGCACCAACTTCGCGCACACTTTCCTCATGGCTAAGTTTTCTGTCATGATCTCCAAAACTTGGGTTTGAGGAATGCTCAAGTCATCAGCAATCGTTCTGATACTCCTCCTACAATGACTTCAGTAAACGCTTCACTCGCAACACATTTTCGTTGGTCTTGCTGGTCGAAAGGCGTCCGGAGCGGTCGTCGACTTCCACTCTTTCGTGACCTTCTCGGAACAGCTTGTGCCACTCAAAAAACACCTGATCTAGCCATGGAAGCGTCACCGTAGGCCTCCTTAACCATGTCGTGAGTTTCTTTGCCGGTTTTACTGAGATTTACACAAAATTTGATCACGTAACGCTGATCCAGAAAACGCTCTATTATTCTGCGTGGCGAGACGTTTCGACAGGGGTTCACAGTACAAGCGACCTCCTCTCTTCAACGGCCGAGAACCGACTGCCGATTTTCCCCAGCATTCGCAGTAAACCCCTTCAACGATCCTGCACGCGCAGATCACCTCTCGTCCACCCGTTTGCCCAGGAAAAAACCAGTCCTACTACTTTCAGAACAGACCTTGTACAAACGAAAAGTTGCAGTTATGCTTTGTTTGACGTCATGGCTGTCGCAGTTCGCGCACAATGCCCTGGGAGCACCACGATAGCGGTGTAGATTTTGAGCCAACTCCCTCGCTACCACTCCTGGGTCTTCTTAGTTTCCTTCCATGGCGAATGTCTGCGCGCGGCCTCTTTTATGGCCGCCGCCGCCGCTCACCCATTATCCCAACGCCTTGCGAAAAAACCTCCTCTGGGACGGCGGCGGAGACCGCGTGGCAGCGGCGAAGGCTAAACCGGTGGCGAGGAGGAGGAAGGGCGCGCCGCGGCGGCGCCCAGGGGTGGCCCACGCGAAGCGCGGTGTTGACGAGCCTAGTGAAGCTTTTCGCTTCAAAAACATTTGCTGCGAGCCATGCACGCTTTTCCTGGCAACACGACTCAACTGGCACAGAAAGTTCGGGAACAGTGTCTGTGTACAGCCCAAGACCCCCATGGATCTGCGTACTCTTATGCAGGCAGAGAGAACACGGAGCTCGATCAGCCTTTCCAGCTCCATGATCTGCGGGCGGCTCTCGCCAAAATGAAACGGGGCACTGCGCAAGGACGGGATAAAGTTACCGTCAAGCTTTTGACGAACCTGCCCGACTTGGCATACCAGTCCCTCCTGGAATACGTCAATGCGATTTGGCGCAGGGACACCCCCCTGCCAATCGAATGGAAAACGGCTTTGGTAAAGCTGGCAAACCAATTGACACAGATAACCTCCGCCTCATCTCTCTCACCTCCTGTGTGGGCAAACTAATGGAGACGATGGTGCGGGATCGGTTATTCACGTATCTTGAACCCAAACATGTGTTTGCGAGCACCATGTTCGGATTCCGCCCACACAGATCCGCACGGGATGTCCTCCTGCAACTTAATCGGGAAGTCCTTGACCCCCTCGAATGCCCCCATAATGACCGGGCAGTACTCGCCTTGGATCTTAAAGGGGCATTTGACAATGTAACACACGAGATCATACTCACTAACCTAAGCCAGACTGACTGTTGTCTCAAACACATTCAGATACATAAGCCAATTTTTAATGGATCGTCTATCCTACATCGGAATACAAGATACAGAGCACGGTCCCTACCTACTCGGCACGCGGGGAACCCCCCAAGGCGCGGTACTTTTTCCGCTGCTCTCCTATCTGGCCATGATGCACCTGCCGGCCCAGCTGAGTGGTGTCGCCGGCGTGCAGCACGCCCTGTACGCCGACGACATTACTCTGTGGGCCACGCAGGGCTGCACAGGAGACATTGAAACCAGCCTGCAAGCAGCGGCGACGATAGTAGAGCGCTTGGCCCGCCGCTGCGGTCTTCAATGTTCCCCTCAAAAATCGGAATTTGTGCACCTCCCCCCCTCACCGAAGTGCACAACTAAAATATCTCTTTCTCTTGAGAGTGGCCCCATACTCGAAAGTGATGAGATACGGGTACTAGGGCTCTACATCCACAAACACAGGCGGCCAGACACTACAGTGGCCGAACTCCGTACGGTGGGGGACCAGGTGGGCTTCATGATCCGCCAGGTTTCCAACAAACGCGGAGTGTCACGAAGTAAGGATGCCTTGCGGCTGGCAAACGCCTTCGTAACTAGTCGAATTCTCTATTCAGCACCTTATCTCCATCTACGGAAACAAGAGGAGGACGCCCTTGAGGCCATCCTTCGCAAAATTGTTAAACGTGCCCTTGACCTCCCCATCACTACTTCAAACAGCCGGCTTATGGCCCTTGGGGCGGTGAATACTATCCGGGAGCTCCGGGAGGCGCACCTTACAAACCAGTACACGCTCTTGTCGCTAACGGAGTCGGGTCGCCGCCTTCTTGCTCGACTCCAGATCCAACACACCCCTCCAATGGAAGACAGGTTTCACATCCCATAACTGTGGAGACGTGCCCTCCACGTGCGGCCTCTTCCAGCAAACATGTCACATGAAGACCATAACCGGCGCTTGTCTGCGTCGTTTACTTTCCTTCCCTTGTGTTCCCTGTGCGCTATTTTTACATCATGGACCATAATGGTCGGCGCCTGGCACGAGCGTAAGCACTAGCCCGACATTATGGCAACAAAACAGGTGTATACTACGTGGACGCCTCTGGCCCTCACCACGGGGGATGGTACACGGCCGCGGTAGTGCACAACAGCAACACAGTTCACGGCCTCACTTTCAGAGCCCGCAGTGCAGCACAAGCAGAAGAGGTCGCGATTGCTCTCGCAGCCTCACATTCCAATTCAAAATACATAATCACCGACTCGCGAGGGGCCTGTCGGAACGTCGAACAAGGCTGCACTCCATTCCTAGCCTATCTAATATACATTAGCTATCTCTACAGCACTTGTCCACTACGCCGTGTAGATTTGGAATGGTATCCGCATAGGAAAAGGGGACGCCAGAATTCTTGCGGGGGGGGGGGGGGGGGAAGAGGGGTGAAAAAAAAAGCACTGCGATTTATATGCCATGAAGACAGGTATCGGTATCACCTTCTCAGCCACTCGGGTTCGCCTACCTTTGAATCTTGCGGAAAAATGCATCATTTGGTAATGTTCTTTACCATCATCAGTTATCATACAAAAAAAAAATTCAGGCTTATATGCAGTATAACACAATATGACAAATTAATTGCATTCCCTCAGTCCGAACTATTGCGTACAAAATGTTCTTTTCAAGTACGATAGCCTATTATAATTGGTTACTCGTGATGTGGCCACCCTATCATCACCCCAATCATTTTTATCTGTAGTAAGATGAAGCCAGTAAGTTTTATGCACTTCGCTTCGTTCTTGGAGCTGTTTTTTTATGCTTCTTGCCCTGCATGTAACTGCGGCGCTTTTTTGTTTTTGTTTGTGGGCTTGTTTCTTCCGCAGAAATTTGACTGTATGCCCATTTCCTTTCTTTTCTTGTTGTTTGTTATCCGTTATAGACCATGTATTTGTACGCGTCATACACGAGCTCCTGCCTTGGCTACCAAAAGGAGCCGGGCAGTGATAAATAAAAAAAAGGAGAAAAGCAAGCACATTGTGCAGCCTTGTTCCTCGTAGTTGCCACTTGATGGCGCCACAGTAAAAACTTAAGAGACTGCAGGCGTGGTGCTCAGACAAACAGTACTGGGCGCAACAGGTAGCCAACGAACTTTTCAACATACGTGATGGTGTCTAGCGGCTACACTGGCTATTTAGTGACGCAGTTGTAAACTTGACTTGAGAAGGACTCGAACGCCGAAGACCCAGCTCTAGGCAGACACAGTGTGAGTCTTTTACGCATTGTGCGCCTCCTGTATTTTGTGCTCGAGTTGCGTTAAAGCTATGTTTCTAGCGCCAATTGATGAAATAAATGGTATGGTTGAAATCAGCGTTTCTTCCGTCTATCTGTTCCTATGCCCGTCGTGTTCGCTCTGTTTTATGAAAGAGTATCAGGTGTTCCTACCCAGTTTACGTCTGCAAAACGAGGTGTGGCCTAACACGCGTCCGCAGTGTTGTATCTTGTTACTTGCCCTTGGTGTGGCGCAGCACTCAATAAGTGAACTCTTTCGCTCTCACAGCTTGGCTATGCACTTTGCAGGCAACCAACTCAAGCCATTCTATCTCGCTGTGCAGCGCCCACTTTACCTTGAACGACCAAGCAGGACTAGGACGCTGACGACGCTAATCTGGGGAGACCCTTCGTGAGTACATCTGTTCTCTTGCACATCGCTCGGTTGGTGCTAATTGTTCGGGTTTCGCGGAAAGACGCACGCTTTCCTACGTGCCCTATACTTGCAGTCGCGTTCTGTATACATCCAGGCAGATTTCATCAAATGCATTTTCTGCACAACTACTCTCGAGAATTCCGGTGCGGAATAAAAGTGGAAAGCACCGGAAATGTGCATTCTTTCAACTAAAAAAATGCTGTATCAGCTGTCACTCAGCGAGCCATTTCGAGCGATGCAAACTCGGCGTATATTTTTAGCTGCGGCTGGCAGAATTCTAGAGCACGAAGTGAACGGAAGAAGCTGCGTCATTATTAGTGTACCGTGATTACCGCGATGTTTTGTGATGTTTGTGTCTTCATAACCTTGTTACGGGGCTTTGACTTTCTGACGCAAGTCACGACCATATTTATCTCGAATGGGTTTATGCGGTTGATGTGCCAAGAAGACTAAGTCTATAGGAACTCCGTAGTGAAGGGCTCCGGAAATTTCCGCCACCTGGTGTTCTTTAACGTGCTCTGATATTGCACAATACACCGGCCGGCCGAATTTCATCCCCATCGAAATTCGTCCGCTGCGGTCGGGGTCGAACCTGTGTCTTTCGGGTCAGCAGCCGAGCGCATAATCACTGAGCCACTGCGGTGGCTTTTATCTCGAGTTATCGCAGTTATGCGCAAGCGCTTCAAAGTCGTGCTAGATAGAAGCCATTGCATTACGACCTTACTTCGAAAGTTCACTTGGCAGCTTTAAATTTTGGGTTCGTCTGAGAGCAGTTATCTGTAGTGGTCATTGAAAACCGTAAAATGCGCTCGTTACTAACGCTTACGACAGTCTGTTAAAAACTGCATCGATCACATTTGTCTAAAGTGGATCTGCGGGTTCTGCAACTAAAGTCACCTATCTCTGAACTGCGCCTGGTACGTTTTACGGCAGTCACCGGGTGCGAGTTCGCTTGCGTGATTTCTGGCTCCCGAGGGCTGAGTTTTCAAGATTTTTCACCGAGGAAAAGGCATCACGAAGCCTCATTCCACTGCGGCAACGCCGCACACGAAATTTGGCGTGAAAGTGACGTGAAACAAGTCTGAAATGACGCAAACCAGAAACACTACGACGACATTCCCAGCCATATTTCAATGCGCGACGCAGAACTGACCCTACTCAGAGGCCAGCGTGTATTTTGATGATAATAATTGGCAGTAGAGTGGAATTTCATGGCCTCAAAATTACCGACCTGGCAGTCAAGAGTGGCGAAACTGCCGTCAGTGGACTGTCTGCAGCTATCTCGATTAAAGCCACGTTCGTTCACGACGGGCCCCGAATTCACATTGCAGG
Source organism: Amblyomma mixtum (assembly GCF_055824585.1). Taxonomy (NCBI): domain Eukaryota; kingdom Metazoa; phylum Arthropoda; class Arachnida; order Ixodida; family Ixodidae; genus Amblyomma; species Amblyomma mixtum. The sequence continues at coordinate 133,204,064 of NC_143018.1, read as the reverse complement.
AGAGGCCCACATACGCCTTAAGGAGCAACTGCACTACATTTCTAGAACTGCCGGATATTCAAAGATACAAATCTATATAGGCTGTAGGTAAAGTGTGACAAGTGCTTTTGCGCTTGTTTAAATTAGTGACGTGATCAACATTTAATTTTAGGCTTCTTCATAATGCGCTGGCGAAGTGGCTTCATAATGACTTGGCAGCAGCGGCAGCAAGCCGTGAACACCATTTGAAAAACTGCTCTTTTGCAGTGCCGTCTACTTCGAGGCCCCACCGAACGTGCATTCGAAGCGCTGCGTCGACTTCTGGCTCTACATTTCACGGATCCGCCCCAGTGACGAGGGATTTCCTGGCAAGAAGTCATCTGCACATGCGCACCTAGCCAGCTCGACCCAACAAAAAGCGGAGCATCTTCGGCCACCCGTCTCTTGGCAGCAGCGGCAGCAAGCCGTGAACACCATTTGAAAAACTGCTCTTTTGCAGGTTAGTAGGCCTATGTTTCCATAATATCTATTTTAATAGCATTTCTGCTGCTGCTGCTGCCATTTGCTGACATTTGATGACATTTGCTATGCTTTTTGCATTACTGAGATTCATTTTGCGAGTACTTCTGTACACTTCAAGCAATGTCTGATTCCTGTAGCACGTGTGATGTGATCATCTCTGAGGATGAGCCATTTGTGGAATGTTCCAAATGCGAGAGCAACTATCACTTTGGAAAATGTGCTGGTCTTACTGAAAAGACCTTCAAATCGAAGTATGAGGCCACAAAGAAAGCGTGGCAGTGCCCATCATGTAGAAGTGCAGGAAGTAGCAATACATGTAGTAAAGAGAGTAGTGGCTCTGAAACAGATATCAAACTTGCGCTCTTCTCAATTAACCAAAAGTTAGAGCGGCTGATGCCCCTGGCAGAAAAAATTGAAAGCATGGAGGAGTCTCTTAGCTTCATATCTTCGAAGTTTGATGAATTTGAGCAAAAGGTCGGCCATCAAGACGTTGATATCATGGACCTAAAGAAGAGGATATCGGAGCTTGAGAAAAAGGATGACTTAAATCAGGCAGCACAAGCTCAGTTTGAAAAGGAGATACACGATCTTGAATTCCGAAGCAGGCAGCTGAACTTGGAACTGCATGCCATACAAGAAGTGCAGGATGTGGATCTAACAGTCATATTGAATAACGTGGCTGATAAACTTCGAGTGCCTCGCTTGATGGAATCGGAGATAGCAACTGTTCATCGACTTCCCGCTAAACGTGATAAGACGCCAGGCATCATTGTGCGTTTTGCGAAGCAAGCTACAAGAGAAAACTGGTTGAAGAATAAGAAGAACTTAAAAGATAGCGACCCGCCCATTTTCATGCAAGAAAATTTAACACGCCGAAATAGAGAACTGCTTCAGGCAACTAAAGTCTGTGCCAAAGAAAAAGGCTATAAGTTCACTTGGTATGTCAATGGAAAGGTTTTCGTTAGGCGAAGTGAGGGAATGAGTGCCATTCATGTGAAGGGAAAGAGCGATTTGGATCGGCTATAGCACTCAGCATGGTATCTTTCGAGTTTCTTCTTGAAACATAATCGAAATGCAGCAGATGTATTATCTGCCGAGTGACTTGAACCGCACTGATTCGTGTGTTGCGCTGACAACGCTCAACGCTACCCACCTGAACGCACGCTCTGTAAAAAACAAGATATTGTGTTTAGAGGAGTTCTTTGGCGAATTTTTATTTCCTTTTTCTTTGATCATGCTCAGTGAGACTTGGAGTACAGATGATTCCGACGTTTTCAGGATGACCAATTACAAAACTTATTACTTGAACCGCTCCGGCCTCCGGGGGGGTGGAGTGGCTTTACTGGTGTCAGATGACATTGAATGCGACAAGTTGGACTCGTACAGTCTTATTACTGAAGATTTTGAAGTGCTATCAGCCTGTACTGGCAGGTTCGTGTTTTCGGTTTGCTATCGTCCACCGAAGAGAAATATGGTTAGGTTTTTGGAATTTTACGACTGTTTTCTTTCATTTATAACAGATAACAAATACACTCTAATAGCTGGAGGTGATTTTGATATCGATATGTTGAAGGATAACTCCTCTACTAGAGACTTTAAGGCAGTCTTGGCCTCGAACGGATTTATTAATCTTATTAACGATCCAACAAGGCTAACACAAGAAAGTGAGTCACTTCTTGATCTGCTGATTACGAACACTTCCCAACCGATAGTTGAGTCGGGCGTAATATCATGTGCGATCAGTGACCACCTTCCAGTGTTTGCATGCATAAATAAGACTAGACTGGTAAAGTACCGACAGGAGAAAGCGAAGTACCAAAGTATAACCAATGCTACCCTCAATTCATTTCACAGTTCACTGGAACAAGTTGAGTGGGATAGTATTGACGTTACCAGTGACGCAAATGAGGCTTACGATGAGTTCCTCCGAGTATTTAAACAGCTCTACCATTCCTCTTTCCCGCTAAAAGTGCGTGTAATAAAGCGTAAAACTCGCAAACCTTGGATATCTTCCGAGTTGAGCCAAGAAATTAAAACGAAAGAAAACTGTACAAAATCTTTTTAAACACACGTTCAACAGATGACCTAAGCATTTTTAAGAAATACAGAAATAGATTAACAAAAAAGCTACGTCTCGCTCGTGCGGAATACTTCGCGACATTTCTTGAAATTAAAAATGGTCGCCACGATCTGTTGTGGTCAAGGTTGAATTTCTTACTGAGGCGTGAGCAACCACAGGCTGCCCCGCGGGCTTTAAAGCTTGATAACAAAGATGTATCCGGCAGAGAGTTGGCAGATGCCTTCAACAACTTTTTTACCACCCTTGCCCATAACACCCCGTCAACTGATTTCAACACCTATTTTAGCTCTTACAATAGGGACACAATATTTCTGAACCCAGTTACGACAGAGGAGGTTATATCAGTCGTACAAAGCCTAAATAATAGCCATAGCTGTGACATTGACGGCATTCAAGTGAGGCCTGTCAAGCATGTTATAAGAGTTATTGCCCCTGTTCTTGCAGATATATTTAACTTATGCTTTACTACGGGCACATTTCCTAAAAAATGCAAATAGCCAAAGTAACGGTTTTGTATAAGAAAGGAGACCGCAATGATTTAGGAAATTATAGACCAGTATCGATACTCCCAATATTCTCGAAAGCTTTTGAAAATTTCTCTATACACGGTTGTCTGATTTTATTGATAAACATGACCTTTTGTCACCTAATCAATTTGGGTTTTGTAAAAATAAATCTGCCGAGTTAGCACTACTCGAACAAAAGGAATATATACTAACACAGTTTGAAAATAGGGCCTTTGTTATTGGTGTCTTTGTGGACTTCTCGAAGGCATTCGATTTAGTAAACCACAGTGTACTCCTGGAAAACTTGGAGCGTTGTGGTATTCGTGGACTGGCTCAAATGATCCTGAAATCATATCTTTCGCATAGAAAACAGGCTGTAAGCATAGGCAATGTGACATCTGAACTAAAACTTGTTACTTCTGGCGTTCCCCAGGATAGTATATTGGGACCATTACTTTTTAATATGTACCTAAATGATATCTCCAACATTAACTCCGCCGCTAAATTTATTATCTACGCTGACGACACTAGCATCTTTTTTACTGGAAATGATCTTGATCTCCTTGTTCGGGAATGCAATGACACCTTGAGTGAATTACAAAAGTGGTCCGAATCCAGATACATGCGTATAAATGAGAAGAAAACAAAGGCTGTCATATTTCGTCCTAAAAACAATGTACTTCCTTCCCCCATCGAGATTAAACTAAACTCGCGACGTATAGACATAGTTGAACAATTTAAATGCCTTGGAGTAGTTTTTTCTTCCAGCATGTCTTGGGAACACCACACGGACCATATTGTCACGAAACTGGCTCAAATAACCGGAGTCATAAGTCGGCTCAGATACGTAATTCCAAGAACAGTAAAGTTACTCCTCTACAATTCACTTTTCTACTCCTATTTAAACTACTGCCATCTAGTGTGGGGCACAGCTACGGTTAGCTGTCTTCAGCGTATCTACATTTTTCAGAAAAGTTTCTTCGTCATGTTTACAATGTCCCCTGGGACTCGCCAAGCAAAGATCTCTTTCTACAAAGTGGTGTGCTAAAAATACACAACTTGTATAAATATCGCTTGAGTGTCCGGTTTCAACTCGAAACACGTAGAAATGTAAACCACATACGTAAACTTGCTGAACTACATACCCGAGATGCAAGCTACACAACAAGGTATGCGGAGACATGGATAGTCCCGACCCCACGGTTAAACTCGGGTAGAGAACGCCTGCAGTTCACTCTTCCGTCCCTGCTAAACGCGTATATATATAATAATTTTGACCTTTTCAGTTCGTCAAACAGGTCTTTGCGTGCTTTGTATGCTAGCATGTAGGATTTTTGTTTTGCGTTTTTTTTTCTTCGTTCTCTTTTTTTTTTCTTTGCTGCCATTACCTGTGTCTACCCAATGTGAATATTGTGTCAATATTGTATAACGTTCTTTCGTTTTCTCTTGTATTGTATACTTGTTATCACGCTTTGGAACTGCCTTTTGTATTAAAAGCCTTGCTGTCAAGCTGCTGCCAAGCGAAAGGGGGCTGCGGCTTAGTCAAGCTGTTTCTCAGCTTTTTCTGCGCCTCCGCTGTCTGTATCTTTACAAGGCAGAAATAAAGAATTTGAAAAGTGCGTTCAACTTTGGTGTCACGTCACGGAAAAAGATCTCAGATTGCCGCTGCCGTCAAGCAAATCCTGCCGTGCTTCGTTTGATGCTGGCGAACAACTCTCGGTGGGCTTTGCCTTCGGTGGCGTTGTTTTTTTTTCAAAGCAAGCGCTTATGGATTGAAATTTACGGGTACCCCCGATTACATCATCATGAGCCCTCACACTAGGCACTGCGTCCAGCGGAGAAGCTTGAATCATAGAGATTTTAATCAGGGTTGGCGCCACCATTTCAAATGCTGGCCCTAAAGGATTTGGAATTCTTTATCTGCAAGTTTTACACTGCATTCGATCCTTAAAGTTAGTCGATTTCTAAAACTTATGCAGTTGCCCTTTAAGGACCATGTTTTGATTGAATGCTGCTGAACGGGCGTAGTTACTTGCCCTGCGACCTTATAAGTCCTGCGGCTGTGTTCTCAGGATCTTATCATATTCATAGGCTTCCTACAGTGAACATAAAAAAAAATAAACGACCTCGGATCCAAGCACATCGCCCTTTCGACGGACTAAGAGGTGTGTTGTCAGCGACCCTGCAAATAACATTGCTCATGTGTGCTCAATGATGGTTGGTGGTTTTTTGAGGTTTAACTTCCCAAAAAGACTCAGGCTATAAGGGACGCTATAGTGAAGGACACCGAAAATTTCCACCATGTGTGTTTCTGTAACGTGCACTGATAGCGCACACTACACGGCCGTCTAGAATTTCGCCTCTATGGAAGCAGGTATCTTATCACCCTGGCCGACCGTCGTAATCCCCGTGGCTGCTGGGGTTAGGGTTACAGAAAATTGCATTGAATGCATCGTAGAGTGAAACATACAATTCCTCCTGGACCGAGGATTGGCATTGCAAGAGGCGTCGTATGTCTCCGAAATCGCTAAAATGTGGTTCTGGCATAAAACTTTGAAATGAATCTCCACACCTTAGCTAGACCACGATGGTTGTGCTGCTAGATGATATTGCCGAGAAAAGCAACGGATTCACCCTTCTTGATCTTTAGACAACGACAGCAATAGCTCAAGGATTCTAGAACGAAAACATCTTCGATGGAAGTCGGTCTGTTTGGGTTCTTGAGATAGTGAGAGGAAGCTGACGCGAACCAATATTTGAGACTCCTAACGACGTATAGTGGATGCCTCAACTTAACTCACGAATAAGCGAGCGACCTGCCTCTTAATGTTCTTTGCATGTGACAGCACCAGAGCGTGATGCTATCAGGTATTAGGTCGAAAAAAAATTGTCTTCAAGCGGTCTAAGGGCGCATTGGGGTCATGCTTTGTTCTCGTGAAGAACAAAGATGGTACTCTTTGTTACTGCGTTAATGAGAGTAGCCTCAAAAACACGACTAAGATTTACACCACTCCCCTTTATCCACGACACCCAGATCTGACTGGAGATCGGAGTATGTCTCGTCGCTGGTTCTCAAGATCATGCCACAAGACGCATTTCATTCCAAGAGAATGTAATTTGGGCTTTACTCCGAAAGTTGATTTTTTCTGCGGATCACGGGTAAGGGGTCTGCAGGTCTCTAGTGGCAGAGCTCCGTTATTTATTTAGACGATTCTACGATCTTCTAGAGGAGTTTCGACGAACAACTGAGGGGGCTGGAGCAAGTGATAGACGGAGACACATTTTTTGGACTTAGGCTGAAGCCAGAAACGTTCCGCTTCGCCTTCTTAAATTTGTTCCTCGTTGTCAGCAAGGACAAAGTGGTATGCGGCCAAGGAACGACAGTCGCTATTTCAGGTTTCCTGAATCGAACCGAGAATGAAGGCGTTTGGAGATATTTTTGGGCTGCACCCTTACCTATGCACACCCGTTCGTAACGGGCATTGTCGCATTGCCTTCGCTTCTGACGCACGTGAGAAGGTAGACATTCTGTTTGAATGGCAAGCACCGAAAATTGTAGGGCTCAAGGAGCTCCAATCCCGTTAGTAAGCACCACCAGTCCGCGCCCACATTAATGAGGGGTTTTATCTGCTTCACAATAGTTTTACGTGCAATGGGTAACAACGTTTTTCTCCCACACAGCCAAGTTCTTCTATCGGCAGAGCATACCCAGTCAAAATATCAGGCCTTTAACACTGTAGACTACTTGACGCCTGCAGAACTGGCCTAGTTAGAAAAAAATCCAGAGATGCGTCCTATTCTTGTTAGGTGCAGTAATGCGAAGGTTCTTAGTGCTGCGAATGGGTTCTAGCCCGTCGGAAGACGTGGGTCCCGTTCCTAGAGCGTGTAGTAACCACGCTAAAGTACTAATTATTTAGTAACTAAGTAATTATTGAATTTCATTTATTGCTGACAAATGTGTGAAGTAATTCACTAGTGGAGAAAATTATATAATTAGTTCAATTACTTCTTTGCCCAATTCACTAATCTTTTGGGTAATTTAATTGGATGTACTGAATTCATTGTTTAATTAGTTTCGTGTGTATAGATGCCGCGGTGGCTCCGTTGATGTGGCGCTCGGCTGCTGATCCGAAAGATGCGGGTTCGATCCCGGTCGTGGCTGTCGAATATCAATGGAGGCCAAAGTCTAGACGCCCGTGTACTGTGCGATGTCAGCGCCCCTTTAAGGAAACACAGATGGTCCAAATTTCCGTATTTCTTCAGTGCGGTGTCCCTGATAGCCTTAGTCGCTGTGGGAGGTTATACCCCAGTAAACCAAAGCAACCAATAATTAATTCTTTAATGACTAATTCGTCGATTCAACTATTTAATCGATCAATTTTTGAAATTATTTGCTAATTCAACGAATGAATCACTTCAATCAATTAGTTAACTATTTATTCGGGCTTTTTACAGTTATTCAATTCAACAATACTATTAATTACCCTTATGATAGACGATTGACAGTTCGCGAGGACACGCTGTGATGACATGCTCAGCCGAGCGGTGCTGTACGCACCACTCATGACACAATAAATGCTCTCGCATTAATACCAACCACATCCCCCACTCACAAGACCTTCTTATTACAGTCGTCAATTTCACAACAGACAATCTGAACACTGGTATGTTGAAATATTGGTTAAACATATACCACCCAAAGCATTAATAACCCATTGTCAGGGACTTTTGAACACACTGAACACTTTTTATTTATTTATTTATTCATTTACTTACTTCTTATTTATTTATTGCATACTCAGGGTTCAAACGTACATTAAAGAGGGGAGGGGAGGACGCAGGGGCATACACATTGTACATGAAAAAATGTTGATAATGAAAAGATACACACATCTGTAAAACAAGTTCAAAGACAAGAGTAAGCACGCAAAGAATAAAAAATAAAACAAAAATTAGAAACCGTGAATTTCGACATATGGAATGGTGCTAATAAATACAGCAAAATATGACGAGAAAAACAAACATAAACCAAGCCATACGGTACCCAACAAACAGTTCATGTGAATATCGCTGAAATTTCACGGTAATCACTTTGAAACCGATCAGACTCCTGTGACTGTATTGAAGCTGCTTTTTTCTACTTCCATTTGTTTTTCATACATATGTGCCCATTTTTTCCCCTGCATTTTCATTTGCTGCCTCACACTGCAGGGGTCACTGATTGTTTTGATCACTTTGTTTTGTATCAGAGTATTTATGATTCTGCCTTGCTGTCTGCTGCCACGTACTGTAAAGGCCGGCACACTCTACCATTTGCTCTTGCAGCTTCGGTACTCGGTCCTGCCAAAGCGACTAAGGGAAAATAATTCAATTCAATTGCTGAAGATGTTACTTCGTGCGTTTTCTGAAAATCCTCGCCTCCGATGTGTTATCTTAGCACCAATTTTTGGGAAAATTATTTTTCGATGCAACCAACAGTCTGGCATGCTTGAGCTGCCTTAACCTGCTTCAACAAACCCCGTAGGTCCACATACGACGCTAGATACACTGTGGACACTATTTTGAAAGCTTGCTTGAATTCCCTCCTTATTTTTTGAGATGTCGTTGATGTAGCGCGTTTCCTAAAAATGTCCGGGTCCTGTGTTTTATTTCGGCATCAATATTATCGAAAATTATTCCTCGATGCAAACAACAGTCTGGCATGCTTGAACAAATAAAAGAAAATATTGCGGAGTAAGTGAGTCGAAAAAAAAACTGAATTTCCCTAACGGCACACATTCTATTAACTTTTTTCGCAGACGTGGTGTGCTTTCCAGACCGCCTCGACTGAGGTTGTGTTCTAGGCTCATTGGAGAACAACGACCATCGTGGGAGGTACGTGAACACTACAAGAACAGGCCCCTAGTGCCGTGTTCGATCATGGAACAGAATTCGTTCGGGCAGCAGACATGTGCATCGAAAGGAGATGTGTTCAGCTGCCCTTCCAGTGCCTACGTTTCAGCGAACTCTGCCGATGTTAGGAGACACATGGAACCTGAGACAGCAGGAGAGCCATTTAAGTTCTCCGAGGACCCAGCGTTGTTAGCGAAGTGTGACGATAAGAGAGATGTTCGGTGCCACGCAGGAGTGCGACCACATGAGTACCCTATGCACGCTTTCACAAATGAATACTCTACAATTTTAATTCGGCACAAGCATACACACACTGGTGAATGGCCCTTAAATCGCGACTTGTGTCCTTACACAGCTGCTGACACGAGAAATGTCATTACACATAATAATACGCACACTGGCGAAAGCCAGTTCAATCGCGACATGTGTACTTTTACACCTGCAGAGTCTGGATGTGTAACTCCTTATTATACTCTGCCCACTGGCGAAGGACCCTTCATTAGCGACAGTAGTCCTTTTACAGCTTTAGACTTGATTAATGTCGCTTCACATAATAATACGCACGCTGGCGAAAGCCAGTTCTATCCAGAGACGTGTACTTTTTCACCTGCAGAGTCTGGATGTGGAACTCCTTACTATAGTATGCCCACTGGCGATGGACCCTTCATTAGCGACAGTAGTCCTTTTACAGCTTTAGACTTGATTAATGTCGCTTCACATAATAATACGCACGCTGGCGAAAGCCAGTTCTATCCCGAGACGTGTACTTTTTCACCTGCAGAGTCTGTATGTGGAACTCCTTACTATAGTATGCCCACTGGCCATGGACCCTTCATTAGCGACAGTAGTCCTTTTACAGCTTTAGACTTGATTAATGTCGCTTCATATAATAATACGCACGCTGGCGAAAGCCAGTTCAATCCCGACACGTGTACTTTTTCACCTGCAGAGTCTGGATGTGGAACTCCTTACTATACTCTGCCCACTGACGAAGGCCGCTTCATTAGCGACGCTTGTCCTTTTACAGCTGCCGACTCGAGAAATATCGCTTCACATAAAATAACGCACACTGCCGAAAGCCGGTACAATCGCGACACGTGTACTCTTGCCACTCCACATAATACTACGCTCACTGGCGAAAACCCGTTCACTCGCGACACCTGTACTTTTACACCTGCAGAGTCTGGATATGTCATTCCACACGATACTATGCACTCTGGAGAGAAACCCTTTAAGTGCTACATGTGCCCTTTTACAACTGCACACTCTCGAAGTTTAACTCTACACAAGCGTACGCACACTGGGGAAAAGCCGTTCAAGTGCGAGCTGTGCGCTTTTACAACTGCTTAGTCTAGCAATCTAGCTGTGCACAAGCGACAGCATACTGGCGAGAAACCCTTCCGTTGCGACATGTGCCCTTATAGAGCTCCAAGCTCTGGCAGCCTCAATGTACACAAGCGTACGCACACTGGCGAAAAACCATACAAGTGCGATATCTGCCCCTTTTCAACTGGAGACTGCTCAAACTTCACTCGGCACAAGCGAATTCACACAAGGAAAAGACCCATCAAGTCTGACATGTTCCCTTAGGAAGCGTTTCAGAAAAAGTTTAAACCGCCATACGTTGACGCATGCTAGAGAAGAGGGCTATCGCTGTACCCTGTGCTCATTCAGGTGTTCAGATAAGGAGAGGCTCAGAGAGCACCTGTCCGTTCACGGGCAGTGAAATCTTCAGGTAGACGTGCCGATGTCCGGAATGTGCTCCTGCCACTGGTCCACAATCCCGTGGGCCTGACAACATATACGTCCTTGATTAGCCGTTACGCGAGACCTATTGTTCTTGAAATATGACGGACATCCAATATTAACGATTTGGTTGCTGATGCAGGGAAATAAATGCAAGGTTAGATTTTAAATAATTAAAGTACTTTTTAAATGAGTGGAATTTTAGAATTCGACACAGCATCACTGCTTCGATATTTGTCTGAATGTCTGTTTGTATACAAATGAAGGTATGTGGCAAACTTTGTGGAGTGGTGTTACCTCTTTTTACGTGCTATTAATGCGAAAGCATGATTTTAATATCTTAATTCATTCTTAATTTTTTTTCACCTTTTTGTTGCTTTCGCTTGCTCCGTAATGACACACCTACTATTTAGCGCACAGTCGTGTGGCAACGCATACACTACGTTCACCTTTGCTCGTCAAGAAGCAAAGTGGTGTTATGGCTGTGGTTATATGCTAACCTCACAGTCTGACAGACCTGAGTTCAATTCCCTGCACCCAGGGAAGAAATTTTTGTTTTCATTGATATCACGGTGATGTCATCTCGTATTTTTTGGGAGCAGCGCACCTGGTCTGCGCCCATGCCGCATTTCGTTCCCAATGAGCCATATAGTGTTTTCGCATTGACAAACTGACGACTAAAGCTGGTTTGGCCACTAAGTGCACGCCCCATTTCTAATGGAGCGTCACTTCGCGTAAAACATCCAGGGCAACTGCAGCCGAATTCAGTGTCGCTTCGAAGTGCTCGTTTCCAAATACTTGCTTACAGTGAGAATGAGAAACTCGGGCTGCTAACATTCTGCATGTTGGTGTGAAATTGCCATAGAAGTTTGCCACGAGACTCGTGTATTTTGTTCACCCGGTGGTGTCTCTTCTTGTATCTAAGCTGCTCATTTGAACTTCGTCATGCAAATAAAGAACAGATTTTTCAGTACATGTCTCAAGAATGTGTTAGAAGACAGTCGTCTGACCACTGTACATTGATTGGTTATGCAGAACAGTTTTCAATCTTTCTTCAGTACACTATGCTTAACCAGCACATGCTGCATCTTCTAACTTATGTTGGGAGCCAGTTGAAAGCGTAACATTCATTCCCCGTTAAGGCTGAACGATTAAAACCAAGAAACTGTCAGACGACTACTATAATCGGTAACGAGAAATTTGTGCGCCGCTCTTCACCTGCCGCAGCTGGAAGCTGGTGGGTTATGATGCTGACAGCCAACTTCCGGTGACAGCCAACTTCCCGTTGTCCGTTCTCTCCGTGGCAGGTGGCGTTTCGCTCTGCTACTCCCTGCCATGGTTATCAGGTGGTGTGTTAAGCCAACGCCGACTCTGTCGACTACGAACAGGAACACAAGAACAGGATGCAAATGGTTGGTTTTGAGCAGAGGAAATGACGCAGCAACTGTCTTGCTTGTCTCGCTGGACACCCGAACCGCGGAGAAAGGGGAAGGGCTAAATGAGCGAGTGAAAGAAGAAAGGAAGAAAGAGGTGGTGTAGTAGAGGTCTCCGGAATAATTATGATCCTCTGGGGATTTTTAACGTGCACTGAAACCACACATCAAACTGGCCCCGCCTCCTTCGAAATGCGGCCGCGGCAGTCGGGTTCGAACCCGGGTACTGTGGTTCAGTAGATAAACGCCTGATTGGTAGGGAGGGGGGGAGGGAGGGAGAAAATCTGCGGTTTTAAAAATCGAGTTGAGCATAATTCGTTATGCGAGCCTGACACTAAATTGGATAAAACATTCGTTAAAGCGCTGCGAAGCAGACGTGCATCCGCGAGCACTAACATGGGCGTAATTTGCGCAACCATTTTGGTGGAAAATTATTTGGGACAGCCCTTTATTATTGCGCTGCCCGGCTTCTCATAGCGTCAAAATACCTTCATGTAGCACCTGCAATGGTACTAGCATCCCTTCCGCCCTCCGAATTGGCACAGTGAATAGGGCGCTTGGTTGGTGAACCCGAGGATGTGGGTTGAATCCCGGCATTGGAGGATTTTCGACATTAACCCCCCCCCCCCTCCCCGCCCCCGAACCAAACTAAACCAAATCTTAAATCAAACCATGAACAATCCAGCATATTGCTTACAAATGCAATAAGCAGATACCAGTAAACAGAAGAAAAGCTACCTTTCTCCGTCAAACGACGCTTTTCCAGCCAATGGCGTCGTCCCGCTCTCATGAACCTGAGCGAGACATTGCAGGAAGTGGCAAGAGAGAGCAGGGAGGCCAGTATTCCGGACTGTTCTGGGATCGGACTAAGTCTCTGTATTGTCCCACTGGCAAGTTTTTTACAATTGGGCGACGCAGTTCGCTGGGTGGAAGTCCTTTGCCAGTACAAAGCCGCTTTTTTTTAACTCATATCCGACTATAACCAAGCTTTCGGCTAACTTGCGTATGTTTTACCAGAGACTTTGCCTCTACCCTTAAGGCGCGGCACGGTTTACGTGTCCACTGAAATTTGATAGTTGCTGCGCCAGTTACTGTTCTCGAACAACTCTTTTCGTATCGAAAATGTGATGCATAAGTTCATCGCACAGCGTTCCTGGTGGTGCCATTTGCCCACTTTTGTGTGCGTGTGTCGATTTGTGGCAACGCACCCACCCATGTAACACAGGTGATCGGACCACTATTGCTAATGGATGGTTTCACTCTGGTGCATTGTAGGGACGGCCTTTGCCAATGTGCTTCCAATATTGGGACGATTGCTTGTGCTGCCTGTTCAAGCGCAGTAATGCATTTCGCACTTCCACACGTAAACCATATTAAGTGTATCTGCCAATTTTTTTTCAACTTCCTTTACGCGCACTGCCAATGTTCGTGGACTGCCCACGACAGTCACAATGGGGCACAAGAGCCGCTGTGGGCGAACAATGAGCCATCGCATGGACACCGCTGTCACATGAGTAAGGTGCTGACAATAGGTTATCTCGAGTTGGCGGGTGTGGCGGGTTTCGCGACAAGACTAATGCCTTGTGGGAAGGCCAATGACGAAAAGGAGCCTTTGGACCGATTATCGGGCTCCTGCTTTAAGAAATTGGCATTCGTGTAAAAAACTCTGCTTAATAATTCGAGACCAAGGCAGTCGGCTAGAAGGGAATGAGAGAAAGGTACATACAAGAACAATGATGACAGAAAATGTATTATATAAGGGCACAGTGAATAGGGTGCTCGGATGGTGAGCCCAAGGATGAGGGTTAAATCGCGGCCTTAGCGGCCGTGGTTGCTTGGAGGCGAATCGGAAAATTGGATTTTCGGCTAAACAATTTTAGTGTGTGTCAAAAATATCCATGTGATCCAAAATATTCGGAAGCTGTCCTCTACGACACGTGTTTCTTTCTTTGTTTTTCCACCCACTGCATTGTTTTTGCAAGTAGAGTAAAGAAAAAATGTTATACTTTATTTTTATTATGCAATTTATTGCACTTTGTAAGCAGTGGAACGAGACCATTTCAGAAGCGACCTGCCTGGTCGAAATCTATAAAGAAGAGACTAACACTCCTGCCAAACAGCCTTGAGAGGACGGCCGCCTGGTGCCGCCTTGGTACTTTTTTTAGTGTTGATTGGGGGGAGCGGAACATGCACTTTAAAGCGAAAGCAAGGTGTGGGGGTGTGGAGGTGTTTGTGTGGGGGTGCGTATTTTATTTAAAGAGTTTTTAAAGAGGACATGTATAATAAACAAATTGTAGATTTAATAAAATGTATATTTTTTATTTTAATAAAATATGTATATTTTATTACAACAAGCAGACTCTTTTACCCATACCTCAGCCTCTCTCTCATTCCTGAGATGAAGGCTGGGGTTTTTGTTGTTTTCGATCAGTTGGGTGCCTCGTCATCCTTGCCTTGCCGACGATGGTTGCGGACGTTTCCCAACTTTTGTCAAACTTTTAGTACTAGGCATTTAATAGGTAGTGCAGCTAATGTTGTAGGCCCCCTAGACAACCGACCACATTTTACTTTTCTATATAATATACTGAACACTTTTTCTACACCTTATGGTTGGCGCATGATGGCCTCAACTGCCTATGTGCCATTAAACCCAACAGAAACACAGACGCAATCATCCGAAAGCAATTGCCTTTCCCAAGCCCGTGTCGACGCAGCTTCTAAATATGACGATCACTATGGCATCTTTGAACCTATCTGCCATAGCCTTTACATGCAGGAGCGACTCTGTGCGACCTGCAAACAATGTCTCGTTTCTTCACTCTGTGCTTTGTTCGAGGATGGAATTCATTTCTGCTTGCAAAATTTCGTAGTCATAAATTATTTGTGGTTAACAAGACAGTTTAGCTGCTTGCCTTCAATAATATCGCACGATGGAGATTATGAAGATTTCACACGGTGAAACGGCAGCTTCAACTGACGCTTATCGCTTTAGTTATAAGGCTAGAGCGTCACAAATCATTAACGGTGCTTTAGCTTTGGTTATACCGATTGCGAAGCGGTAGCATCACGGTGGTTTTTGAAGCAACCGCGGTGGCTCAATGGTTATGACACTTGGCTGCGGACCCGAAAGACGCGGGTTCGCTCCCGGCCGCGGTGGTAGAATTTCGATGGACGCAAAATTCTAGAGGCCCGTCTACTGTGCGATGTCAGTGCACGTGAAGGATCCCCAGGTGGTCGAAATTTCCGGAGCCCTTCACTACAGCGTCCCTCATAGACTGAGTCGCTTTGAGACTTTAAACCCCCATAATCCATAAGCCAAACGTTCACGATGGTCTAGCCTGGAAAATACCAAATAAACGCTCAACGAACAACATAACAAGACTTTTATAGGCTAAACCATCGTCAAGCTACTGCTTCTCAGTCAGTTTAACGAAACCTAAAGCACCGCGAATTTTTTCCACCTTCCGTCATGTACTAGGTTTACGATGGCGTGAGGTACCACCGTACGCGGAAACGCCGCGTTTAGGCTCTTTGGCAAGCCAAAATTCGATCACCCGACCAAATTTTGATTAACCTTGACGTGACCTTGACGTCCCCTGCTTGACCTTGACTTGGCTGCGACACGTTAGCTAGAAATTAAAACATCGGACAGAGACGGAGAAGCAGATGGGACAGCGTCCCTTCACCAACTAGCCCAACTTTCTTTTTAATGCTGACCATGACTTGACTTGACCTTGAAGAGACATCGATTTTGGCCATTGACCTTGACTCCTCACCTGTCCAGTTGCTTGACCATTGGTCTGACCATTGATCATCCACCGGTTCTCGAAACCCCAACAGAAGGTTTGACCTTTGCTGAGCATTAAAGGTCATCGGCAACGCGCGGATAACTCAGCCCAAGACGCGTAGTAGTAAAGCTAACGTTTCAAAAGATGTCAACGTCAAACTCCACCACACACTGGTAGAGAGAGGGTGCGGTAGATGGTCCTTGGCGATCACAAAATGAACAAGGGAGGGGAAAACCTCAGGTTGCTAGAGCCAACGTTTCGACAAGGGGACTTGTCTTCGTCTGGGCAAAGCGTTCATTATCGGCAGGGATTAAATAGGGCCTTCGCTCCGAGGAGGAAGGCCCCGGGGGTGGGGAAGGAAAGTGGTGTGGGAGGGGATGCGGATAATTTTAAATTAACAAATGTCTTGCACGTGGTCAGACTATTTCCTAGAACCTCACATAAGTATACTGTCGCTCCTTGCACCCTTCCCACGTCATATTGACACATGCCTTAGAAGATGAGGAAGAACGCAACGGGCCATTGGAGAAAGACGAAGTGACTCTGCTCCGTCTCGTGCTGACCTGACTGGCTGCCGGTGTTCCTCGGCGCAGGAGACTTCTTTGTAACGTTGCGTTACAAATCTGGTGGAGGCAGTGCCGGGTACGCTTCCAGCGCATAATCTACCTCTCACTACGGAGCTTACTCCGGTACATCAGCGCCTCGGCCGCCGCCTACGTGGAGAGCCCCCGGAATTTGGACCCCTTCCGGCCGCTACCAGGTCGGCGCAGCCTCGGGCCCCTGTAACACCTGCGGCAATGACATCTGAGAGTAGGCTTCCCGCAAACATCCTCTGCCATCAGCCGCGAACACCACCGTCTTTTCATGGAGACGTGTTCGAGGACGCCGAGGACTGGCTTGAGGCCTTCGAGCGTGTGGCACGTTATAACGGGTGGACCGATGAGCGTAAGCTCCACAACGTCTACTTTGCTCTTGAAGAGTCGGCGCGGACATGGTTTGAAAACCATGAGGCTTCCTTTCCATCCTGGGAAGCCTTCTGTCGTGACTTGAAGACCACTTTTCCAAGCGCCGACCGCCGGGAGCGAGCAGACGCTGCGCTGCACTCGCGCAACCAGCGCCAAAACGAGAGCGTGCGCATGTTTTATGAAGACATGACGCGTCTCTTCAAGCGCGCAGACCCACAGATGCCAGAAGACAAGAAGCTGCGCCACCTGATGCGAGGCGTGAAGCAAGAACTTTTCGCAGGACTAGTGCGCAGCCCACCGCGCACTGTTGCGGAGTTCCTCAGTGAGGCTACCACCATGGAGACGACGCTGCAACACCGGGCTCGTCAATACAATCGCGACGTGAACATCATTGGGTCCGACGCACTACCTATGCAGGGCGGAAGCGATATGGATGCACTACGCAACCTCGTCCGTGCTGTCGTGCGAGAAGAACTGCAAGCACTCCGGATGCCTTGCAACACGCCGTCCTTTCCATCACTAGCTGAAGTCGTCCGGGACGAGGTGCGTATGGCAGCTGAGCGAGTTCCTGACGTTTCCTACCAGCTCGACGCGAGACCCACCTACGCGTCCGTCCTACGTAGGGCTCCCACGCAAGACAACAGCATCAATACCGCAGCTCCAGCAATGAAGCCGCAGGGTCCTCCTCGCTACACCCCTGCGCCAACCTATCAGCGACCCCGTAAGAGTCAAGTATGGCGGGCCCGCGACCGTCGGCCCCTCTGCTTCCATTGCGGTGAAGCAGGTCACCTCTACCGGGCGTGCCCGTACCGCCGCGTCGGCCTGCGCGGTTTCGCACCGGACGACCCCTGCCCTCAAAATGGCGAGCGGCCTACTGAAATCGAAAGCCACCTTGCTGCGCAACAGCATCCTGTTACGTCCGGCTACCAAGAACGTCGGTCTACGTCCCCAACAAGTTACCGTTCCTCAAGTCCGAGCTACCCCCGACGCCGACGCTCTCCCAGCCCTCGCCGGGAAAACTAATGTCAGCGGCCTTCGGAGGCAGGGTCGCTGATGTCGCGAAATGTGAAGATCCTCCGTCCTCGTCACGCCGACTCGACGAGATTTCGCTGGGGTCAGGTAGCAACAGCATCCGACGGGCTACCTTCGACCGATACGACGACATTCCGCTTGGGACAGGTGGCGACAGCATCCGACACACTACCTCCGATTTGCGCGTAACGATTGATGGAGCCGATGTAACGGCGTTACTAGACACCGGTGCAGATTACTCGGTAATGAGCCACGGCCTCGCCCGCGAATTGAAGAAAGTTTTGACGCACTGGTCCGGCCCGAAAATTCGCACGGCGGGAAGTCACTTGATTACCCCTGTAGGCACGTGCACAGCGCGTGTCGGCATCCGGGGTTTTGTGTATGTCGGAGAATTCGTCGTACTTCGCGAGTGTTCCAAAGACTTGATCCTTGGCCTAGACTTCCTGCAGACTAACGGCGCTGTCATTGACCTGAAAGAAGCGCGTGTGACGTTCTCGACGAAACGGGCCGTGGAGCGCATTGAAATCGAGGATCCGGAACTCAACGTTCTGCGTATTGTCGACGATGACGTGAGGGTGCCAGCACGGTCTAGTGTGCTTGTTCTTGTGCGTCATGACTTGTTTCACGACTACGAGGGCATCGCGGATGGGCACCTCCCGCTACTTCTCGAGAAGGAGATAGCCGTTGCTCGAGGACTCGTTCAACTCCATAACGGTTGTGCTACTGTCCTCCTGACGAATTTTGCTAAGGAGATGCGGCACCTCGCCAAGGAAACGGCTGTTGCCTTCCTTCACGACGTTACTGCCTCGCCTCGTTTATGCACCGCCGGGGCCAACCCTCAAGAGGAGGCGACATCTTGCCGTCTCCTTCAAACCGTTAAAATTAGCCCGGACTTGACGCCCGATCAAAGGAATCTTCTTTCGGCTCTTCTGACTGATTTCGCAGACTGCTTCGCCACTGGCTCCAAGGTCGGTCGTACTCCTGTCGCCAAGCACCGCATCATAACCGATGAGGCCACGTTACCGGTATGCCAACGCCCGTACCGGGTTTCTCCTAAGGAACGTGAAGCCATTCAAACGCAAGTGAATGAGATGCTTGCGGACGACGTAATCCAGCCTTCGACGAGCCCATGGGCGTCGCCAGTAGTCCTCGTCAAGAAGAAAGATGGCACCCTGAGATTCTGTGTCGATTACCGGAAACTAAACAACGTGACCAAAAAGGACGTCTATCCGCTCCCCAGGATTGATGATGCCCTCGACCGTCTACGCGATGCCAGGTACTTCTCCTCATTAGACCTCAAAAGCGGATGCTGGCAAATCGAGGTCGATCAGAGAGACCGAGAGAAGACTGCATTTGTGACGCCCGACGGCCTATACGAGTTTAAGGTGCTTCCGTTTGGTCTTTGCTCTGCGCCGGCCACGTTCCAACGTATGATGGACACGGTTTTATCAGGTCTGAAGTGGCAGTCGTGCTTAGTGTACTTAGATGATGTCGTCGTTTTCTCGCCTACTTTCGAGCAACACCTGGACCGGTTGCGCATTGTGCTTCAAGCACTCAAAGGCGCACAATTAACGATCAAGCCGGAGAAATGCCATTTCGCTTTCAAAGAACTTCGCTTTCTCGGCCATGTTGTCAGTGCACAGGGCGTTCTCCCTGATCCCGACAAGACTACTGCAGTGTCAAGTTTTCCACGTCCCAGCGATAAAAAGGCACTTCGGCGATTTCTGGGCCTTTGCTCTTACTACCGACGCTTCGTCCAAGATTTCTCCAAGATAGCTGAACCATTGACAGCACTAACCAGAGAAGACATACCCTTCCTGCGGGGAGGCGATCAAGAACAAGCTTTCCAGGAGCTCCGAAGCCGCCTCCACAGGCCCCCCATACTCACCCATTTCGATGAAAACGCAGCAACTGACGTCCACACTGATGCCAGCAACGTTGGCCTTGGGGCTGTACTTATCCAGTGGCAAGATGGCGTAGAACGAGTTATAGCTTACGCGAGTCGAACACTATCCCGATCGGAGGCGAACTATTCAACGACCGAGAAGGAGTGTCTTGCGGTAATCTGGGCCATAAGCAAGTTTCGACCATACCTGTATGGACGACCCTTCCGTATTGTCAGCGACCATCATTCGCTGTGCTGGCTGGCCAGCCTCAAAGACCCGTCTGGACGCTTGGCTCGATGGAGCCTTCGTCTTCAAGAGTATGATGTTACCGTTGTTTATAAGTCGGTACTTAAACACCAAGACGCAGATTGCTTATCACGCGCGCCCTTAGACTCCGCTGCAGTGGAAAACGCCGACGATTTTCCCTTCATTGGGGCCATTACTCAATCCCATATGGTTGACGTTCAACGCAAGGACCAGGAGCTGGCGCCGCTCATCGAGTATCTAGAAGGCCGCGGTGGTCGGGTACCGCCTGTTTTTCGTCGTGGCTTGCAGTCATACACTTTACGAAGTGGGGTTCTCTACAAGCGCAATTTTGAAAGATCACAAGAGACATTCCTGCTCGTAGTACCTATGGACCTACGGCCTGACATCTTGAGCGCTTGTCACGACGAACCATCCGCCGGCCACTTGGGAGTTAGTCGCACGTTTGCCAGAATTCGGGCGAAGTATTATTGGCCGAAATTATTACCTTCAGTACGATCCTATGTTAAAACCTGCCGTGACTGTCAACGTCGAAAATCGCCCCCCATGAAACCAGCCGGATTTCTTCAACCTATTGCTCAACCGAAAACTCCTTTCCAACATGTGGGAATGGATCTTCTTGGCCCTTTTCCAAAGTCAACTAATGGAAAGCGTTGGATTGTTGTCGCGACGGATTACCTGACCCGGTATTCTGAGACCGCGTCGCTCACAAATGGAACTGCCACCGAAGTCGCCGCATTCTTTGTTCACGACGTCGTATTGCGCCATGGCGCCCCGGCTATTATTATTACCGACCGTGGGGCAGCTTTTACGGCCCGCCTGACTAAGGCAGTGCTGAATCTTACACACACTAGCCATAGACGGGCCACGGCGTACCACCCGCAGACTAACGGCCTGGTGGAACGGCTAAACAGAACTCTGGCTGACATGCTGTCCATGTACGTGGATATAGAGCATAAGACCTGGGATCAAATTCTCCCATACGCCACGTTCGCATACAATACGGCACTTCAAGAGACGACGCGGATTACTCCCTTCGAGCTTGTCTTCGGCCGCCGAGTGACCACTCCCCTGGATACGATGTTGCCCGTATACCCCGACTGCGAAAGTGAACTTGATATGGACGTCGCTAGTTTTGCTCAGCGTGCAGAAGAAGCGCGGCAGCTGGCACGGCAGCGCATATACCTACAACAGCAACTAGACGCTGATCGCTACAACCAGGGACGGCGCTTCGTTTCCTACGAGCCTGGAGACTATGTATGGATTTGGACACCCGTTCGCCATCGCGGACTGTCTGAAAAATTACTGCGCCGGTACTTCGGACCATACCGTGTCCTCCGCCGCATCAGTGACGTTACTTACGAAGTAGAATCTGCCACCCGAGACCCCTCAAGCCGCAGACGACGCAAGCTCACTGACGTTGTACACGTCATCCGAATGAAACCCTACCACGGCCGCCCTGCTGACCGATCTGGAGACGGACAGTACCCCGTTTTGTGTTGTGCTCCTCCTGTACCAACCTAGCCCACTATCTGTCAGCCCGTAGCTCACCAGTATGTTCCTAGTCGGCCGCATCGAGGCGATGCTGCAAACAAGGGGGGCAATGACACATGCCTTAGAAGATGAGGAAGAACGCAACGGGCCATTGGAGAAAGACGAAGTGACTCTGCTCCGTCTCGTGCTGACCTGACTGGCTGCCGGTGTTCCTCGGCGCAGGAGACTTCTTTGTAACGTTACGTTACAATATCTTCCACCCCATTTCCGGCCTCGTCACTCTCTCCCTTTGTTCACCTCTTTTTTTTTCTCTCTCCTAATCCCCTGCTACCAGTTCTCGGAAACCATGACACTCCTGTTACCCCCTCCGCCCCCACTTTTTGGCTTTCTCTGAACACGAGCCATTCCCCCCCCCCCCCCCTGCCTTGCCCTTCCTTGGAAATGCCCCCCTTCCTTTCTCCTTCCAGTGCCAGCCTTTTTTTTTCCTTGTTCTCATTTCCCTGTACCACGCTGACTAATCCTTTTATCTGAGTTTTGCAGGTTCACCCAGCGCCTCATCCCCTTCCCCCGTCGCAGCCCCTTCAAAGCCTTTTGTTCATTACACACCCCCCGGATATAAGTTGTTCCACTATTTTAGCCTAACGAATCATGATTCACCTCCCTCCCCTTCCTGACACGCATCCCCTCCCACACCACTTTCCTTCCCCACCCCCGGGGCCTTCCTCCTCGGAGCGAAGGCCCTATTTAATCCCTGCCGATGATGAACGCTTTGCCCAGACGAAGACAAGTCCCCTTGTCGAAACGTTGGCTCTAGCAACCTGAGGTTTTCCCCTCCCTTGTTCATATTGTGATCCACCACACACTGTGGTTTCTCTCAGCACAATATAATGGATGACACTGCCTGCAATGGTTGTAATATCAGAGCTGCCTTTACACGCTGTGCAGAACAGCGTATATCAGCATACGGTGAATGATGCTCAACATGCTCTATTTTTTTTAAGCTTTCATGCGTACACTCCTGAGCTAGACGCCTGCAGAGTCTAGTTCTCACCTTTGTGCCTGATCTGCACTTAGATTGAGAACTAATTAATGCTGTGGAAAGCATTCGTGTGTTAGGTGTCCATTTTACTGGTCATTTGAGCTAGGATGACCACGTAACCGCAGTAATAGCAAAACTTTCTCGTATCGTAAAGACATAGACGTCTATTTACCAGGTGTCCCAGCTAAATGTAACCAAGCTTTTAAAAAACACGGAGTGTCCTAGCCGTCTGAAACCAAATGAGGGTTGTTTAGAGTCGCGTGACCTAGTCTACGGTATTTTTTTCGTTCTTCAAGGTTGACTAATTAGTCAAGCTTAATTAACTTTTTAATAATTGACTTGAGGAACAAAGTGTCAAAGGAAAAGTTGTAGATCGCTTTGAGAAACAGCTTACTGAGACATTTGCAGCAAAGTAATATTTACGCAATGTAGTTTTTTTACCGGCCTTTAACCATAACCCGCACAATAAGAAAAATCTTCCACATGACAACTGTGCCACTTCAACGTCCCAAGACACGCCTTAAAGAATAAAATTCGTTTTTTCTGAAGTCCTCTCCTCGATGAGACGTTGGGTGCACATTGGGGCAGAGAAGTGAGCGAGCAGCTGGTCACGTCACAACTTTCTTTTAAGGCCAATAAAAGAAGCTACGTAAACCATAACTTGACGGAAACAGCATTACCAGCGATTTTTCGAGGTGGTCTACAACTTTTGCATTGACACTTTCTTCCTGAAGTCAATAATTAAAAAGTTAGCTAATTAATTTTAACTAATTAACTTTGAAGAGCGAAAAAAATACTTTTCAAAACAAAGAGACGCCAACCAGTAAAATGAAAAAAATTGTATTTGACGTTTCGGCGGCCAGAACGGGGGCCTTGTTCACAATGAAATCACACCAAGAGGGTTCGTCTTTAAAAGCTATCGTAGTCGCCGCAAGGATCGCGCGTAAATCGGGTTAAGATTGCCGTCGTTACAATTAAGCGTGTGAGCCGTCGTCTGTATCACCAGGGACTCGAGATGAAGCCGTGATGTTGTCAGTTTCTCTTTTTCGATGATGCTTGCCTTTTTCAAATCGATTTTGTGATTTTTCGTCACCGCGTGCTCTGCCAAGGCGTAATTGCGGGTATCTTCTTTCTGCACATCACGAGCATGTTGCTGTAAGCGCTTCTTGTAACTTCCAGTTTCGCCGATGTAAACACCGTTGCAATCTGCGCAAGGGATGGCGTAGACAACTCCTGGGAACTTTTCTTTTGGTAATTGGTCTTTGACGTTCATCAGTTGTTGTCGCATTTTCTTGGCTGGAACATGGGCAGCTTGCACGTCATACTCTCGTAATACACGGGCGAGGCATTCACTTGTTTTCGGCACATAAGGAATAGCCGCACGTTTTTTGGGCGGAAGAGGGGCGTCCGCTTGACGAGGTCGTGATAGCCGTCGTTCTGTTGACCTGATGAAATGGCTTGGGTAACCACAGCTAGTGAAATATTTTCGTAACCTTGACACGTCCGGAGCCGCGTCAGTGGTGCTTGTGCATATATTCTTGGCCCGCTGCATTAAACTGCTCACAACGGCTCTTTTTTGGGCGGCAGGATGGACGGAACTGAAATGTAGGTAGCGGCCTGTGTGTGTAGCCTTTCTATATACGCTAAACGGCAACTTCTGGCCTTTCCTTGAGACGAGGACGTCCAGAAAAGGTAGACTGCCATCCACCTCTTCTTCCAAAGTGAACTGAATGGCGTCTTCCTGGCTGTTCAGGTGTGTCAGAAACTGGCTCACCGCTTCATTGTGCAGAATGCAAAAACAGTCGTCGATGTAACGGAAGATCTTCGGGGCAGGGTGAAAGGACGTTAGCGCCCGTCGCTCCAATGACTCCATGGTGGGGTTAGTGGCCGTCACCGAAACAGAAGCGCCCATGGGGGTCCCATGGACTTGCTTGTTGTAGTTCCCCTAAAAACAAAGTAGGTATTGCTCAGACAGAAAGCAAGGAGCCGGCGCAGGTCCCGTGCTCCTATTGGCGATCTTTCCGGTAGAGAGGCATAGCTATCGAGCGCAGCGGTGCATACGTCGACAGCCAAGTCAGTCGGTACACAATCGTGAACTGACTCGTGACTTCACGTCCAAAGACACCATCACTTCACTTTCTTCGATCAGGGTGTTGCGGGTCTTCTCAACAAAGTCGTATGAGTTGCGAACGTGACAAGTCCCATGGCCAACAAGCGGGGAAAGAACACGGTGCAAGAATTTGGAGAGGCTGTGCAGAGGGGAGGGATTAAAATCCACGATAGGTCGCATTGGAACTCCTGGAAATAAATACTCAAGACTAGGCCGCGCGACTTTGAGCAACCCTGAGTTGGTTTCACTGGACTAGGACACTTCGCCTTTTTTAAAAGTTTGGTTACATTTAGCTGGGACACCCGGTATATATATATATATATAATGTGTGTGTGTGTGTCATAGACTCAGTCGCTTTGGGACGTTAAACCCCAATAACCCAACCAATATATATATATATGTATATAATGTAGAACTTCTGTTGTAACAATCTATACTTTTATCACACTTGAATTACTGCCAGCTTGAGTGGGCAACTACAACTGCATTAATAAGAACAAGTTTTATTTGCAGAAGAAAGTTTTATGTGCAATATGTAACCAGAGTTTCTTCGCCCACACAGCCGAGATTTTTGATCAGTATAGTCAAAATATCTGGCCTTTAACACTTAAGGCTGCGTGACACAGAAGTGACCTAGTTAGAAAAAAAACCCCAGAGGTGCACTTTAGTTTTCTTAGGTGCAGTAATGGGAAAGCATTTCTCTCAATGCAGCTGATTCGGTTCTACCGCAGGTTCATATGTCTCGTTGCTAGAGCGCATTATCAGCACACCAAAGTACTAATTCATTACTCAGCAATTAATTAAATCATAAGTTCGATTTTGTTACTGATGAGTGTGTGAACTAAGTCACTAATTGAATTAATTAAATAGGTTATTTATTCACCGAATAATTCATTCAGTTAATTTGAGTTATTAATTGAATGTAATTGAAATTGATTGTTGATATGATCCTGTAACTACTGATTCGGCGATGCACTTAATACGCCCTAATTTGATATAGTAATTGGCTAATTCGGCTAATTATTCACTTCATCTAAATTATTACCATTTGATTAATCACTTTTGACGCAAAAATCCTTTCCGAATAGTACCGACCACCTCCGCCACTTAGAAGACCTTCGTACTAACACTCGTCAATTTCACAGCAGGCACCCTGAACACTGGTGTGCTAAAACATCTACTACATATGGTACATAAAGTATCAAAACACATTGCCACGTGCTTCGAACACACTAAATGCTGTTGATGTGAGCATTCGTGAAATCACTCTCATATTTATCGTACTCCTGTAACTACATAGAAAGTGTTGTTTTTTTCTTTCCTTTGTTTTCGCTTACATATGTGAATTCATTTTATTTCTGCATTTTCATTTGCTGCCTGACACTCCAGGGGTGACTGAGTTGTTTTGATCTCTGTATGTTTTGTAGCAGAGTACTCATTTTTCGGCTCTGCAGTCTGCTGCCCTATACTGTGCGATCGATGCACTCGTCAAGGTGCTCTTGCAGCTTTTATCCTCGGCCCTGCCCAGGTAACACGGGGAAAATAATTGAACTCACTTACTTGAGATGTTGACTTCGTTCGTTTGCTGAAAATATTAGCCTCCTGTGTCTATCTTAGCACCATTCTTTGCGAGACTTATTGTCAAGCATGCCAACAACCTTTCATGCTTGAACCATTGCAAGAAAATATTGCGGAGTAAATCGGCAAAAGAATGAGAATTTTCTTAATGCCACACAATCGATTTACTTCATTTGCAGGAGCAGTGAGCTTTCCTAACTACCACGAGAGAAGCTGTGTTCTGGGCTCATTGCCGACAACGACCATCGTGGGAGGGTGGTGAGCACTACCAGAAGAGACCCCTAGCGCCGTATTCGCTCATGGAACAGAATTCGTTAGTGCGGCAGCCACCTGCATTGACAGCAGATTTGTTCAGCTGCCCCTCCTGCCCCTACGTTTCAGCGAACTTTGGCGATGTTGCGAGGCACATGCACCTTCAGGCAGGAGGAGAGCTATTTAAAGGCTCCGAGGACACAGCGGTGTTTGCGAATTGCGACGGTAAGAGAGATGTGCGGTGCCAAACAGGAGGAGGACCGTATGAGAGCGCTATGTGCCCCTTTACTGCTGAAGACTCTACAACGCTAACTCGGCACGACCGAACGCACACTGGCGAAAGCCCCTTCAATCCCGTCACGTGTCCTTCTACACATGCAGAGTCTAGAAATGTCGCTTCACAGGGTAGTGTGGACACTGGCCAAAGCCCCCTAAATCGCACCACGTGTCATTTTGCATCCGTACAGTCTAGAAATGTCAGTCCACATAATAGTACGAGCATTAGCGGAAGCCCTTTCAATCGTGACACTTGTCCTTTTACATCTGCAGAGTCTAGACGTGCAAACCCGCACGTTAGTATGGGCCCTGTCGAAAGCCCCATAAATCGCGACACGTGTCCTTCTGCACCTGCAGAGTTTAGAAATACCTCTCCACACGATAGTATGGGCTCTGATGAGAAACTCTTATAGTGCGACCTGTGCCCTTTTGCAACTGACCGCTCTGGAAACACAAGCGCGCACACACTGGGGAAAAACCGTTCACGTGCGACATGTGTTCTTTTAAAGCTGCTCGCTCTGACAATCTAGCTGTGCACAAGCGAACGCATACTGGCGAGAAACTCTTCATTTGCGACCTGTGCCCTTATATAGCTTAAAGCTGTAGCCACTTAGCTCAACACAAACGGAAGCACACTGGCGAAAAACCATTAAAGTGAAATATGTGCCCTTTCAAAAGTGCAGTCTCTTCAAGCGTAAGTCGGCACAAGCGAATTCACACTGAAAAAAGACACCTCAAGTGTGACATATGCGCTTTTGCAGCGGCTAGACGAGAGGCTTTGAAGCGTCATAAGCTGACGCACGCTATCGCTGAGGGCTATCGCTGTACCCTGTGCTCATTCACGTGTTCAGATAAGGAGAACCTAAGAGATCACTTGTCCGTTTACGGGCAGGGAAATTTTCAGAGGGCAGCGCCAATGCCAGGATTATACTTGCCGCTAGAGTCCATTCCTATGTGCCTTACCAGATAAATAAGCGTCCTCGATGAGTCGGAGCGTGAGATAGATTGCTCTCGAAATCCGACGCACATCCATACTCTACGACTTGGTTCCTAATGCAGGCAGATAAATGCACTGTAAAGAGGAAGATGAGCAGCGGCTGGGATGAGCAGCGGCAGAAGATGGGATCGCTGTTTGGATGACCGAAGCTCGGACCGGCATTTTGGCTAGCTGTCGCTAAGTTACTTTCCCCGGAAATCTGCTACAATTTGGTGGAGGTGCGGGGTACAGCCTTTGGCCAACGTCCTGGAGCTTCGCAGCAGAACGATCGCTCCAGCCATGTCCACCGACGCAAGCCAGTTATCTTCCCTTTCGCCTACGCCCGTCGTTTGGCCTGGCGCTCTCCGACAGCGGGACCCAGCCATTTTTACCGGGTACGATGATCACGACGTGGAGGATTGGCTTGCCTCCTACGAGCGGATAAGCGGCCACAACCGGTGGGACGACGCCATGAAATTGAACAACGTGGTGTTTTACCTCTCGGACGTGGCCAGCCTATGGCACAGGAACCATGAAGCAGACTTTACCACCTGGTCTGCCTTCAAAAGAGCCTTTTCTGACATCTTTGGGCGCCCTGCAGTACGCAAGCTGCGCGCTGAACAGCGCCCGGATGCTTATCGCCCGGAACCCTACCACCGTTGCCGAAGTATTCAACCTGTGTCAGAGCTACGATGAGCTCCGCAAGCAGCGCATTCCGGTGCTACCACCCTCCGTGCAGCCTGACTCGCTTTCCAGCCTCGCTGTGACAACCTCTCACAGCCCGCTACTTGACCAGATAAAAGACTTTGTACGTGAGGAGGTGGCTCGACAGCTGTCACTTCTTCACGGCGTGCAGGGGCCTCCCTCCAACCTGGATCCGACCCTACAAACGGTGATTCGCGAGCAAGTGACCGAAGCGCTACCACCTGTTCGTCCGCCGGTTCCCGCTGCAGCGCCGCTCACATACGCTGACGCCGTTCGAAAACCAAGAGCCGAGCCGTTTGTCTCGTATTATCCTCCGACGCCGCCGCCTGCCTTTCCAACCCGACCACCTCCTGCTCGTGTCAACCCTTGGCGCACCCGTGACAACCGTCCTATTTGCTATGCATGTGGTGTCCCTGGCCACGTTGCGCGCCTGTGCCGACGCCGTGTGCCACCACCCGTGGATGACCCCAGGACCTACGTCTACGCGGCTCCACAGCCCCTGCCACGTCCGTCGGCTGCCGAACAGCTTGATGCCTCCGATCACCGCCCGTATTCTCGCCGCCGTTCGCCATCCCCGCGGCGCCGTTCTGTTTCGCCACTGCGTCCTCATTCCCCTATGCGCCAGGAAAACTAGTTGCCGCAGTTCCCGAGGCAAGAACTGCGTATTCGGCGACAAGTTCAAGGCCTCGTTTGTCCCCAGCGAATGTGCTCGACGTTTCTGTGGAGGGTCACACCGCCTTGGCGCTTGTTGATACTGGCGCTGCTGTTTCTGTGATGAATGAGAACCTGTGCCGCAAACTTCGCAAAGTGACGACGCCGTTATCCGGATTTTCGCTTCATACAGCTAATGCGCAGCGAATCTCGCCTTTAGCCGCCTGCACAGCTAGGGTCATCATTCACGGTTCCTTATGTACTGTTGAATTCGTCGTTCTCTCATCGCGCTCGCCTGACATTATTTTAGGTTGGGACTTTCTTTCCCAACATGAGGCCCTCATCGACTGCGCTCGTGCCGTGCTCGAACTTCTTCCGTGCAGTGTTCTTCGCATTCCTCCCTCTTCATCTGTTTCTGCATCCCGTATACCCGTGTACTCTCTTTGCCGCTCTGCTTCAGCTTGCCGCCTCGTCAGATCGTCTGGATCAGTTGACTCGCTTTGGTGCTCGCGTCCTCTTCGTTGTTGTGCAATTCACCTTGCGCAACTTTCAACTTGGAAATCTGTCGAAGGGCCTGCTCGATTTACTGTTTGCTGCCCTGCACGTCCCTCCGGCGTCTTCATCCTTCGCCTCTTCTTTGTGCCATGTGCATGCAACCTCGCCACGGATGTAGGAAGCTTCCGTAGGCACCGTTGTCCAGGAAATCCAGACTTCAGCGCCAGTTCTTCCCATAGCGGCCGGAGGAGAGCCAACTGAGCTTCGTGTCGTTGTCATGGCAGTGGTATCCAGCGGAAAAAAAAAACCTTCATGCCCGAGTGGGATACGAACCAATGCGTGCGAAAACAAATCAACTTCGTTTTCCGGCTCAACAGGAAATTCGGCCACCTCTACCGTTTCTGGTGCTGCTTGTATGCACAGGAATTATTCCTTTTCAGCTATCAGCCGTCGCGATGGCTCAGTGGTTATGGTGCCGGGCTGCTGACCCAAAAGACGCGGGTTCAATCCCGGCCGCTGCGGTTGAATTCCTTTGGAGGAGAAATTCTAGACGCCCGTGTACTGTGCGATGTCAGTGCTCGTTAAGGAACCCCAGGTGGTAGAAATTTCTGGAGCCCTTCACTACGGCGTTCCTCATATCCTGAGTCACTTTAGGACGTTAAACCTCCATAAAACCAAAAATCATTTTTAGCTATCAATTCTCCCCTCACCAGGATGTGCTGCAGTATTTAAACGGAAACTAGCTGGAGTCCCCTGTTTCTAGCCGCGTTTCACGCTCTTCGTCTTCACACCGCCTCTCCGCTCGGCTGCAGCTCGCGCTCACCCTCCTCCCATTTTCTTACCCGAGCTCCCTTCTATTGGCTGCAGCTGGCGCGACGCTAGTCCAAGCTTACCCGAGTTACTCCGAGGCTTCAAGACGACAGCTGACGGCTTTTTGCTAGTGACCCTACTAAACTTCACCTCCTACAAAAATGGCTGAAGCTTAACTTGGTTAAGCCTGGAGAATGCGAAGCATCATCGTGTCGCGTAATTTGGAGGCGCACAACCACAGCGACGGCGCGAGGTGGGCCCCCGTTTCTCCACTGTCGTGACGTCATCGTGTCACGTGGTGTGACGTCATGTATCACGTGATTTGGAGGCACACAACCACAGCGACGGCGCGAGGTGGGCCCCCGTTTCTCCACTGTCGTGACGTCATCGTGTCACGTGGTGTGACGTCATGCATCACGTGATTTGGAGGCGCACAACCACAGCGACGGCGCGAGGTGGGCCCCCCTTTCTCCACTGTCGTGACGTCAAGGTGTCACGTGGTGTGACGTCATGTATCATGTGATTTGGAGGCGCACAACCACAGCGACGGCGCGAGGTGGGCCCCCGTTTCTCTACTGTCGCGACGTCATCGTGTCACGTGGTGTGACGTCATGTATCACGTGATTTGGAGGCGCATAGCCACGGTGAAGGGCTGAAGTGGGAGCTAAAGTAGTATGCTTCGCATAAAAAAGGCAATTCGGATAGTTGCAAACGCTGCATATGATAGTCACACTGCACCTCTCTTCAGGGAACTAAACATTATCGCACTTCCTGACATTTATAAAACAATGCTCCTTAAGTGTTATTCTAACGGAATTAAACAGAATAAAAACATTTTATGCGGTATAGCAAACCTCACACCTAAACGAAAAACACAGAATACCCGCAGTACTGAACTGTGTGAAATACCTCGAGCACGCGCTAACTATGGTTACCAGATGCTACGTAATATTGCCACGTATCATTGTAGTGTTTGTTCGTTCGCGCTCAAGGCTGCAGGAAAGGGTTGTTATCACTTTTGTTCGTGACGCGAGAAGCGACCAGACTAATCTCGATTGATCGCAGCCATGAAAGGCTGCATCTAGGTTTTTCTAGATTACTGTAGACGATCTTGTCCTGTTTTCTGGAAGTTTCCTTGCCGCCTTTAAATTGAGCGATGCCGCGAGCAGCGGGCATTCGTAGTTCGACGACCGACGAGCACGCTTGTTGCTTACGCCGCCGCCGAGTGATTCAGTTCTTTTGCGGGCGCAAGTCAGCCCAAATAAAGAGCTTCGTTTCCAAGACTGGTTGGTGTCTTCCTGACTGCTGGACTGCCGTCACTACAACGTGACATCTGGTGGAGGTGCTGGGTAGCCTCCCATGTTCCGGACACCCCCTACAAGCCGCGACGCCGGCCCTCTGAGTCATCAACCGCAGGACCTGAGTCCAGTCCACCGCGCTAGCCGACGCCTGCAAGGGGACGCACCAGAGTTCGGGAATCTGCCGGACCCTACCCGGAAGCGGAAGCCAGCCGCAACATCTACCATGAGCTTGCCCCAGACGACGACTCCAATCATTTTTCACCAGCCCCGGGTGCCACCAACCTTCGACGCTTCGCCTGGCGCCGACCCCGAAGAATGGCTGGAGCAGTTCGACCGTGTGGCTATCTTCAACAACTGGGACGATGCCACGAAACTTAGGTACGTCTTCTTCGCCTTGGAGGGACCAGCAAAAGTCTGGTTTGAGAATGAGGAAGCTAACCTCACGAACTGGGAAACCTTCAAGGAACAGCTTCTAAAGACCTTCACGAACGTCGTGCGAAAGGAGAGAGCCAAACAGCTGCTACAGTCTCGCATACAACGCCCAAACGAGACCGTTGCTGTGTACACTGAGGAAATGAAGCGTCTCTTCCGGCGTGCCGACGCGAGCATGAAGGAAGAAGAGAAGGTGAAATTGCTTATGCGAGGAGTTAAAGAGCAACTGTTTGCCGGCCTCGTTCGCAACCCACCGAAAAGCGTCGCGGAATTCGTAGAAGAGGCATCCACAATGTAGAAAACTCTTGACGCTTTGAAGACCACCTCAGAAGGCTTCGGATAGTGCTGGAAACGATCAAGTCTTCAGGCCTGACACTGAAACCAGAGAAGTGCCACTTTGCCTACGAGGAGCTGCTGTTCCTTGGTCACGTCGTAAGCAAGGATGGAGTTCGCCCAGACCCCCAGAAGACGGTTGCGATCGCACAGTTTCCACAGCCTAATGACAAGAAGGCTATACGCAGATTCCTTGGATTGTGCGCTTATTACCGGCGATTCGTCAAGAACGTTTCGCGCATCGCTGAGACTTTGACCCAACTTACCAAGGCTGACGTGCCTTTTAAATGGGAAAGGCCACAAGAGGAAGCTTTCATAGAGCTGAAGCGCCGCTTACAGTCCCCTCCTGTGCTCGGGCACTTTGATGAAAATGCCGAAACCGAAGTTCATACCGATGCAAGCGGGGTGGGCTTAGGAGCAGTCCTCGTTCAGAAAAATGGCAGACAGGAGAAAGTTGTCACGTACGCTAGCCGTTCACTGTCGAGAGCCGAAGCCAACTATTCGACGACAGAGAAAGAATGTCTCGCCATTATTTGGGCCACGTCCAAATTTCGCCCCTACCTATAAGGACGACCATTCAAGGTTGTGAGCGATCACCATGCTCTGTGCTGGCTGGCCAATTTGAAAGATCCCTCCGGCCGCCTTGCTCGTTGGAGCCTGCGTCTTCAAGAATTCGACATAACTGTAGTCTACAAATCTGGCCGCAAGCATTCCGATGCAGACTGCTTGTCACGAGCTCCTGTCGACGCAGCACCCGAAGAGGAAGACGACGACGCTTTCTTAGGACCGGTAAGCGCCAGCAGTTTCGCGCAGCAGCAGCACTCGGATCCTGACTTGCAAAGCCTAGTTGATTATCTGAAAGGTAAGACCGCATCGCCTCCCCGAGGGTTCAAGCGGCAACTGTCGTCCTTCGTCCTTCACAATAATGTCCTCCTGAAGAAGAACTTCGCGCCGAACGGGACAGTGCATCTTCTTGTCGTGCCCAAAAATCTCAGGAAAGAAATTATGCAGGCATGTCATGATGAGCCGACTGCAGGACATCTCGGGATAGCTCGCACGTTGCACCGCATCCAGGAGAAGTACTATTGGCCACGGCTAGCTACCGACGTTTCCCATTACGTGAAAACGTGCCGTGAGTGTCAGCGACGCAAAACGCCTCCGACTAGACCATCCGGACTCCTGAACCCCATACCACCGCCAACTAAGCCCTTTCAGCAAATAGGGATGGACCTCCTCGGCCCCTTTCCGACCTCTTCATCAGGAAACAAGTGGATCATCGTGGCCACCGACTACATGACCCGCTACGCCGAAGCAAAAGCGTTGCCTAGTGGTACCGCAACAGAAGTCGCAAAATTTTTTGTCGAACAAATTCTCCTGCGACACGGTGCCCCGGAAGTGCTCATCACGGACAGAGGAACGGCGTTTACAGCGGAGCTGACGCAAGCCATTTTAAACTACAGCCAGACAAGCCATCGGAGGACCACTGCCTATCATCCACAAACCAACGGACTCACAGAGCGTCTCAACAAGACCATCGCAGACATGCTCTCCATGTACATCGACGCCGAACACAAGACATGGGACTCCATTCTGCCCTACGTGATCTTCGCTTATAATACTGCCGTCCAGGAGACAACCAGGTTTACCCCATTCCAGCTGGTATACGGCAGGAAGCCCACGACAACACTCGACGCAATGCTCCCGCACGTTTCCGACGAAGACAACCTCGACATCGCCGCCTACCTTCATCGCGCCGAGGAAGCCCGAAGACTTGCGCGGCTTCGCATTCAAGACCAGCAGTACACCGACGCCCGACGCTACAATCTGCGCCGACGAGACACGCATTACAAGCCAGGTGATCGTGTTTGGATATGGACGCCAGTTCGCCGCCGTGGATTGAGTGAAAAGTTGCTGCGACGCTACTTTGGCCCGTACAGGATTGTCCGTCGCATCGGTGACCTCGACTATGAAGTCATCCCCGACGGCACGACAGCATCTCAGCGACGCCGCACACGCCCGGAAGTCGTACATGTCGTACGCCTGAAGCCATATTATGAACGCTAAAGGACTCGAAGTTTTCATTCTCCGTGTTTATTTTCATTTTAAAGCATCGAGACGATGCTTCTTTGGAAGGGGGGTAATGCCACGTATCATTGTAGTGTTTGTTCGTTCGCGCTCAAGGCTGCAGGAAAGGGTTGTTATCACTTTTGTTCGTGACGCGAGAAGCGACCAGACTAATCTCGATTGATCGCAGCCATGAAAGGCTGCATCTAGGTTTTTCTAGATTACTGTCGATGATCTTGTCCTGTTATCGGGAAGTTTCCTTGCCGCCTTTAAATTGAGCGATGCCGCGAGCAGCGGGCATTCGTAGTTCGACGACCGACGAGCACGCTTGTTGCTTACGCCGCCGCCGAGTGATTCAGTTCTTTTGCGGGCGCAAGTCAGCCCAAATAAAGAGCTTCGTTTCCAAGACTGGTTGGTGTCTTCCTGACTGCTGGACTGCCGTCACTACAACGTGACAATATGCTCCCGTCGCTTCTAAATAAACGAGTTGTTTCATAGCCACAATACTGTTTTTTTTTCGTAAATATGTCATAGCCACAATAATAGCACTTTATACCTTTTCCTGTATTGCACCGTGCATTGTATACTTCATTAAACACTCTCCTAATCTTGTAATTGTCCTTGCTTATGTCTCGATTTTGTGCCGCATCCTCCCATGTCTGATGCGTTGTTTGTATTCTAGTTTTGTTGCCAATGCCATGTTTTTAGGGGCCGTGAACCCCGTCAAGCCCAGTTAGAGGCTTTTTGTTCACGGTCCTCAGCATCTATAATGTTGATGTTGGAATAAAATGATGATGATGACATTTCATGTCCTCAGGCAACACGTGTGCAGAAAGAGAACCGAACCCACGACATCCGCATACCGCGTTTGCTGCTCTACCAACTGAACTAGGACGGCGGTTGTCGAGTCTCCAACTCTCGAGGGTATTTCCGTTGTGACTTAACATTGTGTTCGCCAGTTCCCTCTTCAACCATAGCGGCGGACGTAGGAACGTCCTGTTATAACGCAAATGTTATGCTTACAACTGCAAAGCGCAAAGACAAACACGGGCAAGTAAGGAAACACCACAACAGCGCTCTGTGGTGTTTCCTTACTTGTCCGTGTTTGTCTTTGCGCCGTGTAATTGTAAGCATGATTTACCAACAGGCCCAAAAAGCGGTGTTAAGGAAGAGTTATGTGTATCGTAATAGAATGGTGAGGACGGCAGGTAAGGACGGCAGCTGTGTATGAACCCTCTTGTGTTTCCTATAACACGAAGATGGCCACGAACCCCCTCAATTTATTGTAATTGTCTCCTAAATGGCTTAACAAGGTCCTCAGATCACAAAAATAGCTGTAAGAAGGATGCTTAGTGACAACTGACTTATGTTAAAAAGATGAAGGACGCCGTGACTAAAACATGGTCCCGTCGTAGGACCATCATTGTAGAGGAAGGTGCACGGACATGTAACGCGACATCCTTCTTTAATCATCTGGACGTTTTTTTTTTTTGCTCTGAGGGCCAACGAAGGCGTGCTCACGCATACACTGTGGAATCTCGATTCCATGTGGAAGGCTTCAGAAAAATTCCTCTTTTGTTCCGACGTATTGCAAAAATTGCCTTCTGGGTGAATGAAAAAGACGCAAGAAAAGACAGCAGCATATTTCAAGCCTTCAATACGGCGTCAGGATTCCATGGCGTGTACGTCAGCACGTCTTCTGTGGCCCTCAGAACAAAAAACGCCGAGATGACTAGGCAAGATCTCGCGTTAGGTGTCCATGCACTTTCCTTTCTGCTACAGGCAAAGCAGAACGGTGGGTCTAAAAATTAAAAGGCTGAAAACCAAAGTAATGTACTACAGTCTCGGAAGGGCACAGCAGTTTACAATTGGTAGCGAGGTACTGGAAGTGGTAAGGAAATACATCTACATAAGGCAGATAGCAACAGCCGATACGGATCATAAGGCGAAATAACTAGAAGAATAACAATGGGGCGTAGCGCAATTGGCAGGCTCTCTCCCAGAAGAGGTAAATCTATACGAGCTGTATCTTATCGGTATACTCGCCTGTGCAGCAGAAACGTGGAAGAAAAAGGGTTGAAATTAAGTTAATAACAACGCAGCGAGCTGTGGAAAGAAATTGATGGGTGCCACGTTAAGAGACTGCAAGAGGGTGGAGTGGATCTGGGAGCAAACGCGGGTTAACGATATTCTAGTCGAAATCTAGAGGAAGAAACGGGCTAGGACAGCGCATGTAATGTGAAGGCTAGATAACCGATGGTCCTTAAGGATAACGGACAGGATTTCAATAGAGGGCAAGCGTAACAGGGGCGCCAGAAGTTTCACAGGACAGGGTTAATTGGTGACATATGGGAGAGGGCTATGCCCTCTAGTCGTCACAGGCAGGCAGATGGTGGTGGTGATGAAATGCATGGCACTATAGTGTTTCTGGTTTAATGCTCATATATGCTGAGTTGTTTATCCCCCGACTATACATTCATAGATCGCTGGGAGTCCTCGTGCCACTCCTGGCGCAGTGGTGCAGCGATTAAGAGATGCACCGCGGCTCTGCGATTGCTGCTGCGGCCACTGGCGGGGCCTGTGAGACCCAGGCTGCTCTTTCCGAGCAACATATCGTGACAAATCACTAAACTGCCACCTGGCACGGAGGTCGGGTTCCTCACATCCGGTAGGCAGGTTGTGATGACGCCACATGATCTAGGTGTCCCAACTAGGTTGCCGAAGCAGCCGGTTGCTCCAGCCGCTCCAGGTGCAAGCCTTCAAACGATCACCGACGCCGGATAATTTTTTTCCACATGTGGGAACTAATGCCCTCGCGTTAAAAATATATGAGCAAATCAACCACCAAAACGATCGGTTGACTGAAGTGTTAAAACGTTGCACCGCGGGTCACCGTTGGGTCACGTGCATTCCTGATGGGCAGCGCGAATACTGAGTGCCGCTATGATGCTGTGGAAGAGCTCACGTTGTTCAGATCCTGTGAAAAACATACATGCCAAATTGCTATTGTCATTTTCTGTCGGTTAGAATAAGTCCTCCGGAGGCTTACTGGTAGGTCATGCCGCACCAAAGAAAATCTTAGGCTGGCCCACTGGTGGGCCAAGAAACACAGGGCCCCGAAAATCGTGGCCGCAGTGAACG
This sequence comes from Amblyomma mixtum, assembly GCF_055824585.1. Classification (NCBI taxonomy): domain Eukaryota; kingdom Metazoa; phylum Arthropoda; class Arachnida; order Ixodida; family Ixodidae; genus Amblyomma; species Amblyomma mixtum. Next base: position 133,166,314 of record NC_143018.1, on the reverse strand, counting down.
AGTTCATATAGGTTTTACAATATACAATATACCTTAGGTAGCTTCACGCGCGTAGTTTATCGTATGCACCATAAGATTCAAAATCACTTTATTTAGTAAAAAAAGCACCATCTGCTTTGACGCAGGGTGCACTACATGACTATTTGGCGCGCATTTGGCGATATGGCACAGCTGATAAAAAAATTGATCGAATAGGTTTGGTTTGGTTTATGGGGTTTAACGTCCCAAAGCGACTAAGGCTATGAGAGACGCCGTAGTGGAGGGCTCCGGAAATTTCGACCACCTGGGGTTCTTTAACGTGCACTGACATCGCACAGTACACGGGCCTCTAGAATTTCTCCTCCAAAGAAATTCTAGCCGCCGCGGATTGATCGAATAGTGGCGCAAAGAAAAGTGGGATGTGCCGTATATTGAGACGTTGCACTACCTTTTGCACTCGGGAGTCTTTATTAAATCCATATCTTTCTTTCCTCTCTTTGTTTGCATTTCTTTCTAACAAGCAAAGCAATCCTAATGTACCAATTGTGACGCCCTTTCATTCTAGATCGCTCGTTTCCCCGCCGTAACTGCGAAGACGTCCACGCAGCCTTTGCACGGGGGGACATCTGAGCCTCCTGCCGGACTCGTGTTGGTCTGTTCCGACATGCGCCCGCAGACGACGCTACATCCACATAGATATGTGCAAGGATGGACAGTGCTTCCCATTTGAGACCGTGCTCCTGTAGAGCTTCCTGTGCAATTGTCCTTCAAGCGGCACTGCTTCTGTTCTTGCGTGAGCCCCCTGGCGGGCATCGGCGACACATATTCCGTTCTTCTTGTCAGTGGCCACAAGGCTTCTAAGACCAGTGCGACCAGGGCTCACAAGCACGCCAACACTCACTATCACTGTCACCTAAGCAGAACAAAACGCAACCAAGACGCCCACAATATCAAACCGCCACAAGTAAGACGACCACTCTCACGAAACATCCTCTACTAACTGCACATTCGAAACTTACAGCTCCGAGTAGTCGCACGACACACACCCTATTATGAACTAAAAAATACATGGACGCATCTCCGTGAATTGCATGGCCACATCTGCATCAGTTTCATGGTCACATCGGCATCAGTTTCATGGTCACATCTTGTCATAAACTTCGTGCCTGCCCTGAAATTTGACGCACACCTTATTATCAACTAACAGATCCATGCACGCATCTCCGTGAATTTCGTGTTATTAGCTATGATACATGCACGCATCTCCGTGAATTTCATGGTCACATCTGCATCAGCTTCATGGTCACATCTTGTCATAAAGTTCGCGCCTGCCCTGAAATTCGTTAAAACGGCTCACCAAGACATATTCACAACGTCCTGTTTGCACCTTCATCGATAATACTATATCACGAAAACTATCAGATGGACGCTGACGGCTCATGGGCGACGTGTACATGATGACCTAGAATAAATTATGCCTTTTTCTCCTATCGGGCAATCTCGGCGTGTCAGTACTTGAAGGGAACACATGTGTGACACGATAGCAGCCACGGCGTTAATGACAGTTGAAACTTAGGCGCTGATCGTAACAAGCGTCGCAGTCACCAAGAGTGAACCGACCGTATTTGCGCATGTATTTGCGCGTACTAGAAACTTTCGTTTGAAGCCTCGAGTGTGGATTCGAGTGAGCAACATTCAGCAGTGCAGAAATAAAAAAAAATTCAGGGAAACTTTACCTCTGGCTTAAAGGGATGACGTTATAGCCTTAGTGGGTCCTTTGATCAGCCTCAAGTAAAACTCTAGTTTGGGCGAGTTGGTTCATGATGAAATAAAAACTGGTATGGCGCAAGAAAAAGTCGAACGTGAATTTCGCTTCGATCGAAATTCGACCGCCGCGCTTCGCTCCCAGCCACGGCGGACAAATTCTAGAGGCCCATGTACTGGGCAATGTCAGTGCACGTTAAAGAACCCCAGGTGGTCGAAATTTTCGGAGCACTTCACTATGGCCTCCTTCATAGCTTGAGTAAACCCTATAAACTAAACTAATGTGCCCCGATGGCCTATGGGTTCAGCGTGTCTGATTCGTGATTCAAGTGCCACAGATACTGGCCTAATTTTGTTTTCACAATTAATATTACATTGTCATAACGAGTCACGTAGCGACCTAATAATCACAATTTACGCAATATTTTATTTAGTTACCAATTCCGCAGCTGCACGTGTGACGTCACGATCCTCTCGACCAATCCGGACTTTCTCGACATCCCAGCTCCACCGCTGGGTTTTCTGCGTAACTAGGCCATTTACACTAATGCGTTAAAAAGAATGCAAAAGGCACCCATGTGCTCTGTGATGTCTGCATGTTGAAGAGATGGTCTAATTTATCCCCATTCATTTTACTCGTGCCCTTTACTGCCTGCCTTTTAGCGTCCTTTCACAGTAGCCTTCATCGCTTACCGAGAAGTGAAACAGTAATGTGTGTAAGTAGTAAACACATTTATTGTAACAAAATCAAGAGTTAGGGAGTAGGGGGTTGGAGATAGATAGATGTGGAGCTTCAGTGGTCGGTCTTCCCTAGTCCAGGATCCCGTTGGCCTCCGCCGCTGCCTTGGCCCTCGTCACCAGCATAAGCTGTGTGCTCGGGTCGGAGTCAGCCAGGCGGGCCTCCCACTGCTCTAGACTAGGGTGTGTAAGGAACAGTACTTAGGGCAATAACAAGAGAATTAAATGGAACTCGAAAGAAATCATATCCAATCATAGTAACCCCCTTTATGTGTATAACGATGCCCCATAACGCATCCCGAAGAGGCCTATTATTTCAGGTACATCCACAGAACTCTTCGAGCTCCAAATTGCCCTTACTGTGCTCAGTGATGTCCGAGTCGGTGTTGCTACGCTACAAGTCGATCAGTGTTGCTACACTAAAGCAAGACCAGACGAGTATACGCACGCTCTTCACAGCCGTTGCAGCAGTGACCACTTATAGGGAAAATACTTTTATTGCGTAAGCAACATTACGCCAGGTCAAAGCCTCTTCGCGTGGCCACGGCGGTAGGCGCGTTTGATTTTTAGAGCGACCACAGATGGGGCCCCCCACTTCAAGCCGGCGGGTGGTCGCGGCGGTAGACACGCCGCGCTGCAGCTGCCGTCGCTACCGAGTGGAGGAGCTGTTGCGCTTCTCTCTCTAAAGCCCCTAAGTTTAAGGGGCTGTAGCTTTCTAGCTCTCTCGCCAGATGTGAGGGAGAGGGGGACAATGGGCATAAAGCACGTTCGCTTGCTTGCTGGATTCATTCGACATTCTACCCGATAAGCAGAAAGAGTAGCTACGCCGACTTGCAGCAGCCACGAAGCAACAGCGGGCACAAGAGACCGATGAAGAGCGTGAACAGCGGCTTGCTGAAAGGCGAGCTCAGAATGCTGCTAGACAGGTGCGCTGTGCGCTGTGCTTACTCAACCTAGCGGGTTTAACCAAAGATAAACCTCAGCTAATTTTTTTTTTTTGTTACAGTGGCAGTAGTGAATTTCCTGTTTTCCGTTTATTCGGAGTCGTCGGTGTTGTAACACATGACGTCAAGACAACGCACCACGGTATTGGGCTGCAAAGCTGAGCGTCGATTCTACCTTCCACCCCATCCCTCCCTCGACAATTATCGTCAGGCACTTTGGAGGCGGCTCCAAACACGCACTTTACGCTACCCTTATATACGCTCGCGCTATCACCAAGTCCCCACAAATCCCTCCTGTAGGCTCTGCTACCAACCCAAAGCCTCTGCCGACCGTGTCCTTTTCCCCTGCCCGGCGGGCAGGGGCCTGGAGCACTTTACCACTTTGGAGGCTTGGAAGACCCTACTGCGTTTCGAGGACCCGGGCAAGCAAATCATCGCCACAGGCTGGGCTGCCAGCATCAGGGGCCGTGCGGGGGCCCACGAACCTAGGTGTCCCAAATTCCCCTGTTGCAACTAAAGTTTTTGCCACCACCACCTGGTCAGAATATTGTGACGCGTCAGAATATTGGTCCGCGGGAGCGGTGGTAGATAGACTGCTTCGGAGAAGCGGAGGTCCCGGTTTCGAACCCCGGACCAGGACGAATTTTAATTTCATTAAAATGAAAATGAAATTTTTCTTTAACTACGAAGTTTCTGAGAAAGCTGTATAGCTTTCCTTTGCAGCCGTATGGCTGCGCTTGGGTGGATGCCAATGAGTAATTACTCCCTTATTACAAATTTACTCCACCTTGGGGGATTACCCTAAAACATTTGACCAACACTGTTCCCACTTCGAGTTATTGATCAATTCTCTCTCGCCCTACCATAAGCTTGCCGTCCCGGTTAGCTCAGTTGGTAGAGCGACTGCTCCGGTGAAGCGGTGGTCCCGGGTTTTAAACCCCGGACCAGGACGAAATTTTCTTTACCTACGAAGTTTCTGAGAAAGCTGTATAGCTTTCCTTTCTAGCCGTATGGCTGCGCTTGGGTGGATGCCAATGAGTAATTACTCCCTTATTACAATTAGTAAATTGGTTTCTGAGAAAAGGAAATGGAGCAGTATGTCTCACACATCTCGGTGGGCTCCTGAACCTGAGGTAAGACGCATAACTGCCCTCTTGGAACATTGGACACCTCAATCGTGCTTTAAGCTACGTGGCGGTAGTGAGAGATGTGCGCTGCATGCGTTGGTATTGACAACGTTGAGCCAGAAACGAGGCGCTGAAGCCATGGGCCGTCGGCATCCGTTGTGCTCATTGGCTTTGACCTGTTAGACTCCGATCACTTTTAGGAAAGGGAGTGCGCATAACTGGTTCCCTGGGTCAGTGGACGCCTGAATCGCGCTTATGGGTACGTGGGGTGATGAGAGAGAGAGGGAGAGAGAGATGTAGCTTGCAGGCATTGACAACGTTGTGCCATAAATGCGGCACGGAAGCCATAGGCCGTCGGCGTTCGTTGTGTTCATTGGCGTTGGCGTTGACAACGTTTTACACATCGATCAATTTAAGGAAAGGAAGTGCGTATGGCTCCTTGTGTGAGTGGACGCCTGAATCGCGCTTATAGGTGCATAGGGTGATGAGAGAGAGAGAGAGAGATATGGGCTGCATGCGTTAGCGCTGACAACGGTGAGCGAACTGTTGCGATCAACCATTAACTGCCACCTGCGAGGGCGGGAGGTTGGGTGGGGACTTTAATGTCGATATAAAGAGAAACAGGAATTTCTTACCACTTATGCAGGAGAACATCCCGTTCCTCTCGCTCGTAACGCCTCCCATGGCTGTGACATCCTGGCGAAATACTTGCGCAGACCCCGTATTTGGTAACCACGCATTGGTGCAGCAAGTCAAGCATATATCCATCTTTTTCTTCGACCACAAAGCTTGCTTCATGACAATCAAGAACTGTTAGTGGAGTTTTTCTTGAAGAAGGAATATGTGTGAAAAGTTACAAGTTGACTGTAACTGTACATACATGTGTTCCTCGAATTCTTTGCCTCAATCTATCGAAAAGCTTAAATAATTGTCGGCAATTTTTTTATACTATTAAAAACTTGAATCCTCTTTAAGACCCTCACTATATATGTCTCTGTATAAGGGAACAGAGAAAAGAACGTTGTACATTTGATTGTACAATTCCCCTCTCCTCACAGAAGGTAACTAATTCTGCTGAAAAATAACCCGCCACTAACACACCTTGGCACGTTTTCAATGGGTAGTACTATAGTGGGCAGCGAACGAGCGAGCCCTACTTGGCGCATCGTGCACAGGAAGGGATCGGTAATGTCGCGAAAACAGGAATCTATCAGCTATTTGGCGAACCAAAAGAAGTACCAGCACTGCACCTCCAACAGTGCAGTGCTTGCATCGCATACCACAGCTTCACGACAAAAAAAAAATTGGGCTTTCTTAATACCATTCTAAAATAAGAAACTCTGATAGCCTCTGCAAGTTTTCCCACCCAAAAAAATTCCAAAGAACCCCCCAGATGTTTGAAGTAGGCCCACCCAGAAAATTGAACGAGTCGGATTATTGGGGATTAGTGGGTGGGTTAGATCAGAACAGTGGTTAGATTAATGAGGAATAATTGAGATTTTGTGTGAATTACGCCCAATTGGGGGCCCTAGTGGGTGGATTAAGGGTGTATGTGAAAAGTTGCGTCGAACGGTTAGACGCAAAAGACGACGAGAAGTATTGCCGGTGGGCAGACGACGAGCTCTGGAACCAGAAAATCACTGCAGCGTATCTGACGGCTACAGGTGTGCCAAATCCCGCCGTACACTTGGTGGGGGTGCGGGGTTCGACAAGCAGCCACTTGCGGCCGTCTGACATACAATTGCGTCTGTAGAGGAGACCGTCACGAAGAGCGAAGTGCTGCGCCTGACGACTGAGGACAGAGGGGCCGACGATGGTTTCCTGGCGTCAAAAGAAGTGCGAAATCTGTGCAGGAAGTCGAGGAGCTAGGCGCGTCCATCAAGAGAAAGGGCGTTGTCAATGGCAGTGGTGAAGGCAGTGATGAGGCGGGCAAGTAACGAGGCCGGCTGATGGCATTGAGGCTGTCGGGGACTGCGGTGGCATGGGGCGATAGAGGCGGCACTAGAATGATGTGATCGGAACGAACAGGCTAGGCGTACCCAACGTATTCACCATGGTGCAACGTGAGTGGGCAGAAAGAGTCATTGCTGATGGCTAGATCGGCACGGCCTCTTCGTACAGTAAGAAGGGCGATGGGCAGAAGAAGCTATCTTCGCCAGTTTGCAGTGAAGAAGTTGCGCCTAACGGATAGACGTAGAAGAAGACGATAATTGGAGCCGCCCGGCAGGCTACGAGCCCCTCTTCTTGGCCGATCCCCCTTTATGGGTATGCGCCAATCTAGTAGGTGAACAACTACAACAACAACAACGAGCTCCGAAATCAGAAAATCACTGCTGCGTTTCTGACGGCTACAGGTGTGCTAAATCCCGCCGTACAGGTGTAAGATAAGGTCGGGTTAGTATAATTACGTATGATGATAATTCAATGGAATGTACTGGGACATATTAGTCCTCCGGCTTTCCAACCATGCGGCGCTGAAGCGTCACCGCCCTCTCGACTAATCAGAAAAATTCATTACGGTCAAACCCGGCGGTTATTGTATCGCATTAAACTGTCGGACTGAGAAAAATACATAACGAGTGCGAGTATTAACGCGATAGCTTTAAAAGCCCTCGTTCACTACCTGCCACGGCGGGCAGCTTGTTCACTATACGATGGGCAGCTTCTGATGACGCCGCAAAGTCACGTGACCTAGGTGGCCTACCAGCCTCCTAGGTTGTTCTCGAGTACCTGCTGGTTCCTCCGGCACCAGATTTTCTGGTGATAGTTGCGGTTTGGTTTATGGGGGCTTAACATCACAAAGCGACTCAGGCTATGAGGGACGCCGGAGGGAAGGGTTCCGGAAATTTTGAACATCTTGGGTTCTTTAACGTGCACTGACATCGCACAGTACACAGGCCTCTGGAATTTCGCCTCACCCAAATACTTTCCTGAATTACCAGAGCTTCATTTGACAGCACTGAAATATTTTACTATTTATACTGCCGCATGGACACCTTCCTTGCTCATTCTGCAGTTCTGTAGGTTCTGCATTGTGTAGTGGATAACTGTAAACAAGGCAACGTGCAAAAGCAGTCAAACGCTCTTTCCGGATCCAATTGGCGAACGGCGACTACATCGCATGCAGCATCACAAGACAACATCCAGCAAGCACATCGCTTTAAGCATGTTGGTAACAATGAATCATCCTTTGATCCTGCTTGTCTGATGGGGACTAACAACCTGCTGGATCACTGTCTGTAGTCCGGATGCTAAAAATTTCATTAATCAATGTTTCCCAAAGATAATCGCTCGTACGAAGTCTCAAGTTTCAATATTTCAGTTTCATCTCTGTTCATAAGTTTGTGCAGACTATACAGACGCCAAAAAAGTCAACGCGTGAAGATCACACCAGTCATTAAAACTGGAGTTATCAGTGATACAAGGCCGCCTGCTGAAACATTCTGGCCGCAGAAACTTTATTAGCTTTAAATTGTAAACGACGCGTTCAACCTCACGTCCCGGAATTGCCGAATCGAATTTTTCTTTGATCTCATCATGCAGTCGTGACAAAGTACCCGCTAAAGGTATCCAACTTCATATCCGGTATCCGGAAGCGCTACCAGCGCCTGATAATGTTCAGGAAAAGCATTTGCGATGTCGTTCTGGACAACATGGTTTGAAATGGAAGCCTGAACTACAGCAAGGTTCTGACATTTCGGGATCAGATACAACGACGAGTTCCTACAAGTCTCTTCCCCTTGGAACCAAGCGTACTGTATGCAGCGAGCACTCATCAAATACCCAGAGATATATAGATCAAAAATCTGCCACCGGCTGCGACAGCAAACTTGCAGTAGCATTTTTAAAGGCGCGGCTTTTAATTGGAAGTTGCCGGTCTTGACCACTGCCAAAATGGCGTCAGGCTTGGGCGGTCCGATAAACCACCATACATTCTTTTTATCCGCTCGCAGCACAATAAGATCACATTGTTCGACAATATTTAAACATATCATCGCTTCAGCACACATTGGTATCATCCTCCAAATTATACGCCAGTAGAAGCAAGCTAGTGGCTCTCGACATATCCACAAAGAAGAAGACGCCTTCTACTATCGCGATTTCCATAGTTCTCTAAACACATGTTCAGTATCTATAAACAATTATAGCCACATCACCAATGCACACACCGCGGTAACGGAGGAATCACGCGCAAACAAAAAGAAAGTCGAATCACGAACAGAAACAAACCTCAAAACAGTTTGCACTGCTTGATGGGATTCATCGGGTCCCCGGGAGCGCATTGAAAAGCCTTGGCAAACTGGGGCACGTACCGGAGAGCGAGAGTGCAGATCGAGTCGGCGTCTGTATCTTGAGAGCTTCCATAGCAATTGACGTAACACAGCGAGATGAAGAACATCTGTAATCCGCTGTACTTCTCCAAACCGAAGACGCTGTTGTCCAAAGCTTTCTCTTCGGCATCGTAGGCATCCACAAGAGCGCCATAGCCGACCACTTGTTTTGCGTAATACTCTAGGTAAACTACGTTGCCAGACGTGCCTGATTTCAAGCAGTCCATCAGGGGTTCAATGAGCGAAGCGTTGCTTGCGTAGTAGGCGGAAAAGAACAAGCTCCCAAGAGCTATGGACACCTCAGCTCCGAGACCGCCGTAGTTTAAAGACGAAGGCAGCTGCGAATCAAATAGAGGGAAGGATAGAGCGTAAGGCATTAGCTCGAATTGTCGCTCGTCGTAGGACACGATGCTCACCTCCAAGTCGAGCATAAAGTGCAAGGCATGCACTAATTTTGCTGCCTTTCTGACATGCACCGACTGTTGCCAGTTCCTCACGAACGAATTATACAAGTCAGACATCTGATCTGTAGCCGGGATTTCGTCCTCTCTGGCGTGCTCGATGTTACGGAAGACCATTTCTGTAGAGCTCCAATCGTTGACCACGTTGATGCCTTCGTTAAAGTACGTCCAGTTGGAAAGACGGCGGAAAAAAGCGGTTGCCACGGACAGAAACATATTTTTTGCGAAATTCAGCGCTTCGCCTTGGAGGACTTCAGCGTTGTATTCATTGAACACTGTGTTCCCGGAGAAGTACATTGCTCTGGTGACGCAGAAAAGCCTGTGATAGACTCGTGTCGCCGTGTAGTCACTGTTGTAATAGTTGAAAATTAAGTCTTTATTCGCGAAAAGGGCAGCCACTTGAACGGTGCACCAAGAGAGCAATGTATGGAATGAGTCTGAGCCGTTCTGCAACCACAGGTTCAACACTCGCGCCAGATAATAGGGAGACGTGGTCGTCAGCGTCAGACTACCGTTCATCATGATGTCAAGTTTTAGAAGCGCCGCCATCCAGTTAACTTCGGTGAGGCCAAGCTCAGTCGTGTTTAGAAAGCTCTCAGCGCTATGCTCACCAGGTCCTTCGTAACGAACTTCAGATAGGTAAGCCAGGGCTTCTTTGGCCGACTCGTGTGTGTCCTGGTACGTGACGTTATCTTCGCCTTCTAATTGAAAGCGTTCCTTCAGGAACTCAAAGTACGCTTTATTCGTGCCGGTCGTAAAGTGTGTATACCTCTTGATTACGAAGTAAAGGAACTTGCCAGGAAGTAGCTTGATTACACCGCCACCGGGCGCCACGTCGATGTCGAGGAGCACGTCCCAGCCCAGCTTGAGAGAGCTGCAGAGTAGCGTGTACAACACGTCTGCGCCCTTGGAAGGCTTCGGCCACACGATGCCTGCCTCAGCCAGCGCATCCTTCACGGCTGGCAGCTCGTCCCTCTCCCCTTCGAGCACATCGATGCAGCTCCTGTACATGACGGCGGCCCGCTGCTCCATGCTTTGTCCCGACGTGGGCACGTCTATGCTCTTCAGCGACGCGGTCACCTTGTCCAACATTGAAATGAACTGGTCTTTCCAAACGCTGTGTCGGTTTTTCTCCCACCAGCCGTCGCATACGAAGTGTGTGAAGCTCTGGCACGGGTTCACCGATTCGTTGATGGAGGCGAGGAGCCTGGTCGAGTAGGCGAGGCAGGCGTGCGTCTTGCACGAGTTCCACCAGCGCGTTGGAGAATGCCACGCAAGTGAGACGATCGCAAAGGCCACAAGCACCACGAAGACAGTGGCCCCAAGCACGCCCACAGCAAGCCTGAGCCGCGAGTTCAGCTTCTTGGGGTCCTGGAAAGTAAGGTTATGACGGTGAGAAAAACGCTGGGAAGCTTGGAAACGCCGATCACGAATGTCGGTTTGCTGAGCAGCAGTGAGCACTTTTGCGCACAACCATTGGTGATCAAGTGATCGATATTGACACAAAGTGCGCACGTTTGGGGTGTCTTTGGGAAGGAAACAAGAATGACATAGCAAATCTTGTTGACTGCTTACAGAGCAAAGTCCGAGATGCAAAAACTCGCTTCTTTGATTTCACGCTGCCTTCCTTCATGGCCCACAACCCTCATAAGTTTAGGCGGTACTTTTCTCAATAGCAGTCAACTGGTTCCAGCATTACTGATTTCAACGACACCATAAGCAAACCTGACGATATTGCAAAAGAATTCAATAAGTTTTTTCAGTCCGTTTTCAACGGAACAGCCTCTCACGCTTCTCTACCCGTATACACAATCAAGGAACCCATGACAGAACTAATCATTAGTGAAGCTGGAATCCTTTCTCTTTTACAAACACTTGACACAAAAAAATTTCCGGGTCCTGATTCCATCTCAAACACATTTTTAGCCCGATACGCTGACTGGGTGTCTAAATATCTGCATAAAATTTACTCAACATCTTTACAAACACTCGTAATTCTAGATGACTGGCGCTGTGCCAAAATAATTCCTATACACAAATCTGGTTCTAAAACTGGTTTGGTTTCGTTTGGTTTATGGGGTTTAACGTCCCAAAGCGACTAAGGCTGAACTGAATAATTATCATCCGATATCGTTAACAAGCACTAGTTGTAAAATGATGGAACACATTATTTTTAAAGCCATAATGTCATATCTAGAAAATAACAACCTCATTTATGAAAAATAACATGGTTTCAGAACAGGGCTTTCAATACTAACGCACCTTGCTGAAATTACTCATGACATCGCTAACACAATTAACGAAGGCTACCATACAGATCCTATTTTCTTAGACTTGTCTAAAGCGCTTGATGCTGTTCCTCACGATGGCCTTATAACAAAATTACTATCTTTTGGCATTGATCGCAACATTGTGTCATGGATTCCCTGCTATTTAGAGAACAGAAAACAATGTGTTAAAACAGGTGGATACGTTTCGCAGAACCTGGATGTGTATTCGGGTGTACCCCAGGGATCAGTTGTTGCGTCTCTTTTGTTCCTCATTTATATATAAGATATCAATTCCTATGTTAGTTCATCGATCCAGCTTCGCCTTTTTGCAGATGATTGTGTCCTATATATCGCTGTAAAAAATCAGACGATCAAATTCTCCTTAACAATTCTCTAGAATCAATCCACGCTTGGTGTGTGACCTGGGGAATAAAGCTTAACGCAGATAAGACCAAAAGCATCACATTCACCAATAAGAAGCAGCCTCTAAGTTTTACATACACACTTGGGGACACACAGGTTAAAAAATATGATCAGGTAAAGTATCTGGGACTCATCCTAACATCTAACCTCCGTTGGGAGCCCTAAATCAAATCCATTTGTTCTAAAGCTGAAGGTAAATTACATTATTTAAGGAGAAAGCTCCGTAACACGCCGGCCCATATTAAACTTAATGCCTATAAAACTCATATAAGACCTACCCTAAAATATGCGAATATAGTCTGGAGCCCCATCAAAAAATATTTAATCAACAAATTAGAGCGCATCCAAAAACTAGCAGTGTGGTTTGTCTATTCAAAGTATTCACGCCAAACTAGCGCTACCAGTCTAATAATTCAGTCAAATTTACAAAGCCTGTCACAGGGAAGAATCATTTCAAGATTAAAGTTTTTGTACCAACTTCTTCACGGCCACTTCAAAATAGCCAATTCGCAGTACTTACACCCCACATTCAAACACTCGTCTCGAACTAACCATAGTAAAACACTTCGTCAACCAGTCAGCCGTGTAAATGTGCACAAGTACTCTCTGTTTCCAGATGCTATATCATATTAGAATAAATTGCCTGAAGATGCGGTGAAGTGTACGTCCGTGGAACTATTTCTTAATTATATCGAAAAAATTGACTTTTCTGTTTCATTCTCTGCTACTCTTTTTGTGTTTGGGTCAGAGAACATCTCTGTATTTTTGAATTTTTGTTTTTACTCTGTTTTATCAGTGATTCATTGTAAAGACTCCTGCATGGGACCGAAAAGGGCCTGCAGTATGTTTAAATAAATGAATAAGTGACTCTTCACTTGCAGAAGTGCGGTATACCGGCACGACCAAAGTAGAGGCGTTTTCTTTCCCACTGCTCCCATCATAGCGGCGGCTGTTTGCACCAGTATGAAGTACATTCACGACCCGGTCATAAACCATCACACAACCATCGTAGTCAATACGCGAAAGACACAACAACGGCTCTTTTAGTAAACTAGCATTTATGGTGGCCATCCCCGCATTTAACTCTCTGTGTGTGTGCGCGTGCGTGCGTGCGTGCGTGCGCGTGCGCGCGCGCGCGTGTGCGTGCGTGTGTGCGTGTGTGCGTGTGTGCGTGTGCGTGTGCGTGTGTGCGTGTGCGTGTGCGTGTGCGTGTGTGTGTGTGTGTGTGTGTGTGTGTGTGTGTGTGTGTGTGTGTGTGTGTGTGTGTGTGTGTGTGCGTGTGCGTGTGCGTGTGTGTGTGTGTGTGTGTGTGTGTGTGTGTGTGTGTGTGTGTGTGTGTGTGTGTGTGTGTGTGTGAAGCTAGTTTTATGGCAGGCTGCTTATCTGCCCACCTTGTCAGGCGGCCGCTCAAGTAACAATGAGAGCCTGCCAGGAAAGACCAACCTCAATCGCAACCCAACCCAAGCAACCGAAGACCTAACGCGATGGCAGCACCTGCCAGCAGTGGCGTAGCCAGAAATTTTGTTGGGGGGCCTCATGTTCCAGCGTGCCATCCTCAGAATTTTTGGAGAGATCAAACGCAATAATAATAAATGCATTGCCATTGAGAATGCCACTGTGTATTAGTTAACGCTACGCACTGTCTAGACAAGTGAAATATGTATTTTTTAACTAAAAGAATGTATTCGTACGCCAAAAATCGTGCCGGACATAACTGAGGCCAATGCTTCCATGTTCTTGCGTATTTAATCTCACACGAAGTCTAGAGCTATATGAGTCCGAAACGAGCAAAACGATGCATACCGCTGATATGAAAAACGTAAAGGCCATGAAATCAGCAAGTAGAGGACAAATATTTTAATGAATCTTTGTTGTTCAAGAACCTTTACATTTGTGTACACATGCAACGGCCGGCGAAAAACCTCAATGACGCAGTCCTTCGCTCCATTGTAATGCGCAGCAGCAGCCGTCCCCAGTCATGTATTGCGAGTTATTGCACCGAAATTTTACCCGCAACAGCGAGCTCGTGTATAAACGAGGAGTTGTGCAAAATATCCAAAAATATGTCAAATATAAGAATAATATAAGAATAGTAAGTTAATTTAAGTTCCCCATTTCAAAATCTCAGTGAAGCTTTCGCGTCAAAAGCTTATGGGATGCGTGGCTGCGTGGACTCCGCGGCCGCCGCGGGACGCCGCGGCGAGCCCACTTGCCATCGATAGGCACTTGGGAAGTTTGTGCTACGGTGGGGCTGTTTGCGTTGCGTGACTCCAGGTGCGTGTGTGTGTGTGTGCCACGAAATCCAACCCGATTTAGCAATGTTGGCGCCAAAATGTCTGTTCTAGTCTGAACGAGACATTCTAGGTGACAAAATCCAGAATGACTTCCGGCGCAGGTGGTTGTTTTGGTCAGCGGTCCGTAACAGTTCGAAAAAATTTGGGGGGGGGGGGGGGGGCGGGGGGGGCTGAAGCCCCATAAGCACCACCCTCGCTACGCCCCTGCTTGCCAGTGCGCCAGGCTCAAGGTTACTATTTCATCATGCTGGCCTCAGCAACAAAGCCCATACTTTTCTCTCGCCCAGTGCCAAGCTGCGACTAAACCAACCATAATCCTGTAGCGTGTGCAACCATATCAAAAAACACGACCCACGCTTAAAAAACTCATTCAACAAATGTCGCGTTTCATTTGTCATTGCACTGTGTCACAATCAGGGTGACACTCTGCTCAGAAAAGATTTTCCAAATAAAGGCTCGCTTCACATATACAGCGCCATCCGGTTCTTTCGGCTCATGGTTCATAGCTCGGCTGCTGGCCCGAAAGACGAGGGTTCGATCCCGGCCGCGGCGGTTGAATTTCTTTGGAGGAGAAATTCGAGGCCCGTGTACTGTGCGATGTCAGTGCACGTTAAAGAACCCCAGGTGGTCGAAATTTCCGGAGCCCTCCACTACGGCGTCTCTCATAGCCTCAGTCGCTTTGGGACGTTAAACCCCATAAACCAACCAATCAAACCAACTTTTTGGTGTTACTATCTATTGACTAAAACTTCGAAATCACAAATAGAATTCTCCTGTGGTACGGGCCGCCTCAATGACTCGGGACTAAAAGCAGCAGAGTTAAACCAGACGAAGCCACAGGAAAGGCACATCACGACACAGATACCTCAAGGACAATACATGCAACCTTTAGGACATTCTGCAGTGCTAGTTCCCCCTCCCTCGTAGAATGCGTGATTTTGTTCCTTCAGTGCACTGTCCTACCTAACGAGATCATTGCAACTATCGACCTACGCGCGTAAACTTTCTTCTGGGCATAGAATCTAAAACTCCAACCCTTCTGTTACACTAGGTGGGTGAACCCGGTTCCAATGGAGCTTACCGGAGGCGATTGCGTGCTATCTTGGCCAGAGTACGGATTGCTGTGGAACCCGTGTGGCTGCCCGAGGGCCGGCTGTTCGAGATCCCCCGGGCTGCTCGACAGCGCAGACTGAATGCTGAGTGCTCCCGAGTGAACGCCTTCGGGCACTGGCGGTGCTCGCGGTGACGCGCAGGACCCCATGACAGCAGCGTCACTGGAGGTCCCGGCCACAGCGTGGCCATGTCCCACCGGCGACGTCACATCTGGGCGACTGGCTGGATCGGCACTTTCTGGACGGATACCTCCAGCAGGGTCCGCATTGCGATTGCCAGCTGGTCGGACGCGGTGGCTTTTGACACCTGCCGATGAGTGCACGACACGGTGGTTGTGGAGGGAAGCGATCATGTCTCCTTCTTTGGTATTTTCGTGCGTCAGACAGGACTGAAATTCGCACTAGTTAACAGAGGTGGGGCGCCGGGGGTTCTCAATGCATCAAGTGCTATTGCATGCGTGGCAAGCTTGGACTAAAAGATTAAAGGCCATGCTACGCTCCTGGGCCCCGTCTCAGCTTTTAGCCCAGAAGACGATCCAGTTCTTTTCTGGAAAAATAAAAAAGAATAAACCAGAGATTTCCACTCTGGTGTGGAAATTGTCCACTCCCGAGTAGCCTCTTGTGACTATATGGCGCAACATCTCCAAGGCCTGTCCATTAAAAAAAAAAAAGTAGAGCCGCATCCACATGTCGATAAAGGTTGGTTGGTTGGTTTGTTTATGGGGTTTAGCGTCCCTAAGCGACTAAGGCTATGAGACGCCGTAGTGGAGGGCTCCGGAAATTAAAGGCTCAGCACAGTAGGTACAGCCGGCCAAATCTTTAGCTGGCGTGCGTGACGGTCGCATTTTCCGTGGTCCTGCAGCTTATGACGGAGCAAACTTGAGAAACTATCAATTCAAAGCACATGTTCACTAAGCAGCTGCTTAATATTGCGCGTTCTGCAAGTTTGCTCCGTCGTAATGCACAGGAGCGCAGAAAAAGCGGTCGTCACGCACGCCAGCTTTGGCCGGCTGTACTTTGAGAAATTCATGACACACATCACAAAACGAAAAAAATATAAATCACAGCATGAAAACGGCACTGAATGTCATCTTCCAGCTGGAACGGCCTACCTTGCTGACGTCTTTGATGGAATGCCGGTTGGGCGCGCCCGGGTGGACTGACGCTGCCCGGAAAGTCTCGCGAGGGGCTTCCAGGAATGTCCGGCAAACGGGTGTCGCCTTGGTCTCGACCGCCGGCACCTCGTCTCTGCCGGCGGCGCTCTGATGAGGCGGATCCAGGTTTCCGAGCTCCCTTGGGACTGCCCGGCTTGTCAGGCAGCATTTGAGCGTTGCAGGTCAGCTCACTGATGACTGCTACGGCGTTTTTGATGAACAGCAGCGCGGCGGAACAGCCACCGATAGGCATTCAGTCTTCTTTTCGTCTCGCGCCTGGCGCGCACACCGAACGTGCTCGAAGGTCACGTGATTGCGATAGCAGTGGGAGGCGCTTTCGAGCAATGAACTAGCAAAAAATCAGCAACAGAGTTTCTGCCCAACAGTAACTAAATGTCACTGCACAATTTGTGTGTCTACGGTAACGCAATAGTTTATTGTTTCTCGAGCGCCACAGAACACGGGTAAAGGCTCAGTTCACGATTATCTGTGCTGTGGCTGCTCTGAAGTGCATCATGCGTGCCTTTTTTTACCACTTCAACACTTCACGCCCCGTAAAATACGAAAGTTGGTGACTCACTGTGAAGAGTAAAGGCAAAGGTAGGTCTCCTGGGCCACTTCAACCTGAATACTCAGGTTTCAGCCCAGGAGACCATTCAGCTTTTTTTTTTTTTTTTGGGGGGGGGGGGGGAATAAAGAATGAATGAATTAATTACTGCTTTCCAATTTGCACAGCAGAGATTTCCATTCTGATGTGGAAATTGTCCGCTCCCGGACAACTTTCTGCGGCTCTGCAGGGAAGGCTACGCCGGAAAGGGAGGAACGGGGGCCTTTGTTCCCGTGTCCTGGAGAGCGGGCTCTTTTTTTTTTAAGCGATGTTGGGGAGTGTGTTCATTCTTCGTTTTAGGGGTGCGGAGGGGCTGAATGGAGAAAGAGGGTTGTCCGGAGTCTTGCTCGTCGTGCGCTCTTGAAGGCAGTTGGAGTCCGTTTGAAGGCAACGGAGATTCAGGGGCCTTTGCCTCTTTTCCCTACCGAAAAGAATAAGTGCCGACTGCGGACGTACGTTTTTGACCGATTTCAGCTGGAAAGGAAGTCTGGTAGCGATACTGACTCGTGAAGTTCGCATGCGCTTTCGGAATAAACGATGAAACTTGAAAGGCTGGGGGTCCGCAAGCCACAGCTCTGCGGGCCACATATTTGAGATGGTCCTGATCGGAAGTGACGGTGTGGTAGAGCACGCAATTGTCAGCATACAAGCCAGTTTTTGTAGATATGTTAAAAAGGCGGGTCATTAACATAAAGCAAGAGACGAAGTCTTAGAAAAATAGACCCTTGTGGAACACCTTATGACGTACCCACTGTGGAAAAAATGGTGGAGCTGAAGCATATGTGTGTTGTGGTCGACTTGAAGGATACTTGCTGTCCTTGGTAGAGTCACGAAGGAGGACCGTAATGGCAACCCAGTACGGGCCAGCATTCGTGCATTTCTGCAGTTGGGTAACCTAGGCGCTACAGGGATTAGACCACTACTTTCTTAAAAGACAATGAATTGATTTGAATGGTGATGTGCGTCAGGCTTGTTCAAAGCAAGAAACACAATATGATTTAAAATGACAAGTATAATTTGTTTATCTGGGCCAGCCCAAGCCTTGCCAGGAAGGTGTATTTCCCGAAAAGCCGTTTACAATACAAAAGACGTTACATTATAGCGACGAGCGTCTAGAAAGAAACGAAGAAAAGAAATTAGTGATATCCATAGACGGTAAGTTAAAAAGTAACATAAAACAACGTGTGGCATTAAATTTGATTCTAAGCCCTGTCAGATTATCTCAGCCATACAAAACATTCCTTTTAATAGCACTTTCTTACGTCGAGCAAACGACACACGTCTCCCGTCTGATATAGACCATTTTATGACCACCTGAATAAAACCGTTACAGGGCACTGCACAAACCGCACTTGAGTAATGCGAAAGCATTGACGCCTCCTCGCCGCCTCTAGTTGCTCCTCTTGGCCTCTTGTTGTTCCTCTTTGCTTCTATGTAGACTGTAACGTCGCGTCTGACAATCGCATCACATAATTCACCTTAAACCACTATTAATGGACCTCGCTGTATAGTTATTTCACACATAATTCACAATTAATTCTTTGATTCACACTTAATTCACTTAAAACACAATTTTGACCGAGTTAATACACAACAATGTATTAAGTTTACAATTAATTCACACTTAATTTACTCTAATTCACCTCTCATTTATTCCAATGTATCGTCACCTTATACCCACATTAATCCACCTTGATTTATAATTAATTCATTAACTACCTACTGGTGTTTCTATAATTTGTTATTATTGATTAGATTTCGATTAACTCCAAAGCCGTCATCGTTTCTCCTCGGTATTCATTTTGGACATTCAAATTTCGAGCCACGCGTTGGTTGCGCCCCCCTTCCCGTCAAGTGGAAGGTCGCGTGGAGCGACGCGTGGTGCGACACTTCCAGCGATTCAAAATTCGCGTATTCGCTCCCCGACCACGCCCACTTTTGGCCGCTATTTGGTTCTAATTAATTAACGAATGATGCGATTGGCACCAAATTTTTCGCCCGGCATCCTCACATCACCCTTCTTTGATTATAACCCCTTTTTAGACGATATTTCTTTTCAGTTCCTCGCAACTACTGCCGACACGTTTTGCGGACACCAACTCGTCGACATAGAGGCAGGTGGAGTTTGTGGAGTTCAGCTTCCCTCAAGCAGCGTACACGTGCTCTTATTCCCCCGTGTGCCTACCCCTTCCCCCCAACCTATCACGGGTGGAGGAGGTCTCTCTGAGGCGGCTGCGTGTCGGAGTGGCTCTGACGCCTGCAGTTCGCAACCAATGGCAACGTGACAAGATTCCTGCGCCGCAAAAATGCCCTCACTGCGAAGCACCCGCTTCCGACACCCATGTTCCCCACCTACTGCGGACATGTCCAGGAACTTCATTGGTGCGCGCTGGAGTTCTTCATGAGGCAGGCCTTTCTGCAAACAATGACTCTAGTTTGCACGTGTGGGTAACGAAAAACATTTATCCCCGAAGCTTATGTGACTTTTTACACGCAACCGGGCTTCATGCATTTTTGTAACGTATTCTACCGTTCGTCACTAACACCACGTTTTATGCCACGCGGCACACTCAGCGTCACAAATAAATGAATCTAGGTTCTGCCCCAGCGATGTTCCAGCGTGTAATGGACACAGTATTCCAAAGTATTGTTTCTGACCTTCTGACCTTAGCGGGCCATGCCCCCTGCGTGATTGGGGGCTAATTCAACGCACCACATCCTTCATGGGGCTACCCGGCGGCGACACCAAAAGGCTGAAAACTGGAAGAAGTAGTGGCGCAAAAAGGGTTATCGATCCTCACCGATGCCACTTATCCTACGAGGCTGGGAAACAGTGTCAGTAGAGATACGTGTCCTGACCTGACGTTCACCAAGAACATACAAAGCGCCATTTGGAAGAATACCGAAAGCACCTGGGAAGCGATCACTTCATACTCTCTCTGGAGATAAGGACAAACGTGTGCAAGCGCAAAATAGGTATCGGAAGAGTTCCGAACTGGGACAGGTGGAGAAAGGCCGAGGCATCTACTGCAAACCCTATTACCGACTTAGAGGAATGGGTTAAGGATGAGGTGCACACTTTGAAAGCCTTTACGAAAGAGGTCTGCACGGCAGAAGATTGCCCAGCGGTCGATCCGCGCCTTCTACATCTATGGGAAGCGAGGCACTCATTGACAAAGAGATGGCGCAGACAACGGCATAACCGCAAGCTGAAGAAAAAAATAGAGGAGATAAACAAAAAGGCAGAATCTTATGCCATATCCTTAACAAGACAGGACTGGAATTCGCTCTGCGATGGTATTCAGGCGAAGCTAGGTGTGTCAAAGACTTGGAAGCTCCGACGTGTCCTAATCGACCCCAGCAGCAGCAAGTCCGCCACTAAGGACAGGCTCACAAAGATCGTACACACCACCGCTGGTACGGACACAGAGTTGATGGAAAAGCTCAAGACCAGGTATCTGTTCACGGACCAAGTCGTGGAACAGCCGGAGTATTGTGGGCTGCCGAATCCCAAGCTGGACATCCCACTCACGAAAGAAGAAATCAAAGCAGAAATTGCGGCCAAGAGGAAAAATGCAGCTCCAGGTCCAGATCAAATAACAGCGAAGCTCTTATTTAACCTCAAAGATGACACTATCACGTCGCTGGTGGAATGCTTCAACGATCAGCATTGGGCTACAGGAACGTTACCAATATCCTGGAAGACAGCCGAGGTTCGGTTCATTCCGAAGCCGAACAAACCGCTTAAACTGGATAATCTAAGACCGATACCGCTGACCTCGTGTTTGGGAAGCTCATAGAGAGAGTCATCAACACGAGACTGAGTAGATACTTAGAAGATAACAACCTCATACCTAACACTCAATTCGGCTCTCGCCTTCACCTATCGACACAGGACGCCCCCTTGTACTTGTACAAAGACTTCCTTGAGATACCTCCCAAGTCATAGACAAGGGCCATCCTGGCACTTGATATGAAAGGAGCGTTCGATAACGTTCTACATAAAAATATCCTGCAAAGCCTCGCCGATACCAACTGTGGTGCAAGAAAATACAACTATATAAAAAACTTCTTATCAGCCAGGTAAGCCACTATAAACTTCGGTGGAATAAAATCAGATCCCATCACTCTAGGCCCGAGAGGAACTCCGCAAGGGGCGGTACTGTCACCCCTCTTGTTCAATTTGGCTATGAAAGATCTACCAGGCCTTCTTTCCGAAATTCCCGGCATCAACCACACATTGTATGGGGATGATATCACTGTCTGGTGCAACTCTGGAAGTGACGTGGAGATCGAGCAGCGTCTTCAAACAGCAGCAGACACGGTGGACCGGTACACCAGGGCGAGAGGCCTCCAGTGTGCGCCGGAAAAGACCGAGTTGCTCATCCTGAGGCACCCGAGGACACCCCTAGAGCAGAACATCTCGGTGCCTATAGACAACCACCCAGTACAGAAACCAACGGAGATCAAGATCCTAGGGCAGTATATCCCGCAGGGGTGACAGAACACCACCACTATGAAGAAGCTTACAACATCCACCGAGAAAATCCTCTGGATGATACACCGTATCCGAAATAAACACCATGGCATGTAGGAAACGGACACCATCCGCTTAGTGCAAGCTTTCGTGATCTCTCGGATAATGCATGGGACGGCATTCCTTAAGTTCTCCAGGGCGGAAATTCAAGAGTTGGAGACACTCATCAGGAAAGCCTTCAAGATAGCACTGGGGCTACCGAACTGCACGCCAGCGGCAAAGCTCATGGCTCTAGGAGTACATAATACCCTCAATGTGGGAAGCACAATGGCTCTCAAAACTCAATAGGCTCGCACTTACAAAACCCGTCAGAGAACTGCTCGCGAAGATCCATGTTAATCAGCCCTATACAATTGACCAAAGGGAAGAGGTCCCACGCGATGTGAGAAGACGCATCAACGTGCACCCCATTCCGCGGAATATGCATCCCGCATATAACACCGAGAGCAGGAAAGTAAGAGAACAAGCCCTCCCGAAGAAATGGGACAAGCAAACTAACACCCTTTACGTGGACGCAGCAGGACCAAAGGATGGAGTCATGACTATTGCGGTCTCAACGACTTCAGGTCGATGGTGAACTGCGCCTCGGTGAAAACATCTATCCCCACTCACGCAGAGGAGGCAGCTATTGAATTAGCTGTAGCATCTAACCCCAACACCGTTATGCTCTCTGATTCCCAGAACGCATGTCGCAACTTCAATAGCGGATTAATTCACAGGTCGGGGTTGTCATTGCTCACTAAGCATCCACCCAACCAAGCCTCAGTCATCTGGTTTCCCGGTCACCTGGAACTAGCAGGAGGAAGCGAAGCCGCTCACAGGCATGCCCGAGCTCTTCTATACTGGGTGTCTCCCCTTATGGCCATGAAGGGTGGCGCGACCTATTAGGTTTAGCAGTGTATGTTGTGTGCGCGCGAAACCAAGCACTCGTGTTATCGCGTAATGTCTGCGCATGCTCACTGCCCGGCTATCTCTTATCGGGTAGCCCGTGCTGGCTTTAAAAGACCGCTCGCACGGGCCCACCGCGCTCAGTATGTAACCTGTTGGCTTCCTGCCAAGTAGCAGGAATAAACGTTCCTTCGATGCTACGTCTACGCCGCCCAGTTCTTGGATGCCAGACATGACATATTGGCGACGAGGATGGGATGACCTTCTAGCAGCGCTTGCAGGAGGAGAGGAATTTTCGAAGATCGACTTGAGTAGGGCCTACCAGCAGGTAGTTATGGCGGAAAGCTCCCGGAAACTACTGACGATAAACACGCATAAGGGATTGTATACTATGAACCGTCTGGCTTTCGGCATTTCGTCCGCCCCAAGCATATTTCAAAGAATTATGGACAACATGCTGAAAGGTTTGGAAGGAGTCAGTTGCTACCTTGACGACATCCTGGTCACAGGCAAGACCAAGCAAGAGCATTTCCATAACTTGGAAGCCGTCTTGTCAAGATTGCAGGAACGCGGTGTGCGCATCCGGCGCGATAAGTGCTCGTTCTTTCAACGAGAGCTCCGTTATCTGGGCCACGTCATCAACGCCGAGGGTGTTTGCGCATCGCCTGAAAAGGTATTGGCACTGCTAAATGCGCCTGCTCCAAAAGACAAGCAGCAACTGCAGTCATTCCTTGGGATGGTCAATTATTACGGCAAGTTTGTTCAGCGTCTGTCGACTTTGGCACAGCCGTTGTACAGGCTGCTAAAGCAAACAACAGAGTGGACGTGGGATGCGTCATGCCAGCTTGCTTTCACGGAGATAAAAGCAGCTATGGCTTCCCCTCCAGTTCTTGCCCATTATGATCCGAAGCGACCGCTTCAACTTGCCTGCGACGCATCTCAGTACGGCATAGGCGCAGTTCTTTCGCAGCAAATGATCAATGGATCAGTTCGACCGGTTGCCTACGCATCCCGCACATTGTCAAGTGCCGAAAAGAACTACAGTCAGATCGAGAAAGAAGCCCTTGCCCTCGTATTCGGCGTAAAGAAGTTTCACTTCTACGTCTACGGAAGGTTCTTCACGCTTGTGACTGACCATAAACCACTGCAAACAATTTTCGGCCCGAAAACAGGCATTCCCGCGATGGCAGCTGCTCGCATGCAGCGTTGGGCGCTGACGCTGTCAGCCTACAACTATGCTCTTGAATTCAAGCAATCTACCGATAATGCGGAAGCAGACTGTTTATCGCGCTTGCCGCTCGACAGCAGCGAAAAGCAATCGGCAGAAGAAAGCGAAACTTTTTATTCGCTTCGTTTGGAAACGCTGCCTGTCACAGGCCAAGACATCGCTCGTGAAACGAGGCGTGATCCTTTACTAAGCAAGGTACTGAACTTCACAAGTGCTGGCTGGCCGTCGCATGTCGCTGAGAAGGAGTTGAAACTTTTCTTCGACAAGCGTTTGGAGCTCACAGTTCATCAAGGGTGTTTAATGTACGGCATGAGAGTAGTCGTGCCTCCAAAACACCGAGCCTTCTTGCTTGAGGAACTTCATCAGGGTCATCCCGGTATCGTAAGATGCAAAGAACTCGCGAGGAGCTACGTCTGGTGGCCTGGTATCGACGCCGACCTAGAGCAACACGTGAAGAAATGTGAAGAGTGTCAACAGCAACGGAACGAACCAGCACCGGCTCCGCTTCATCCATGGTCATGGCCGACTTCGCCGTGGCAAAGAGTTCACTTGGACTTTGCTGGACCCATGAAAGACAAAATGTTCCTTGTTGCTGTGGACGCACACTCAAAATGGCCGGAAGTTTATGTCATGCAGAAGACTACGGCGTACCACACAATTCAGTGTCTCCAAGACCTGTTCTCGCGTTTTGGCGTACCCGAGACCATCGTGACCGACAACGGACCACAGTTCGTTTCCGAAGAATTCAAGAGCTTCGTCAAAGGCTTCGGTGGTCGTCATATCGTGAGTGCAGCGTACCATCCAAGCACGAATGGCCTTGCAGAGAGATTTGTACAGACAATGAAATCTGCGTTGCGGAAAGGACGACCCCAAGACTCCTTGCAGGCAACCTTACAGACGTTCCTGATGACGTACCGCAACACGCCGCATGCGACTACAAGAGAAACTCCAGCAAACCTTTTCATAGGTAGACGACTGCGCACGAGACTCGACGCAGTCAAGCCTTCTGTCGGGGGAAGAGTGGCTCAGCAACAGCTCTCCGATATGGTGCGACGCAAGGCACGTGAGCGACTTTTCAACATCAACGATGAGGTCCTCGTGAGGAATTACAGAGGTCCTGAGAAATGGGTCCCTGGCACTATCATTCAGCAGTCTGGCCCCGTTTCATTCAAGGTTCGAGTTAAGACGAATCGTGGGGTGCTCATTTGGCGTCGTCATCAAGACCAGCTACTGCTCAGCATCGACAGCTCAAAGCAGAGCATCATGGAAGATTTTATTCCAGATTTCGGGGATCCTGAGAGCGCCAACGAGCCACTTCCAGCTGCGGCCCCTGCGGCAACGACCGACCCTCCAGGGGAGCGACGCTATCCACAGAGGGACCGGCGACCTCCTGACAGATATCAGCCATAGCATTAGTTGCATTGTATAATGTAGCAAAAGTACTTTGTGCTCTTTAGGAGGAAGGAGATGTTGTGTGCGCGCGAAACCAAGCACTCGTGTTATCGCGTAATGTCTGCGCATGCTCACTGCCCGGCTATCTCTTATCGGGTAGCCCGTGCTGGCTTTAAAAGACCGCTCGCACGGGCCCACCGCGCTCAGTATGTAACCTGTTGGCTTCCTGCCAAGTAGCAGGAATAAACGTTCCTTCGATGCTACGTCTACGCCGCCCAGTTCTTGGATGCCAGACATGACAGTGTATGCTGACAATTTCGTGCTGTACAGAACAGCCAGAAAGAAGTAGCCAACACCACACAAATCCCTCAATAAGTTAGAAGAGAACAACACCCTTAGGAGACTACAAACCAACATATACCCAACAACAGCTAAGTTACACCAGTGGTACCCTACACTATACTCCCCGCAGTGCTCACAGTGTGAAGAGGTAGCTAACCTTTACCGTGTGGTCTGGGTATGCCAATTTAATCACTCAGTTGACCCCATTCCAAACCCTGGAGGAGCAGTGGGAAGTTATTCTGCTCAGCGATGACCCTGACTGTCAGCACTGGCTGGTCGGAAGGGCCAGCGCAGCAGCAGCAGCCAGTAGACTACCTGGCTAGGCGGCCCATTCACAAGTCCTAGGAATATTTAGCAAATAAATATTTTTTTAATCAATCAATCAATCTCATCGCCCCACGCACCTATTAGGGCGATTTAGGCGTCCACTGACCAAGGGAGCCAGTTATGCTCACTTGCTTTATTTAAAATTATCGGAGTGTAAAACGCTGTCAAACGCCAACGCCAATGAACAAGAAGAACTCTAGTTTGGGCTAGTTGGTTCATGATTCAACAGGAAAATGGCGCAAAAGACGTGGACAAAAGAGACAAACACGACAGGACCAGCGCTGGTCCTGTCGTGTTTGTCTCTTTTGTCCACGTCTTTTGCGCCATTTTCCTGTTGAACGCCAATGAACGCCGACGGCTTATGGCTTCGGTGCCGTGTTTCTGGCACAACTTTGTCAATGCCAATGCATGCAGCGCACATCTGTCACCACTATCACGTAGCTTAAAGCACGACTAAGGTGTCCACTGTTCCAAGAGGGCAGTTATGCGCCTTTCCCTTCCTTTCCAAGGTCCCGCTTCAATGGTTTCGTAGGGTGGTGTCCACTGTCGCAGGGGGCCAGTTATGCTCCTTTCCTTCGCTTTCGATGCTGAAGTCCATTTGAAGGTGAAAACTAGGCACACGACGATGGAAGCACGAGGTCCCGTAGTGAAGCTTTCGTTTCACAGAAAAGCCCGCGCGGCAAATACGCACAACAAACTTAAAGACAAGTCAGTGTTGTATGTGGACGCTGCCGAGTACAGGAACAAAGACGCATATGTTCTGGCTATAGCTGACCACAAAGTAGAATGCATAGAGCAGCTGCGCCAATAAAAGCTAAAAGTCCGGAAGAAGCAGAAGCAGCCGCAATAGCATACACCATGTATGCTATTGCTGCATGAATTGCATGAATCCCTTAGGGGATTCCCCTAAACATTTGACCAACACAGTTCCCACTTCGAGTTATTGATCAATTCGCTACACTCCTACCATAAGCTTGCCGTCCTGGTTAGCTCAATTGGTAGAGCGACTGCTCCGGTGTAGCGGTGGTCCTGGGTTCGAACCCCGGACCAGGACGAATTTTTCTTTAACTAGGAAGTTTCTGAGAAAGCTGTATAGCTTTCCTTTGTAGCCGTATGGCTTCGCTCGGGTGGATGCAAATGAGTAATTACTCCCTTATTATAAATCTACTCCACCTTGCGGGATTCCCCTAAACATTTGACCACCATGTGGTAAGTCTCGCAGAAAAGGACCGAGGTAAGCGACTCAAAAACTGCGATAAATAACTTTATAAAAGGCAGAGTACTCCCCCGATTGCAACACTAATTCGCAAATACCGGCCCGAAACTCGAATCAAACCAATACGGACCCAGGCACCCTCAGGCCTCCCAGGAAACGAAAAGGTCAACAACATAGCCCGAGAACTAACTATTCGGGTAGGACTAGGCGCGTTCCCAAAATACGAGGCGAGATCAGCGAGGAACCATCTACTCACCTGTAGTAAAATCACGACTTTCTATCCAAGGAGGGGAAGGGAATATCTCCTCCCAACCCCATACTCACGCACTTTCAGGCAGCTACAAACGCAAACATATCCATGCACCGCAATACTAGCCGAAATTCATCCAGATATATACTCTGCAAAATGCAAAATTCAGGGGCGCACTTTGTTGACCTAAAGTGCAGTGAGGCGAAAGCCTTAAGCAGGGTGCCGCTGATTGTGTCACTGATGTGTGGTTAAGATGTTAAGCTTCGCCTCTAAGAGTGTAACGCGACAGCGTCTTGCAACGCTGCCAGGGCGTCCACAGAACGCCATGATCCGTTTGGCTGTGCGCCTTCCACATCGGTAAACCGGTGCAGGCGGTGCAGGCGGTGCAGGCGGTGGTGCAGGCCTTAGGGCAGCCAATGTGCCGAACAGCCTCTAACAGGAGGAGAAGGAGCGGTGCCGCCATGGTGGATATGCACAAGGCTTATTTCACCTCTACATGAGGAACATAAGTGCCGCCGTAATCACAACGCAATGCTAGCTGCTGTTTCTGCCTGTGTTGCACCGTCTGGACCGTTACAGGCGTGGTGCGTTGATGTGGCAGTGATTGTACGGGTTCTTTGGCATAGTTTTGATGCTATGTACCGTCGTGTTTTTGTTTCACACTTTACAGATTATTGTTTCTTCGTTACAGTTCTGAGGGTGGTGTCGGTGTGCATGTAGTCGTAGTCGTCGTGGCAGCTGCTCTCTTCTGCAACTGTTTGTAGAGATCTAGCTACTGTGTGGGTATTTAGTGGCTACAGCTGCTTCCTGGCTCGTGTTGAGTCGTGCAGTGCGTGAGCTGCAGGCTTATGGGGCCGCAAACTATAAGCACTGCCTCTAGGAAGAGAAATAGGGATCGGGCCGCCGTAGCGAATGTGTTGAAAAGGCACAATTCGCCAATGCATGAAGAACACCACGAGTGCCGTCTTCAGCACATTGATCATGCTGTGTGCCTCGTGATAGTCACCGACTGCATTGTTGCAGTTGTGGATTACCTTGTTCCTGGCATTGTTGTTGTGGACGAGTGCCTTCAAATTCTCGTCTAAATGTTTAGGGCTCGTGCACATAGAGTACAGACAGCTGAATGGTCATGTGTTCATGTGTGTAGTAGTCGGTGCTTGTCTTAACCTCAGTCATTTACGGGTTGTTTCTGGCGTAGTGCTTGTTGTAGTCGTCCTAGGGCTGCCCTCGTGTGCTGTTTCAGCTTGTAAGGCTCATGTGTGCACATGACAATCGAAGTGTTTGTGGTGTTCCACGTGTAGTCGTCATGGCAGCCGTCGTATATAGCTGTCATGGTATGGCTATAGGTTCAATCGGGTGTCTGGTTTAGAAGCGTTGTGTTTTGGGCGAGTTGGTAACACGTACTTACGGAAATGTTTGGGAAACGGCACGCCGTTGTGAGCGCAAAACATTTCCATAAGGGTGTCTAGTGACTGTAGTTGCTTGCTGGCTGTGGTGTTCTGTTGGTCGTGGGATGTAGGCTCGTAGGCTAACAGCAAGAAAAACAGCGACAGTGCCAACAAGCCCTGAAAAAGACCTGCTGCAGTGCGACAATAGTGTAGCCTAAATGTTGACACACCAGTGCGGCAACAACAGCGGGAAGGATGGTTTTATGCGCGTAGCCATCGTGGCTGCTCTGATTTGTGTGTTCAATTTTGGCGTGGCATTCGTTGTGATCAGCGTGATTAAGGCTGCTTCGTCTGTTAAAATACCTATAATTAAGGCAGCTACAAAAAACAGCTACCATGACAACTACATTTTCAAGGCGGCTTTCTGAGTGTAGTTGTCATGGCAGCTCTTCAGCGTAATTGTGTTTCGAAGAGGGTTGACTTTGGTGGGTGTCCACTGCCTGCAGCTGCTTGTTGACTGGTGTTGTGCCCATAATTGCTTGTGGAGTAAGCTTGTATGGTGGACGAGTGCGACCCATGGTGGCCCGCAAGAGGAACAAAATTGATAACGCTCCACCGACTGTGTTAAAAAGGCAGACTTCGAATATGCGTGAATACTATCTCAACTCTTGGCCGCCAGCACGATGACAATGGTTGATGCCCGGTAAATGTGCCCGAATGCAAACTCCTAATTTGAAAGCACGAGCTGATGGGCGAGTTGGTTATGCATTGTTTGATTGAAGCAGCGCAGGGCCGAAAGCCAAAGAAGAGAGCAGAGAAAGAAAGAAACGGACAACACAGCGCGGTGTTGTCCGTTTCTTTCTTTCTCTGCTCTCTTCTTTGGCTTTCGGCCCTGCGCTGCTTCAATCAAACTCCTAATTGCGTTAGTTTTTTTTCTGGCAGCGTTGTGTTGTTGTCTGAATGAGGAAAGACCATGTGATCGCTTATCGACAGCTGGAATGGTGGCGTTATGCGCGCATTCATCGTGGCCGGTGTTTACGGTGGCTGTAATTGCACGGGTTGCTTCGGTGCAATTTAGGTTGTGGCGATCATCCGGTACCTTCGTGTTCTTTTTTGAATGTTTGCATTGAACGCATAGGAGGTCGAAGGCTGGAATGTAGTCGAAAGTGTAGTCGCCATAGCAGCTCTAAAACCTGTACCACTGATAATTACTCGTTGGAGGTCAGGGCGGCGGTCCAGTGGCTGAATTTGGTTGTTGAATGCTGCCGTGTAGAGAAGGCCTACAGGGTGGCCAGTGCGGAACACAGCCACCAGGAAGAGGAACAGGACTGATGTTGCCCGGGTCAGTGTGCAGAAGCAGCGTATTTCGCCAGTGCACGAATAGAATGAGTATCTACGTGAGGCCCGTGCATAAGAAGTTCAACGGCGACCACGCTCGGACGGGCAGCACATCGCTTTTCCTCCCATGTATACATAGATGGCACAGGAAGCGCAGATAAGGCTTTTTCTTCAAGCAGCAATCAAAAGTGGCGCAAGAAGCCAGATGGGTGAACCTGCAGAAAATGGACAGTTGCGATTCAGAATAAGAATACTCACCCCATGTCGCCCTAAATTACTTCCGTTTTAAAAAGTAGGAAATCTGAGCAGGCGTTATTATTTTTGGCAGAAAGCGGACAGGAATGAAATAGATTTGTTTATTTTGGATATATAGCATATTTTCCAAGTCCCATATTTCAGAAAACGTGGTGGAGAAGCCGGAGAAGTAGGGTTTAGCGATAAGCCTGCACTTGCTCATAACTTCCGAGTAGCACAGCATTTACGAAAACTATGAACTCCTTTTCAACCGTTGGAGTCTTTATAGCTTGTGTTTGTAAACTTGTGAGTGCACGATTAATTCCTCTATCGGAAGAAAATATTGAGCCGGTTGCGCCTAACATCATCGCTGTAAGTAACCGTTATAGCATGTCCAATTTTATCGCATAAGAACTGTGAAAATTTGAAAATAATAAGTTACTCTTATAGGAATATTGAAGGTGACGGTCCATTCTTCTGATATGTAGCAAAACATTTCTTTTCCAGTGTCTCTATCGATCGCATGGAGCAGTTTAAAGGTGACATACAGCAGCAATGGGGAACGCTTTTGATGACAGCTAAATAAGGATGCATGGACTGCCATTGAGTGATCTGAGGATATATTCATTGTTACACCGAAATCTCGCAACATATGAAAAAATTATGTTCTTAAGCAGTTTCCCGCTCAAAAATGCTTTGGTCCGGAATCGTTTGGTATGGAAGAGCTGTCGAGTGATTACTGCCTCAATGGTTGATACAGCAGCGATGGCGAGAGAAGCGATGACGTAGAGGTAGAGCATCCGCCTCGCGTGCAAGAGGACCGGGGTTCGAATCCCGGTGCCACGCAATTCTCCACCGGATATAAAAAAAAACTCTGCGTGTCGATGGAATTGCATAACCAGGCTTGGAGTGCGGCCTTATTTCGGTGACCAGAGCCGACAACGCACTTCCTCATCAGAACAGGATTTGGCCACCCTGGTGTAGCACTTGGCCACTACCTTCTATGAGCAAACCAATTAACGCTCGGCCCTCAGTACCCAGAGGCTGCGGAGCAACTGACCAAGGCGGCGGTCAGATCTGTGACGCAGCGGAGGGTGCTAAGAATCTCTGGCTCCACACAGGCCGCCATTGGAAACTGAACCTGGCAACGTTTAACGCAAGAACCTTATCAAGTGAGGCTAGCTTAGCAGTGCTGCTGGAGGAATTAGCCAGTATTAAATGGGATGTCATAGGGCTTGGTGAGGTTAGGAGGACAGATGAGGCGTATACAGTACTAAAGGGCGGGCATGTACTGTGCTATCGTGGATTAGCAGATAGGCGAGAACTAGGTGTGGGATTTCTCATAAATCAGGATATAGCTGGCAACATCGAGGAGTTTTACAGTATTAACGAGAGAGTGGCAGCTATCGTAATTAGGCTTAATAAGAGCTACAAGCTGAAGGTGGTGCAGGCCTACGCGCCAACATCAAGCCATGATGACCAGATAGTTGAAAGCTTCTATGAGGATGTGGAATCGTCAATGACCAAAGTAAAATCACAGTACACTGTACTGATGGGCGACTTTAATGCAACGGTAGGTAAAAAGCAGGCTGGAGACAAGGCGGTAGGTGACTATGGCATAGGTTCTAGGAACAGTAGGGGAGAGTTATTAGTAGAGTTCGCAGATAGAAATAATTTACGGATTATGAATACCTTCTTCCGCAAACGAGCAAACAGGAAGTGGACGTGGAAGAGCCCCAATGGTGAGACTAAAAATGAAATAGACTTCATACTGTGGGCACACCCTGGCATCGTAGAGGATGTGGATGTCCTCGATAAGGTCCGTTACAGCGACCACAAAATGGTAAGGTCTCGTATTAGCTTAGATTTGAAGAGGGAACGGAGGAAACTGGTGAATCGAAAGGCTATTAACGAGTTAGCATTAACAGGGAAGGTAGAGGAATTCAGAATGTCGCTGCAAAACAGATTTCCCGCTTTAACTGAAGAAGACGACCGTAGTGTTGAAACAATGAATGATAATCTTACATCTATCGTTACAGAGTGCGCCGCAGAAGTAGGTGGTAGGATGGTTCGACAGGATACCAACAAGCCATCTCAGGAGACTAAAGATCTGATTAAGAAACGTCAAAGCATGAGGACGTCTAACTCCACAGACAGGATAGAAATAGCAGAGCTATCGAAGTTAATAAATAAGCGCAAGGTAGCCGACATAAGAAAGTTTAACATGCAGAAAATCGAGCATGCTATAAGGAATGGAGGTAGCCTAAAATCAGTGAGGAGAAAACTGGGCAGAGGTAAAAACCAGATGTATGCGCTAAAAGACAAACAGGGCAATGTCATCAGCAATATGGATAAGATAGTTGAATTAGCCAAAGAGTTCTACACAAATCTATACAGTAGCGAATGTAATCATCAAGTTACTAAGGGAGGCAGTCGAGCACAGCAATGGGACATCCTGCCAGTAACGAAGGAGGAAGTAAAGAAAGCCTTAGGAGCAATGCAAAAAGGGAAAGCAGCTGGTGAGGATCAGGTAACAGCAGATTTGTTGAAGGACGGAGGAGAGATTGTGCTACAAAAACTAGCCACCCTGTATACGCAATGCCTTGTGACCTCGAGAGTACCAGAAGCTTGGAAGAACGCTAACATTATCTTAATTCATAAGAAAGGAGACGTCAAGGACTTGAAGAATTACAGACCAATCACCTTATTGTCCGTTGCCTACAAGGTATTTACTAAGGTAATCGCTAATAGAATCAGGACAACCTTGGACTTTAGTCAACCAAATGATCAGGCAGGCTTTCGCAAAGGATACTCGACAATAGACCACATTCACACTATCAATCAGGTGATAGAGAAATGCGCAGAATATAACCAACCCCTATATATAGCTTTCATTGATTACGAGAAAGCATTCGACTCAGTGGAAACCTCAGCTGTCATGCAGGCATTGCGGAATCAGGGTGTGGAAGAGTGCTATGTGAAAATATTAGAAGATATTTATAACGATTGCACAGCTACTATAGTTCTCCATAAAGTCAGCAATAAAATTCCAATACGGAAAGGTGTCAGGCAGGGAGACACGATCTCGCCAATGCTCTTCACTGCCAGCTTACAGGAGGTATTCCGGGGACTGGAATGGGAAGAGTTGGGGATAAGAGTTAATGGAGAATACCTTAGTAATTTGCGATTCGCTGATGACATTGCCTTGCTAAGCCACTCAGGACAAGAACTACAAAGCATGATCAATCAGCTAGACAGGCAGAGTAGAACCGTGGGGCTAAGAATTAACATACAGAAAACCAAAGTAATGTTCAATAGCCTTGCAAGGGAACAGCAGTTCGCAATTGGTAGCGAGGTGCTAGAAGTAGTAAGAGAATATGTCTACTTAGGGCAGGTAGTGACCGCAGATCCGGATCATGAGAGGGAAATAACTAGAAGAATAAGAATGGGGTGGAGCGCGTATGGCAGGTTCTCTCAGGTCATGAATGGTAGCTTACCAATATCCATGAAGAGAAAAGTATATAACAGCTGTATCCTACCGGTACCCACCTATGGGGCAGAAACGAGGAGGCTAACAAAGAGGGTTCAGCTTAAGTTAAGAACAACGCAGCGAGCTATGGAAAGGAAAATGATAGGTGTAACGTTCAGAGATCGGAAGAGGGCGGAGTGGGTGAGGGAAGAAACGCGGGTTGATGACATCCTAGTTGAAATCAAGAGAAAGAAGTGGGCTTGGGCCGGGCATGTAATGCGAAGGCAAGATAACCGCTGGTCCTTAAGGGTAACGGAGTGGACTCCAAGAGAAAGCAAACGTAGCAGGGGACGGCAGAAAGTTAGGTGGGCGGATGAGATTAAGAAGTTTGCGGGGATACAGTGGCGGCAACTAGCAAAGGACAGGGTTAATTGGAGAGACATGGGAGAGGCCTTTGCCCTGCAGTGGGTGTAGTCAGGCTGATGATGATGATGATGGTTGATACAGGAGACCTCAGCGTCGGCATCTCGGTGCATAGATTAACACTCCCGTTCCGCAGTAGGCCCCACACTGCAAGCAGAGTGGCGCGACTCGGACGATCATATACATTTTGTTCGTCTTATATGCCCCCCACAGGCTGACCTCAAGGTGGCAACAGTTTTCTCGCCATCAATCGTACCACAGTCGCGAGCAACCGTTTCTCGCAAAGAGTTCGGGGCGGTTTCATATGATTTCTCTGTTATTTTTTTTTGTGAAGGCGAAAGTAGGTTGCATACTGGGGAATGGAACGAAGACCCGCCTCTGAACGCGGAATCTTGAAAGGTCCGAGTGAAGTTCTGATAATAAAAAAATCCCTTTTGGGGAAAGCAAAATGCGCAGCCTCGGACTCGATTGAAAGTGCATATGTCGTGGGTTCGAATTCCCGTCACAGGCTAGCCTCCAATGTGGCTAGCACTTGTAAGGTATAGCCAAGGAGAAATCGTATGACACCACCTGGAACGCTGTACGCAGACGGTTGCTCGCAATTTTGGCCCGAATGCAGCGCTGAAAAACAGACGCATTCCGCCGGTTTTTCTTGTAATCGGACAAGTAACGCTTTCGCAATAAAAGGAACACAGACACAGCCAAAACACAGTTATTAAGCAAGAAACAGTAAAGTAGTAAACTCCGCATCTGTGTTTTACGTGAGGTTTTCTAAATGCGAGTCATATGTAGTGTATGGTGTGACGTCAGTACACGTTAAATAGCCACAGGTGGTCGAAACTTCCGGAACCCTTCACTACGGCATCTCTCATAGCCCGAATAGGTATGGAACACCATAAACCAACACACATTTTTTGATATTTTATAGATTCTATAAAAGGCAGATGAGGATCAACGTACCTAAATGGGGTTGGTTAGGTGATAAAAATTACAGCCGAAAAGTGCCCGCCAACCATCCAAATCCCTAATAATGCCAATTTCTAGCTTTTGCTTCATCTAAAAATACCAAAATTTCTTGCTTGCGTGCTGAATAGGGCTTTAGGTTGCGCGCTTATGGAACTAGCGAGGCTGCCAATCAACTCACGGTGCTGCACGTGAATTTCATCACCACTGGAATCCCTAGATGCGGCGAAGCCTTGTCACTGCCGCAGCGGTGATCGTCCGCAGAGCAAACCGTTATCGCTGCCGTACTGGTAGAAGTCAGCGATGCTCGCATGCCACAGGTCGCCAGTATTCCCACAGCATTCCAACAGTTGTCATGTTGGCGGTCGTGCTCGTGGCAGAAACTGCCGGTGGTGCCATTAACGTTCAAGTATCGAGCGGAGTTCGTAATGTTATGTGCTGTCTTAATTTCTGTAAAACATGGGCTGTTGGTGTCGTCCGTGTCGCCCGAGCCAGACTGCAGTTAGTGCTGCAGTATTCTTGTGTTATCATAGTGTTTCCATGTAGTAATGTAATAACTGTATGTGGTGTGTCAGATCGGTGCGTTTCGCTGCCTGTTTTCTTGGTCGATGTGTTTGTGTTCGCTGCTGTTTTTCAGTTGGTGGTTGCGGGGTCATACAATTAAGGGTCAGGTTTATGTTCGTGAGTATGGCTGCATTGACTGTCTCTGTCGTCGTTGTTGTCTCTCCTTGAATGGTGACTTAATTCTTACAGTGTTCTGGGGCCTCGTCCAACTTTTTGTTCTGGCTGTGCTTGTTGTGTTGCGTTTGC
This sequence comes from Amblyomma mixtum, assembly GCF_055824585.1. Taxonomy (NCBI): domain Eukaryota; kingdom Metazoa; phylum Arthropoda; class Arachnida; order Ixodida; family Ixodidae; genus Amblyomma; species Amblyomma mixtum. The sequence goes on along the minus strand of NC_143018.1, from coordinate 133,130,305 downwards.
TGAGCCTGTTGGAGTGGGGCGTGGTGTCGATATGTAATGCTGGCAAGATGAGGGACGCCGCAGGCATGAAAAACAACACCACCGCAAGAAGCCGCTGGGACGCGCCGGTTGCTGGCACCATGAAGAACAAGAGGAGTGTCGCCGTGGGCGCAGAAGGTGGCTTTCGGTGGCAGAAAGACTGCGTTAATCCTGCAGACGCCGGGCAGGGGCTTTGACCAACAGGCTCTGCTTGTGAGCGGCGCTCAGGGTCTTCACTGCCTGTGGAAATAAAAGACGCATTTTTTCTACATGTTGGCCATTGATAGAATTTAAAATGTTCTAGTTACACAGCTTCGCAGCCGCACATCGACAATCCGCAACTAACGGCGTGGAGCTTTTGCTTACACATACCGAACACGGAAACCCGCACTTCTGAATCCTGCGTAGACCTTGTCCGCACTTATTCAGAGGTTTGATGATGACCTACATGTTGCAAGAAGGCGCATAGCACTGTAATTTCGAAAAATGACCGCAATTAAGCTGCACCAACTTCCCACCTTAAACGGGCCTGCAGAATTTCGCCTCCATTGACATTCCGCCGCCGCGGCCAGGATGCAGCCAGGGTGAGCAGCCGAGTGCCATAACCACTGAGCCACCGCAACGACTCCTATCTTGACTTGTACCGCGGGGCCAATTTAGGGACTTAAATTTAATTCTTGAGAGACCCTGCAGGGAATCAGTTTTTGTCATGTTTATCGCTATATCTCGCAGAAATGCAGCTATAAGCACCTTAGTTGGACCAGTCACGTCGACAAAATTTGCACTGCTGCTGCAAGGAAACTTGGCTTTCTCTGCCACAAATTAAAGTCTTCCCCACAGTCCGTGAAGCTATTAGCATACAACACGTACATTCGACCTAAACTTGAATATGCTAGTGTGTCATGGGATCCATTTCTCAAAAAAGATATACATTCACTAGAGATGATACAAAGAAAAGCAATCCGGTTCATTTTCAACAGTTACCATCGGAATGCTTCACCGTCCGCCATCATGTCTGTAAATAATATTCCATCCTTGGAAAAAAGAAGAGCACTCGCTAGGTTAAAATTTCTTTTTTCACTTTATCACCAACAGTTCAATTTCTCTTCCAAGGACTACCTGCGCCCACGCTTAACCCGGCATACTAGGAACGTTCATGACCACAGCCTTACGCCGTTCTTTGCCCGTACAAACCTCTTTAAAAACTCTTTTTTTGTTCGCACTATCGCTCAGTGGAACAGCTTGCCAGCTCTCGTCTTTTCCGCGCGTAATGTTCATGATTTTGAAGAACGCTTGTCCCCTATCATCTGAGTTCTGTTTGTAATCCTACGTCTGGTGTTTTATAATATTTCTTCCTGTTTTTTTTTCTTTTTGACAATGTTGTTCATACAGCAACCTTTTACTTTTGACTGCCTTTATGTTGATCATTCAGGTGTTTTGTAGTGTTTGTCTGTTTTCTTTCTTTCTTTTTTGAAGTTTGGTGTGATCTTTGGCTGTTGTTAAATTGCCCACTCTGCTTGGCCCTCGGGCTGCAGTATTTTGTAAATTTTGTAAATAGTGCTCCACCACCTTCACGTGAACATGCATGTGTGATCGGCTTTGATTAGCCCTAAATAGAATTACCAAGCGGTTCTGAAGGCTCGAACTTGTTCGAGCTTTTAAAGATTTACCTCCGTCAAACCTTGCCAGGCTACAGGACTAGCGAGCTTATGTTGGCGTGCAAGAAAAGCATAGCCGCAGAGATACAGATCCACATTTTGGATGGAGATTGAATACTTCGTGGATATGATTATTACATTGTCCTGCCTTTGAATTATTATGCGGCCGGCTTGCACCATAAAACACCAAAAAAAGTTCACGCAATGCAGAACACAAGTGGTTTACAAGATACCGCTTAGCTGTGGCCTCGTTTACATCGGGCAAACAGGTCGTTGTTTTAATGAGCGTGCAAGTGAGCATTCCCGAAACTTGCGCAACAACGAAAGAAGCTTCCTAGTTGACCACTGCAAGAGCTGTTCTAATTGCCGTCCCTAATTCGAGAAAACTAGATTTTTAAACAGTGGGAAAGATAAAACTGAGAGAGAAATTGTTGAGGCATATTTCATCGAAAAAGCTGGCAACAAATGCGTTAGCAGGCCTTCCATTAGTCTTAGCAGCGCCGAGACGTCTTTTATAGAAGGTTTTTTGTAGTTCGCAGATTTTCCTTGGTATTGTGCTCTTATTTCGTGCTTTCTTGCGGTGTTTTACAATTTTTAGATTCTTAGACGCTAAGACGACTGTTTTTCAGGAATGATCTTCAGTTTTTATCTCTTGACGCTAGGTGCTGTATCTTCAGACTTCATCCCTCCTTATTGTTATTGTTGGTCATGTTTTTTCCGGGTTATTGTTGGTCATCTTTTCTCACGTGGTTTTATCTCATAGCCGTTCGATTTTTTGCTCCTTTTCGCCTTCATCACGCGTTTCATAATTCGTTTATGTGGACTTGTCATGCCCCAGTGCCTTGTTTTTTTGTTTTTTTTTTGCCTTGGTTGATGTTGTTTCTGCTGGCCAGAAAAAAAGTTGGCTTCACAAGCTTTGTTTAGATTAGATTCTGTTATTATCAGCGTTACTTTATTGCCAGTGGTCGCATGAATTGCCGTTTTATATGTACAACGTTTACGCATTTGTTGATATGGCTTGGTTGTGGTATAAAACGCAGGTTTGGTGCAATAAACCCCAGTTGCAAGTTGGCGTTAGTCCTGTGTTTTGTGTGCCTTCTGTGTCCCCGTTTCTTCCGCCATACCAGTTTTTATTTCATCATAAACCAACTCGCCCAAACTAGAGTTTTACTTGAATTATTAAAGCGCCGCACAGAATGACGTGACACCTTTGCTAGCACTGTCAGCTTTTCTAGCGAGAATAAGTGCCATTATTCAAAGAATTTAAAGTCCTGCGTAATGCCTCACATTTTGTCCTAATTCTTGGAGCGCAAAAGCAAGCATAAGTTTCATAAGGGCGATGCACTATATCTCATCGAGTGGCTAGTGAACTCATCCATGACATGGCGAAATATATAGGAGGTTCTGGTTTTGGTTTTGTGGGTTTTAACGTCCCAAAGCGTCTAAGGCTATGAGAGACGCCGTAGTGAAGGGCTCCGGATATTTCGACCACCTGGGGTTCTTTAACGTGCACTGACATCGCACAGTACACGGGCCTCTAGAATTTCTCCCCCAAAGAAATTCTAGCCGCCGCGGCCGGGATCGAACCCGCGTCTTTCGGGTCAGCAGCCGAGCACCATAGCCACTGAGCCACCGCGGCGGCATAGGAGGTTCTGCCCGTTCTTGACAAATTTTAGACGCAGCACGTGTTGTTTTCTCTGAATTTGGTGCCAATGCTCTACTCGTGAATAAATGGAAAGTGCAAAAATCAGCCACCGGACATGGGCGTCATTCCCGCGCTCAAGATGTGCCACTATCGGCGCTTTATACAGCATGCATACGCATACCCCATCACGCCGAAGGTGGCGATGTTCCGGTTCAGGTATCTTTGTTCGCCGCTGTGGAAATGAATCCGGACTTGTGGATGCGGGTTATGGCAGAGTGAATGGTAATTTGCTTCCCGGAATAACAGTTCATGGGCCAAAAATACGATACACGCGAAACACGCGAGTTCGATGCCTACCAAGAAGTCCGCATTTAAACGGCGGCGAAAGACTATGTCAGTGGAAGTTAACCCCAGATGGTCGAAATTATCCGCAGACCTCCACTACGGCATCCTTCATAGCCTAAGCCGCATTGGGACATTAGACCCCAAAAAATCAAACCAAACCAATCAATTTTGGATTACCACCTTTGCCCCTCAAATGTCAAAAAAAGATGACTAGTTAACTTTAGCTAACTGTGTACTTATTCATACATAATGGGTTCGTAATCTACGTTTTGTTCTACAATCTGCCTGCGCATACCACACCGACGTATACTTCTCACAGTTTTAAATAAAATCCTGCAAGCTTTGAAAAAAATCTTCTGACGTTTAATTATGCAGGCTACGCCCGCCCATCTGCATACAGGTGTTTATTGAATCTACGGCATCTACAGCATCACGGGGATCTAAATGCAGTGAATTTAACTATTTTTCTCTTCTCTTTCAATTCCTTTATCACCATCCCAGAATCTACGGCATCGATGTGGGAATTTGATGGTTAACTCTCTTTTTCGCCGGTTTTCGTGCGAACCTTTTTGTGAAGTGAAGCATGTCGTTCCCGCAGATATACCAGGTGTTTGAGTTAAGTCCAGCCCACCACAGCTTTTGTACGGGCGTCGTGCTTTTGCATATTATTCAAAAGACCAATGCCCTCCTTGCTCTCAAAACACGAAGACTTGTTTACAGTTGTAAATCTGTTGTCTTCAAGTACTTCCTTTCGCACGCAACTCAACCACATCTTTGTTTTTTTAAATTATCAAGCACATTTACCGAGAGCCAAATATTTAAATCTTACGTTCTTTGTCTGTCACTCTCGATATACTGATGGCTGCGTGCATGCTAAAATGATCTATGCTTTCTATGTGCCGTTCAATCTTTCTTAATCTCTCCATTCTTCTTGATGATTTATAGCCACTTTTAGATATGCTCATTGCTCAATATGCTCAGATTTTTCCTGTCTGCTACTAATTCTGACAAGTTGTACTTTGCTGTGTGTGGGTTATGACTGTCAAACTTTTACTGGAGAGCTCCTGCTTCGTTTTCACTGTATGTGAGACTTGCAGGCATGATCTCAGTTCTGTGATGAGCAGATAGGTATCGCTAAGTGCTTATTTTAATACGAATTCTCTCCTCAAAACACAATTTGCCATGCTAAATGAAAAGAATTTTTTTGTTGCTAGCGCTGACGTGGAGGAAGAAAACACCTTCAAGTTCATCGCATGAATGCACATGGAATGCAGCAGTACATACTACGTTTTGCACAAAAACTTGGACAACTGACCGCATCAAGCTTTAAGGGCTAGAGCATTACAAAAGACGTCAACGTCAAACTCCGCCACATACAGCGGTTCATACGAGCGCAATGTCATGCACAGGTTTGCCTACAATGGGTGTGATATCTGAGCTGCCTTAACACCATACGACGGTAGATACACTACGAATCCTATTTTGAAAGCTTGCATGAATCCTCTCCTTCACACTAGATATTTAGTTGACGTGGTGCGTTTCCTAAAAATTTCCGCGAACGGTGTGTTATTTTATGCGACCAACAACCTGGCATGCTTGAACCATCGCATGAAAATACTGCGGACGGAGTAAGCGCGTCAAAAAAACAACTGATTTTTCCTAACGCAACACATTCTATCAATTTTATTTGCAGAAGTCTGTGCTTTCCCGACTAGCACGACGGTAGTTGTGTTCGGCGCTCATTCGAAGACAACGACCAGCATGGAAGGGCGATGTACACTACCAGCTAAGTACCCTAGCACCTCCACTCACTCATGGAACAGAATTTGTTCGGGTGACAGGCGCCAGTATTGAAAGGAGATTTGTTGAGCTGCCCCTCCTGCGCCTCATATGCATATCCAAAACACTCTGCAAAACACTCTGCATTGATCAGACATTTGCTACTGCGCATAGAGGATAAACGCCAAGACTTAAAAATACTGGCCACCCTTCCCAGTATTAGCTGCCGTGGTGGCTCAGTGGTTACAGCGCTCGGCTGCTGACACGAACGACGTGAGTTCGATCCCGGCCGCGGTGGACTAATTTCGACGGAGGCGATATGCTAAAGGCTCGTGTACTATGCAATGTCAGTGCACGTTAAATGCCCCAGTTGGTCGAAATTTCTGGAACCCTTCACTACGGCATCATCCCTCATAGCCCGGGTCTCTTCGGGACGTTAAACCTCGATAAAGCAAACCAAACCTTCCCAGTATTGCCTCAGGAAACAATCCTCTGCCTCAATGGTACACCTTTCCTAATGTGTGCGACTTCACATAAACACACTTTCGAAAAACCCGCCGCGTTGGCTCAGTGGCAACGGCGCTCGGCTGCTTGCCTGAAAGAGGCGGGTTTGATTCCGGCCGCGGCGGCCGAATTTCGATGCAGGTGAAATTCTCGAGGCCCGTGTACTGTGCGATATCAGTGCACGTTAAAAAACCCCAGGTAGTCGAAACTTCAGGAGACCTTCACTATGGCGTCCCTCATAGCCTGAGTTGCTTTGGGACGTTAAACCCCAATAAACCAAACGAAACACTTTCGAAAAAAAAAAGCGAATACCATGCGCACACATATTACAGGAGTATCTGGCACTGCAATAAAACTTTGTGAACTACACCGAATTTCGCATTGACGGCTAAAAAACAGCAGATTATGTCGGAAGCGAGGTAGTACAGAGAAAGTGGCAAAATATAGTACGGTTGCCAAACTGTGCATTCATTTTTATTGCCGAATGTTATGCGGTCTCTGTAGCTGTGGGCAGAAAACAGTGTAATAAACATTTAACATGCTCATGGCGTTACATTCCAGAAATCCAAACGAATCTTTAGCAGGAATCATAATGCAGAATGAAAAAAAGTCGTAACACAGGGATATATGATAAAATTCTGCTGGGTGCCGAGCGATGTATGAATACATGGAAACGAAAGAGCGATGCCTGTGCTGCACAATGTCACAATCCTGGAAAAATCAGCATGCCCATAGAGACTGCATGAAATTATTAGAGGGAAATGTGAAGGCTAAATGGCAGACAACTGTGGAAAACGAAATAATCAACACGCTGCATTCTGTGAAGCCTCTCCTGGGTGAATGGAAGACCGGCATGTCGCAGGAACGTTTTATAGTAGTAATTTTATGTCGTCTCCGCGTTTGACACACAAACACCTTACAATTTCCTACTGACTATAGGAGAGAAACATGGCTGTGAACAATGTTGAGAAGAACTTACAGTAAATCACATATCCTCGTGTGTGAAAGTTGAACAACAAATAAAAAGGTTCTTCCCTCAACTTCATATCGAGTGCATACTTTTCACCCAACCCTGCTCTTGGGTGATAACCTAACTGCTGACATGTCTTGTATTTTTAGCTTTTCTGGAAAAACTGGTTTTCTCAGCCACTTAATCATATCTGAGTCCCTGGGTGGCACCTGTTGCTTTGGTGAGAAATAAGGATGGGACACTTCGTTTGTGCGTCGATTACCGCCGCTTGAATAACGTAGTGAAAAACGAAGTCTATCCCCGTAGTAAAGATCAGCCGTTCGAAACGATGATGTAGTGTAGGAACGAACTCTATTCCTGAAAAGTCTGGCATCCGGCAGCGTAGACTTGCGGGTCCGACAAGGAGCAGTCGAGCGCCGCGGCTGCTTACCATTTTAGGCGGTCGCATGCGAAAGTGCGATTACCATTCAGCTGAGCGCCTGCTGCGGATGTCTTTCCAGACGGGAAGACGGCCCTGCTTCGACGGAGCCGCCACTCGCTCACTCCCAGAATGCCTTGCTACTGCGCACCTCCACCACCGGGGACGCAAGCCCATCGAGCTCGACGGGTTGAGAAGGGCAGGCGAATCTCCGTGCGGGTGGCTGACAGGCTTTGTTAACCACAAACATTACAGCAGCGGAAGCAATGCTTCAAACGGGACAGCTGCCGAGCAGCCACTGCAGAAAAGAAATCATAAAGTAAAACCAACAGTACAGAAGCGGTCATTATGACGATGGCGAGTAGGATCTAGATACCACTTATGTCGCGCTTGAGGGGTCGTGGCAATACTCTGACTGCTCGGTAAAGACGTCTGGCGCTTGCTTTTCTTTGGGACGCGATGTGTTGACGCCTCCGGCAATAAAGGAGGCCTTAATGTATTTAGAATTTCAAATTCTCAGGGAGACAACGTTGTCGTTCTGTATGTATGCTCTCACAAGTCAAATGCAGGTCCCTTGCAGCAAATTTCCACGATTGAATAAAGTTACAGGTATCAACTGAATGTTTACTTTATTCATCAGTTGGAGGAGTCATGCTATGCTGTAATGTTCGAACATCGCGCATCATGAAGTGATATATTTCATAGCGAAGCAAGAACTCAGGGGACAAACACAAGCGCTAACTTCCACTAAGTCTTTATTTCGTGCAACACACAAGTTATACATGAAGAAAAAAAACGATAAGTGTCAGATTAAACAAAAGAATTTTTGAACAACAAAATTAAAAAGCAAATCCAAACACGTTTCACCCGTTGGCATACTGCTCTTAGTTTAAAAATGCCATATCTTCCTTTCTTAGCAAAAATGACGGACCGCTGACGCAGATTTCACGTCCAGCTCTTTTGACTGCGGTGGCCTCGATATTCCTCTTGTTAATCTATCCGCATTTCTACTAATCACCTCGCATTCTTTAAAACCAGGCTTGCATTTATGAGGACGACAGTATTGTGCCGAATTGCTGGAACCATATCGTTCCGGATCTCACACGTGTCTTCTTTTTCTTCATGTGCAAACTCTGTGTGCACCAAACAAAGCCTTAGAGGAAATCAGCGCTTGTGTTTGCCCCCCTGAGTTCTTGCTGCGCTATGGAACATAACGCATACCCTCTAGCCCGAACTATCACCTTGCCATGAAGTGACCCAAATAATAAAGAACGCTCCGTACTGCGCTAGATGGGGCTTGCTTCAACGGACGCAGCTCAATTGAGCGCGGCGTGGTGGATGGCGCGACGGGCGGTCTGCGCAGTAGCCGGCAGTCAGCAGTTTGATGCAGTCCGAGTGCGCTTCTTCGGTGCGCCGTCGTGGCGATCGATCTGACCAGCAGATAAAGTCAGTGCACGACATTTTAGAAGCAGTTTGAGCTGGTGGTGGAACAGTTCTGTAGCCACCGCAGCCGCAGCTTGAAACATTCAACGGCTCCGACGGAATCTTGGAGAACGGCATTGTGGGCGTGGCACTGGCAACTGGCAACGCTTCTTCACGAATGCTTTAAGTATGTTCGTGCGGGACTTGTGCCGGGAATCATATGCTTGCGGAGTCTACGCCTCGGCCAGCCATGTACACAACAGACGAGTAAGTGACTTCATGCTGCCAGGCTTCAGTTCGCGCACTTGAACAGTTGCAAGTAGGACAATAGGAATGGGAGAAAGGCAGTGCGTAACGCCTGCCGTTGTTTGGGGTTTAAATCGGTGGTTAGCAAAGACGAGCTTTTGTTCGGTGTGCTTAGGAGAACGGTACTATATATTTTTCAGGCTCCCCGTATCTCGTGTGCTCACGCCGGGAAAAGGAATAACCCCGGTCTTCGTGCATGCGCCTCTGAACACTGTTACCGCGGGGAAGCGATAAAACGCAATAATTTGAGGTGTCGGCGACATTTGCGTTTCCGTCCGCGTGATGGTACTTGCTTAAAGATTTTAATCGATAACCTTTAATTACAGGCGAACCGGACACGTATTAGAATACTCACACGAGCTTGAGTGTCCGCGGAATTCCGTACCCTTCACAACGACGCAGAATCCTTAACGAATGTTACAGCTAACAAAAAGAAAGTATAATAAATTCCCAAACTTCAAACCAACTGAAAGAACAGCGGTGAAGATAAAAACAAACGTTGAAGGTGCAAAGAACGGGTTAAAAAGGATAGTGTGCAGGCGCATGAAGATACTGGTGATGATCCGCCTATCTTTTGAATCATGTCGGCGCCATGCCAAGTACGAGACGGATCGAGCACGCAGTAGCAAAAAAGTGATAATGAAGAAGCGATATCTCGGCCTTGCGCGCTGTTCGAAGCTTTCGAAAACCACCAAGCCAGTAGTTTTTCATACGGTGCTTCGTACCGTCTGCGAGTGCTGCTGTGAGTGGCAAGCGGGTGGCCGGAGATGTGGGCGCCCCATGACGATATGTGCCGTCGTTTCCAACGGCTGGCCGCGCTTCGTCGGGAACCCGTCGATGTAGCGTGATCCCTCAACACTTGTGCACAGCGCTTCATTGCATGCGTTCTTACTGAGATGATTACGCCAAGGTCAATTGAAATAGGTCGCGAAGCCGGAGCCTGAATGCGGTCCAGAACCAAGTGCTAGCGACATCAAATTAGTGGGTGAACTAAAGCGCCAAAATGAAATGAGTGGACAAACACGACTAGAAGAGGAAAATAATTAGGACATATTTTGTGTTTCAAAAGCATTCGAAAACAATTGCAGTGATTCCTTTTTAAAATGTTTTAGGTGTGTGCATTTTGTTAGAAAGTATAGAGCTTGCTTTGTAAAAATATTTATGACAGCGTTCGCTCAGAGCAGCGGCAATGGCAGCGGGACGATGCCAAGGTTGACGGTGCTCTGATGTCATACCTTGCATATCTTTTGACCATTCTGCTTGCTTTTGTTTGAAACTCGATTCTGCTAGCCCTACTATTTCCTCGTTGCTTGTTGCTCGAGTTCTTGGTGTGCACATCGTTCGTGTACAGTTTCCGCTTTTCCCTTTAGCCAGCGCTTCTGTGTAGTTTCGTTCGGTTGGGTGCGGTTCTGTCGGTTTTGCCCCAAAAGGGCATCGTCTGTGGCCATGGGGCCCCCGTACGCAAAAAAGAGGTGTGCGGTTGCACGATGTGCCAGCGATAACCTGTCTGGCGGGGTCATATTTCATCGCTTCAGCGCTACACCTGCGACATTCAGCGCGACACCTGAGGCGGGGACGAAGAAAAAAGGCACAATGAGAACTGACTACCTAAAAATAGCGTTGGTGGTCGGCACTCGTCGTGTCTTCTTTCTTCGTTCTCGTGTCGGGTGTCGCGCTGAAGCTTCGCGGCGTTCAGCAGTTTATTTTTCCCGCCAAGCAGCACGTGACGCTGACGTCACTAAAACACGTGACTTCAACGTGGTGTTTTTATTTTAATTATGACGTCACTTTTTAGTTGCCCACGCATTTCGAAGACGGCGCTGGCTGCGCACCATGAGCCGCCATGTTTTGAACGTATGGGCTTCTATGCAGCCTACGCTACCATAGTACATCTACCTTGATTGCGCCTCGAGCAGTTGAAAGTTTCTTCCTTGGCTATTGTCGGCTTCAGTGTCGCGGACAGTGGCGGGGATGGCTTCTTTCTGGCTCCTACTCTTTTTGCCACGTTGTTTTGCGTATTTTGGGTGCTGGCAAGCTTTTTTTAACTCATTTTTAGGCGGGGTATCCAGGCATCAGAATCAGAATGTTTATTCAATCGGAAATTGTTACAGAAATTGCTGCGTAGTTATCTGGATCCTTAGCCGCTATGGCTAGTGATGGATCCATTACAAACATTATCAGAGCTAAACAATCGATAAATGGAGCATCGCTATGAACAACATACGTGTTTAGCTTGATGCATCAAATTCCTTGTTCAGATAGTGCCGTTTTAGTTTAGACACAAAGTCCGACGTGTATTTCATGTAACACGGACGGTATTTCATATTTTATCCCCGATAAAAGATATTGAGCGCCACCCGCATATGCTGTGAGCTAAGGGTAAATTAAAATTATGCTGTGCCTGCTAGTGTCACGTTTTGGAGAGATGAATATGTAAGAAGGATATGTAGAGTCCGTGCTAATTATCTGGTGGACTAAAATGGCCGTTTTGTACTCGTGTACATTGGTGAAGGGCATTATGTTTAATTAATGTACTGGTCACGATCGTACCGTTTTCATAGGTAATGCACAAGTTGTACCCATGCATTGCATTGAAGTTCTTGCAACGATGGAGTAGGTCCACATCCGCTGCGCAGAACTGCTGACGGGCAAATTCGGGAGGCGAATCTCATGCACAGCCGTTGCCTTATGGTCCTGAAACGCAAAGACCATGGAATAAAGAAAACTAGAGGCCCTTTCCATTCGCAATATAGTAGAGAAAGTGTGTTGCAAGGGAGGTCAGAATTTACGCTTAAAAAATTGTAACCGCTAGCACCTGCGCATGGCGCCATTGTTGCAGAGGGCCCGAACGTTAGTTTCAGTAGCAGTGGGTGGGATTTCGGCGAGGTGTGCTTGGCCTTGCTTATCAAAACCACATGTGTCTACCTTCTTGACAGTGCCCATGCATTTAGGATTACTTCTGGGGACTGAAGTTGGCTCCATTGTGTCGCGAGGCGAGTGCGCTATCTCTACGCCACAAAGGCGCATGAGTTCAGCAGAGATAAAGAGAGAAAATGCAGCTGACAAAGCACAGGTTGCCATGACATATGATGATTGCGAAGAGGTTTCCTCGCGTCTGGCGCCACGAAATTTGCGCGCTTGCCAGGGAGCGGATGAGTGGGGTGGAAGGTGGACATGAATAGTTACTAAAAGTTTCAAGCAGGCGGGTTCGTGCTGAGGGATTCCCGCATGCTACCGCGTTCAGACGTGGTTAGGGTTACTACCACGTTTTCAAGGTTTCGTGCGCTCGCACTACCGCTCCCACTTCTGAGTTGGCCCAGTTTGTCCGTCCGAAGCCTCTGCGTGCACGCTGGTTACCATGGGAACTCCTTCTCCACGCTGGCGCTCCGTTCCAGAGGAACACATGCAGGAAAATGCGGCGTCGGAAGGGGAGGAAAAAGAGGCATCTATCGCCTCGTTTGCATGAAACCGACCGCGGCAGGTCGAGTCAGGGTCGAGTTGATTGAGGTCAACCCAACTCGATGACACACTGTTTACATGTACTCGCTACTAGCGAGTCGACTCTCCCGGCGCGCCCTGCGAGTCGCGACCGCACGAGTAGTAAACTGCCTCCCGCTTATGTTGTCTCCTGCAGAAAATGCTTTCCGAAGCGTGAAAGAGGATAAAAGGTAATCTGCAGAGGGGGCTGCGAGTGAACCTACCCATTGCGGCGTATTTCAGGGTTCCAGTCCACGCGACCCTCCGACCCGACTTAGGGGTGTTTACGTGAACCCAGTGACCGAGTTTCTACCGACAGCTGTACTCAACGCAGCCCTATTGTTTTCATATAAATGCCGCTTTTTGAGACGCATGCGGATGCGTCCTTTATAAAAATGGTCTATAGACAGGCGACTGGCTTGAATAGACAAAATAAAATATCTCTAGGAAGTCATTAGTCTATAAGGAGCCCATAGACAAAAGTCTATTAAAATTGTATGGCCATAAATCTATAAATTTCTTATATACTTTCTATAGCAATTTGTATTGCCTAAAGACTGTCTATAGCATTTGTATTGCCTATAGACTGTTTTCTAGGACTTGTCTACAGAGAGTCTATAGACTGTCTAAATAAATTTGTAAGGAGTCCTTGCGCCTCTTCATGCGTACGGGCCGAACAATACGGCGGATGGTCGCGTCCGCCCGGGCTGACCAAGTTGGTGAACTTCAGCTTTCGGGCACACGAGCGGATGCCACCGAGAGGTCGCATTGCAGCCATTGGCTGCTGTTCCCTGACATACCAGGTCTTGCCTCCTCATTTTTTTCTGTACAATATGGCCTCTCGCGAAGCGGAGAGGCCAGGCCTAGGTGATAGTAGCTATGCCGAGAGACATGTTATATTAGCCGCGTGTAAAGAGTATTGATAGCGACTTCGAACTTCGCCGCATGCAACAGCGGCCAGCGACAATTTCTCCCCGAGTTGTTTTGTCGCCGCCTGCACTGAATTGACTGAGTGGCCTTCAAACCTACGCAAGACGTACACAGTGGTGGTGTCGGGAAGTTTTTATTTGCTGTTTGGGATTGTTACAAGTGTTATTTACTCCCGCGGGTATCTTCGTGAACAGCAGCAAGAAGTGATCCCAAGCGTGATTTCCTGTGCATACCGTAAGCTTCACAGCGCGGTGACAACTGCGAGTTTGTGGAAGTGATTACCGTCGTTACGAGTGTTTTTTCAACAGTTAGTAAAGTCGCCTGCAAATATATAGTACGTTTGAAAAGCTCACCACACACGCCTTGTTTTCCGAATGTTGAAAAGAGCTTCGAGCTCTACAGCTAGTCGTATTCGTTGCAATGGTTCCAGTGATCGCCAGCGCAGGTCATTGCTGCGACGTAGCCATCACTGATATTCATCTTACTTTGCGTGTATACTGTCAGAAAACCGCCCTGAAAGCGACGTGACCTTTCTGAATTCTGTGCTTTGCCTATGCGAGACGGGCTCGGCTGCACGGCCGTTGAGCTGTTTTCTGCCGGGAACAGGAAAGCGACGCCACCACTCTGTGGCACTGTGCAGCATAAAGTGCCACTGGCGACTATGGGTGGCCGCATTACGATGGTTTGCCGGTGGCACTGTGTAATACGTGGGAAAACTGGCATCTGTCACTTCTGGGATGACTTCTTTGTTTTTTTATTTCCTGCAGGCTTATATCTACAATAAATAGTTGTGTGACGAATAGAATGAATCCAACTTCCCTCAATGTGATCATGAGCGCAGCCAAAGCAGCAGTGTTAAGCTTGGGTAGTGAGGTGTTATCACCATATTAGGAACACTTATGTGCGAGGAAAAGTCATTGTCGCGGGCGTTTCACAATGCGAAAATTTCTTATTTGATTCGACAAGTGCAGCTCTTTTCCATGATCACTTTATGTGATGTAAAAAAAAAAAGACCACAATGCCCACAGGCCTGAAGATTTCACGAGACATTCCCCGGAAGCCCTCTGCCGCAGCCATCCGCAGCGTCCTCCTCGGTGACGGGCACCCAGGACAGCACTGTTGGGCTGGGCCTGTTTCCTAAACCCACTATAGTTGGATACAGCTTAAGTCTGCAGTGAAACTGTAACGAGACAGCGAGAAAACACGGGACTACAGAAACGAAGAACACATACACAGCGCTGACTTACAACTGGGTGTATTTCGTGCGAGAAAGCATTAAATGAAGGAAGCAAGCACACACTACTGAAATCATTCGATAGTATCCAAGAAAGCCGCTTCTTTCATTGACAAGTGAAAAGACGGTTCGCTCAAGCATCCATCTCCTTTGCGGTAGATGACAGAGGCTTCATAGATCTCGGTCAAATGTTTAGGGGAATCCCCCAAGGTGGAGTAGATTTGTAATAAGGGAGTAATTACTCATTGGCATCCACCCGAGCGCAGCCATACGGCTACAAAGGAAAGCTGTACAGCTTTCTCAGAAACTTCGTAGTTAAAGAAAAATTCGTCCTGGTCCCGCATTCAATCCCGCATTGCTTTTAGGCGAGCAAGCACTCGTCGAGTTTTCACTTGTTTGTAAGTTTCTAAAGAAAGCCAATGTTTTAAATTTAATATAATGTAACTTCTATACACTTAACATAACATCATCTAACCTTGTGTTTGGCGCATGATAGCCATAGTTGCTTATGCGCCATAAAACCCCATATAACTATTTCGACCCAAACGCACCTACCGAGGTCCATACTGACGCCAGTGGGGTAGGAATCGGCGCCGTACTCGCACAACGCAAATCTGGCTTCATCTAATACGTCGTTGCCTATGCCAGCCGCACGATAACAAAGGCTGAATCTAACTACTCGGTCACTGAAAAAGATTGTCTGGCTATAGTTTGGGCCCTTACCAAGTTCCGCCCTTACCTCTACGGACGCCCGTTTGACGTCGTGACCGACCACCATGCGCTATGCTGGCTTTCCTCTCTGAAAGACCCATCCGGTTGCCTCGCGAGGTGGGCCCTTTGCCTCCAGGAGTACGATATCCGCGTTGTGTATCGTACTGGCCGCAAACATCAAGACGCCGATGCTCTATTCCGCTGTCCACTTCCAGCCAAAATTTCCAGCCTTTCCGCCTTCGACGCCTCCTCACCGATGCTTCACATCAGCGCCATGCCTTCCTCGCAGCGTGCCGACCCATGGATCTCTTCTCTTATTGACTTCCTCACCAACCCTACGGCTGCTTCACCTCCGCGCGCTCTTCGCCGCCATGCTTCCCATTTCTCAATACGTGACAATCTCCTTTATCGCCGCAACTAAACTCAAAGAAAGAAAATAAACTAAACAATTCTGATACCTGGCTTGTTTAATAAAGTCAAACATTAAAAAATTGATTTCGTTTAGTGTTGCGACTGCCTAGCGGAGTAATACAAGACGTCGCGGACCTTGGCCCAGTGTTAACTGCTGTTTTTTTTAACCCTTTAACCGGCAATTTATTTTCCGAAAAACGTGCCAAAATCGCCAATTTTTTTAAGTGACCATAATTTTCTCCATGTTATTCTATTTCTGAAAATATATTACTTCGATGGTTTCTGGTTAAAATTAACAAAAAATTTAAAAAACGAAAAATTACCGACGATTACATTACTTCCTAATGCGAAATTTGAGCGCAGCAAATAAGCTGTTTCACCTTTTCGATAGTGAGTCAACCCCAGCTGCGGAGTTGGTTTCAGGGACAACGCCGCCGATGCCGACACAAACAATATGATACCCTCGCTTCCGCAGCGCTAAGAACCAGGTCTAGCCGTGGGAAGGTGGTCACGTATTCGTCGACGTGCCGGGGCCTACGTGAAATAACCGGCGCGTCGGCAAGTGAAGAGCACCCTATCCGCCACACAAGAACAGGGGGGGGGGGGGGGGGGGGGGACCCTTTCCTCCTCTTTCTGCATGGCGGCGACGGTTTTCTATGCAGTCACGTTATCTTGACTCTCTAGCGGCGTCAGCGGCGTCCAGCGGTATCAGTCGGTCGTTATCAGTCGGTCGCTGCTAGCGCTGGGGGGATGAAAGGGGGGCGGAGCTGGTTACGAGGCAGACGACGACGCGAAACCCAGGAACGGACGCCAAAGAGCTGCGCTCTAAAACAGCTTATGAGGGTGGCTTTCCCACAGTGCATGCCGTAGTAATGGGTAGAACGCATTGAAATACCACATATTTATTTCATATTATACGCTGTGAAACAAAAGAAAGTGTATAGACATTGCTTCGTCTTAAAAGGAAGGCCTTGATCAGCCTTGAGATCACGGGCCACAACTTCCAAAGCCTGGGGTGTGGGTGGGTTGCTTCATCCACGGTTTTCATATCGGTGAAATGGAGGCGTTTCCTGCTCATGGCCTTCCCGAACACTGGTGTCTGCAAAACTTCTTTTGTAGACCAGTACATTTCCACTCGAGGTTTACCAATAATATCCTGCAATATTATCACAGCAAGGAAGACCGTGATCTCATCGCTGTCTGCCGGTTTCTAGGCAGAACGTCAAGCAACAAACTACTCTACTGCGAAGCGGTTCGTCTCTGTGACGATTATATCAATGATGTCCCAGTCAGAAAATACCTAAAATCAGCCGAGAATGTCGTGCTCGTCAGTGGACTAGCGCAGGATCCCAGGCACTGAAGAAAAATGAAACCGTGGAGGCGCGAGCGGCGGGTTTTTCGTGCTCACACGCTGCCACACAAGTGCAGCGACTCACCCTCGTCGTCGTCGCCACTTTCATCGTCATCTGAAGCCTACTCAAGCACGTACACAATTTCAATATTCTCAGAAATGGTCCTCTCACAACTGCTTGAAGAAGCAGCTTTTTTTCGGGACACTGCTACCACCGGCATTCCTCATATATGACGCCAATGTGAATGGCACTTTTGAGCCTTCAATTACGCGCCAAAGGCGCAAAATGCGTTTTTTTATGCTCGCCTACCATCCTCTAGTGTTCAAAATTGCAAGGAATGCAACTGACGACCGTAACTCGTCCTTTGAGGTGGCTGCACCGCAATATCGAGTCGGACGAGTGTGGCTCGTCATTAGCGATTTTGGTACGATCTCCCATGACGAGTACAGCTCGGGGTTGGCGCTTAAAGGGTTTTAAGGTGCATCCGACTGCTGTTCCACTTAACTCTGCTTCTACAGCGAAACTTAGTGCACTTGCAGCACTGAAAACATGGCACGTGAAGGCCATGGGCCTTCGGGACTCCGAATCAACCTCTATGTCCTCCGTGGAGCATATGGAGATCACAGTAAGCCTTCCGCCATCCTTGCTGCCGAGGGATCGCCGCTTCTCTGGCGGTCGCAGTAGCAAAGGAAAACAACGTATCACTGCGCCCGTCAAGGATGTAGTGATATAATCCTTACAGCGTGGTACATTTTTCGAATCTGCTCCGCTTCCTAATTTACTTCCGACTGCAACCTGATTTATCAATATGGCCCTTTTGTTATTACAATAGCACTGCAGAGGCGCAAGACATAATTGACGATATCTGCAGATTACCAGAGGAACACCGCTCACGCTTGTCTTCACGAAACACTGTTGAACAACACTCGTAACAATATACTCAAACATTACACACTTTTTCGAAAATACGGCGTTTGCGGCGCTGGTGGTTGTGTAGCCATATCATCATGAACTTGGACGTCATAACTTGGACGTCAAGGGTATAACGAGTGTCTAACTAGCATGGCATATCTTTATCTGAGCCGCCGCGGTGGCTCAGCGGTTATGGCGTTCAGCTGCTTATCCAAAAGACGCGGGTTCGAACCCGGTCGCGGCGGCCGAATTTCGATGGAGGCGAAATTGCCCGTGTATTGTGCGATGTCAGTGGACGTTAAGAGCCCCAGTTGGTCAAAATATCCGGAACTCTTCACTGCGACGTCTCTCAGAGCCTCAGTCGCTTTGGGACGTAAAACCCTGTAATCCTCTTTATCTACCGCCAAATAGTTGTTCTCCCATTAATGAGCCGCTAGAGATAATGAATGAGTCAGTGCTCATCACCCGCTTTGGTGTCAGTGATATAACAAACTTAGACGGGAATATGATCGAACTGCTTCTAAACACAACGAATATTGTCGCATTGAACAACGATGACATGGCCCATTTCAACACTGCAAATAGAACTTACTCCTGCATAGATCTATCCCATGCATCACCTGGATTATGTCTCCATTACTCATGGGATCTATTTGAAGTCCTTTTCGAAGTGATCATTTCCCCATCCTCCTGCAAGCTGGAACTTCAGCTCCAGCTCTTTGAGTTAGACCTCCTCGATTGAAATTAGGACAAGCCCAATGGGACCTTTTTTATATAGGCTATAATAGTGCATGCAGATTTGGTAGATTTAACTATAGAGGTAGCGAATACTATAATCACCAAAATAATCATCGATGTGGCTAGAAGATCGATCCTTCGTTCCAATGGGAAAGCTCCAAAATATTCGAATTCGTGGAGGAACAATGACTGCCGCCAGTTTAAAGGCCAGAAATAATGCATGGCCAGACTTCTAGCAATGGTTGCTAAACTCATAACAAGAAAATAAATTACAGCTGAAGGGCGGTATGTTCGGCGGAAAGAAAAGAACGGGTCTTCGAAAAAAATTGTTCCCGATGTAAAGTGTCCGTCTTTAAATATATTAGGACGGGAAAAAAATACGCAAGGTCGATGGCGAAAGTCGGGTATTTACTACCCCTCTTCTAAACACAAATCACTCCGACTCCAGAAGTACGTACAAAAGGGCACGCCGATATTCTGGGTGAGCATTTTTATAAAGAATCGAGTTCTACGGGGTACACGGACGACTTACTGAAATTTAAAAAGAACGCTCAACGCAAGAAACTTCCAAGCGCAAGCGCAAGCAAACAGTACAACTTTTAATTTACGCTGCTTAGAACTCGTGCTAGCGAACTGAAAAGCTACCGCGGTTGGTCCAGGCGAAATTCATTACAGCATTCTGCAAAATTTGCCTCCTCCTTCCCTTGATGCCTTACTGTCCTTTTTCAACCGCATTTGGAAGGAAGGTAAACTCCCTAAAGACTGGAAAACAGCAGTAGTGATTCCGATTCTCAAGTCGGAAAAAAATTCGTTGGAGGAACTCGGACATCTCTTAAGTGCGGGAAGGCGGAAGCAGTTTACTACTCATTGCATTCATTTAAATTTGCCGCGCTTGAATTCATTTCACGACAGAGAAGAGCGTGGCGAGAGGAAGCGGCGACGTCACACTGCGCATGCGCTGCGTGTCGGCAGTTGTTTGGCGCCAGATCACACTGCTTCGACGTCCTTTCGTCTGATACGACGTCATCATCCACTTTTCCTCGTGTTCGAGAAATTTTTACGCAAATTATAGATCTTTAACTGATCTTAAGTACTGATGACGCTTAATTACACATTTTTCAATCTAATTTTTCACAAATCCGGCGTTTTCCCGTTCATTCTGTGACAATTTTCTCGATGCTTCCGATGGATGTGACGTCACACCGTTCCCGTCGCTATATGGACGTCCGCGCTCTATGGACGCATTTCGTTGTTTCTTTCTTTCCTTATAATTGGCTATAAGTAACTGATCACTCTAGAGTCATAAAACTTTGCGTTGGCATTACATTTGGTCCCCTATATCTGATGCTACCGTTAGTTTTCTCCTATCTCGATCAGTTTCCGCGTTATTCGTGGAAGACGGTGTTACATCGGACGTGTAACCGTCGCCCACAGCTGCTGCTGCTGCTCTTCGACGACTATCTGCTGAGGCTCCTCCTTTTCTGTACCGAAGAAAATGACAAAGCAGCGGGTCAGAGATCCGCCGCGACAACGCCATCATGTGGGAGGTATGAACTATGAAAATATTTTAAGTATAAACTTCTCAACGACACAGCTCGGTATGAAGGACGGCAACGTCGAACAGAAGAGGATCACAGGGAAATGCACTCCAAGAAAAAGTACTTTAAACGCAATCAACCATATCTCAAGGAATTCATGAACTGCATATGAAGCAGACAGCAAAGAATGAGGAAATCAGATGAGTGAAAGCACAGTATCAGAGGCCGCATATCACTCGCGATAGAGAGAACTCGCGGTAAAACATCACACAGGAACCACACCCACCTAATTCCGAAGTAAGGCAGTCAGAGTCTTCACCCACGGAGTCTGATGTCGAAAATGGCAAGGGATAGCCTTTGAGCTCTTCCGCTTCTGTCAATGGTAACCTTAGCATTACCGACTCGCAATACAGTAAGGGGTATTGGTCGTCCTCCGCCATAGTCTTCAAGCGCGACCGTAGAACGCGAACAAATGCGGTAAGCGAGTGGTCGCTAGTTGTACCGCTGTCACGACTGACAAGTGCAAATTCTGGGCACGCCGTCGCGCCAGAAACGCCAAAGAATCCGATGACAGGTGCCCGGGAGAAAATAAAAACCTTTCCAGAGACTGTTCCACCGACAACTGGCCCCGCGCGGCATATGGCAACTGACGTACTGACCGGTCACAGTTGGAGAGGATTAGTGGGGGAAATATGGGGGACCCGCGGGAAGGGTCAAGTCACCGCACACCCAAGTGCATGAACTGCAATGGTGCACACTGCGCTTACTTCAGGACTGCGCTTCAGGACTCCTAATTAATCTCCAAGTCATCCGTGGCGGATATGGAGGTCACCGTAAGCCTTCCGCCATCCATGCTGACCAACGATCCCCGCTTCTCTGGCTGTCGCGGTATCACAGGAAAACCTATACCCACGCTCGACAAGGATGCAGTTACATACTGCTTACAGAATGGTACGTTTTTCGAATCTTCTCCGCTTCATAATTTACTTGCGACTGCAACCTGATTGATAATATGACCGATTTGTTACTAATAGGGAACTATACAGGCGCAAGACATAACTGTGACGATATCTGCGCGCTACTAGAGGAACACCACTCACATTTGTCTTAAGGAAACACTGTTGAACAACACTCGTAAGAGTATACTCAAACATTACACATATTTTCGAAAAGATGGCTTTTGCGGCGCTGGTGGTGATGTGGCCATATCATCGCTAACTTGGACGTCATAATCATAGAGCTGAACTTCAACAATTCTTTAGAAGCCCTCGAAGTAACGGTTTAACTCGTGTCTAACTACCATGGCTTCTCTTTATCTGAGCGGTGGCTCAGTGGTTATGGCGCTCAGCTGCTGATCCGAAAGATGCGCGTTCGAACCCGGTCGCGGCAGCCGAATTTCGATGGAGGCGAAATTGCCTGTGTACTGTTGCGATGTACACGGGCAATTCCCCTCCCCCCCCCCAAAAAAAAAAAAAAAAAAACATCCTTTCCACATTTTCCCGAACGTCCGTTTTCGGGCTCTCATAGGGCGAGATGTGATTTTTGACGTACAACTGGAAACCTTTTTCCTGCGTGATGCGTCATGTAGTCCCCTACTTTGTACGTTCACCGTTTCGCGGCTGCCTTATTTCACACAATTACACGTTGTACACATTGGTAGTTATGCGAGCACAACTCGTAGTGATTGTCTAGGTATCGTGGTCCTGCCGTGACCCCAACGTTGTCTTGCCATGCCGCCGGCGCGGCGACGACGGCGTCGTCATTCACCTGCGGATGCTGTGGGCAGCAACCTCGTCGGGCGGCAAAGAGCCACCCATTCATGTCTTTATCGCACCATGGGACACAGCGACGCCAGAGGGGATCATCCCTTTTTGGCTTGACAATTAGCGCCGACCAGCCGACTTGAAGGAGGCAACTGAGGGCGGAACAAACACACTTCCTAGAACTGAGTAATGAAGGCCCCTAATCCCGCTGGTGAAATGTCCGGGCTGGTGCTTTGACCTTCGTGGACATGCCGTGGCGGGTTATCTCAGCCTTCGGCGTGTTTCCCTTGGTATCCAAATGAATATTGTTCGCGTAAACGTTAACATTCAAATACTGAGTAATAGTATAACATCTGCACCGTTCGTCATTTATTTTTCAACAACAAAGCGCACAAAATTTTTTGTGAATAAAAGAAACCAAAAATCGTTCTATCTATTTATTTCTTTTTTGATATACGAAAATCTGTCACCCCTCCCTCCCGTCCGCCCCTGCTAAATCCACGCTTTGGGGCCGCCAGTGGCTCCACCAACCATCCCTAACATCACTGGGAAACGAATCACTGTGAAAATGAAACAGAAGTTTCTTGATGTACTTTTCGATGCAAAACTGACATTTGGGCCGCAAATTAAAAAGCTGAGGCACCGCGCAAAAGAAAAAGCAAAAAAAAACATACTGAAAATTCTTTCCCACAAGACTTGGGGGGGGAGGGGGGGGGGGGGCCAGATAGAATTTGCTTACTCCGGCTGTACCGGTCGGCTGTACCGGTCGCTAATCCGCACCAAGACGGACTATGGTTGCATTGTTTATAGTTTACCCCAGCCGTTTTTCTGTCAGTCGACGTCTCTTTCTACGCTGGGAATCATTTGGAGTGCGAATTTGGCCTTTCTGTAGAAAATATGTTTCAATAAAACAAATACGTTCAACCCTGGTTGAAAATGCCCCTTCAGTGCTAAGTATAACAACAATGTTGAACCTTCGGCAATGGTAAAAAGCGAGTTTCAGAAAATTCATGAAAAATACCGTGATTTTTTAGCTTTCTGCTCGGATGCCTCCAAAAGACGCGACTGTATTACTGCAGCTGCTGTGCAGGAGGCTTCAAATGGTCGTACAACCCAGATGGAAGTGTGCACTATACTCATTTGTAGTAATACATAAGTAATAATATAATAAAATAAAGAAAATACAATAATGAGCACAAACAGCAAAAAGGCGGTGATTTACAAAGACTCGAGGAGCCCTATGACATTAATTATTTCAAAACACTGATAAAACTTCAATTCGTGGTACGTGGTTGCAGCGTTCATTTCTGCTGGGTTCGAAGCAATGTTGGTATGGCTGGGAGCGAGTTTGCCGACTCCACAGCAGGAAAAGCAACTGTGATCGATACCTGCAAGATGAGAGTTCTTTGCCAGGACTATGGAGGAAAAATTCAACGAGCGGTAATGTCTACATGGCAGCTCGAGTTGAACCGCAAACAAAAGAACCAACTGCATTTGGTGAGACCAAATATAAGTTAATGGAAGGATTTCCATCGCAAAAACAGATTTTACGAAGTCATACATTCAAGACGACGAATCGGACACACGCATCTAACAAACAGCTACTTGCTTTTATTAACACAAGAGTCTGAATGCGAGCACTGTAATGACCCGCTGTTAGTTGTTCAGATTCTTTTAACCTGTTCATTTCATGAAACTCATCGCCGCGCGCATTTTTGAAAATTTCATGAGTACTCTATGCCATTTCATCCTTCTCTGTTATTAGGGGATGACTCCATTGTGCAATCTGACGACGTCATGCGTTATTGAAATAGAATCGAATTTAATGATCATACAAAGTTTTAATTTTTTTGATCAGCATAACATTTGAATAGGGTACCCTGGCACTGACAAGAGGGCGCCGTAGCCAAGCACGGCGGGGAGGGAACTCCTCGCCCTTTTGCAAGTGGCAAACCCTGTCATTAACTTCCATTTAAATTTTGATTTTTACTCACATCACATCAGTGCATTTATTTCATTCTATATAAGATTTATTTTATTCCAGTCATTTCCGCTGTATTTTTAGTCTAGGTTTTAATACCCGGCCTGTAATCATCCCGTCGGTTTACCTAACATAACACAAACTTGAACACTTCTCTGGCACTCTTTGACCTTAGTCGCCCTTGCGCCATTAAACTCCCAACTAACTATCTGACACAAGTTGTAAATTTATTGTTTTCAAACTACGCGAGATGATTAGAATTATGTGTCGTATGGCGCAGAAGTTTTCTGGGGGAAAAATATTGGTCGTCTATACCTAACATCATCACATTAAACGGGAAAATATAAAATTGAGCTCTCTAGAACTGATAAAACCACGCTAAAAAACAAGGATGACAGCAAAGAACAGGCACCGCCACCGCTTCAGGCAGCAGTTCTAGTCGTGTTGTCCCTTAGTGCAGTCTCACCTTGTTGCTTTGCCACCAGTCCAAGCATTGTGGCACTAAGCCAGGACACCAGCTGAACCCATTGCAGGACGCAGTATGCCCATATATACAGGGTGTTTCACCTAAGATTGAACACAATTTTTAAGTATAGGCTTTTTGGGTAAGAATAGCGATTTTTTCCGCATAGCAATGTCAGAGGTGTTGTACATCAGAATACAGCTACGGCGAGCTAACTAGCAGGCTGGTTAACTAATGTCGGACAGTTAACACTTTAGCTATTACTGTTAGGCTCCTTAATTACTTAGAGGTGTGTAGTTCACCTTGAGTACTATTTCTAGGAGTTTTTAGAATTTCGAAAAGGGAGATACCCTCTGCGCTGTGGCCCAACATATTTTGGCTATTTCGACGAGTTACGGGCACTGGAGAGGTTGCTTTGCCTGCAAGTTTCTCGAAAGCACATGCATTTTGGCATGATGTAGTAGAGATTTGTTGGGCCTCTGCGCCGAGGGTAACCGCGTTTTAGAAATTCTAAAAACCGATAGCGATATTACTTATTCTGGGCTACACGCCTCTGAATAATTAGGGGCCTAACAGTTAAGATTAACTATTCAGTATTAGTTAACCGGCCTGCTCGTTACCATGTCTTAGCTGCATTCTGATGTACTACACCGCTGACAATGCTATGAGGAAGAAGCACTTTATCTAAAAGAGTCAATTTTTTTTTAATTTGTAACTCGTATGTGAAACTCCCTGTGTATATCTAGTGTTTATAATGTAAATAGTTCCTCATCCCTCTTATATGCGTCTTGCCTGTCGTCACACAGCAACTGTTGCTTCACTTCTATGACTACCACGTGTTCCTAATCATGAAAAAGTGCCGCCGCGGTGGCTCAGCGGTTATGGTGCTCGGCTGCTGACCCAAAAGACGCGGGTTCGATGCCGACCGCGGTGGCTAGAATTTCTTTGGAGGAGAAATTCTAGAGGCCCCTGTACTGTGCGATGTCAGTGCACGTTAAAGAACCCCAGGTGGTCGAAATTTCCGGAGCCCTCCACTACGGCGTCTCTCATAGCCTTAGTCGCTTTGGGACGTTAAACCCCATAAACCAAACCCTAATCATGAAAAACATTATGTACTCTGACTGCTAGATTGGTGCGCCCAAACCTTTACGCTTTTTGAAAAGCATTCTTTTGATAGCCAACTTTTCATTCTTCGTGATATGCACTTGCACGTTGCTCTCTCTGAGAAATCATGCGATAAAATTCCTTGCAGCATAATCATAAGGGCTCATGTTTTTACTTGCAACCTACTGGTCTAAACTGGATCCAAGTGATCCTAACCAGCTGCCACTAGTCGGCCTATGCTAACTCTTACTCATCCTGCCTTTCTTTATTTGGTATCTCAGGCCACCTGATATTGTCGTTGGGCCTTCCTGTTTCTTACATTCATTAATGACCTTCCATTCAGCGTTTCATTTAACTATTGTTCATAGATTACTAACTGAAGAAGACGACCGTAATGTTGAAACAATGAATGATAATCTTACAGTTATCGTTACAGAGTGCGCCGCAGAAGTAGGTGGTAGGATGGTTCGACAGGATAGCAGCAAGCTATCTCAGGAGACTAAAGATCTGATTAAGAAACGCCAAAGCATGACGGCTTCTAACTCCACAGACAGGATAGAAATAGCAGAGCTATCGAAGTTAATAAATAAGCGCAAGGTAGCCGACATAAGAAAGTTTAACATGGAGAAAATCGAGCATGCTCTAAGGAACGGAGGTAGCCTAAAATCAGTGAGGAGAAAACTGGGCATAGGTAGAAACCAGATGTATGCACTAAAAGACAAACAGGGCAATGTCATCAGCAATATGGATAAGATAGTTGAATTAGCCGAAGAATTTTACACAAATCTATGCAGTAGCGAATGTAATCATCAAGTTACTGAGGGAGGCAGTCGAGCACAGCAATGGGACATCCTGCCAGTAACGAAGGAGGAAGTAAAGAAAGCCTTAGGAGCAATGCAAAAAGGGAAAGCAGCTGGTGAGGATCAGGTAACAGCAGATTTGTTGAAGGACGGAGGAGAGATTGTGCTACAAAAACTAGCCACCCTGTATACGCAATGCCTTGTGACCTCGAGAGTACCAGAAGCTTGGAAGAACGCTAACATTATCTTAATTCATAAGAAAGGAGACGTCAAGGACTTGAAGAATTACAGACCAATCAGCTTATTGTCCGTTGCCTACAAGGTATTTACTAAGGTAATCGCTAATAGAGTCAGGAAAACCTTGGACTTTAGTCAACCAAATGATCAGGCAGGCTTTCGTAAAGGATACTCGACAATAGACCACATTCACACTATCAATCAGGTGATAGAGAAATGCGCATCATATAACCAACCCGTATATATAGCCTTCATTGATTATGAGAAAGCATTTGACTCAGTGGAAACCTCAACTGTCATGCAGGCATTGCGGAATCAGGGTGTGGAAGAGTGTTATGTGAAAATATTGGAAGATATTTATAACGATTACACAGCTACTATAGTTCTCCATAAAGTCAGCAATAAAATTCCAATACGGAAAGGTGTCAGGCAGGGAGACACGATCTCACCAATGCTCTTCACTGCCTGCTTACAGGAGGTATTCCGGGGATTGGAATGGGAACAGTTAGGGATAAGAGTTAATAGAGAATACCTGAGTAATTTGCGATTCGCTGATGACATTGCCTTGCTAAGCCACTCAGGACAAGAACTGCAAAGCATGATCAACCAGTTAGACAGGCAGAGCAGAACGGTGGGGCTAAGAATTAACATGCAGAAAACCAAAGTAATGTTCAACAGCCTAGCAAGGGAACAGCAGTTCGCAATTGGTAGCGAGATGCTGGAAGTAGTAAGAGAATATGTCTACTTAGGGCAGGTAGTGACCGCAGATCCGGATCATGAGAGGGAAATAACTAGAACAATAAGAATGGGGTGGAGCGCATATGGCAGGTTCTCTCAGATCATGAATGGTAGCTTACCAATATTCCTGAAGAGAAAAGTATACAACAGCTGTATCCTACCGGTACTCACCTATGGGGCAGAAACGTGGAGGCTAACAAAGAGGGTTCAGCTTAAGTTAAGAACAACGCAGCGAGCTATGGAAAGGAAAATGATAGGTGTAACGTTAAGAGAACGGAAGAGGGCGGAGTGGGTGAGGGAACAAACGCGGGTTAATGACATCTTAGTTGAAATCAAGAAGAAGAAATGGGCTTGGGCAGGGCATGTAATGCGAAAGCAAGATAACCGCTGGTCCTTAAGGGTAACAGAGTGAATTCCAAGAGAAAGCAAACGTAGCAGGGGACGGCAGAAAGTTAGGTGGGCGGATGAGATTAAGAAGTTTGCGGGGATACAGTGGCGGCAACTGACAAAGGACAGGGTTAATTGGAGAGACATGGGAGAGGCCTTTGCCCTGCAGTGGGTGTAGTCAGGCTGATGATGATGATGATGATTGATTATGTGGCCTGCCATCCTACAATCAATACCAGCATTCCAACCGTCTAGAAGAACCATCTGCTTTCTCGAGAATGGCTTATTTACCAGTATTAGTAGCACTGCACTTCCCAGCAGTGGCTAAGAATGTCTTAAGGTTTCTCTTTAAGTGTTTGACAAATAATTGGTCTTTATTTTCAGCCATGTGGGTCACTCGTAGCTTCTGTTTTGTTACCGGTTGCCGAAGCCGCTCAACCAACCAACTCAGAAAAGCTGCTGAAAACATTCTTTTGGTCGTCAAGTCAACTTCTTCATCAAGTCAATGCTTTTTATTCATCGGCGCAATTGCAATTTCAGCGTCCTGATTTTTCCAAGCTTCAAAAAAAAACAATGAAAACACAGTAATGATCGCTTGCACAAGCCATGGATGGCCGCAGTTTCTTTCTGATCTGTAGATTAAGGATGGTATCTGCTCCGTCCGGAGCATCACACATAGTCCGCTGTGATATGCAAGAAATTGTTTTAAAATTTTCAACGGAAAATTGCTCAGTTACTCTGAATAGTTTAACTCTCCACATTTCTCTGAACTAAAAACTTATCTTCGGATGTTCACAATGGATCGCTGAGCAGAAATGAATTTTGCCGAAACACTTCAGAATGTGATGCCACCACTTACGTGCGGGACAAGCAAAGTTTGCTGTTTTTAGCACAAATTAAAAAATCGCTGGATAACCATGGAGGTGTGGTTACGTTACTACTGACATGCTTTCATAAGACTGTGCAGCTACACTGACTCTGATCATTTTGGATAGCGATTCAGAGAGCTCAGAGGGCAGCAGCAGCAGCAATGACGAAACCCAAGTACCCTCTGAGACGCCTTACAGATGGATACTTCCAGTTTTACTAGCATGGGGGCAATTTTCATTGTCTTCAAGTCTTCATTGTGGGGCACCTGAAAGAATGAAAGCAAATTGGAACTTAGTGACACTAGAAAATGCTATTGGAAGCATTTCATTCCTAAATCAACCTCTTGCAGGCTCAGTGCCCAAAAATTGGTAATATGCTCTTAATTCACGCAAACAGGTCATTTGGCAATGGAGATAAGACTGAGCTGTTCAGGCGACAGCACTCTTCGGAGGTCACCGTTCAGGACTGCTAAGTGCAGAATGAATACTGTCCCTTTGTCTTGGTCGAAGCCTCAGTCGTTCATCCTCTCATTCAGACACTGATGGTCATTTTGGGCAGCACCTGATCTCACTGTTCTGGATCGATATCTTCCTTTTTCTTGCGTGAGGGACATTTCGTTCATCACCAGGGAGCCAAAGCGTGCCTGCAGATGTTAATATTCAAATGTGACAGAACCTTTTTGATATAAAGTTGACATATTTCACCTCCTCGGAGTGTAGTTTTGCCTCCGTGTTTAGACTTTTCTTTGTGAGTGAAGACACCACTTCGCCAGTCCACTTCAAAGATGGCACCCCTGGTCCACCCTGGCACACCCCGCCTTCCCGAAGCAAACGAAGCACCGGTTCCTGTTGAGACATGTGCTCGTGTGGTGCAGATACGCTTGTGGCTGCCTCCACACCAGCCTACGGGCCATCTTCGAGGGCCACACGCAATAATCTGAGGTGGCGGATGACGGTCCCCCCCCCCCCCCCCCCAAAGCATTTACAGAAACAAGATTAACACACGCAACAACGTAAATTCGCCCAAAATTGGCCAGTATGGTCAGTACAGCTAGCAACAGCATCCTGGACCACCCTCTCCTCTACCCGAAGCAGAACTCGTCAATTTATTCTTCAAAATTCGCACCCGTTGCCTACTCGGGCACACCCCGCTTTCGCCACGCGAAATAAGCACCGGTTCCCATTGAGACACGTGCTTTGGGTGGTACCAATTCGCTTCTGGCTGCCTGCACATCGGTCTACGTGTCTTCTTCTAGGGCGACCCTTAGAAAGGTGAGGTGACTGAAGACTGTCCAGAACCGGTGTATTAAAGGGACAGTGAAGAGAGCTCTATTAATATTTCTTTTAAAGCGAAATCCGATAGTTCGGCATTGTCATGGCTTTGTTGCCACTTGGCCGGCAGCGAAAGATGCATTTATTTCTGACAAATTTGGATGCGAAGTTGACAAAGTTTTTCCCGCCGCTCTGATTCAAACTTGGGATTCTCTTATGACGACACAGGACTAAGTGACGTGAAACATGACGTGCACATGACGTAACGCAGACTCCGTGATTTCTGCGGCCAGCAGTGCGGCCTAGTAGCAGCCGAAATGAAAGCTACCGCCGGCCGCACGTTGAAGGCATCTATCGGCTATTGCGGCCGTCGCTACCGTCGCTTCTTTTACGTTTGCACCGGTGTTTTGCCAGCGCTACGATGGAGCCCGTTCTCGAAGTCATCAGCGAACTGCTACTACTAGTACTACTTGTGGCTACGGGGGGGGAGGGGGGGCACGCTCGCATTCTGCCACCCTTTTGAACGGAGGCACTGCTTGAAGCGGGGTGGGGATGGGGGCGGGGGGGATTCGCAGGATGCGCGCGCGCAGTGGTCGTCACTTGGACAGGGCTCCTCTGGCGTGTGGTGCAGCTCGCACCGGGGAGGGCTCCTATGCTCCGGGACTGGTGCACGGGGGCTGGGGCCCTGGAGGGGGTAAAGCTGGGCAGCTGGGGTGGGGTTACAGTTTAGAGCCCAGTGTCCAGGCCTATCACCTGGAGGAGTTCCAGGAGTAGCCTGAAGGCAGCGATGGGGCTGCGGGCAGGCTGGAGCAGGTCCTGGGCTGAGGTGGCGGGCAGGCCCAGGGCACGGTAGCCTTGGACCATGGTGGTGCGTGCTGCGTCCAGGGTTGGGCAGGTGCAGAGGAGGTGGTCCAGGGACTCGTCGGCCCCACAGGAGGAGCAGGCTGGGGAGGAGGCTCTGCCATGGCGACGGAGACTGGCCTGCGTCCAGGAGGAGCCCGTTGGGAGCCGCAGGAGTAGGGAGTGCTCTTTACGGGACAGGTCGTCAGGGACCCTTAGGAAGCGCCCCCCCGCATCCACTCGGGGATCTGGGTGGAGACCCTGAATGGCCCGCCTGGGAGCGGGGCGGGCAAAGTCCAGTTGGGTCACCGCTGGGTGGATGGGAGAGCCGCTGGTGTGAACAGCTCCGGCCACCTGGTCTGCCGCCTCGTTACCCGCAATGCCGACGTGGGAGTTAACCCACTTCAGGGAAACAGGGCGGCCAGAGTCCTTGATGGTCATCAGGCGGGCTTTTAGGCGGGTAACGGTGTCCTCCCTTGTCTGTCCTTGGCGTAGGAGCAGGAGGGCAGCCCTTGAGTCCGTCAGGATGACGGTTGGTTGCTGCCCATGCAGGAATCAGACTGAGGAGGTCTGCGGCCAGATGGAGGCCGGCCAGTTCTGCCGCTGTAGAGCTGGCCGGGAATCCTAGCCGGCAAGCCAAGGCTCAGGGTTGGCACGACGCAGGCTGCCACAGCTTGTCCGGTGGTCGGGAGGACTGAGCCGTCTGTGAAGATCTGTAGGTGACCTTCCAGTGTCTTGTGCAGCAGAGCGGAAATGCTCTGTTGGAGGGCAGCGGCCGGAGTTAGCCTCTTGCTGCAGTCCTTGAGGTTCGCGGAGATGGAGAGCGGAGGCCTGGTGGGTGGTGGGGGGGGGCTGCTTCCTTGGCTGTAGGAGGGGCAAGGAGCCGGGTGAAGGTCTCCATAGGAGCCCCATGCGGGAAGACGGGGCCTGGCTGAGACGGGACAGGAGGGCCCCACCGTCTGGCGAGTGGTGCAGGCGGTCCAGGTGTCGAAGCCCAGTCTGGAGGGGGAGGAGAGACAGTGGCCAGGTCCAGCCTCTGAATGGGTGGCCGCAATGGGAGAGCACCGAGGAAGGCCCATGCACTGCCTCAGTGTAGAGCGGTGGATTTGCTCCAGGCACCTCAAGCGGGCTGGTGGTAGTGTCACCAGTGGTAGGGCGTATGTCACTAGGGAAGTGGCAGCCGCATGATAGAGGTGGAGGGCCCAGGAAGGGGAGCAGCCGTGTCCCCTGGCAAGGATCTGTTGGACTGCCCTGCCGACCTGCCGCAGACGAGGCAGGAGGGCCTTTGTGGCTGGTATTCATGAGAGGCGACGGTCAAATTTGGAGGCCTAGGTAACGCACCTGGTACTTCCACGTGAGTCGGGTCCCATCAAGCCTCAGGGTGTTGATACGTGCCCGGAGACCCTTGGGATGATAAAGGCGGGCCTCAGTCTTGGTAGGGGACACGGTGAGGCCGATGGACTTCAGGTACGTCCTTGAGGAGTCCAGAGCTCTCTGGAGGGCGGTGCGCATCGACCGGGTCCTCTAGGGTGCCCCTCTCACCCAAAGCGCCACGTCGTCCGCATAGATAGAGCACTGCACCTTGTGGGAGGACGAGGACCTGGTCTTGAGGGCAGCTGGTAGCCCGGCCATGGCCAGGTTGAAGAGCTGAGGGCTCAGGACTGACCCTGGGGGACCCCCGTGAGGATGGGACGCGGAGAGCTCAGCTGGCCACCAACTCGGACCCGGAAGGTGCGGCTGTCACCCAGACTTCGCGCACTTTTACGTGGGAAGCTCCCAGACACCCTTAGAGCGTGTGGGGGTAGCAGTCTCGGACTCAAAGGAGATGCCCTCGAGTCAGCGTGGCAAACTCAACGGAGACCAGCTACCAAGTGACAAGAGGTTTTTGGGCGTTCGGTGCCCAGCTTTCGCTGGTCGCAAGCCAGAGAATGGGTCGGAGCCAAAGGTTCACAAATAATAACAAAGTTTATACAGCAATTGAGACGGTACAGAGGATTTCACAATCACTCGTACAAACACATACCAAGTGATTAACAAACAATGCAATTCGTGCAAAGTTAAACTCGAGAGAGAGTGCAATACAAAGGCAATATAGCACCTAAAGTGCACTAACACAAGAGAGAGAGGTAAACAAGCAAAACACAATTTGTTCACCGGGCACTGCGGCAGTCCGACGACCAGAGTTCCATGACGATGCCGTCCCGCAGACTGGCGACCGTTGCCTCGTTGGTCCGATGCTGGCCGAGTGGTGTTTTCCCGGGAGTCGAACGGGCGCGCTTCGATGAAGCTTAAACGGCGGTCCGGACTGACTGATAGCTGTCAGCGTCCTTCTTTTATAGGCTCGCTCTCACGTCTGTTTGTTGTATGCGCCAAAGTAGGCGCGCACATACACGCAGTATCTCCCGTGTAGTTTCCCTTCCTTTCTCTCGCCGGCCGCGCGTCCTCATTGGTTAAAGTCAGGAGTCGTTTCGCGAAGGCTCCAGCGTGTTCTAGCGTGGCGCCGTCGTGGCCAACGTTTATAGATACTTTTTTAGTTCCATAACTCCTCCTCTGAAAGCGGGCGCTGCTTGTACCCAGGCGGTGAGAGGGCGCTGCAGTCGAGGTTTGCGCGGTCGCCGGCGCGCGCGCGGCTCCTCTCCTGCAGTTACTACGTAGCCCGTGCGCAGGTTCGTCGTTGCCTTTTTTTGTCCATTTGTGTTCCTGTGCGCTCTGTGAACACGTGGTTCCCCATCGTGCACTCAGAACAACAAACGCCGCTGGCCGTGAAGCATCTTTCGAGCGCGACGATGCCAACTTGCTCCGTGCCCGGCTGTACCAGCGCGTACAAGAGCAACCCGGAGAAACGCCATCCGTACGGAAGCAAGAGGAAATATCAAACTCATTGCATCAAATCAAACCGTTGAGTACCTGAGGGTGACATTGATGTCAGTGCTGTCCATTATAGACTTCCTACACAACAAGATCCTCAGCTATATTCTCACAGCGAAGTTAAACCAAGACTCGCTTGAGGTAATTAGACTGGCACGTTGAAAAAGCCTAGAAATGCTCATATATAATGTGTTTTTTTTTAATTCAGAGATTTTTTGGCCTAGTGAGGTCATTAGGAGGTGACGAAGACCACCCTACAGTGACCAAGTTCAGCCAATTATTTAGGCTGCTTACTTTTACACACCTGTTGAAGTAGCTGTGAAAGGGAACTGTGAGACGGGAACTGATCGTGTCTTAATTAGTGCCTTCGAGAGCCTCGGAGAAAAGCGTCGCGACGCCCTCATCCAGGAAAAGGCTAGAAAGAACATATCTGGCAGGAGCTGATGGCGATACCTTTCAGGGACCTCTCCGATGCCTCCAACGACCACAGATACAGTGTTCCATCACCAGAAGAAACAGCCTTGTACTATTTGGCAAGCTATGTGGCTTTCAAAATGAAAAATAAAGCGCAATATGAACTCTGTGACGCAGTGTGACGCACTTGGCAGGCAGGACTCTCTGCCGCGTGAGGCTATGCTCATTATTGAGCGCGAGTATGTTAGTGGCAGTCTCGCCTACCCTTCCGAAAAGATGTTCGCCTGTGTAAGCGCGCTAGAGGGTGCTATAAAACAGGCCTGAAAGGGCGAGTTGTTCGGCGACCTGTTTAGGAACGTGCTGGATTCTCTTGTAAAAAAAGGCACGAATGGTGTTGGTTTACCAGAACATGCTGAGGTGTTCACATCTCAATTAATTTACTTTTATTTAGTGACGCGCATTCACTTCTTTGCGCGAGCAAAGTGCTTGGAAAATAGTAGCGCCGTTCGAGCTCAAAAAGAGCGAAAGTAGGCGAACATTGTCTCAGAAATTACTTGACAGCAAATGTGTCAACAACGATGTTTAGTTGATTTGAGAATAATATTTTTTCTATTTAAATGCCAAGGGCCTTGAATTACTCTTGCATTTCGCCTACACCGGTATCGAACTCGCGGCTTTCGGGAAAGCAGCCGCGGGCCGTAGCCACCGAGACAGCGGCGGGCTTTATTTGCACCCGTATTGCTGTAATAAAACGTAAAAGTAATTTTGCGCGAAATGCGAGACACAACAGCCAGTCGCGAAAGCCTGTTCGGCGGATAATCCGAATCTATTGGTGGTGGTGAAAAACATTTATGGGAAATTAAGTTTTTTAGCAAGGATAGGCTCATCTCACGAGAAGCAGAATCGAAGCATGCATGCATTTCGTCATTGCCCGTACAAAACGGCCGCTTGTGACACGGCTCAGAATACCGCTCTTGAGTTCGCAAACGCGCTAAGCATACATATGTTATGAAATACCTCTTGGCAAAAGCCGGAAACAAAAAAACAGCAGTCGCGCAGCGATGATTCGAGTGCTCGTGCAAAACGCTGCACGCTAGCAGACGACTCTCGCTCTCCTAGCTCAACCCGCGATTGCAGCGCCGCGGTGGCGGGGACGGCGACCGGCCGCCTGCTCCCTACGGGCGCTGCGAGGAGTTATGGAACTAAAAAAGTAGCCGACGTCCGAGTGCAGAGGAGGGGGGACATGTCTTAGCGCACGCAAGGCTTCCCCCTCTTCCCCCGGTTAACAGTCGAAACGACTCGCATGCTCTAGAGAAATCGACGTGGATGACTCATTCCTTCGGCGCACGCCGGGGCGGTGGAGAGAGAGGCACGCGCTCGGCGGGGGCTTTCCCTCTCTCCCGTTGGGCTTGCGCCGGCGAGACGCCGTGCGCGCGGCGGTTTTTCTTTGTTTCTAAAATGCGCCGAATTTTGTGACACTGCCCCTTACTTTAAGAATATTGTGTAACAATATTCACAAAACACAAAATTCGCGCGCACATGCATGCGCTCACAAAGTCAGTGGTGAATGCCAAAATACATACATCAATACCTTGATGCTTTAACATACATAACACAGTGCAATAGACAGATTGCACTCCAAAACTTCCCAACACTTCAAAACACGCCGCGTTTCGGCGGTACAATTCGCGCGCACAT
The DNA here is from genome assembly GCF_055824585.1 of Amblyomma mixtum. Classification (NCBI taxonomy): domain Eukaryota; kingdom Metazoa; phylum Arthropoda; class Arachnida; order Ixodida; family Ixodidae; genus Amblyomma; species Amblyomma mixtum. The sequence goes on along the minus strand of NC_143018.1, from coordinate 133,094,503 downwards.
GCATGCGCTCACAAACCACATGCGAAAATACATACATCAATGCCATGATGTTTTCACATGCACAGCACAGTACAATGTTGAGAATGCACATAAAAACACGCCGCGATTGGGCAGTACATTAACACAAGGCTACAAACATGGAGCACGCAAATACAAGGCACACTTTCACCTACACTTCCAAGTTTGGCCTACAGAGTAGGTTAGGGACAGGACTGTTCCCCTCAAGCTTTTGGTCGTGCTTTTGATTCTCTTGCGCACGCGGCTCCGTGTTTTCTTCCTGTCTCGGGTTCGACTCTCCTTCCGCCTCATTCTGAAGCTTCTCTTCCGAACGCTGTTTTGGCCCAGCTTCCTATTCGTACCGCTCTCTGCGCATCGGTTCATGCTTCGAACCCTTCCCCTTTTCCTGTGGTTAGCGCGTCTGTTGCGAACAAATTTAACGCCAGTTCGCTCATGACGGCTCCAGTTCTTGTGTTCTCCTTCGCGGCGCGCGCTTTTCTGTTTGCGTTTGCGCCTCCAGACTGAGTCTTTGCTGATCGTTGGGCTTGTTCGTAGCAGCTTCTTTCTCACTTTGCTACGATGTTCGTGTAGCTCGCTTGCATTCGACGCGGCTGTCTTCAGCTTGGTTCTGTTTCTTCCCGTTTTCTTCCCAAATTTTCTCCAGGGCTTCTGCTTTTCGGCTTCACCTGCTTGGGTGATGTCCGACTCATTTCTCTTTCTTTTTTCCTTCTTCCAAGTTTCCAAGTCTCCTTTTGGTCAAGCCCGGTTCACTGCCAATTGCGTCATCCGAGTTCTTCTCTCGCGATGGAGCTACTGGTCCAGCTTTCTTTTGTTCTTCGAGGACTGCGCTTTCTTCTTCCAAGTCCTTCTTCCTTTTCTTCTTTTTGCCTACTCTTCGAGCGCAATGCTCAGAGCTCGGCTCAGGAGTCATTGGAGAATCGTTCTCACTTATGAATTCTCCTTTGTTGTCAACTCCTAGCTTCAGTTGGTCACATTCAGTGCAGCCATAAACAGACCTTTGCCCAGTCTGTTCGTTTCCTTCCACTGCACATTCTCCTTCGCCAGTGGCAAAAATTTCTTCGCCTTTTTCATAGGCACAAATTTCGTCACCTTCCTCATCGGGAAAGCGCTCCTCGCTGCTCGAGGGTTCACTCGGAACGGCTTCCGGGTCTTCACTGAGTGCGCTCTCTTCAGGTATTACCACGTCTAAGCTTTCACACTCAGTGCCATTTAACCACTCCTTCTCGTGGTGGGCACTGCTGGACTCAGAGGTGTAGCACTCGGACTCCTCCATAGAGATCCCAACTGCCTCTTCGTCCTCAGGCGGCAGCTCTAGGGTCCCCTCGGACAGCAGCGTCAGGTCGGCCTTTACTTCAGTGCGTACTACCTGAGCAGTAGCTACACTTTCAACTTGCTGAGGAAGCGACACTCCGGTCTGTCCTTCCCTCTCTGTGATTTCAGCTGCAGGAACAGGCTGTTCCACAACCTCACTCTCACTAGTGGAGCTAGTTACAACCTCTTCCCTGGTTGTCAACAAATTAGACTCGTTAGTCTTCCACCCGGCCTCTTCGGGGTTAGGCTCCGCTGGATCCTTGACGTTCCTCAAACGCCGAATTTCAGCAATCTTCCTCTGAATGATTGCCATCTCTCTTTCAAAAGCCCTTTCAGCCGCTTCTTCTCGCTTTTTCCGTTCTTTTTCTTCTTCTTCATGTTTCTTTTTCCTGTCTTTCTCAGCGGCTTCTCTACCGCGCTATCTTTCTTGTTGTTTCTGCCATTCTCTCTCTCGTTCCACAGAGAGCTTCTCCGCCTCTTCTTGTCTCTTCTGACATTCTCTCTCTTTCTCTTCCTGTCTCCTTTGCCATTCTCTTTCTCTCTCCCTATCTTTTTCAGCTCTGTCTCTCTCCTGGTCCACCCATTCTCGAAGTTCGGCGCCGGTCATCCCCATCTGGAGGCCGACCTCTATTAGCTCCTTTAGCTCCTTGAATCTCATATCTGGAGACCGAACTCTACATTCAAGACAATGGATACCTCTAAACGGTGAACATCAGTAACCGCTTCGGAGCGGCACCTCACAATATCGCTCTGCTGCTACCACTCGTTTACGACCTTTTCGTAAACTCCATCGGACTCTTTCTCCGTTCTCTGTGCTTGCAAACACCAAACGTCCTGTCGCGGACGCCAGAATATATTGTCACCCAGACTTCGCGCACTTTTACGTGGGAAGCTCCCAGACACCCTTAGAGCGTGTGGGGGTAGCAGTCTCGGACTCAAAGGAGATGCCCTCGAGTCAGCGTGGCAAACTCAACGGAGACCAGCTACCAAGTGACAAGAGGTTTTTGGGCGTTCAATGCCCAGCTTTCGCTGGTCGCAAGCCAGAGAATGGGTCGGAGCCAAAGGTTCACAAACAATAACAAAGTTTATACAGCAATTGAGACGATACAGAGGATTTCACAATCACTCGTACGAACACATACCAAGTGATTAACAAACAATGCAATTCGTGCAAAGTTAAACTCGAGAGAGAGTACAATACAAAGGCAATATTGCACCTAAAGTGCACTAACACAAGAGAGAGAGGTAAACAAGCAAAACACAATTTGTTCACCGGGCACTGCGGCAGTCCGACGACCAGAGTTCCATGACGATGCCGTCCCGCAGACTGGCGACCGTTACCTCGTTGGTCCGATGCTGGCTGAGTGGTGTTTTCTCGGGAGTCGAACGGGCGCGCTTCGATGAAGCTTAAACGGCGGTCCGGACTGACTGATAGCTGTCAGCGTCCTTCGTTTATAGGCTCGCTCTCACGTCTGTTTGTTGTATGCGCCAAAGTAGGCGCGCACATACAGCAGTATCTCCTGTGTAGTTTCCCTTCCTTTCTCTCGCCGGCCGCGCGTCCTCATTGGTTAAAGTCAGGAGTCGTTTCGCGAAGGTTCCAGCGTGTTCTAGCGTGGCGCCGTCGTGGCGGCGTAGCCGACGTCCGAGTGCAGAGGAGGGGGGACATGTCTTAGCGCACGTAAGGCTTCCCCCTCTTCCCCCGGTTAACAGTCGAAACGACTCGCATGCTCTAGAGAAATCGACGTGGATGACTCATTCCTTCGGCGCACGCCGGGGCGGTGGAGAGAGGCACGCGTTCGGCGGGGGCTTTCCTTCTCTCCCGTTGGGCTCGCGCCGGCGAGACGCCGTGCGCGCGGCGGTTTTTCTTTGTTTGTTTCTAAAATGCGCCGAATTTTGTGACAGCGGCCCGTAGGAAGGCCCGCATGAACTCCAGGAGCCGGCCGGTGACGCCCAGGCGGCAGTTGTCCTCGTCAATGATGCCTTGTGGTAGGGTGTCAAAGGCCGCCTGGACGTCCAGCAGGACCAGCATGACGGCGTCCCCGTTCGGTCGTGCATCCTCCAGGGTGGAGACCAGGTCAGCTATGGAGTCCGCTGTGCACCTGCCCCGCCTGAAACCCATCAGCTGCTCTGGGAGGAAGCCAGTTACTTGGGATATCCAGGTGAGGCGGGTCAGGACTAGAGATGTGAAGGCCTGAAAAAAACACTGCAATTTTGGAAAAAAAACGGTTTTTTCGTTTTTTTCAGACGACGAAAAATGGAAAGAAACATCGAAAATTTCACAATGCAATTTCAAGGTTTTATAATTGCTTGCTTTTAGTTTAGACTTTTGATTTTGCTTTGAAAATCATTACAATGTGCATAGTTGAACGATTCGAGAGCAGTCGTCATCGCCTGTGCCAGGTAGTGCTTTTAAAACGTTCTTGCTGCGAGTACGTGGGTTGAAGGCCAGGTCACATATAAGATCCAGGCTTGAATTAAAAACATACTAATACTTGAACTCACGGCTCAAGTAAAACAAAATGGCTGCAAATTCTACAGCGTGGCACACATCGCATAAATAACATAGGCTGCTGTGTACGTAAGCGGTTTTAGCCAAATACAAGCCTAGCTTCTTGATTTCAAACGTAGCAGAGTAGAGGTCATCCGCAGGAATTTGATCCAAGACAGGGGTCTGGGACTCAGCGATGCACGTGGCCCCATCTGCCTGATGGCAAGGCCTTTGCACCAACCAGCCGCTAACTGGTCTGGCTTGCCGACTGCTGCCGATACCACAATCAACTGCCAGCTGCGAACGAAACTGGTCACGTTTCGGGAACGTGCCAACAAGGGTTCGCAACAGGCTTTCAGGGGAACGCGTTCGAAAGGTTGTGTGTGTGCAGTCGAACCTAGCTGTGGACATAACTTCAGGCCATGCTGCTGCGCGTAGTGCCGCATCCAGCGACAGTGACTCTGAGTCCGATATGGAGTGACTTATAGATCAGTTTTCATGTTCCCTTTCTCGGTGCAATAGAACAAGGAGTTCGTTCCACAAATATGATATTTATATCTCCATATTCGCCTGAAGTGCAAATCATTATTTATCTTCTCGGTGCAATAGAACAAGAAGTTCGTTTCACAATACGACATCTATAACTGCATATTCGACTGAACTTCGGAGAATTATTATTGATCGTCGTGCTGTTGCAAATAAATCTGTTTTTGATACGTTTTGCAAAATTTCCAATTTTTCATGAAAAAAACCCGAAAAGAATGGGTTTTTTCACGCCTTTCAAAATTTCTTGAAATTTTACATCTCTAGTCACGACGACTGCCTCCATGGATTTGCAGGCTGAGGAGGTGAGGGAGACCGGCTGGTAAGAGGATGGCAGGCGGGAGGGTTTCTTGGGTTTGAGGATGGGCACAAGTGCCGTCAGCCAGTCCTCGGGGAGGGTCGCGGAGTTCCAGATGGTATTGCGAAGCATCTGGTGTGTGATGCCGTCGACCCCCGGAGCGGTCCGTCATCGTGGGCAGTCCTGGACGGCCTGTAGCTCGTGGGCCGTGATGCTTGAGTTGCATTGGGCAGCTACCAGGGCCTGGATCTCAGCAGGGAGGGGGGGCCTGGACCGGAAGGAAAGGCTTCCGAAGGAGGTGGGGCCGGGTGGGCTGGGAGAGCAGAATTGGTCGGCCATCAGTTCTGCCAGGGTGTCAGTGCTGATAGCCCTGGAGATTGCGATGGCCAGGATGGGGTGCCTGGGGATACGCGGGTTCACCAGGGACCGCAGAAGGCGCCAGGCTTTGCCCGAGTGGCTGGACCTTTGGATCTCCGAGCATACCCCTGTCCAGCTCTCCCGGTGGCGACGTCTGGCATGCCTCCGGCAGGCAGCGTAGATGCGGCGGTAGGCAGTCGAGTCTGCAGGCAGGCGGGTCCTCATTGTGATCCGCTCCTGGCGCCTCCTGTTTGCCCTGAGGTTCAGGAGGCGGAGGTCAGGAACAGGAGAGCCAGCCGGGACCTTGGTGATGGTCAGGGCCTGCCGGGCACAGGCCGCCACGTGGTCCAGGAAGTCCCCGTTTGCGGGGATCTCCTTGCAAAGGGAGCGGAATTCTTGCCAACGGACCACCGCATACGACTTGTCCTGCTGGGACCACCTGGGGGCTGGTCTGAGGAAGAGGGGAAAGTGGTCCGACCCCCAGGTGTCGTCCGCATTTTGGTAGTCATACCGGACCCCTGGTGACGTGAACGCCAGGTCCAGGGTGGAGCACGGCCCTGGACGGAGGACGGAGCTCTCTCAGGACGGCCCTTCGGTCGTCAAGGCTGGCCGTCTGTCGGAGTGCTGTCGCTCTTTGGCTTTGCTGCCGTCGAGTGGGGCAAGTCGGGTCCAAGGCACTGTGCCCGCCCCCGCAGTGGTGGCAGGTAGGAGCCTCAGCCGTGCAAACTGAGCGGTAGTGGTGTCCGCTGCACGCAACACAGCGGGGGGGGGGGGGGGGCGGCTGCAGGTTGCCGCAGCGTGATTGTACCCCCCGCATAGCGGGCACTGCAGAGGGCGGGTTGTCAGTGGCTGGACCTGGAACCTCATGCCTGCTATTAGGACCTCCTCGGGGGGTGGGACCTTGAAGCGCACGGCCACCGCACAGGGGCTCCGCTTGATCCCCTTGATTTCTACCGTGGACTCGATGGAGTCGGCGATGGTGACGGCGTCCACTTCCCTGCTAACGCCGTGGACGATGCCGATGTAGCCGTCGGCTGGCCTTTCCTCGAAGGCCACCACTGGGTTGGATAGGAGGGACTTCTGGTCGAGAAGGTGGAGTCGAGCCTCCTTTGTCAGGACGTCTGCGGAGATGAGATTGCGGCGCCGGTTGATGCGGACCTCGCAGACGCCTGGCATGGAGTAGAGGAGGGCACTCCAGTCCTCCTTGACCGCGGCCTGGAGCGTTGTCGGCCGTCGGGGCTGAAACAGGACGGTGGTGAGGTGGGTGTTGCGGATGGCCGTGCGCTTGCTTTTGCGGCAGACCGGGATCCATCCTGACAGGTCCTCCGCCTCTGGAGATGATGTGAAGGGTTGGGGACCTTGTAGTGTGGCTTCTGGGGAGCTGGTGTTTGTGCTTGGGGCCGGGTGTCCCTGGGCTCGTCCTCCTGGTTGGAGGGCTGGGTTGGAGCTGGGTGGGAGATTGTGGAGGGCTCCGTGGGTACCACCATGGTTCCAGCAGGGGCAGGTGTGTAAGCGGGCATCGGAGGTTTGTCAGTTGGAGTCCCTTTAGGGTGGGGCACTGAGCAGGCAGCCTGGAGCAGAGCCTGCAGGGCTGGGGCCTTTTCGTAGGTTGCTTCAGGTGAGGGGACGGCCTGGTTGTTGTCCGGGCTAGGAGCGGTGGACGGGGGCCCCTGACGGGAGGGTTCTCTTGGTCCACGGTCCCTTTGAGCCCGCTTGGTGGTGCGTGGGTTGGGGGGGGGGGCAGTGGTCTTTAGGAACTGGGTTCGGGACCGAGTGATGGCCGGGGATGTCAGGGCCGTTGTGGGCTTCTTAGATCCTTTGGAAGAGGTGCCAGGAGGAGCAGCCTGTGGCTGCTGAAGTGCCCTGGACGCTTGAAGAGAAGAGTGTTGGTGCGAGTGTTGGTGTGAGTTGGTGTGTGTGTGTGTGTCCGTCCGTGTGTGTCCGTGCTGGTGCCTGTGTGGGAAAGAGTGCGCCTCCACTCCTGCGGACACTTTTTGGTACCAAGCGGCCGTCCCCCTTCGTGACACCCCTGCCGCCGCGCTCTCCCAGGCCAGCGACAGTCCCTACGGGTGCGTGCATGCGTCTTGCCCGTACCACCCCGGCTGGCTGTGTATACATAGAGAGCAAGTCCCCCTCCTCAAGTCATGGAGGAGAAAACCTCCAAGTCCCCTCCAGACCCTGCTGGACATACTGAAGCAGTCCCATCCCCCCAGGGCGAGGCCGAGCTCGTAAACCGTGGCCGGGGCCTCCTTAAGGGCACAAGCCAGCGCAGGGCAACCAGCCTGGACTGCGACCCCAAGTTTGTTCTCCGCCACCGCCTCCGAGTCGACCTCCTCCTGGCTGAATGGAGAAGGGGTGAACACCTACTGGCTGCACCTGCCATTCCCCCTCATCAGCGAAGTTCTCTCAAATAGACACATTTAGTTGTGTACCTTGTTACCGTTAGAGGAATACCGGAAGCCCGCCTACCGCCGGTGAGCAGGTGCTGATTGGTCCCGATGCTGCAGGCGCGCGCGTAGCTGCCGTTTACGCGGTGCCTTCTGGCGACATCAAGGAGATTTGCGCATGCATTGGGTGCGCCTCAGTGATTTGTGGCTTCTCGTGTCCTAGTGTTGCTAGAACCATTGGTTCTAGCAATACTAGGAACCATTGCTAGAGCCATTAGGAACCATTAGGAAATAGGAACCTTGCTAGAACCAATGGTTCTAGCAACACTGTTTTGTCCTCTGACGTCATCACGCTTGTACTTGCGAGTTTGACCTGTGGTGGCGATACCTGTATTTCGGTTCTTGCTCTTTTCTACGTTACGAGAGCATTGTTGTCAGTGTGTGTGGCGTTTTTGTAATTAGGAGCTGGTATTCTGTCGATACAAGCCAACTTCAATTTCTCCTCAGTCTCCTTTTAACAGAAGCCAAATGAACATCCCCAACAACGTAAACATGCCAAAAACGGCCAGGGCGATCAATACAGCTAGCCCCAGCATCCTGGACCACTGTCTCCTCTACCCGAAGCAGAACTCGTGAATGTCTTCTTCAAAGCTGGCGCCCGTTGCCTACCCGGGCACACCTCGCCTTCGCGAAGCGAAAGAAGCACCGGTTTCCTTTGAGACACGTATTGGTGGCGGTACAAATTCGCTTGTGGCAGCCTCCACGTCTAACCAAAGCATTAAAAGCAACAAGATGGACATCCCCAGCAACGTAAACGTGCTCAAAAACGGCCAGGACTGTCAGAAGAGGTAGGACCAGCATCACTGGCCGTTATCTCCTCTCCTCGAAGGACTCGTCACTGTCTTCAATCAGCTTCAAAGGTGTCTACCGTTGCCCACGTGGGCACACCCCGCCTTCGCGAAGCAGAAGTAGCACCGGTTACCGTTGAGACACGTACTTGTGGCGGTACAAATTCGCTTGTGGCTGCCTCATTCTAAGGGCCTACTTCCAAGACCACCCGCAGAAAGGTGGTGGCAGAGGACTGTCCCCCACCAAAGCTTCAACAGAAACAAGATGGACATCCCCAACAACGTAAACGCGCTCAAAAACGGCCAGGAAGGTCAGAAGAGGGAGGACCAGCTTCACTGGCCATTATCTCCACTCCTGGAGGCAGGATTCGTCACTGCCTTCTGTTCCCCGCAGGGGCGTCTGATTCATGCAGACGTTGGTGAGTTGCGCCACCACGGACCCGAGCACCCGCGCTTAGCCGTGCGTGGCATCGCCGTGTCCGAGGAAAAGGGGATCCTGGTGGTTGAGCCAGTGCCGAGCGTTCGGACCTTTAAGGCCCCTCGGCGGAGGCAACACACCAAGAGTGACAATTTGTACTTTGCTGCACGTGTGTGTTATGACTGCCAAATTTTTACTGGAGAGCTCGTGCTTCTTTTTCACAGTATATGAGACTTGCAGGCATGATATCAGTTGTGTGATGAGCAGATAGATATTGCTAAGTGGTTATTGTGATACGAATTCTCTCCTCAAAACAAAATTTGTCATCCTAAATGAAAAGGCCGCCGCGGTGGCTCAGCGGTTATGGTGCTCGGCTGCTGACCCGAAAGACGCGGGTTCGATCCAGGCCGCGGCGGCTGGAATTTCTTTGGAGGAGAAATTCTAGAGGCCCGTGTACTGTGCGATGTCAGTGCACGTTAAAGAACCCCAGGTGGTCGAAATTTCCGGAGCCCTCCACTACGGCGTCTCTCATAGCCTTAGTCGCTTTGGGACGTTAAACTCCATAAACCAACCAACCAACCTAAATGAAAAGCATTTTTTTTTGTTTGCGCTGACGAGCACGAGGAAAACAGCTTCAAGTTCATCGCATCAATGCACATATAATACAGTAGTACATACACGGTTTTGCACAAACTTGGGCAACTGACCGCTTCAAGCTTTAAGTGCTAGAGCGTTACAAAAGACGTCAACGTCAAGCTCCGCCACATACAGTGGTTTATACGAGCACAATGTCATGCACAGTGCTGCCTACATTCGGGTGTGATGTCAGAGCTGCCTTAACAGCACACGACGGTAGATACAGAAATAAAGAGTTAACTGCGCGAAAGGGTTAGGACACCAGGGTGGCACATTCACGACACTTAGAAGCGCGGACTGACAAAGTTGTCACTCTTCTGTGTAGTGAATGTGTCTCCCTGGTGTCCTAACCCTTTCCCGCAGTTAACTCTTTATTTCAGAAATGAACCAACTAGCCCGGCATATCCTCTTGCAACATATTTTTGGTAGATACACTACGAGTACTATTTTGAAAGCTTGCATAAATCCTCTCCTTAATACTAGAGATGTAGTTGGCGTGGTGCGTTTCCTAAAAATGTCCGCGAACGGTGCGTTATTTTAGCATGAATCTTAGGGAGAATTGTTCTTCGCTGCGACCAACAACCTGGCATGCTTAAACCGTCGCACGAAAATAATGCGGACGGAGGAAGCGGGAAAACAAAAATGATTTTCTCTAACGAAATACCTTGTATCAGTTTTATTTGCAGAGCTGGTGTGCTTTCCCGACTAGCCCGACGGAAGTTGTGTTCTGGGCTCATTCGAACACAACGACCAGCATGAAAAGGCGGTGAACACTACCAGCAATGCACCCTATCACCTGTATTCACTTATTAAGCAGAACTCGTTCGGGCGACAGGCACGAGTATTGAAAAGAGATGTGTTCAGCTGCGCCTTTTGCGCCTACGTTTCAGCGTACTTTGCCGATGTTACGAGACACATGCACACTGAGACAGAAGGAGAGCCATTTAAATGCTCTAAGGGCCCTGAGGTGTTTGCGATGTGCGAGGCTAAGAAATATATGCTATGCCACTCAGGAGGCCGACTACATGAGTGTCTCCTGTGCCCTTTTACAACTGACGACTCTGCAACGTTAACTGCGCACAAGCATATACACATGCTAAAGAAAGGCCTTTCAGTGGCAATACGCCTGCTTTTACACCTGCAGAGTCTCGATGTGTCACAACACACGATAGTATGCACACTGGCGAAGCCACTTCAATCGCGATTTGTCTTCTTTTACACCTGGGGAGTCTGAAAGTGTCACTCCACATGATAGTATGCTCATTGGCGAAAGCAACTTAAATCGTGACACGTGTCCTACACATGCAGTCTGGATGTGGGACAACACACGATAGTATGCCCACTGGCGAAAGCTTCTTCAATCGGGACACGTCTACTTCTACACCTGAAGAGCCTAGATGTGTCACTACACACGATAGTACGCACACTGGTGATATCCCTTTCAATCGCGACGCGTGTCCCTCTACAGCAGCGGAGTCTAGAAATGTCACTCCACATTTTAGTAGCGCACATTCAGAACTGCTCATTCTGAAAATCTAGCTGTGCACAAGCGAATGCATACTGGCGAGAAGAACTTCATTTGCAACGTGTGCCCTTTTGCAGCTGCCAACTCCGGCAACCTCACTCGACATAAGCGTATACACAGGGGTGAAAAACCGTTCAAGTGCGACACGCACTCTTTTTGACGGCAAACCCTTGCAACTCAACAGCGCACAAGCGGACGCACACAACGAAAAGACCCTTCTTTTGCGGCTGCGAAATTTAATACACTCGCTCGACACAATCTAACACACACCGGCAACAGACGCTTCAAATGCGACATTTGTCCTTATGCAACGTCGCGGCCAGTTAGTTTAAACCGCCATAGGCTGACGCATGCTAGCGAGGAGGGCTATCGCTATAACCTGGGCTCATTCACGTGTTCAGGTAAGCATAGCCTCAGAGACCACCTGTACGGTCACGGGCAGCGAAATATTCAGGCAGGCGTGCCGATGTCAGCAATATGGGCCTGTCGCTGGTGTACAATCCGGTGCGCCTTACCACATAATATTAGCGTGCTCAATTAAGCGTGCTCAGTTAACCGTCACACGAGACGTATTTTTCTTGAAGTTTGACTGACACCGAAAACTAACGACGACTTTCTTAATGTAGGGAGATAAATGCAAGATTTCGCAGGTTTTATTCCTTATTCAGTGTTGCGCGCGGGTACACGGTTTTGTTAATAAGTCACATTTTAGAGTTGTACTCGGCATCACTGCTTCGGCATTTGTCTGAAAATCAGTTTCGGCTGCTGACCCGAAAGACGCGGGTTCGATCCCGGCAGCGGCAGTAGGATTTTTTTGTAGAAGAAATTCTAGAGGCCCGTGTACGGTGCGATGTCAGTGCACGTTGAAGAACCCCAGGTGGTCGAAATTTCCGGAGTCCTTCACTACGGCGTCCCTCATAGCCTAAGTTGCTTCGGGACGTTAAACCCCAATAAACCAAACTAAACCAACCAAAGTTTGTATACTGACGGAGCTGTGTCACAAACATTGCGGAGGGCACTCAAGTCTACTTGTGTGCTATGAATGCGAAAGCATCGTTTCTGTATTTTCATCTCTTTTTAATTTTATTTACGTTCTTATTATGTTATCTTCCTTTTTAGTGACACACCTACTCATTAGCATACTGTCGTAAGGCAACGCATGCACTACGTTCGCCTATGCTCTTGAAGAAGCGACGTGGTTTTACGGCCTGTGGTTTTATATGCTCGCCTCGCAAACTGGAAGACCTTGGATCAATTCCCCGCACCTTGGAAAGATATTTTCTTTTCTTTGATATTTCCCCGCAGGGGGACGTCTGCAGCATGCAGACGTTGGTGACTGGCGACACCACGGGGTATCCCGAGCATCGGCAGGGACATCCCCGCAGGGGGATGATGGTGAGCATGCGTCACCACGGACCCCAGCATCCGCGCTTAGCCGTGCGTGGCATCGCCGTGTCCGGCGAAAAGGGGATCCTGGTGGTTGAGCCGATGCCGAGCGTTTGGACCCTTAAGGCCCCTCGGCGGAGGCAACACACCACTTTGGCCCCAGCTTCCTGTAGACGGCACCTCCGGCCTGTCCCAACCGGAGGAAATCGGCAGTCGCATTTTCCTGTCCGCCCCTCTATCTTTCGCTTTCCTATTTCCTTTCTTACAACTTTCCTGTATCACCCTCTCTTCTTCGTTTTTCCTCTTTTTCCTGGCGGCGAGGGTTAACCGTGTGTGACCAACTACCCTGAGTTGAGTCATATTAGCTTACAGTATATGTGTACAGCTGGCGTGGGCAGGACTTTCTTTCAAGTTCCTGTCACGTCCCCTTGTTGGACTCCATGCTGGGCGGCTGGCACCATGACCGAAAAACATCAGTTTTTTTATGGCTCCCCCTTTCCAAACCTGATCGCTCCCTCAAAAGAGGGCGGAACGAAGCAGCAGACTTTCTGATGAAAAAGAAACCAACTTTCACAAAGTTTCATGTTATACACAGTAACTGTGAAGAAAAGCATGTCCGAATCATATCCCCATTTCTTGTTACCAAATGCCTAACAGATACCTTAGGGCCTGGCTACAAGGTATCCAAAATGTCCAGCGGCGACCTACTCCTTGAACTATGCGAGAGCATCCAGTGCTCGAAACTTGCAAACATTGCTTCTATAGGGGACATCTCTGTCCCGTGACTCCCCACCGATCCCTCAACACAGTTAAAGGCGTTATCTCAGAGGCTGACTTTATCCACCTAACAGAAACTGAAATGCTTCAAGGACTATCCGAACAAAATGTAATTGACGTCCACAGGATCAAAATCCGCAAGGATAGTAAGGAAATAGACACCAAAAACATGGTCCTTACATTTAACACCAGCAGCTTGCCCGAAACAATTGAAGTAGGATACCTGAAAGTCAACGTAAGGCACTACATACCTTATCCCCGTCGCTGTTTCAATTGCCAGAAGTTTCGCCATGGCTCACAGAGCTGCCGCGGCCGCAAAACCTGCGCGAAATGCGCATGAAAGGACTACCAGTCTGAGGAATGCGACGCAGCACTACGCTGCGCAAACTACGAAGGCGACCACGCTGCGTACTCCAGGGCGTGTCCGTCCTGGAAAAAGAAAAAAGAAATGTTCACCATTAAGACCAAAGAAAACATTTCATTCAAAGAAGCCAGAAGGCGTTTTGCACTTAACAACACATTCTCCTTCACAGCAAAACCAAACTTCGCTGATGTGGTGCGCAGGGGCGTAGCACCACACAGCACTCCGGCACCTGCCGCGGCCACTTCCACCGCGCCTGTGGCAGGGCCATCCACGCCCCAGGCAGAGACAGCGAAGGCTGCTCTGCCAACTCCAAGCCAGGAAGTGCCGGCCCACGGGTCAGCATCCCGCAGGACGTCCCCCCGTCGGGGGAGGCCCGACACCAACACATCCGCTGCTTCGCGGTCCTCCAGCACCTATCGCGACGTAATGGATACAGCTCCTACTCCGCGTGCTTTGCAGCGGCGGACCGGCTCTCACGAGCGAAGAAAAGACAGAGGCCCGGTAACGGGCCCGGAACAGTAAATTCTTTCCGTTCCAATCAAACCCAAAAACACAAACATGGCATTTGTGGTTCAATGGAACTGTAGAGGAATGTTGAGGAACTGCAGTGCTATAACACATATTCTAGGGTCAGTGATGCATCTAGCTTGATGTCTTCAAGAGACCAATCTTGGTCCTCAACATTCAAATATCTTAAGACATTATAAAACATTTAAGCGTGATCGCGAGCTACAAATAGACTCTCGGGAGGCGTCGCAATCGTCATTCAAAGCGGAGTCCCGGCTCAAGAAATCGAACTGAAACGAAACCTTGAGGCAGTTGCGGTTAGCGTCATCAGCTACAAAATCATAACAATATGTTCTGTATATCTTCCCACACACATAACATTAACATGCCAAGATCTAGAAGGCCTGATCGATGAATTGCCGGAGCCATTTCTGGTAGTTGGCGATTTCAATGCTCACTCTCCGTTTTCGGGAAGCGAACGCTGTGACTCTAGAGGCCAAACAATCGAAGATACTTTCGAATAATGTCTGTCTTTTAAATACGGGAAAAGCCACATTTTGCTGCCCAAGCTCAGCAAAAATGAGCTTTCTCGATTTAGCTTTCGCATCACCATTACTTTCTAATGATTTTAAATGGGATGTTTTAAAAAGTGCCACTCTGGAAAAGGAATTTTCTGACCACCTCAGCACAGATGAAATTAATGAGAAATTTACTGAATGCATAATATCGGCCGCAACACTCTCTATACAACAAACAACAGGACTTGCACAAAAGAAACATAAAGTGTGGTGGACACAAGAATGCACATTAGCAAAAAAACAACAAAACAAAGCCTGGAGTGCTCTGCGTCGATATGCCACTGGAGAGAACTTACTTACCTTTAAGAAGGCAAAAGCCAGAGCGCGGTATGTGCGAAGAAATGCAGAGAAAACCTCTTGGCAGAAATAAGTCTCCTCAATAAATAGTTAAATAACATCAACGAAAATGTGGGAAAAAGTTCGTAAATTTACTGGTGACCCTTTCACACTTCCTCTCTTGACAGCACCCGGGACACAAACATCTTTAGAAGAACAGGCCAACATAATGGGCGATCATTTTGCTGAGATCTCAAGCTCATCCAACTACACAAACACATTTCAGAAACACAAAGCAATAACTGAAAAACAAAAATTCCCATCCGGAGGAGGTATACATGAGGATTACAACCAGCCTCTCACACTGCAAGAAATAAATAAGGTATTATATTCTGGAAAAAAGACAGCACCAGGACCAGACAACGTGCATTACGCTATGCTTGCCCATCTCTCCGAGGCTGCTGTAGAGGCACTGTTAAAATTCTTTATTAAATTCTGGATAACTGGAAATATACCTGACGAGTGGACAAAAGCAGTCATAATACCTTTTCTCAAACCCGGAAAACCACCAACAAGTCATAGCAGTTACAGACCAATAGCCCTCACCAGCTGCATTGCTAAATCTTTCGAAAGCGTAATAAACATTAGACTGATCATCGTACTTGAATCTCGGCAACTATTAGATACACACCAATGTGGGTTTAAAAAAGCATGCTCGACCACAGATCACCTTGCCCGCCTAGAAAACACCATCCGGGAGGCGTTCATCCACAAGCAGCACTGTATTGGGGTTTTCTTCGACTTGGAGAAGGCCTACAATACCACGTGGAAGTTCGGCATCCTCCGTGACCTTGCAGAGCTAGGTATCCGCGGCAGGATGCTGAACTGCTTGAACGACTTCCTGGCTAACCGCACATTCCGAGTCCGCCTAGGAGCAACTCTCTTAATCGCTTTCACCCAAGAGAACGGCGTACCCCGTGCGTGCATTCTAAGCCCGACACTCTTCATAATAAAAATGAATTCCTTAGCTAAAGAAATTCCCAAGTCCATAATTTATTCAGATTATGTAGATGACCTACAAATTGCGTGCTCGTCCTCCAGCATATCAACCTGTGAGAGACAAATACAAATCACACTAAATAAACTAGGTGCTTGGGCAGACAGAAATGGATTTAAATTTTCCCCTCAAAAAACAGTAGCTGTTCTTTTTTCATTGCGACGAGGCCTGCAGGTCGATCCCAATATACACATGAATCATACTGCGCTACCCATTAAACAAGCATACAAATTTTTAGGCCTAACTTTCGACAAGAAACTCACATTTCTACCACACATTATTAACCTTACAAAGAAAGTTTCTCAAACCCTCAATATCTTAAAAGTGCTCTCACGGAAACGGTGGGGGTCCGATAGAGCAAGCCTTTGACAAATATATCGCTCTCTGGTGCGCTCCAAGCTTGACTATGGGTGCATAGTATATGGTTCGGCAAGTGCATCCTACTTGAAAAGATTAGACCCCATTCATAATATTGATTTACGCCTATCATCTGGAGCTTACAGAACATCACCAGTAGCCAGCCTATACGTTGAAATTAATGAGCCCGCTCTTGAGGAGCGAAGAATCGCACTTACATACACATATGTCTTAAAAATCCGTTCTCTTCCGAAACATCTCTGCCAGCCAATTGTCAAGAAGGGCCCATCTAAAAGATTATTCATCAACAAACAACATTCTATCAGACCATTACTATTGCGCTTTGAAGACAAATGTGAAGAGCTAACAGTAATAGACTGCTTGCCGAATATTGCACAAAGGAATGAATATTTGCCACCATGGTACAGCCTGCCTTGAGTATGTGACTTCACAATGACACATTTAGACAAAAAGCAAACGCCAAACGAGTACATATTACAGGAATTCTTTGCACTGCAAGAAAAGTGTGACACTTACATTGAATTTTATACCGATGGCTCAAAAACAGAGTCACATTGGAAGTGCAGTAATCCAAGAAAATACTAAACAGATAATGTGACTACCAGTATGCGCATCAGGTTTTACTGCTGAGTGTTATGCCGTCTTTGTAGCTGTAGAAAAAATAGTAAGAGAGAGCATCAAAAACAGCATCATTTACACCGATTCGCTCAGGATGCTCAAAGCACTGCAACCCAGGAATGCTGATGAACCCATAATAGGAAGCATCATACATAATATAGTTAAAATCACAAAACATAAGCATAACATTAAATTCTGCTCGGTTCCTAGCCATGTTGGAATTGTGGGCAATGAGAAAGCAGATGTATGCGCTGCACAAGCCCGGAATGGTCAAATAAAACAAGTGAGCATACCGCACAGGGATTGCTTAAAGTTTATCAACAGTAAACTCAGAAATAAGTGGCAGGCAGCATTACATTCTGTTAATGCAAATTACATTCTGTTAAGCCCATTTTAGGGGAATGGCAATCATGTAAGCATCAAGAACGTTTTACCAAAGTTATCTTATCTCGGCTCCGCATTGGACACACCCACCTCCCGCACAACTTTCTGCTAAACAAACAAAACAAACCTCTCTTTGAAATGTGCGGTGCTGAACTCACAGTGAACCCCATTTGAATTTCATGTATAAATCTAGAAGAACAAAGAAAGAAATATTTTACAACATTTTACAGGGAAAGCATCCCATTACACCCCGTGTTACTTTTAGGTGATCGAGCACTGGTTCACATCTCATGTATTTTTAGGTTTCTCAAGGAAGCCAGCATCTTAAACAAACTCTAAGTATAGAAAGCTTCGCCTTTAACAAAAACTCTAACCTTGTGTTTGGCGCATCATAGCCTCAGTTGCTTTTGCGCCATTAAAATCAATATTACTACTACTACTTTTCTTTGATATTACGGTGACGTCATCAGGTATTTTTGGGAGATCGCAGACGCCGCATTTGTTTCTCGATGAGCCATGTAATCGTATTCGCATAGGATATTCTCATTGATATATTCGCATTGATTTCCTGCAGACAAAAGCTGGCTAGGCCGCTGAGCGCACGGTCCGCTTCTCGGGGTGCGTCACTTAGTGTACAGGATTCATGACCGCTACAGATGTAAGGAACGTCGGTAGGCAGCGCTCGCTACCAAATACTTGCTTACAGTGAGAGTGAGAAAGTCGGGCTTCGGACGTTCTCCATATTGCAATAAAATTACCACAGCAGTTACCAAATTACCACGGCCTCGTGCCTTGATTAGGCCTCCGTTGTCTGTTCTTTTATCTGTGCTGCTCATGTGCGCTTAGGCATTTAAATAAAGAACAGATTGCTCAGTCCATGTCTCAAGAATGTGTCACAAGGAAATCCTCAAACCGCTTGACAATGGTTGGGTATGAAGCCTAGTTCTCAAAACTTGCTTTTTCTCACTTCGCATATCGAGCACATGCATCTGCTAGCTTATGCGGTGAGCCAGTTGAGAGTGTAGAAGCGAAGCCCTGTTGAAGCTAAACGAAGAACACCGCAATAAGGCAGGTTGACCATAATTCTTGTTGCGTAGCTGGCATTGCTTGGGATAAAACCTTTCTTAAAGCGCTTCGAAGTAGACGTGAATAATCGATGCAGACATGCATCACCCGTGAGTCTTCGCAAAGACCCCGCCGTGTGAGTCACACGGGTAGGGTACTTAAAATGGGCCCTGGCGGATCTGCGTGGCGGGATTTGGGACGTTGCGAATGCCACGAGGAAAGGCCACCGAGGAAAAGGAGCCGTGGGACCGATTCTCAGGTGTGCTGGAATTCTATAGACTGTTTTGTACTGGGAATATGGCGCCGTCTAGTGTCTATGTTAGAAACGACCACTATGATTGCATGCGCAATGAAATGTGTTGCCATCTAGTGGCTATGCTGGAAACTACCGCCGTGCTGGCTTCGTGCTACACGCACTACTAAGACGCAGGTGGCGCCAATCGGCATGTCGGAGCTTCCACTTTAATTTTCTTTTTTCGTTATAAAATCGTGCAATGATTGAAAACGCTTTTCATTCCGCAGTGAGGCAGTCCGGTAAAAAACTGCCGGAAAATACTCTGATTATGGCGTCGCAAGAGCTTCAGCGTTGTGATGACGACTGACGTAGGTAAAAAAAAAATCGGAGGAGTTTGGCGGCACCCATGGGGTGAAAAACAGCGTGCGCGTAACGCTGGTTGTGACAGCGGTCGACGGACTTTGCGCAGGACAACTGTCAAGCAACTTTAGGAGATATTTTACTTAATTTGAGGGATGACTAGATTAACCAGCTCGGAATATTCTTGGAAGCTAGTGATGTCAGTCCCTTTTTTGCGACTGTCTCAGGTGAGTATGTTAGTCGTACTACATCTGTCGAGTAGGGCCAGTGCGTACGCACTCAGTTTACATTCCGAATTACTTCGGCGATCAGTTTGTTTTGTGAATGCTGAGCGGCTATACGACAAGCGACGTTCCGCCCTCTCCTTCACTCTACAAATATATGACATCTCGAGGGTACGAATAAACTGTCGCGCCGAATAACGGAAATCTGCTTCTAGTCTACAAGCAGGGCATACAACTCTGTTTCTGCAGTTGTTCCATGTGACAGACTATGTGAAACAGTGAGATTCAGCACAGTGCTTTTGTAGACTAAATACTGTGGCACACTTTTAAAGAGTCGAAAAAGAGCTCCGAAGTCTTTCGTGCAGAACTTCTGGAAGGACACTATGCTTTCACAGGCAAAATACAAAACGAGGTCCGAGCATGTGTGCATAAAGCTTAACTCCTCTTATTTTTTTTGTCGGCATGAAGTCAGTTCTCAATTTACGTACGCCACCTCGTAATTTTGATCTGTGTGGAAGTTGCCTATATGCACAGCTGTTTTCTTTAGTGCGTAAATTCACGTGTGCGAACGAGTGGTTCTTTGTTTTTCAGATAGCCGCATGCACACGTACTATTGGCAGAAAAACAATATCAGGGTGTTTTCTCACACACAAAAAAGTGGTTGTAGCACTGCTTTGCAATCAAGTCCCACGAAACACAGAACATCTTATAAACATCCTTGAACAGCTCGAAATGGCTTCACATGTCTTGCGCTAGAATGAAACGTCTCATATACGTCGACGGCCAGATGTCTTTTGGAAACTTCAAGACGTCCGTTTAAGATATCCGCGGTTACTGAAACGTCTAACTCAAGACTATGTTACGAAGACGGGCCAATATGTTCAGGCGATTGGCAGAAAGCTGCCACCATTGATTAAACATGATATAGATCATGACAAGCATTTTTAACCTTCACGTTTTATTCCAAGCAATGAATGAAACATGCAAATGTGGCACATAAACTGTTAGATTTCAGTGCCCTACACCGATATTTGCACCTTTTTAAGAGAAGGCGCACCGGTGCAAAGTACGCGCTTTGTGCTCAAACTGACAGCGCATTTTGTCATAGTTACTCCGAGATCACGTTTATCACGGTCCACATCGAGTACAACTAGCCCACCACTTGTAAAGGTGCACTAAAGTTACGCAAATCATGAAATTTGTTTCCTGTTGCGAACGCCTCTTCGTTCGGCCTCGGTTGGCCACGAGCAAAGAATGTTGCCGTCGCGCCATCGCCGCTTTCTTCCATGCTGTCCTCGCCATGTTGGCGCAGTCCGCTCGAGGCTCGCGCGCATTCTTCCCTTCGCCACGGCCGGTCTCAAGAGGAGCGCCTGAACGCCTCAGCTTGCTGCTTTGTGTCGCTCCGCTCGGTGGTGATAGTCTACAGTCTGTCTACGTGAATTTAACTGTTTAAAGTAAAAATAAACCTTTTTGCAAGTTATAAATGCTTAGCGTGACATAAAAGTATGAGATGCAATTTGTGATTATTTTTATGTTGCTGCTTTGTTTATTTTGCATTTTTGGAATGTAGTACTTCGTCTGGCCATTTGGCGTTGCGGTCGCTAGCGGTCGCTTGCTACGCGCACTAAGTGGACGCTCACAACGTTTCTCTGCCTTCATTGTCTCGCGCTTGTAGGCACTTCGTTTCACGCTGCTGTTTGCAGTTTTCCCGCGATGCCTTTTACTACCAGGACTGCGCTGAAAGGTGCACCTCGTTTTCAGCAAAAGTAAGTCGCCTTCTAATTCTTTCGTCTGTTGAAAGCGTCAACCTTTCTGCGGCTAAGTTGGCAATGTGCCTCATTCAACCGTCTGCTGTGCGTCCCTCCTTTGGTTTGCAAATGACAAAGCTGTCTCAGCCAGTGTTCTCATACCAAAGTGAATGAATGAATGAATGAATGAATGAATGAATGAATGAATGAATGAATGAATGAATGAATGAATGAATGAATGAATGAATGAATGAATGAATGAATGAATGAATGTTTATTTCGCTTTTTGCCATTACAGAAAGCGTGGGTGACGAAATAAAAGCGGTTTACAATAACCGCTTGACGGGCTTTGTCACCCGAAAAAGTCGACGATGACAGCAGCGGCAGTTCTTGCGGCATACAAATAACAATTCACACATCAAACAAAATAGATTTTGCTTTAATGCAGGTAGGGGGTTAGATATGTTAAACAATGACAAGGAAAGAAAAAAAAACGGTCGACATATGTATTTCAGTACTAATACAACCTAATCAATAAAAGTTTCACGAAGTCCACGAAAAGACATTGTGTTTATATTGTTATAAAGAGAAGAGTTCAAACATCTTGGTAGTATATATTTCAGCATAGCAAAACCATAGTTTGTTCTACATCTGGGTACCGAAAACATTTCAGCGTTTCTAGTGGTATACGGCATGTTGTGTACCAGCTGCACAATACGGGACAAAAAGGGGTCATCTCTTGCAGTCTGCTTTTTATAAAAACAGGCAAACCTGTACTCAAACAACCTAGGAACTGGAATTATTTTGTATTTTATTCGAATGGGACGAGCTGGGGCGTCATAGCAGGAATTTGTAATGACTCGTAGCATTTTCTTCTGTTGAAGAAAAAGCTTTTGCAAATTGGACACTGTAGTATTTCCCCATACCAAATAGCAGTACCCTAAGTATGAAAAAAAGAATGCATAGTTAAGGTCAAGTTTTGTCTTTGTAGGTAAGATCTACTTATGACGAGAGACGATACCTATGGATTTAGAAAGCTTGATGCAGACCTTGTTTATGTGAGCATCCCATGACATTGAAGGGGTAAAGTATACACCAAGTGATGCGAATGATTGAACATATTCAATTTGTGTGCCACTGAAAAAGATAGGCGGACCATTCTCTACCAACTTGCCCTTAGCATGAAATATTATCGCCTTTGTTTTTCCTTATTTACTGTCAAGGAGTTTGAGGATGACTATTCCTTCAGAGCAGTCAATACTAAGTTCGCTGAATTGGTTAATTGGTTAATAGCAGTGGAGGAACAGAACAAAGTGGTGTCATCAGCATAAATAGTAAATTTTATCTCGTTGTTTATATTAGTGATGTCGTTTATATATAAGTTAAAAAGTATAGGAAGGACCCAAGAGACTACCCTGTGGCACTCCATTTGAAATCTGTAGGACATCAGAGTGGCAGTTATTGATGACAAGATATTGTGAACGCGAGGACATATACGACTTGAAAAGGTTGAGGGCATGGCCACGTATACCGTAATGTTCAAGTTTTGCATAGAGGGTGCTATGATTGAGGGTATCAAACGCCTTGCTGAAATCTACGAAGATTCCAAGAGTGAGCTTCTGGGATTCAATATTACCTAATATATATTCTTTTTGATCAAGTAATGCATGTTCTGTTGATTTGTTCTTGGTAAACCCGTATTGGCAGTCATTTATAATAGAGTGCTTTAGAAGGAAATTATGAGTTCGATGATGAATTACGCGTTCTAGCCCCTTGGAGAAGAAAGGTAAGACAGATATGGGCCTGTGATTACTTAAATTATTTCTATCCCCCTTTTTGAAGATTACTGCCACCCTAGCAAGTTTCATATGAGCAGGAAAGTGGGCTGTAGTCAGCGCCGTGTTATATATATGCGTTAAGCAGGGAACTATTGAAGGCAGGACATACTTTATTGGGCGGCTCTGGAGATCGCAAGAGTCAAAGCTTGTCGTGTCTCAAGTTTTTTAAAATAGAGTACACTTCATTTTCATCTGTAGGTTCAAAGAAGAGGGATTGTGGAAGTCTATCACCAAGAAATTTTGAGAAGTCAGGGCTGTGATACCGACTGCCAACGGTAGTAAAAAATTTATTAAAAGCACCGGCCAAACGAGACCCACTTAGGTTAGCTCCATCAACTACTAAACTTGTCATGTTATTTGGATGCGTAATTCTATTCAAAAGTAGATTAAGGCGCCTCCATTTTTCTTTAGGGCGATTGGAGAGTTCCTTATCAAAAAGGTTATTGTGGTAAGTGGTCCTAGCTGTTTTGAGTCCTTTGTTCAAAGAGTTCCGAAATGCTTTAAAACGGGCCAATAGTGAAGTATCCCTAGTCCTAATAAATTCAGCAAACATCCTGTGCTTCTTTTTTACAAGTCTTATAAGTCTTGGGAACATCCATGGTTTGCGAGCATTTTTCGGCAGTTTTACTTCAACAGTGGGAAAACATTCGTGATAGATTGGTAAAAAGAGTCGCAAGAAAGCTGTGTAGGCAGCATCCTAGTCGGTGCTTAAGAAAACAGGCTCCCAGTCTACTAGCTCTATGCGACTTCTAAATGTTTCAAGGTTTTTCTGGGAAATACACTGCCGACGTGGATTAAAGGTTTGTGTTGGAGGGGTTTAGTCTCAACGCGCAGAAAAACAGGTAGATGGTCACTGATGTCTACTGCAAAACGCCCTGCGCTGAGAGGCACATCATAATTTGTGATGAAAAGGTCGATAATGGTAGATGAAGGGGAGTTATGCGTGTTGGGCTATTTATAACGTTCTGGAAGCTAGCGGCTTTAAGCAATATTGTGAATTCTTGTTGTTCAGGACTGTTAACACCCATGTCTATATTAAAATCACCTCCTATACAAGATAAGAAATTATCGGACAAAAAAGTGAGTTCTTTTTCAAAAACACGCAGCAACTCATTCATATTGCCTTGTGGTGGGCGGTAAACGACGGTAAATGATTGACGGCGACATTGGACTGTAAGCATTTCAATATTCTCGTTCCTCATACTGTGTTCCGATAAGATATGGCACGAATAGCTTTCTTTTACTAGAAGGGCGACGCCCCCACCACGTTTTGAGCTTCGGTTAAGAAAGAAGATATTATAGCCTGGAAATCGAATAACGTCACTATCGAAGCGATACCAAGTTTCAGATAGCATGATTACGTCTAGTGTACACTGAAGGCTTGACAGAAAACTGTTCAAATGATCCGTCTTATTTAAAGAACACTGCATGTTCAAGTGTAGCATTTGCAAACATTTACCGCACTTATTGTTTCTTAGAGAGCAGTTTAACTCCCATGGTGTGAAAAGAGGCGTATGTTCCATATTAGTCTAAGAAACTAAAAAAAGATGCATCTTCTGAGCGACCAGTTACTATTCCATTTTTGACAAATCATCGTGCAGATACAGGCGAATGACATTGGATCCATGAGTTTTGCGTGCGTAAATAGCCACATTTCTTGTCCACACGAACTTCCAGTCAACTTCCTTTTTCTTTGCTATTGCAGCTCCAAGAAGTTTTTTGTTTTCGGGCGTTAGGTGTTCGTAGACATAGATTGAAGCCGTGCCTTCCAGTCCAATATCCTCGACAATAAGCCGCCTCTTTTTTGATTTCTGCAGCATATCATCACGCTTGGCTTTGGATTTGAACCTAACAACAATGTTAGATTTGCCGGAGTTGCGAGTGGGAACGCGATGGCAGGCCTCGACATCCAAGTCTGTGACTGGTTCTTTGACTGCATCACCAAGTTTTCACAGAATCAGAGTCACATTTTCTTCCTCATTCTCTGGGACACCTTGAATTTCAATATTGTGGTTTCTAGAGTATTGTTCACATTGAACAAGCCGGATCTCAAGATCTCGAGACTTTTTTTCTAAGGAAGCACATTGGGAGTTGAGCTCCTGATTTTCGATCATTAGTTTCGAATTTTTCTCCACTTCTAGCTGCAATTTTTTCTCTAGTTCTTCTATGTCCTGCGTATACTCAATGCTGTGAGTCAGTTCCATCTGCTCCTTTTTGACTTCGTGCGCTTCGTTCCGCAGGCCGCGTTCGGAAGATTCAAGTAACGTCTTCACCTCTCTTTGAAATTCCTCCTTTAGCTTCACGAACTCATTACGGAATTCCTCTTTCAATTTTGCAATATCCTTAGCCATTCTAGCACACACACACAGAGATACTCGTAGGATTGTGCTTGGCAGCAGCGATGGCAAAGAAAGGAGTCAGGAAAGTTTGCTTTTACGAGCACTAACATGCAGAAGGAAGCAGGGGAGCGCGTTAGGCGTGTCTCGTAAGCTGTCGTCGCTGCTGCCAAGTGACCCGGCCAGGAAGTGAATGCCTCTTATATAGCAAGCGGCGCTCCACCGGAAACCAGGACTGAAGACCACGTGTGCTGCTGACGAGTATCGCCTCCTGACGCCTGTTGGCGTTGGTTCCGTGGTTGACCGTGCTGACGAAGTGCGATAATACGCCGGCGTACTTCGGGCGGCTGGTGCGCCCGGCAAAAGTGATCTGCACAAGGAAGCAGGGGAGCGCGTTAGGCGTGTCTCGCAAGCTGTCGTCGCTACTGCCGTACGATGTACGAACGATGTACGAAGACAGGGCATTTCCAAGCGTTTGAGTTCTCGTTCAGTGGATACCGCTATGTTGCTCTTGCATCATCCTCTATGAGCTGCTTTCTTACGAAAGACGTCCATAAATTGGAACCATAGAAAAATCAAGTGTCATCTTGTTTTCTTTTTTTCTCTTTTTTTCAAGAGTGAGCATTCCATTTTTATTTCCATGTGCTTTATATTAACAAGTAATGAACAAATGTGAAAAAAACTAATGCGTGGACTTCCGCTGCCTGTTTTTCTTGACACCCTTGCGAGCTGGCTTCCGAGACTTTCGTCCATGCTGAGCGTTTAGCTTCCGTATTGCCCTCTGGCTCATCCAAACAGGGTAGGTGCCGTGCTCATCTCTGAGTGTCTTTGGATCGTACTTTCGCACAGGCTTGTCAATGTCCATTGTTCCCATCTGGTCATCAACTTGTGCGCCAGACGGCTCATCAGGCGCATCAGGACGCCCGGTGGCTTGCTTGGCATCAACGACGATGCACATGTCGGACATTTCACTGTCGTTCTTGGAACCACCAGCAGCAGCAGCCAGCATCTCTTTCAGCTTAGCCAGCTCTTTGACAGAGTACCTCTCTCGCTTTTTGCTCGCATTTCTCGCTTCCACTTACTACGCAAACTCTTCGCCATTGCTGATGATTATAAACAAGCGTGCGAGCGAACTGCGAAGGAATCGTAGGACAGCGACGTTGCAACGTGCTCTAAGCTGGATCCCACATCATTTGTGACATAGCTTCAAAGCGACCACGCCTTGTGTAAACACGGGTAGAAAAGGCGCGAATTTTTTCTACACATTGAAGTGTGCTCGATTGCATCCCGGTAGGAATTTTATTGTTGCAAACAACTCTGTTCTGTCCTAGCGGTCTCGACCAACGGGATCCCGGAATGAGGGACTCCGCCTAGTATTGTAAGGGGTGAGACCCATTAGGGGCCTCTCCCCGAGCACCTCTCTGTACATTACTAAATAAATGCTTTTCTCCTCCTCTTCTTCCTTGCGAATGTTGGTATTCAACTTAATTTGATGACTACCAGTGACACTCGTGTTAAGAAGGCGTTGGTTATGATTATAATGGCGGAATAGAATGTGCAATGCCCATTATCATGACGTGATCATGAAACCCGTCGTGGTGGCTGTTTGGCTGTGCGTTCGTTTGCCGTTCGCAAGCTATCTGACGCCGTCCGCGGCGGCGCACGTCGTTACAGTCGAAATACAAAGACGCCTGTGTGTTGGCTTAAGTAAGCGCTTGTTAGAGAACCCCTAGTCGTCCAAATTAATCCGGAGCCCTCCACTATAGCGACCCTCGTTGCCTATATATCGCTTCTTGACGTTAAATTGCCGCAATTTACAAGTAACCATGTGGCGTAAATTGTATTGGTTGCATGAAATTCAGTGACTGCATGCATAATATATTGTCGATGGCTTGTTTTGTTCCAGGTTTTCATGAAAATATGGAATAATACTTTGTCAGTTAAATATAATTACCTGATTTCTGCTTATTTGAGCAGGGCTACCCTGAGCTATTTCATTTGCTGTTTGCACTTGTATATGCATTGTTGCTAAAGATTATCGAATTGTTGTGTTTTGCTTTAGGTCTGCAGTTGGTGGTGAACTTAGAGAAAAAATAATGGAGCAGAGGGAACCGTGAAAATCCAGATGCATTACTGCATAGACTTGTTGGACCTATCAAGCGTTTGTTTCACTATGGTTGATAGCTACAACACTGAGGAAACCTACTTGGTGGTACTGCTCTGTATGTGTGCTGGCTGTTTGACAATGTAAGGAAGTAGCCCCTTGGCAGGCAGGCCTCCTTGAATTTTTTCGTAAGCCATTGCAGTTTGCACAGCTGGTGTTGCCGATGAATTCACCCTGTCCATTTCTTTTTAGGTAGAAGTTGTTCAACAGTGGTTTTCAGAGAACCTCCTGGCCTGCTCAACTTATAAAGTTTTCGTAAGCACTCTTCACAGCTGACAGTGTTTTCCCTCCACTTTGTGCTTTCTTGTATAGGTGCAGCAGGTAGTTAGCAAAAATTTATTTCACGAATTCTGTTCTTTGCTTGACCTGACCTTTTGCTTTTGTTAGACCTGCTACAGTTTGCCAAACGAGCAAGGTCTTTAGTTATCCAAAAATTGCACACAACCACACTCCTTACAGTGCAAAACCAGATTACTGCCATTCATAATTAAATAGTTTTTAGGCCCAAAAAGAGACGAGCCACATATGAAGGTAACAGGACGAAGCGCCAACTTCGAACTGATTTTATTGCATGCATGAAACGTACTTATACAGCTTGTCGTCACATGCGCAGGAGGGTCACCTAAAGCTCAAGAACGACATGATAAGGCGCGCTTCAGGAATTTCTTTTCAGTTATACAATACAACTGATGTGTCGCGTACGCACAAGTCGCCTTTCTTTTTGATAAAAAACGCTTCTATCAACTCCCCAGCAGTAGTGTCATTGCTTTTGCCCAGAATGCGCATATCAGTGAAGCACGGCTCACAATTACGGTACGCGCACTTACTAATGTGCTTAGTTAAATGTGTGCATGCCTTTTTCTGCTCTACGTTTCTCTCATGTTCTCTCGTTCGCTCATTCAGGCACCTGCCTGTCTGACCTATGTAGGAGAGGCCGCAAGACGGGGATTTAGTAGACGACCCCTTCAGCACATTTCACGAACGGTCTCCTGTGTTTTGTTCCACAGCCTCGTTCCTTGGTGTTGTCTTTATCAGTAGGGAACAAAGGCCACCTAGCTTTATCGGTGCCGAAAACGCGAGCCGTACAGCATGGCGGCTGGCAACTTTTTTCAAATTATAGGCCACACGATGCACATATGGCACCACCACTGGTCTTACCTCTTTACGAGGGACCTCTAGCCTAGCTCTACCAGTGCCATTCTTTGTCTTGTTTAGGAGACATTCAACCACCGCAGTCACGAGCGAACGGGGGAAACCCGGCTGCAAAAAGCCTAGCCATATGGTGATTAAAACTGTGCCGCATTTGGTGAGGTCATGACTTTTTGAGTGCCGATTCAAGGCAAAGCGAAGCAATCCCGCATTCCACAAGTTTAGAATGCCAGGAGTCAAAAGGTAGCAGCTGCTTTTTTGCGCGCGGAAAATATGACCAACAGACCAGATCCCCACAGACCTCAATTTTCAAGTCTAAAAACTGTAATGAATCATGATGAGGTAGTTCGTGTGTGAACTCCAGACCTTTTCCATGCTCTCTAAAGGCAGATAAAACACTGTCCACTGTTTCCTTAAGAATGTAAAGTCCTTCTTTAGTCAAAACAACCATAAAATCATCAACATTAAAAACCTTGTCAATGGGTAAAACTTGCTGCAGAGCTTGGTCAATACGAGATAAAAAGATGTGACATAGCACTGGTGCCACACAGGGCCCAATGCATATGCCTGACTTCTGCAGAAAATACTGCTGGTCAAAAGTGATAAAAGTAGACTCCAGGTAAAACTGTAATGAGGTTAAAAAGTCATCTATGGAAATACCGGCTGAGTTCTGAAAAGAAATCGGGTCATTTTCTTCAAAGCACTCCCTAATAGCGGAGAACAAAGGGCCATGAGGAACTCAATAGAACAAATCTACAACATCCATTTTAAAAGCACTCCCAACATCAGAGTTGGTTTCAAAAAAGTCACAAATTTCATTGGACCTTTTCGTGAAAAAAGGATCATTAGCGGCAATTCTGTTTGCGTGCTTTTTTCAGCCCCTGAAAAACTAAGTGCGCTATCCAAAAAAACTTTGCCCGCCGGTAGACATCCGCAAAAGCTGCAGTGCACCATTAGTCATAGGAAAAAAATTCGTGAAATGTACTGAAGGCATTGTTTATGACATCCCACTCTCTTGTGGTAAGCGGTATGTTGGTCAATCTGGTCGTTGCTTGAATGAGACGCTTCGTGAACAAACGCAACTTGAAAACTTTTGCTGGCAGTAATCTGGTTTTGCACTGTAAGGAGTGGGGTTGTATGCCGTTTTTGGATAAGTGCTCGATCGTGGCCAGACACCGGAATCAGTGAACACGCGAAATTAATGAAGCAGCGCGTATCGCTGCTTCGGAAGATAAATGTGTCAGCAAGCCATCTATCTCCCTGTCCAAAAGAGAACTGGCCTTCTTAAACAATCGCTGAGTCGTACTTGTCCGTAGTTCCTCGTTCACCTGATTTTCATTTTTCACGGGCACATGCGCCTGTTTGCCCTCACGGTTCACGTTCGTCTTGGTAGCCAGGGCTCTGTCAGTCGGAAGTTATCGCCTGTGTTGTGTGCGTCTTTCTTGATGTCTGACGAGCAATAAGAGCTCAGTTTAAGAGAAAGTACAGATTTCTTGCATGCTTGGGAGAAAAAAATCTGTATTGAGGGTGTATGACAAAACTTGTTCCTGTGCTCTCTTGTCCTTCTTGCCTCGCATTTGGCCAGTTGTCTACAGATGAAAGGAGTGCTTGCATTTAGCAGAGGTCTAGCAACCAGGCAGTCAACATATGAAGTGACACAGCAGTTTATTTTGCACTATTGATATGCAAAATTTTGGTGCAAAAGAAACTGCTGCATTATCTCATGACTTAATTACCTGGTACGTAGACTTCTGCTAAAGCAAATATACTTTTCGTCTGCGGACAACAAGCCAGATGTCAGACAAGAGGGGCAAGAGACAGCAAAGCAACAAGTTATCGCACACCCTCAATGCACACCCTTAATGTCTCCCAAGCATGGAAGACGTTTGTACTTTCTTCAGTTCTTATTGCTTGTGAGGCGTCAAGGACGGGCTCTTCATAAAGTGCCTTTCATTGAAAATCATTACATTAGCCCCGATACAAAATACCTAAAATACATCTATATACACCTAGGTAAGACCTGTATTAGCCAACCACTAGCATCGGATACCACAGGTACAGAAGAGCTAAAACACTTCTTTACAGCTAAACAAGGTATCAGCTAGAAGTCTACAAGATGTCAACAAAAACCTCTTGTAGTTGACAGATAGCGTTGCATTAGCCTAGGCTACAGGAGGCCTTCAAGACTTTGAACGGCTATATAAAAATTTGGCTATGCTTCTATAAGACGTCAAAACATCTTGATGTAGATGACTTATAGATTTCTACTGGTACTTTTTGTGTTTCGTGGGGTCGCCTAGAATTATGGCGTTGTGGTTTATGCTTACAGTCCAAAGCCTTACCGTACACCTTAATTAAGAAATAACTGACTGCTGGAGCGAAGCCTGCAAGTTGAACTTCCTTAAACAAACATGCTTTTATTTCATGCCTTTGCTCACCTGCAGAGATGCTCAGTTTTTTTCTTGTTAAATATGAACTACCCGAAACCTTAATTCGCTGTAAATGACGCACGCTTTAAGCTTATATGTACAAGATCATTGCGATGGATTGTATTAATTTGGTTCCGGGTCAAGGCAACGCAATGCACCTGTCCAATACTTAAAAGAGTGAACGGCGCCGCCGCGGTGGCTCAGTGGTTATAGGGCTGGGCTGCTGACCCGAAAGACGCGGGTTCAATCCCGGCCGCGGCGGGCGAATTTCGATGAAGGCGGAATTCTAGAGGCCCGTGTACTGTGCGATGTCAGTGCCTTCCAGCGCTTGGTGAGCCCTCGGAGTGCCTCCCATAGCCTGAAGAGCCGAGGCTCCACCTCTGGTGTTTGTTCGGTGCGATCCACTTCCTGAGTGTACCGCAGAGCCCCCCTGTTCGTACGTAGCGATGTAAAGAAGACTATGAGTGCAGTCGTCCTCATCGGCGCACTCCCATGGGGAACTGGGAAGCTCACGCGGTAAATGTTCAATGATGTGCTATTATCATCAAGCACTCACCGAGCACGCGAGCTATTTGCTAAACAAGCAGCACAAAAAAGAAAGCGAACAACGGATATCGAAATGAACACCCAGTCAGCCACAGTCACGCGGCGCGGCTATGGGCGGGGCGAAGTGATGGCGACGGCCATTGGTCGGTGCTGGCTGCGTTCGCGTTTCGAAGGCACTCCAAAACCTCGAATGTATCCGCGAAGCTCTCTCGACTCGGACGTCAAGTGAACCGAACGCCATGCAAACATTTTGTGTAGCAGCGTAAGTCCGGCTGTCGAGTCGAATGACATTGAGTTGGAAGGCATTCGAAACGCCCTTGTAGCAGGGCTATCAGTTCGGGGGTTTAGCCGCCGCAGTGGCTCAGTGTCTATGGTGCTCGGCTGCTGGCCCGAAAGACGCGGGTTCGATCCCGGCCGCGGCGGCTGAATTTCTTTGGAGGAGAAATTCGAGGCCCGTGTACTGTGCGATGTCAGTGCACGTTAAAGAACCCCAGGTGGTCGAAATTTCCGGAGTCCTCCACTACGGCGTCTCTCATAGCCTTAGTCGCTTAGGGACGTTAAAAACCATAAACCAAACCAACCAGTTCTGGTGTTTATTAATGGAATCAATGGTATAACTGTATCATCGCTGAAAGAAAATGAACGAAGAAAAAGAAGAAAATCAAACACATGCTGCAGTACTCGGTCGTCGTGGGAGGGAACAGCGCGAAACAAAACGACGGACAAAGGAAGAGGACACAAAGACGAGCGCTGACTCGAAACTGAATTTTTTATTGAAAAACGAAAACATATATACATCACACTCACGTGAACAAACAGAGCAACTACCATTGGTCTAGTGGAAGCAAGACCATCAAACGCACAATATGCCACGTGGTGAACTCTGAACAAAAGCACCCCTGAATGCCGAAATGAAGCAAGTCATGAATTATCTAAAAACAATACTTCTTTGTTAACTAATGCCAAAGAAGGCTGGCTGATACACTGATTCCTTCTTTCGTATGAAATAAGCTTCCATAATGTCCCTTGTCAATTTATCCCGGTGTCTAAACAAAATTTTAGTTTTTGTGACCAAAGGGCGGCACTTTTTCTGTTTTTTATCATTTTCCTTCCCACACTCGCGGCAATGATCTTTCAGATGAGAGTATCTGGAGTCTGATAGTGAATTAAGATGTTCCCTCAGGCGAACATTAATAAATCGGCCTGTCTGACCAATGTATACTTTTTTGCACAATAGTGGAAGCTCGTAGACTACAGAGCATGCGCATTCCACCAACCGTGACATGTGAGTAACACGGCATTTAAATGGACTAACTCCTAATACACTTTCACTACGGTTTCTGATGGCCCGGGAAAGCCCGCTCAACTTGCAAGGTGCCGAAAAAACAACTTCGACTTCAAACCTACCAGCTACATTTTTTAGATTATGGGCTACTTTGTAAATGTAGGGGATGACTGGCCTTTTCATACATGCCTTGTCCCTCTTTGACTTGACGAAATCCGTCCTCACCAGCCGGACCAACTTTTCGCACGTTGCCGAAATAACCGAATCAGGGTACCCTGCGGTTTTCAGCCTGCTGACCTGTAACAATACACTCTCTTCTATCCGGTGAAAACAAGAATTCTGTAAGCTCGAGCGGAGGGCAGACACAGCTATTCCATTTTTTACATTTTTTGAATGTCCGGAAGAATAGTGCAAAACCTGTTTCTGTGATCTTGGGGAGTAAAGCCAACAAACATGGTCGTTCTTGAAAAACAACTTAATACTAAGAAACTGGAGAGAATCCTTCAAGGGCACTTCTGAGGTAAACCACAGGCCATCTGAGCACTCTCGAAACAACTTCAAAATGTCTATCATCGTCCTATTGAAGCTGTCTCTTTTTGTCAGTACCAAAAAACATCCACATATCTGAAAATCTTCACCACCATTCCCTCACTGTGTCTACTAATTTCTTTATCAATCTCACCTAAGAAAATATTGCTCAAAACAGGTGCTACCCTACACCCGATACAGATCCCCTTTTTTTGCACATAGACGCCGCCTTGCCAGCCTACATGAGTTGACCTTACATAAAACGATAACAGTTCAAGAAAGGTGTCAAGAGGAACGCCGCACTGACCAATAAAGCCTACTTCATCATTGTCATCAGTGATGCACTTTTTTACTGCTTTCATAATCCCATTGTGAGGAAGTGAATAGTAAAGATCTTCAATGTCAATACTGAAGCCTGTACAACCACGTGGATTGCTATGCTTTAGGAAAAGGGTTACCTTGTCTGTATTACTAACCAGGAAAGGATCATCCACAACTAGATACGAAAGGTGCTTTAGTAGATAACTAGATACACAGTGCTGCCAAGTGCCAGTTTCCGAAATGATAGCTCTGAAAAGAATGTTAACTTTATGAGTCTTGGCGGAGAAAAACAGATCTAACTTATCGCCTTGTGCTTTTCTAACAGCCGTCGCCAGCGGCCCAAGATTACATTGGTTCAGTAACGAAACGGCCTGTTCCTTAACACTCTGCGAATCTACATCGACACGATTAAAGCACTTACTTACAGCCTGCGAAGCCTTTTCAGCAAAAATGCCTTCGGGTATGACAACAAAATGACCTTCTTTATCAGATAAAACAAGCCGCAAATTATTGCACTCGAAAAAATCCACTAAAGACCGTAAGTCCTTACGTCGTCGAGGCGCCCCTGGGGACGCAACCAAAGCGTTGACGCTCTCTTCAAGGAATCTCGGGCGCACCCCTTCAACGACTTCCCTGGAAATGGTTCTTGACAGGGCCAACCTTTCCACCGGTGACACTGGCGGTTCGTTGGCGTACTTTGGTCCGCGC
Organism: Amblyomma mixtum; assembly: GCF_055824585.1. NCBI lineage: Eukaryota > Metazoa > Arthropoda > Arachnida > Ixodida > Ixodidae > Amblyomma > Amblyomma mixtum. The sequence goes on along the minus strand of NC_143018.1, from coordinate 133,060,413 downwards.
TCAAGGGTCTTCAGATGTTGCTCAGGAAGTTGCGCGTCGCCAAACGCTGTACTTTACCGGCAGGAACCTCCTTCTTCTTCCTAGGAAGGTGTGGAAGGGCCGATTCCCACAGAAACTCCGTATTCTGCTGTGAAGTGTCGAACCATTCCCTGTACATCCTGGCTCGCTGACGTTCGTCGCCGTACCCACCACAAGCCACCCACAAGCACTCCTTGAAGTAGTGAGCTTGTCGCCAAATTTCTAAGCGCAGAATGCGGCACATCCTTCTAGAATGCCCCGTTGAAGGCTGTAAAGGACCGCAGCAGAGCTGAAGTTCCAGTGGACACAAGCCTCTCTTGAAGTGCCAGGCAAAAACTCGTGCTCTGTATACACACACCGCATAAAGCGATGCTACACACGCTGGGTTAGTTAGGTTGAAGCTGAAACACTGAAAAGGGCCCTGTGCAATAGAAATACATTGAAGAAGGGTGGATAACTGGGCGAGTTTGTACTGATACATCGTGGGAGGGAACAGCGCGAAACAAAACGACGGGCAAAGGAAGAGGACACAAAGACGAGCGCTGACTCGAAACTGTACAGGGAATGGTTCGACACTTCACAGCAGACTACGGAGTTTCTGTGGGCATCGGCCCTTCCACACCTTCTTAGGAAGAAGAAGGAGGTTCCTGCCGGTAAAGTACAGCTTTTGGGCGACGCGCAACTTCCTGCGCAACATCTGAAGACCCTTGAGCGCGGACCAAAGTACGCCAACGAACCGCCAGTGTCACCGGTGGAAAGGTTGGCCCTGTCAAGAACCATTTCCAGGGAAGTCGTTGAAGGGGTGCGCCCGAGATTCCTTGAAGAGAGCGTCAACGCTTTGGTTGCGTCCCCAGGGGCGCCTCGACGACGTAAGGACTTACGGTCTTTAGTGGATTTTTTCGAGTGCAATAATTTGCGGCTTGTTTTATCTGATAAAGAAGGTCATTTTGTTGTCATACCCGAAGGCATTTTTGCTGAAAAGGCTTCGCAGGCTGTAAGTAAGTGCTTTAATCGTGTCGATGTAGATTCGCAGAGTGTTAAGGAACAGGCCGTTTCGTTACTGAACCAATGTAATCTTGGGCCGCTGGCGACGGCTGTTAGAAAAGCACAAGGCGATAAGTTAGATCTGTTTTTCTCCGCCAAGACTCATAAAGTTAACATTCTTTTCAGAGCTATCATTTCGGAAACTGGCACTTGGCAGCACTGTGTATCTAGTTATCTACTAAAGCACCTTTCGTATCTAGTTGTGGATGATCCTTTCCTGGTTAGTAATACAGACAAGGTAACCCTTTTCCTAAAGCATAGCAATCCACGTGGTTGTACAGGCTTCAGTATTGACATTGAAGATCTTTACTATTCACTTCCTCACAATAGGATTATGAAAGCAGTAAAAAAGTGCATCACTGATGACAATGATGAAGTAGGCTTTATTGGTCAGTGCGGCGTTCCTCTTGACACCTTTCTTGAACTGTTATCGTTTTATGTAAGGTCAACTCATGTAGGCTGGCAAGGCGGCGTCTATGTGCAAAAAAAGGGGATCTGTATCGGGTCTAGGGTAGCACCTGTTTTGAGCAATATTTTCTTAGGTGAGATTGATAAAGAAATTAGTAGACACAGTGAGGGAATGGTGGTGAAGATTTTCAGATATGTGGATGTTTTTTGGTACTGACAAAAAGAGACAGCTTCAATAGGACGATGATAGACATTTTGAAGTTGTTTCGAGAGTGCGCAGATGGCCTGTGGTTTACCTCAGAAGTGCCCTTGAAGGATTCTCTCCAGTTTCTTAGTATTAAGTTGTTTTTCAAGAACGACCATGTTTGTTGGCTTTACTCCCCAAGATCACAGAAACAGGTTTTGCACTATTCTTCCGGACATTCAAAAAATGTAAAAAATGGAATAGCTGTGTCTGCCCTCCGCTCGAGCTTACAGAATTCTTGTTTTCACCGGATAGAAGAGAGTGTATTGTTACAGGTCAGCAGGCTGAAAACCGCAGGGTACCCTGATTCGGTTATTTCGGCAACGTGCGAAAAGTTGGTGCGGCTGGTGAGGACGGATTTCGTCAAGTCAAAGAGGGACAAGGCATGTATGAAAAGGGCAGTCATCCCCTACACTCACAAAGTAACCCATAATCTAAAAAATGTAGCTGGTAGGTTTGAAGTCGAAGTTGTTTTTTCGGCACCTTGCAAGTTGAGCGGGCTTTCCCGGGCCATCAGAAACCGTAGTGAAAGTGTATTAGGAGTTAGTCCATTTAAATGCCGTGTTACTCGCATGTCACCGTTGGTGGAATGCGCATGCTCTGTAGTCTACGAGCTTCCACTATCGTGCAAAAAAGTATACATTGGTCAGACAGGCCGATGTATTAATGTTCGCCTGAGGGAACATATTAATTCACTATCAGACTCCAGATTCTCTCATCTGAAAGATCATTGCCACGAGTGTGGGAAAGAAAATGATAAAAAACAGAAAAAGTGCCGCCCTTTGGTCACAAAAACTAAAATTTTGTTTAGACACCGGGATAAATTGACAAGGAAGATTATGGAAGCTTATTTCATACGAAAGAAGGAATCACAGTGTATCAGCCAGCCTTCTTTGGCATTAGTTAACAAAGAAGTATCGTTTTTAGATAATTCATGACTTGCTTCATTTCTGGATTCAGGGGTGCTTGTGTTCAGAGTTCACCACGTGGCATATTGTGCGTTTGATGGTCTTGATTCCACTAGACCAATGGTAGTTGCTCTGTTTGTTCACGTGAGTGTGATGTATATATGTTTTCGTTTTTCAATAAAAAATTCAGTTTCCAGTCAGCGCTCGTCTTTGTGTCCTCTTCCTTTGTCCGTCGTTCTGTTTCGCGCTGTTCCCTCCCACGATGTATCAGTACAAACTCGCCCAGTTATCCATCCTTCTTCAGAGTACTCGGTCGATGAGGCAAAATCGGAGGTCGAGAAACTCTGCATTTGTTCGATTTATTTGCTTATTTAGATTTTCGCTGCAATGTATTAGTTGATGAGCTTTCTCATTTGGCCCTCTTCTTCTGATATGCCCCTCTTTGTAGCGTCGAGAAAGTCTGCAAGCTGCATGTAATATACGGGAAGGAAGAAGGCCACAGGGCACAGATTACGTGGTATTGAGAAAAACAGAAGGCACCCAGCGACCCGTTCGCTGTTGTTCGCAGCAGTCGAGACCCGCAACAAACTGAGCGCCTACAGCACCTTGTCGGAACTAATGTGCCTATCTTGTATAAGACCCCGTCTAATGGTATATCATGTGCAACATTCCTGGTCAAAATCTAAAAAAAAAATTGAAATATTGTAAGTTGAAAGTATAGAAGGTAATGCTCCGTTTTTCTCATACGTAGCAAAATCTCTTTCCGAGTGCTTCCATCGGTCGCATCGAACAGTTCAGACTGCCATAGAAAACCATTAGGGAACGCTTTTGAGGATAGCAAAAACGTTAATACAAAAAAAAAATGCAAAGCTGGCGTCGGGTGATATCCGCACATATCTACTGTATAGTGAAATCTTCCGTTATATGAAAAAATTGCGTTCATAAACAGTTTCCCGCTCAAAAAGGCGTTCCCAGAATTTTTGGGCATGTGCGCACGTTACCTTTTCCTGTGTATGACAGTGGAAGGAAAGATGCTTGATTACAAAAAAAAAAACGAAAGTAGGGAATGGAATGCGTATTTATGAGGAGAAAAACATCGCGATCTGCGATGGTAAAGTGTCACAAGGATAGAATTAATGGGCCAAGCACCAAAAGCGGAAGGGAAAAGATCAGCGTCATAGCAGTTCCACAAAACATGAATAAAAAAATTACCGACGATTACGTTACTTCCTAATGCGAAATTTGAGCGCAGCAAAAAGCTGTTTCACCTTTTCGATAGATTGAGGCAAAGAAATCGAGCAACACATGTATGCGCTATCACAGAGTTTTTTTTTTATTTTTCGCACGTATTCCTTTAACAAAGATTCCACTAACAGTTCTTGACAGTCATGAAGGAAGCTTTGTGGTCGGAGAAATAGACTGATATATGTTCGACTTGGTACACCAATGCTTGATTCTCAAAGACGAGATCTATACAAGTGCCTCGCGAGGTTGTCACAGCCGTGGGACGCGTTACGAGCGAGAGGAACGGGATGTTCTCCCGCATAAGTGTTAGGAAATTGCTGTTTGTCTTTATGTCAACATTAAAGTCCCCCACTACTAACATCGGTGTGGATCGATGGACGGTTAATGCGAGTTGCAGGAAGTGCACGACGTCTTTCGTGAGTGCGGTAGGGGCGAAGTAGGCAGCTACTACCAGCAAGCCGTTGGGCAACTTTGCGGCGCACAGTTCGCCAAGTTCATGTGACGTGCCAAACATTTCGACTGGTATTGCAGAGAGACCTGTGCGCAAGTAGATAGCGACTCCCGCCACTCTGTTGTGGTCTCTGCGAGCACCACAGCAGTATAGGAAATCTATGATTTCGAGAGGCTCTTCGGGATCCATCCAGGTTTCAGCAAAGCAAAGTACAGAGGAATGGCGCAGAATGTGATCGTGGTGTACGTCCTTGGCATGCGCGGCAAGGGAGCGTATGTTAAGAATGTGGTTGTGAATGATGAATCAAGTGCTGCCAGCGAATGACGCGTCCATTGGCTGTCTGCGTGTGTTACTGATGTGTGGTTAACATGTTAAGCTTCGCCTGTAAGAGTGGAACGCGACAGCGTCTTGCAACGCTGCCAGGGAGTCCACAGAACGCCATCGCCAATTCGGCTGTACGCCTTGCTGGACGGTAAATTTATTTTTTTAGGAAAGGAAATGTATCTCTCTCGCATATCTGGGTGGACACCTGCACCTCGCCGTAAGGGGAAGGGGGAAGATGGGAGTGAACGAAGACGCCGTATTAGCTAGACGCGCCTTTGTTCATTCCAAACCATTCAGCTGGCATTACGGAGTGGCTAGCGTGCTCGTATCGCACTCCGGAGACCCTGGTTCGATTCCCCAACTCGACCAATTTCGTTCTCGGTTTTATAGATTTATGCGGTCTAACTAGAAAGGTTAATTAGGCTATTTCATATTCACATTGTTGCATTTCTATCCATCGTGTTCTGTCATTAACCTGTCAATTGTTGGAACTGTCTAGGATGTTCGACACAACGTATATGAAACGAGCAACGTCTTACTGAGTGGGGAAGTGCGTGGTGGTGGGGGGAACGCGGCTTTGTACTTATCTGTTTTTTTTTTTTCAGCAGCGTCTCCTTCCGCGGAGGCTGTTGTCGCTGCGGCGCGCGTCTTTCTTTTCTTTTCTTCTGACCTCTTCATTCTCCTCTATATTAATTAGGCTAATTGATTAATTAAGCAATTAACTAAACTCAGTCCAACTTAGTTGCAGCATCACTATACGATCCCTTTGATTGGTTGCATGGTTACTAGCCAAAGTACAATTGGCCCCATTTGAAATTCGCGCACTGTGACGTCACGAGCATTTCGGCCAATTGAAAAGCATGAAATTGGGGGCGGAGCTGGTTACGAGGCCGACGCCGACGCCGACGCCGACGACGACGCGAAACCCAGGAACGGACGCCAAAGAGCTGCGCTCTAAAACTGCACAAAACACCACATAAAAAATAAGTGAGGCGTGAACCATTCTTAGAGCCGCTGATACACAGCATACAGAGAAGCTAGGAAAAAAAAAACATAAGAATAATCAGTTTATAAAAGGCGAAAGCATGGGTGGGTCCAAACGCAAAAACGTCTAGTCACTGGTATGTAGAAAACGAGCGAAAAGGACGCATTCACAAGGAGGAGAAGTGCACAGGACAACGTTGTCCTGTGTACTTCTCCTCCTTGTGAATGCGTCCTTTTCGCTGGTTTTCTACATACCATGCACCAACTGGCCCAACAAGCTACGCTTCTTCAATTCTAGTCACTGCTGCTGCTTCCGAGTTAACTGGCCTTCTGTCGCTCATCAGGCCGGTAGTACAATTCCAAATTGTTCACGCTGATTTCTCTTTCCTCTAATTTCTCTGTGCTGATATTGAAAGTGAGTGTGCTGATATTGAAACTGAGGATCAGGTGCTTCGTGTCTATTTCCTTGTTATCCTTCCGGATCTTTATGCGCTGAACATTGATGACATCTTGGTCAGTAAGACCTTCAAGCATTTCTTTCTCAGAGAGGTGTATAAAGTCGATTTCAGATATGACGCCTCGGACAGTGTTTAACGATCGATGTGAAGTGACAGAGACCGGGATTTCCCCAATTGACGCAAGGTTTGAGAGATTATAGTGTATGACAGTGTCACGTAGTTCGAGCAGTAAGTCACCGCTGGCCATTTTGGATACCTTGCACCCAAGGCATCTTGTGGTGTTCGTGAGTTTCGGCTTGAAGTGTGGAGTGCGCGAGTTTCGGTTTCAGCATCGCAAGAACCCACCGCCAGAGATCCCAGCGGCAGCGCATGCGCCGAGAGCACAGCCTCCTCTCTTGTAACTTACCCGTGTATCCTCCCAGTGTGCCTCCAATAAAGGAACGTATCAGACGCATGTAACACTTGCGACGAGGGAAGCGAAAACCCACTGAAGAAACGGGTGGAGTGAACTGGCGATGGCATCCTTGCAAGCCTCCATCGAGCCTTTCTCGGGGAAGTCCTGGACATCATGGATCCAACGCCTTGGATTTTACTTCGTGGCAAATTCCATCACAGACGACGAAAAAAAGCGAGCCTTGCTCCTGACTCTCTGCGGACCGGAGACATTCGAAACCTCCGCGCACTGGTCGCACCTAAGAGCCCAGGAGAAGTGCCATACGACGAGATCGTCCAAACCTTGGCTACGCATTATGACCCACGCCCATCCGAGCTCTACTGTCGTTGCAAATTCCAGAGACGGGACCAACAACCAGGCGAGTCCATTGCTGGTTACGTTGCCGCTTTACGGAAACTCGCCGCGGATTGTAACTTCGGCGTAGGAGCGTCGCCGCCCGCCGCGGAGGCGACGGCCGCCGCCGTGAGCACCGCGCTCCCCCTGGATATCATGTTACGCGACCGTTTCGTCTGCGGCATCCGCAACGAGCTTCTTCAACAGCGTCTGTTCGCCGAAAGAGAGCTTACGTTCCAAAGGGCTTTCGACCTCGCCGAGAGGGCGGAGAGCGCTGCCCTGCAGCAACAGAGCATAAAGCTGAAAAGAGAAAATCTGGAAGTGCACAAGACAAGCCAGAAGAAAGAAGGTGCAAAGGGAGAACAACACACTCCGCGCAAGGCGCGCTGCTACAGATGCGAGGGCCCGCACGACCCGGGTGACTGCAAGTTTCGCAATGCTGCATGTAACTTTTGCAAGTAAATTGGGCACATCGAAAGAGCTTGCATCACAAAGAAAAAACGCAAAACTGCAACTCATCATCTTGAGCTTAAGCCTGCAAGCCAGAATACAAGCATGGCACATTCGCCAAAGAGGTCAGCACAGGACCTATATACTGTCAAGAGCTTGCAGGCATGCCCAAAGTTCATGTTACCGCTACGCGTCAATGGCAAGATGTTGGATTTCGAGGTTGACTCTGGTGCAGCATATTCGCTAATCAGCAAGGAAACCTACGAGCGCAGCTGGCCCACAAAACCTCCTCTGCTGGTGCAATCAGACTTGAACCTTCACACGTGGTCAGGAGAGCAATTGAGTCTCGTTGGTACTACGGAAGTACAAGTTCGGCACAAGTCGAAGGATTACGTTCTTCCACTGCATGTCATGGAAGGCAACGGGTGCAGCCTTCTTGGCCGTAACTGGTTCAACGCTCTAAAAATACGTCTACAAGGCGTAAATCAAATGCAAGACGCCACGCGAACCGAACACACAGTGCTATGTCGCCTGCTTGAAAAGCATGAACGTGTTTTTGCTGAAGACGTTGTAAGCTACGCGGGACCACCAGTCAACATAGAGTTAGACCCAAACGTCCCACCACGCTTTTGCAAAGCTCGACCAGTTCCCCTTGCTCTTAGACCTGCTGTCAAGGAAGAGTTGAATCGTTTAGAGCAACAAGGCATTTTGCAACCAGTTCAGCATTCCGACTGGGCGACACCCTTGGTGCTTGTTCGGAAAAAGTCTGGATTGTTAAGGCTCTGTGGCGACTACAGAAGCACTGTAAATGCAGCGTCCGTGAAAACGGCTTATCCGCTTCCGACCACTGAAGAGGTACTGTCTACTCTCAGGGGTGGAACGATATTCTCAACGCTTGATCTGTTTCAAGCCTATCAGCAACTGCCAGTCACTGAAAACACAGCAAAAGTACTGACCGTGAACACAATGAATGGACTGTACGCGGTCAAAAGACTTCTATTCGGAATCTCAGCAGCACCGGCGATATTCCAGCGAATCATGGAGACAACTCTCGCCGGAATTCCGGGAACCAGCGTGTACCTGGACGACATAATTGTCTGCGGCGAAACGTCGGAACAGCACAATGAACGGCTAGACAAACTACTTTCAAGACTGGACAGTATGGGTCTGCGCCTTCAGAAGGACAAATGCCGGTTTGGGGTCTGCAATGTGGAGTTCCTAGGACACCGAATTGATAAAGAAGGTGTGCATACAACTGGAGCTAAGGTTAAGGCTATCATGGATGCACCAGAGCCGAAAACTAAAGTTGAGCTCCAAGCATTCTTAGGGCTGCTTGCTTTTTACGACCGCTTCCTAAAGGACAGAGCGACAGTGGCCTCACCATTGTACACGCTTCTGCACAAAGAAGCACAATGGAGATGGAGGACGGAGCATCAAAAAGCATTCGAAGAATTAAAGAAGCTAATTCGAGACTCCACTGTGCTTGTTCATTACGACGAACGGAAGCCTCTTCTCCTATCGTGCGACGCTTCACCCTACGGAGTCGGCGCCGTGTTGTCACAGACGGATGAGGGCGGAAGAGAAGCACCCATTGCTTTCGCGTCGCGAACGCTTGGCAAAGCAGAAAGGAATTATGCACAACTAGATCGAGAAGGACTTGCAGTAATATTTGCTGTCAACCATTTCCAGAAATACATAACTGGAAGACGTGTGACGATCATCACAGATCACCAGCCATTACTCAGTATTCTAGGGCCGAAGAAACCACTTCCACAAGTCCTATCGCCTCGCATGACGAGGTGGTGCCTAAAGCTGTCCGCATACGACTACGACCTTGTTTACAGGCAAGGCAGGCGCAACCAAAACGCAGACGTGTTAAGCAGACTGCCACTACAAGGAGATGACGACGAGCCATCCCCTCCAGGCGACGTGCTGATGCTGGAATGTGCAATTGATCCCCAACTCTCGCCACAACGCATTGCAGAGCTAACGCGCGAGGACAACATTCTGTCAGCTGTTTTTGAAGCAGCCCAGCATGGGAAACTGCTATCATTGAAAGGCGAGGATTTGCGACCTTATGTGAAGCTAGCACCCGAATTGTCTACGCTTCACGGATGCTTACTGCGAGGCACCCGAGTGATAATTCCGCTCGCAGCACGCTCCGATGCTCTAAAGATCATTCACTCAGGGCACAGAGGCATCGTTGCGATGAAAGCCTACGCAAGAGGTTACCTTTGGTGGCCAAGTCTGAGCAGGGACATAGAACAGGTTAGTCAGGAATGTAGACCATGTCAAGAAAACCGAAGGGCACCAGCGAAGACGACGCTTCCAGAATAGCCTAGAGCAACGCAGCCATGGGAGACAATCCACATGGATTTTGCAGGAGCCGTCGAAGGCTACATGTTCTTGCTTGTCGTCGACTCATTCAGCAAATGGCTTGAAGTGCGACAAATGGCGAGCATCCAGTCGAAGCACCTAATCAAGGAGTGCAGAAGCCTTTTTGCAACTTTTGGTGTACCAAGGAAAGTAGTCACCGACAACGGGCCATCTTTCGTTTCAGCGGAAACAGAAGAATTTTTCAAACGAAACGGAGTGAAACATCTCACAAGCGCTCCATATCATCCTGCCACGAACGGTCAAGTGGAACGCATGGTTTTCGAACTAAAGCAAGCGCTCACAAAAGAAAAAGACAGCCCTGTCACCTGTCGATTGTCTCGATTTCTCCTAAAGCAGCACACGACAGTGCACGCCGGCACAAAGCAAAGGCCCGCTATGATGATGTATGGTCGCGAAATTCCGACCGCATTGACATACCTGAAGCCTACAAACTCCCAGCTAACGAAGGAGGAAAGGGATGACGATCAGCGCATTCGTAGAAATCAGATCGTTTACGTCAAGAACGTCACAGGCGACCCGTCGTGGATGAAAGGAACCATCCTGAAGAAGGTCGGTCGTCGGTCTTGGCTGATCAGCACAGACAGAGGCGTCGTGCGAAGACACAGGAATCACATTCACACTACGAAGCAGCAGGCGACTCACGACAACACTTCTATAGCAGAGCCGTCAAGCAGTCATCTCCGGTCTTCGCTGCTCCCGCTATTTCTCCCGGACAGCCAGACCGACGATCAGCAAAGGGGGTCCACAAGAAGTGCTCCAGATGACCACGGCACAACTGGGCCACTCCCATACGGTGATACTCTGCAAGGACCACCACAGAGGCCGCCGAGGCGTCGTCGTCCCCCGGACCGTTACGAAGGTCGGTGGTGACTCAGTCTGAGTGGGGAGGGATGTGTGGTGTTCGTGAGTTTCGGTTTGAAGTGTGGAGTGCGTGAGTTTCGGTTTCAGCACCGCAAGAACCCACCGCCAGAGATCCCAGCGGCAGCGCATGCGCCGAGAGCACAGCCTCCTCTCTTGTAACTTACCCATGTATCCTCCCAGTGTGTCTCCAATAAAGGAACGCATCAGACGCATGTAACACATCTGTAAGCCCTTTTTCTACCAGGAACGGGGATAACTGTCTTGCTTGTTTTCCTTCTACTTCGCTATGGACAACATGAAATTTTGGGAAAGATAGCTTTCCTTTCTGAAAAAATTCATCTGCATCGTTCCGCCCTCATTTGAGAGCGCGATCTGGTTTGGAAAAAGGGGGAGACATAAAAAATTCAAGTTTTTCGGTGATGGCGCCAGCCACCCATCATGGAGCCCAACAAGGGGACGGGACAGGAACTTACAAGCAAGCCCTGCCCACGCCAGCTGTACACCCAAACTATAAACAAATGTGACGCAACTAAGGGTAGTTGGCCACAAAAGGTTAACCCCAGCCGCCTATGAAGAGTGAAAAAAACGAAGAAAAGAGGAGACAGGAGAGTTGTAAGAAAGAGAAAGGAAAGTGAAAGATAGAGGGGAGGATAGGAAAAGGCGACTGCCGATTTCCCCAGGTCGGGTCAGGCCGGAGGTGCCGTCTATAGGAAGCCGGGGCCAAAGTGGTGTGTTGCCTCCACCGAAGGGCCTTAAGGGTCCAAACGCTCGGAATTGGATCAACCACAAGGATCCCCTTTTCCCCGGACACGGCGATTCCACGCACGGCTAAGCGCGGATGCTCGGATTCGTGGTGACGCATTGCTCACCATCATCCCCCTGCGGGGATTTCCCTGCGGATGCTCGGTATACCCCGTGGTGTCGCCACTCACCAACGTCTGCACGCTGCAGACGCCCCCCTGCGGGTAGCGACCACAAATGCAGACAAGTTGGCTACAGGTTCATCTGTATTTGCGTGAACCACGAAAAACATCGGAAACGTTTCTAGTTTCTGTGGCATCAATTTTTTCACATCGGTGCGACCCCTTTTCGGGGGCCGATCAGATTTTTTTTCCAGATTTATCCATACGGCATGTACTGACTAAGGGTTCCTAATACTCTGTCGCCTCTCATTCACCCTTATACACAGAGGAAGTTGCCGGGACACCCCGCCTGGTAGACAGACGAAGAGCCCATCGGCCGAGGATTGACCACTTCCTCGACCGCCAGCGTTCATAGTTTCTTCCCTCCACCTCTCAATCTATCGCCACGGTACGGATGACAGCTTCGGTATGGGGGCTAAGGGTCCGTGGTGGCGCGAGGCACCAACACCTCGTTACACAAGGTGCCCCTGCGGGGAGTGGAACAGGGTGTTTGGACACATAGGCGTGCTCCCCGCAGGAGGCGTCCGTAGCATGCGGACGTTGGTGAGTGGCGACACCACGGGGTATACCGAGCATCCGCAGGGAAATCCCCGCAGGGGGATGATGGTGAGCAATGCGTCACCACGGACCCGAGCATCCGCGCTTAGCCGTGCGTGGCATCGCCGTGTCCGGGCAAAAGGGGATCCTGGTGGTTGAGCCGATGCCGAGCGTTTGGACCCTTAAGGCCCCTCGGCGAAGGCAACACACCACTTTGGCCCCAGCTTCCTGTAGACGGCACCTCCGGTCTCACCCGACCGGGGGAAATCGGCAGTCGTCTTTTCCTGTCCTCCCCTCCATCTTCCACTTTCCTATCTCTTTCTTACAGCTCTCGTTCTCCTCTTTACTTCTTAGATCTTCCTTTTTTCCTGGCGGCTAGGATTAACCTTGTGTGGCCAACTAACCTGAGTTGCGTCATATTGGGTTTAGTTGAGGTGTAGAGCTGGCGTGGGCAGAACTTGCTCGCTAGTTCCTGTCCCGTCCTCTCGTTGGGCTCCATCGTGGGTGGCTGGCACCTCGGCCGAACAACACATATTTTTCATGGCTCCCCCCTTTTCCAAACCAGATCACCCTCATAAAAGAGGGCCGAACGATGCAAGTGCAGAGTTCTTCGAAAAACCGAAACCATTTCCAAAATTTCACGTTCTTCATAGTGAAGAAACTGAAAAAAACCGCAAGAGCCATGTCCCCATTCTTAGTTGCAAAAAGTCTATCTGAGGCCTTGGGTCCCGGGTACAAACTGTCTAAAATGCCTAGTGGTGACCTGCTCCTTGAACTCAGAGACACTGCCCAATACTCAAAACTTCCCAGCCTAGTGTGCATCGGGGAAATCCCTGTATCAGTTACAGCACACCGATCTCTGTACACCGTCCGTGGTGTGATATCCGAAGCAGATTTCATTCACCTCACCGAGGAAGAGATGCTTGAAGGCCTCAGAGAACAGAATGTCATAAGTGTGTATCGTATCAAAATAAGAAAAGACAACAAAGAGATCAATGCAATCAAGGCGGAAAGCTGGGCTAGTTGGTTTGACATAGTTAATTAAAAGACTAGCGCATAAAACTAGGACAAAGACAGAGAAGGAGACAGGACGAGCGCTCGTCCTGTCTCCTTCTCTGTCTTTGTCCTAGTTTTATGCGCTAGTCTTTTAATTAACAAAGAGATACCTACAAAGCACCTAGTACTGACTTTCAACTCAAGCACACACTCCGAATCAATAGAAGCTGGCTACCTCAAAATAAATGTCAGGCATTACATCCCAAATCCACGCAGGTGCTTCAAATGTCAAAGGTACGGTCATGGGTCTCAAAGCTGCCGTGGCCGCGAAACTTGCGATAAATGCGCATCAAAAGAACATGCTTCCGACAACTGTGAAGGAGCAGCACCTCGCTGCGCAAACTGTGAAGGCGATCATCCCACCTATTCGAGGTCATGTCCCTCGTAGAAAAATGAAAAAATAACCGACGATTACGTTACTTCCTAATGCGAAATTTGAGCGCAGCAAATAAGCTGTTCCACCTTTTCGATAGATTGAGGCAAAGAAATTGAGCAACACATGTATGCGCTATCACAGAATTTTTTTTTATTTTTCACACGTATTCGCAATTTCGGCTCGGGCGGTGCACATATACAGATCCGCCGCCACCGATCTGGCTCTCTGATTGCCACCATACAGGGGTTGCATTGGAGGAGGAGCGAAGAAAGGAATTAAGTTCGAGCCGGCGCTTTGACAACCGGAGACTCGCAGGAAGAGGGGGGAGGGGGGCGGCGTGTACACCCAGCGGCAAACGATGGGGGCAGAAGCGCGCGCAGCAAGCGGACAACACGATAAAGGGAGGAGGGAAGAGATAGCAGCGACTGACTGATGCCGCTGACACCGATAGCGCTGGGGGGATGAAAGGGGGGCGGAGCTGGTTACGAGGCCGACGACAACGCCGACGCCGACGACGACGCGAAACCCAGGAACGGACGCTAAAGAGCTGCGCTCTAAAAGAAATTGTTACAATGGAAACAAAACAGAATATCACATTTAAGGAAGCGCGACCACTGTTTTACGCAAAGAACAGCTTCAACTTTTCCACAAAAAACAAACTTTGCTGATGTGGTGCGCAGGGGCGGCTCACCACACAGCACTCCGGCATCTGCCCAGGCCACTTCCCCCGAGCCTATGCCAGGGCCATCCGCGCCCCAGGCAAGGACAGCGAACGCTGCTATGCTATCTCCAAAGCAGGGAGCGCCGGCTCACGGGTCGCAACCCGCAGGACTTCCCCCGTCGGGGGAGGCCCGACACCAACACATCCGCGGTTTCGCGGTCCTCCAGCGCCTCTGGTGAGGTGATGGATACAACTCCCACTCCGCCCGCTTTGCAGCGGCGGACTGGCTATCTCGAGCGAAGAAAAGATAGAACCCCGGTAACGGGCCCAGAACAGTAAATTTCTTCCGTTCCATTCCCACCCAAAAAAACAAACATGACATTTGTGGTTCAATTGAACTGTAGAGGAATGTTGAGGAACTACAGTGATATATCACATATTCTAGGGTCAGTGATGCCTCTAGCTCTATGTCTCAGGAGACCAATCTTGGTCCACAACATTCAAATATCTTAAAACATTATACAACTTTCAGGCGTGATCGCGAACATACAAATAGACTCTCGTGAGGCGTCGCAATCATCATCCAAAGCGGCTTCCCGGCTCAAGAAATCAAACTGAAAACAAAACTTGAGGCGGTTGCGGTTAGCGTCATCACCTACAAAACCAAAACAATATGTTCTGTATATCTTCCCCCACACATCACATTAACATGCCAAGATCTAGAAGACCTGATCGATTAACTGCTGGAGCCATTTCTGGTAGTTGGCGATTTTAATGCTCACTCTCCGTTTTGGGGAAGCGAACGCTGCGATTATAGAGGCCAAACAATCGAAGATTTTATACTTTCGAATAATGTCTGTCTTTTATATACGGGAAAAGCCACGTATTGCGGCCCAAGCTCAGGAAAAATCAGCTTTCTCCATTTAGCTTTCGCATCACCATTACTTTTTAACGGTTTTAAATGGGATGTTTTAAATGACCCCATGGGCAGCGATCACTTACCTACTGTCACCAGGCTCTCATCGTCCACTCCAATCATCCCCACAAGACCACGGCGCTAGAAAATTCAGCTCGCCGACTGGTAACTTTTTACAAATAGTGCCAGTCACGAATTTTCTCCCTCTCTGCTCTGTCGTTGTTGATGTTGTTCTCCTTGATGTTGATGCGGAGTCGTAGAGGGCGGGTCTCGTGAGTGACCCGGGGGACGTACTTTGCGACTGGTGGGTTTAGACAGGTGTGCAGGTCTTCGGATGGTGAGGCACTTGGAAGGCTTTCTTCAAGAAATTATTTATTACACATGTATATACAACTTATTTACATATGCCGAATGATTTCGGCCTCTCCACTTTAACTAAATATAAAACCTCAAAACTTCCACGACTCCGGACCACCGCCGGCCAACACACGGCCAACCCGTCCGGCCGCCGCTCAACTAACTCGCGTCTCCAACTCTACGCTTTCGGCCCCTGGACCACCACCGGCCACACACGACCGATCTGTCCGGCTGCCACACACCCAACCTCGGCGCTCTCCTTCGCGCGCACCCATCTCGTCACATTCGCGCCAAAAACTCCCTCCTCCGCCAATAAACAATCCTCCCGCCAAAACTTACTTTCTAGCCAATCGACGACTTTCCCGCCGTCGTTTAGAAGTAAGAGGTCACAAGGCAAAAGACAAGTAAACAATATAAAACACACGCCTCGCTGTAAGCAGCCATGGCTAACTAAAAACTATTACAACAGAAGGAAACAAACCCAATTCAAAACACACGCTCCACTGTTAGCCGCTCTGGCCAGCTAGCAAGAACAAAAACAAGAACAGCCCCAGCCGTCCTGTCGTCGTCTCGGGTTTCGGACCGACTTCCTAGAAGAAACCATTCCCCACTCGCTGGGGCCGAGGAGCGCGACCCTCGCACGCTACGGCGTTTTAAGTCCTTCTCCTTTTGTCTGCGCATTCCCCTGCTCCCTTTCGGCGACACTCCTCACACTTTACCACGACGCACGCTAGCTGCGGCGTGACACCTCCCCCCCTTTTCTCAATTCTTTCCCCCGACCTTTTTTTTTTTCCGCCAGTTCCGAACAAAGCATTCTTCTCCTCTAGGCTGCCTCAAGCCGCCGCCTCTCTCTCTAGTGCGAGAAAGCACTAAATCTTCCGGTCGAGACACACCCCGAGATACACTCCGAAAAAGAATACAGGCATCCAAGTACATGAAAACAAAGTACACTTCTGCACAACGCACCATACGCTACATGATTACATGTTTCAAGTGAAAGTAAATTATACAAACACCATGCATACAAATAAAAAGGAAAGCAACCACAACAGTCCACCAAGGCGAGCCTCGAACATCGCTGCTCTCATGCTCTGTGCTCAGGGGTTCCTCTTTTTTTTTCTCATGTTAGGTTTGAATGCGGGAAAGCGCGTCCGCAAGCACGTTGTGGCCCCCCTTGATATGCTGGACTGTGATGTTGTACTTCTGTAGCGACAACGCCCACCTCGTGAGCCGTGCACTGCTCGATGCCGCAGTGGCCACATACTGCAGAGGGTTGTGATCCGTCCTGACATGCACCTCCGCTCCCAGTACCCATGTGCTCACCTGATCCAATGCCCATACCACAGCGAACGCTTCTTTTTCAATCGTCGACCACTTCACTTGAGATTCGCTCAACTTTTTGCTCAAGAATGCAATTGGGTATTCTCTTCCGTCTGCATTCTGCGCCAGACATGCTCCGATTGCCTCCTGGGACGCGTCGGTTGATAGAATAAAAGGCTTGGACATGTCTGGTGGGCACAGAACAGTTGCCAGCGCACTCTTCACCTCTTGGAATGCTTGCTCTTGTTCACTCTGCCAGCTGATCGGGCCGTTTCGACGACCCTTCGTTAAGTTTGTGAGGGGCAGCACTACCCGCGAATACTCTTTTATGTAGTTGCGGTAATAGTTCATTACCCCTAGTACGCTTCTGAGTTCCGCCTTTGTTCGTGGTGGCTGCATTGCCTCTATTGCTCGAACCCTCTCAGGATCGGGACAATGCGTTCCAGAACCGACTATGTGCCCCAGGTACTTTACGCTCCCCTGTGCAAATTTGCATTTTTCAGCATTTACCTTCAGCCCCACAGATCTGAGTGTCTCCAACACCGCATCGAGATGTTGGGCATGTTCGCTCATGTTTTCAGAAAAAACTGCGATGTCATCGATGTAAGCGTACGCATACGCTCTATGCTCATAGAGAATTTCATTCATAATCCGCTGGAAAGTGGCCGCGGAATTTCTTAGTCCATACGGCATCACTGTCCAGGCGTACTGTCCACTGTCGGTCGCGAATGCGGTTAATCTTTGGCTCTGCTCGTCTAGCGGAATTTGCCAGTACCCGCGTGTCAAATCCAGAATTGTTATGCAGCATGCCTTTGCCACAGTCGCCAGGAGGTCGTCTACCTTTTTCATCGGAAAGGCGTCTACCTCTGTAATGGAGTTGAGGAATCTGTAATCAACGCAGAGCCTCACACTCCCGTCGCTTTTCGCCACACACACGACAGGGTGGGCGTAAGGGGATTCGGTGGGATAGATCATTCCCTCTGCCACTAGCTCCTGCACTTGTCTCTCAACCTCGACTCTCATCTTTAGCGGGACCCTGTACTGGTGACGAGGAGCAGGACGTGCGTTGGCCATTATGCGGATCGTGTGCTTACCTGCCCCACTTTTCCCCGGCTTTCCCGAAAACACTTCACTGTGCCGACGGACAACTTCCTTGATGTGAGAGTCTTTTACCTCTGCTTCGCTCATGCGAACAGATACTACCGGTACTTCTTCCACCTTTCCGAACTCTTCATCCTCAAATACGACCCCGACTGTCCTTACCCCGACCGTAAACGGTTTCAAATTATTTGCATGTATCCACTTTCGGGAACCATCCTCCATCTGCACCACGTAGCTATCCTTTCGCTTCTTCTCAACTACCTTTACCGGCCCCCTCCAGGCGTACTGCCCCTTAGACGTATCCTCATTCCTGACTAGAACGAGATCGTCACAATTAAAATTCTTCGGCCGTGCTCTCAGATTATACCGTGTCGCGTATGCTCTTTGGTTATCGGCTGCATTTTGCCCCACCACCTCCGACATGGCAGCCAGCCGCTGACGTAGTTCCAGTAAATACTTTTCTGCCGACTCATTCAGTGTAATCGGAAGGGTCCAGTTTCCGGTCCAAGACTTGGCTAGTATTGCTAATGGCCCTGTAGGCGTGCGCCCATAAAGGAGCTCAAATGGCGACACTCCGGTCGTTTCATTGGGCACTTCGCGATATGCCCACAAAAGGCACGGGACCAGTCGGTCCCACCACCGTCCATGTTCTCCAATCACATGCCGCAGCATTCTTTTGAATGTCCCATTCCATCTTTCAACAAGACCATTGCTTTCCGGATGACCAGGGGTTGAAAATCTAGGTGATGCCCCGAGACGGGCCAACAGTTCCTGGGTTACCTTTGCCGTAAAGTTTGTCCCCTGGTCCGAGCAGACCATCTCCGGCACCCCAACCCTAGAGAATATTTCCACAAGGGCGTCGCACACTGCTCGGGCTGTCAACGATTTCAAACAGACTACCTCTGGCCATCGAGAGCATACGTCCATTAAACAAAGAGCATACTTGTGGCCTTTTGACGACGGGGGTTCTATTGGACCTACACAGTCCATCACTACCACCTGAAATGGGCTTGCTGGTCTTGTCAGGGGTGCTATCGGCACCCTGTCCGACTTCCTTTGTACAGCATTCTTTTGACACTGTGGGCATGCCTGACAATACCTAAGAATCTCGGTGTTCATGTTCGGCCAAAAGAATGAATTCTTTATGCGCTGCCTTGTTTTCTTTGCCGCAAGATGCCCACCAACTTCTCTGTCATGGGCTACCCGTAACACCGCCTGCCTCTTGCATTTCGGCAGAATCAGCTGTTTCACCATCCTCCCGTTTATCTTATCTGAATGATATAGCAGGCCGTTGGTTACCTGCATACCATGGGTGCCTGCCTTCGCCTGTTGCCATGCTGTTTTTAAGCTTTCATCCTCCAGCTGTAGTGCCCTAAAGTTCAATGACGTTGCTTCTCCCAACTGTTCGTTTTCACTTGGCTGTGCGACAACCGCCGCCACAGTAGCGCGTGGGTTCCCTAAATTACAGCGATCCTCGATCTGTTCGTTTTCTTTCTGCTTGACCAGTTCATTATAGTCGCTCACTGATAACAAACAATTAATTTCATTCGCCAATTCCTCTGTCACAGCGCACAAGATGGCAACATGTGAGCCCCTCCGATCAATTCTTAGTGGCACATACGCCAGCTCAGCCTGAATCTGATGCCCGAAGGCACCCTTCAATGCGACTTTGCCTCGTGGATCTACCCTTTCCTGCGGCAGCAGTGACCTCCTGACCACTGTGATGTCCGCGCCCGAATCCACTCGTGCCAAGATTATTGATTCCCCCGAACAGAGGGAGACATCGCCCACCTTATGCGTCTCCGTCAACTGAGTGCTGGCTTTTGGCTCCAGATTCTGGCACAGAATTTCAGAGCTGTGAGGGGTTACTTCTATCACTCTGGCTGTAATCTTCCTGACCTCCGTCTCTTGGCATTCTCGGGCCATATGCCCTAAACAGCCACAGCGGTAACAGAGGGGTGACGCTGGGTTCTTTCCCCTATCCTGCTCCCATTCCCTGCCGGCAGAATGCCCCTCTTTAGCAACATTGCGGACACCCATATCTCTGTTTCCGATCTTTACCTCAGCTTCCCGACACTCCCTAGACATGTGACCTAGTCGGCCACAACGGTAACACTGGCGTGTCATCGTATGTGCTCTAAATGGCGCATACTTCACCCCCATGGGTTCTTCCCCACGGGGTTGCGACGCCCCGGCCTCCCCCTCTTTCCTACATCCTTCGCCGCGGGCCGTACTCATGCGCGCAACGCCAGCCCCAAATGCTTTCCCTCGGCTGCTCTCCACCGCCTCGACTACTTCTGTAAGTCCGTCGATTTTAAGCCAATTTTTGTTTTCTTGAAGAGCTATCTGTCGGAGCGCGTCGTTAGACAGGACCTCTTTCAGTTTGTCCACCACTACCAGCTCCATCAGCTCCTCAATTTCGGTCACTTTTCTGCTGCTGATATAATAAGAGTAATAACTGCGTAGTCGGTAGCCGAATTGGCGCCACGATTCTTGCGGTCCTTTCTTAGCTGTGTCAAACATTCTTTTATATTCCGCCGGGCTTAATCGCAACTCCCTCAAAATTACCTCCTTTAGCAGTTTGTACTCAAGTATCTCCTTTGTTCCACTTTGCATCGCCATCGATCGCATGCGGTCAGTGAGGTATGGAATCAGGGTGATAGACTGCACGCTTTCCGGTACTCTGAAGGAGTGAAAAAGCATCTCCACAGAATCAAACCACCCCGGAATAAGCGACTCATCTTTCGGCATTCGAGGTAGTACACTGCTCAGCATTGTGGAGTATTTTACTGCTTCTTTCCCCTCTGACAGATCAGCTGTGCCTTGCCTGCGTAATTTCTCTGTCTCAAATTCAATTTTGGCCCTCTCTAGCCTCATTTTCTCAATTTCTATATCAATTTGCCTATTGGGTCCAGATTGGCCGTTTTCCGTGCTTGTCTCGCTCATTTCCCCAGTCATGTTACTATCCATCTCTGGCGACAGTAGTTTACTCTTTCCCCTCGTAAGCATAAAGCACGAAGTTTGAGAGCAGCGCTGTTCGCTCACCGTTTTTCTTTCGCTGCCTTCTCTTCAAAGATCGTCAGTCAAACCAAGTTCCAGAGTTCTCTCACAATAAAATTCACGCTGGTACGCCGCAAGTCCTGTTACGCAACGCCGCCACACTCTCAAGTCCTCTTCAATTCAAGTCCGTCCTGCTTTCCTCTGTTGGTGTCCACGATTCCTCTTCCCACCTACGCTGGTGTCGAAGCTGCGATGATCGGTGATGATCGGTGAAGATCCCTCTGCTGTCTCTTGTGCCTTCTTTCTTCTTTCTTGACGTCCGGTTTTCGACTTCTCTTCGCCACCCAAGGGCAAACGTTCCTTGTGAGCTCACCAAATCGACGTCTTCTCAACCTGAGTTGCCTCTGTCTTCCTCGTTCCCGTCGCAAAGCAGCGGTCCCTTGCGAATCCTGTCGGCTGCGCCAGTCACGAATTTTCTCCCTCTCTGCTCTGTCGTTGTTGATGTTGTTCTCCTTGATGTTGATGCGGAGTCGTAGAGGGCGGGTCTCGTGAGTGACCCGGGGGACGTACTTTGCGACTGGTGGGTTTAGACAGGTGTGCAGGTCTTCGGATGGTGAGGCACTTGGAAGGCTTTCTTCAAGAAATTATTTATTACACATGTATATACAACTTATTTACATATGCCGAATGATTTCGGCCTCTCCACTTTAACTAAATATAAAACCTCAAAACTTCCACGACTCCGGACCACCGCCGGCCAACACACGGCCAACCCGTCCGGCCGCCGCTCAACTAACTCGCGTCTCCAACTCTACGCTTTCGGCCCCTGGACCACCACCGGCCACACACGACCGATCTGTCCGGCTGCCACACACCCAACCTCGGCGCTCTCCTTCGCGCGCACCCATCTCGTCACATTCGCGCCAAAACCTCCCTCCTCCGCCAATAAACAATCCTCCCGCCAAAACTTACTTTCTAGCCAATCGACGACTTTCCCGCCGTCGTTTAGAAGTAAGAGGTCACAAGGCAAAAGACAAGTAAACAATATAAAACACACGCCTCGCTGTAAGCAGCCATGGCTAACTAAAAACTATTACAACAGAAGGAAACAAACCCAATTCAAAACACACGCTCCACTGTTAGCCGCTCTGGCCAGCTAGCAAGAACAAAAACAAGAACAGCCCCAGCCGTCCTGTCGTCGTCTCGGGTTTCGGACCGACTTCCTAGAAGAAACCATTCCCCACTCGCTGGGGCCGAGGAGCGCGACCCTCGCACGCTACGGCGTTTTAAGTCCTTCTCCTTTTGTCTGCGCATTCCCCTCCTCCCTTTCGGCGACACTCCTCACACTTTACCACGACGCACGCTAGCTGCGGCGTGACAGTGCCACTCTGGAAAAGGAATTTTGTGACCACCGTAGCACAGATGATATTAATGAGAAGTTTACTGAATGCATAATATCGGCCGCAACACTCGCTATACCACAAACAACAGGACTTGCACAAAAGAAACATAAAGTGTGGTGGACACAAGAATGCACATTAGCAAAAAAAAACAACAAAACAAAGCCTGGAGTGCTCTGCGTCGATATGCCACTGGAGAGAACTTACCTTTAGGAAGGCAAAAGCCAGAGCGCGGTATGTGCGAAGAAATGCAGAGAAAACCTCTTGGCAGAAATATATCTCCTCAATAAAGAGCTCAATAACATCAAAGAAAATGTGGGAAAAAGTTCGTAAATTTACTGGTGACCATACCCCTTTCACACTTCCTCTCTTGACAGCACCCGGGAGACAAACATCTTTAGAAGAACAGGCCAACATATTGGGCGAGCATTTTGGTGAGATCTCAAGCTCATCCAACTACTCAAAACACATTTCAGAAACACTAAGCAATAGCTGAAAAACAAAAATTTCCATCCGGAGCAGGTATACATGAGGATTACAACCAACCTCTCAAACTACAAGAATGAAATAAGGTATTATCTTCTGGAAAAAAAGACAGCACCAGGACCGGACAATGTGCATTACGCTATGCTTGCCCATCTCTCGGAGGCTGCTGTAGAGGCACTGTTAAAATTCTTTAATAAAATCTGGATAACTGGAAATATACCTGACGAGTGGAAAAAAGCAGTCATAATACCTTTTCTCAAATCCGGAAAACCACCAACAAGTCCTAGCAGTTACAGACCAATAGCCCTCACCAGCTGCATTGCTAAATCTTTCGAAAGTGTAATAAACATTAGATTGACCTTCATACTTGAATCTCGGCAACTATTAGATACACACCAATGTGGGTTTAAGAAACCATGCTCGACCACATATCACCTTGTCCGCCTAGAAAACACCATCCGGGAAGCGTTCATCCACAAGCAGCACTGTATTGGGGTCTTCGACTTGGAGAAGGCCTATGATACCACGTGGAAGTTCGGCATCCTCCGTGACCTTGCAGTGCTAGGTATCCGCGGCAGGAAGTTGAACTGCTTGAATGACTTCCTGCCTAACCGCACATTCCGAGTCCGCCTAGGAGCAACTCTCTCCATGACTGTCACCCAAGAGAACGGCGTACCCCAGGGGTGTATTCTAAGCACGACAATCTTCATAGTAAAAATGAATTCCTTAGCTAAAGCAATACGCAAGTCCATAATCACACTAAATAAACTAGGTGCTTGGGCAGACAGAAATGGATTTAAATTTTCTCGTCAAAAAACAGTAGCTGTTCTTTTTTCATTGCGACGAGGCCAACAGGTCGATCCCAATCTATACCTGAATCACACTGCGCTCCCAATTCAACAAGAACACCAATTTTTAGGCCTAACTTTCGACAAGAAACTCACATTTCTACCACACATAAACAACCTTAAAAAGAAAGCTTCTCAAGCCCTCAATGTCTTAAAAGTGTTCCCCCGGAAGCGGTGGAGGTCCGATAGAGCAAGCCTTTTACAAATATATCGCTCTCTGGTGCGCTCCAAGCTGGACTACGGGTGCATAGTATATGGTTCGGGAAGAGCATCCTACTTAAAAAGATTAGACCCCATTCATAATCTTGGTCTGCGCCTATCATCTGGAGCATACAGAACATCACCAGTAGTTAGCCTTTACGTTGCAACTATTGAAGCCGCTCTTGAGGATCGAAGAATCGCCCTTATATGCACATATGTCTTAAAAATCCGTTCTCTTCCGAAACATCTCTGCCATCCAATTGTCACCAAGTGCGCATCTAAAAGATTATTCAACAACAAACCACATTCTATCAGGCCATTACTAGTGCGCTTTGAAGATAAATGCGAAGAGCTAACAGTGCTAGATGCCCTGCCGAATATTGCACAAAGGAATGAATATTTGCCACCATGGTACAGCCTGCCTTCAGTATGTGACTTCACAATGACACATTTAGACAAAAAGCAAACGCCAAACGAGTACATATTACGGGAATTCTTTGCACTACAAGAAAAGTATCACACCTACATTGAATTTTATACCGATATCTCAAAAACAGTCATGTTGGAAGTGCAGTAATGCAAGAAAAAAATAAACAGATAATGCGACTACCAGAATGCGCATCAGTTTTTACTGCTGAGTGTTATGCCATCTTCGTAGCTGTAGAAAAAAATAGTAAGAGAGTACATCAAAAATAGCATCATTTAAACCGATTCCCTCAGTATGCTCAAAGCACTGCACTCCAGGAATGCTACTGAACCCATAATAGGAAACATCATACTGTGGGGTTACTGGCACGGTTCGGACCCTGAACTCAGGGCCAACGCCACTCCGCTAGCTCGACCACACCTGTGGCCGCGAAGAACAACACCTCCGAGGAATAAGCCCGCAGGCAAGAGCTTTAATTGGGATCTCCCAATAGTTTTCCTCGGTCGCGCGCAGACAGCCGCGGCAGGCAACGGGCACAGGACACAGGCACAGGAGACAGGCACAGAGCAGTTCAGGTCACCTGGGCCGCCGCTGGTCTCGCGTCCGCTCTCTCTCAAGGCTCGCTGTCAACTCTCCATCCGACTGTCCCGTGGGCGCGGCCCGCGCGGCCGCCGAAACCGAGAGCGGTGGGCAAGGAGGGCTGCCCACGTGACGACGCGTAGTCGCGGGCGCCTCCCCTCCGCTCCATGTCGGGGGCCGCCAGAGGAAGAGCCGTGGTAGGCCACGAGAGAGAGAAGGGTGCATCCGGCGGGCGAGGGGCAACATGAATCCCCACACCCTCCCTCTCTCAATAGTGACCTCCACCCGCTGAAGCGAACTCGGCGGATCAGCAGGTCCATGCCGCCTTTCCGGAGACTGGGCCCCGGAATGGTAGCTCTGCGCCTGGGGCGCGGGCCAGACCAGGATGGCGCCCGCGAAAGCCGGCCTGCTCCGCGTTCAGGCCGCCCGTCGTCAGCTCGCCCCGCGCTGCTCCGGAACCGCCGCCGATGCCCCGTGCGATGGTGTTGGGGGGCGAAGTTCGGCGGCTCGACCCCGGCCGCGCGCCGCTCTCCGTGCCGTCGCTGAAGCCAGGGCCGTAAATCAGGGCAGCCGGAGGGGGCTCGGCTCCTGCGAGCGGGCGTCTTGCACGGTTCCGGGCACAGGAACTACACCGGCTTGTGTATCCACACAGGCAGGGTGGGCACGAGACCTCTCGCACCAGGCTTTGCCGTGGTCGGCATGGGTCACATTCGGCGATCTCGCCCAGTTCGGATATTGTGACGTCGGGGGCAAGGATCTCCTTGCATGAGGTCCACCGTGCGCGATCTCGCGCGTCTGGCGTTCCTTCGCCGTTTGCTCGATCTCGAGCTGTTTTGGCAACCGACGCCGCCGTGTGCGTGATCTCACGCTTTCGGCATTCTCCCGTTGCCCCAGCGAGCTCGCTGGCTTCGGGTATTATAGCGATGCCTGTAGAGATCTCTCTGGGCTTCGCTCGCCTCGGCGCAGTCTTGCGCGGGTGGCGTTTCTGCTTCCACAGCAACCTCCCTCTGGAAGTACTGTTTCAGCTCTCCCACGTGAATGGGTCCGCTGATTCGGCCCGATCTCGGGTCTTTCAGCCGGTAGTTGAGCCGCGAAAGCTTCTCAGCGATCAGGAAGGGTCCCACCCATTTGGGCGCTAGACTGGCCGCGAAACCTGCGGCTGCATCGCTGAGTGCGTGATTGCGCTTGAGAACGAGGTCTCCCATCTGAAAGTCCACGTCTCTGTGTGCGCGATCATAAGTGGCCTTTTGACTTGCCCTGGCCTTCGCGCGGCTGCGGTTCGCCTCCTTAATGGCATTTGCCAAACGCTCGCGCAATCGCCTTGCGTAGTCGTCAACATCTGCCGTGACTTCGCGGACACTCTCCGACCCTTCCATGAGAATTGTGTCCATAGGCGTGTTCAGCTCTCTGCCAAACATGAGAAAAGCCGGCGTGAAGCCGGTCGAGCGATTTGTGCTCGTGCGCAGAGCGAAGGAGATGGCGTCCAAGTGCTCGTCCCAATCATTGTGCGATCTCGCATATGCGCTGTTGGGATCGGGGTAGCGTGATGGGGCCGGAGAAGGGATGAGGAAGTCGGCGAAGAGGTTATGATGAAAACGAAGAAAACTTTATACAGGCTATTTACATGATTTACAGAAGAGCAACTGAGAGGGACTCTCAGTGGATGAGGACTGCTTCGCTAGCGGGAGTGCACACACTAGTCCTCAAAACAACACCCCGTTAAATAGCGCACAGATTCCCCAGATCCCCGTCTGGGGAAATAGTTCGAAGAATGACGCCCAATCAGACGGACAGTTGCGGCCACTGTTGATACCGCCCACGGCAGGGGCGGCGCTGGGCCGTGGTGCTCTGCCGCAGCTCGGTTGATGGGAGAGGGTAGAGGCTCAGTAATTAAACACTGCTGTCTTTCACTAAGCACACCACCACTCTGTTCGTTGACCCGAGGGTCGACTCGGCCACGGAACGCCGCCATCGTCGCCGCATCTTCGGCCTTCGGCGATCTTTGACCTTCGCTGCTGCGACCATGGTCCCACGGTCCTGGAAGGTCGCTGCCTAATCCACTTAGGCAGCAGGGGAAGCATCACAGGTCCTACAGCACCCCTCTTTGAGCTTCGCCGCTACCGCCATGTTCCCACGGTCCTCGAAGTTCGCTGCCTTAATCCCCTTAGGCACGAGGGGAGGCATCACAGGCGCTACAGCACCCCCGCCGCCAGACAATGCGTCCGGAAGATGAGCCGCTCCTACGCTGCTCGGCTGACTGGACGTCCCAGGAACAAGTTTCTCTCTTGGAGTCTTCGGACGACGTTCAGCACTGCGTCTCCAGCATCGCCTCTCCTCGTCTAGATGGCCGTTTTAGGGATTTATCTGCACAGACGCCAAACCACACCCCCGGCAAAACAAGTGCCCGCAGAATCCACCCATCCAGCCAGACCAGAACTCGAAGCAAAATTGCAATTAGCTAATAAGCTACAAGTAAAACATGAAGAGAGTAATCATTTTTCCTGAATGAACGCATGGTGTCTGCCCGACGAAGTGTTTAAACGCGGACCTGCCCAAAGGCGTAAGGTCCCGCCTGAGGTACACTTAACAAACGGTAGGGAATCCGCTAAATGGAATCGAGCTGGTGCTCAGAGGGCACGCGGAAAGCGGTAGGCGACAGGTTTTGGCCGACGAGGCATTCAATTTTGTCCCCTAAGACCTCACAGCCAAGGTACAATACACAATGAGCTCTCCCTTATCAGTGGCAGAAAAGATGGAAAGCGTACTCCTAACTATGCTACACGGATTACAAACGAAATGAGTGAAAAGAAAGTGGGTGGTATGCTCTCAAATAAAAAAAAACATTTAAAAGTAGAAAAACTGGCGAGCACCCCGCCTTCCCCCCCATTTTTTTTTTCTTCTTTACCATGCACTTAAAAAGCTCGGCTTAGCCCGTCGGCATTTGTGTGGAGCTTGCCTTTCTTGTAGCGGACCACGAAGCTGTGGTGCTGGAGTGCAAGGCTCCAGCGCAGTAGACGACCATTTTTGGGCGACATATTGTGCAACCAAGTCAAAGGGCAATGGTCCGTTTCTACCGTGAAACGTGACCCAGAGACGTAGCACGACAGCTTGTCAATAGCCCAAACGAGGCATGCGCACTCTTTTTCAGACGTGCTATACGCCTCTTCCCGCGTGCTGAGCTTGCGGCTCAAGTATAGGACAGGCCGCGTGTGGCCGTCGTCGCCTTCTTGGCAAAGAATCGCGCCTAACCCGCGGTTGCTGGCGTCGCATTGTATGATAAAGGCCTTTGAAAAATCTGGTGCTGTCAGTACTGGGCGCTCGCTTAGAGCCGTTTTTAAACTCTGGAACGCTTTCTCCTTCCCTTGGTCCCACGAGAGGTTGGCAGGCTCAGTTTTGCGGAGCGCGTCGGTCAGGGGAGTGGCTAAGTCAGAGTAATGTTTTACATAATGTTGATAATAGCCAGCTAGGCCAAGGAAAGCCCTGAGTTCAGATTTTGTGGTTGGCCGTCGGTAATCTAACACGGCAGCAACTTTAAGTTCGGAAGGCCTGCGCTGCCCTTGTCCAACCACGTGCCCGAGGTAGTTCACTTCGGCGCACCCCAAGTGGCACTTTCCGGCTCTTACAGTTAAACCAGCCTCGACCAGTCGGCTCAGCACAATACGCAAGTGTTCAATGTGCTCCTCCCAGGTTTGTGAGAAAACAGCCACGTCGTCAAGATAGGGAAGGGCGAAATCTGCAAGCCCCCGCAACACTTGATCCATTAACTTTGAAAAACAGTACGGAGCATTCTTCAAGCCGAAACTCAGCATTACAGGGCGAAACGTGCCCAATGGAGACACAAATGCTGCGTACCTGCTGGCGCGCTCAGTTAGTGGCACCTGCCAGTATCCGCGAACCAGATCCAATGTTGATATGTATCTTGATTTAGCGACTGTTTCAACCCTCTCCTCGATGTTTGGGATTGGGTAGGTCTGGTCCAATGTGATTGAATTCAGCCTCCGATAATCAACGCAAGGCCTCGGATCCTTGCCAGGAACCTCTACAATAATGATCGGCGACGTGTAGTCACTCTCACAGGGCACTATGATGCCCAGTTCGCACATACGGCGGATCTCCGTTTCGATGATTTCCTTTTGCCTTGGAGAGACCCGGTACGGTTTGCTCCTAATCGGCTGTTCGCTGGACAGCTGAATGTCGTGTTCGATCAGCTTCGTTTTTCCTGGCTTATTGGAGAACACCGCCTCAAAGTCCCTGACGACGTTCTTCATTTCTCCTCGCTGACTTTCCGTCAGACGCGGCTCTCTGTCGATTGAATCTAGCAGCTCATTTGCTGCATGCTCATCCTCGTGTGGGAAATAGGGTATTTCTGGGATCTCTTCCGCTGGCATGTTCAGTGCCATGTTGACCAGTGCCTGACGGGGCACATAAGGTTTCATCAGATTGCTGTGCATTATCCGATTGTGCTGATTCTTGAACTGCACTTCGTAGTTGGTGTCTGAAAGTTTGGACACTACCTTAGCTGGCCCTTCCCATTGCACCTCAAGCTTGTTCTTTTTGGACGGGCGCAGCAACATCACCTGGTCGCCAGATTGAAAGGTGCGTTTACGCGCAGATTTATCGTAGTACACCTTAGAAAGTGACTGCGCTGCCTTGACATTTTCCTCCACGAGGTCCCTGGTTTTCGCAAGTCTCTCCAGTAGCTTCAAAACATACTCTACTACACAGGGATCCTCTCCGTAACCCTCCCACGACTCTCTCAGCATGCGCAATGGGGTCCTCAAGTCTCGCCCGTAAACGAGTTCAGCGGGGCTAAATCCTGTACTTTCGTGGGGAGCAGATCTGATTGCAAAGAGTGCAGCTGGAATGCAGCCTTCCCAATCCCCCTTATGTTCGAAGCATAGAGACCTCAGAATCCGCTTTAGCACTGAGTGCATGCGCTCGACTGGATTTGACTGAGGGTGGTGAATAGAACTGCGGATGATCTTAATGCCACATCGTTCAAAAAACGTTGTTGTCAAGCAGCTCGTGAAGACACTCCCGTTGTCGCTCTGTATTTCTGCAGGGAACCCCACTCGAGAGAAAATAGACAAGAGAGCGTCTACAACGCATGCCGAATTTAGTTCCTTCAAGGGAACGGCCTCTGGAAATTTGGTAGCTGCGCACAATGTGGTTAGAATATAGCGACAACCAGAGTTGGACTGCGGCAGTGGGCCGACAACATCTATCACAAGACGCCGAAAGGGCTCCGTAATGATGGGAACAAGTGTCATTGGCGCTTTCCACTTGTCCGTCGACTTGCCGACCCGTTGGCAGGTGTCGCAAGACCTAACGAGCCGTTCAACGTCTTTCCAGCAGCCAGGCCAGTAATACTCGAGTGCTAACCTAGCTTTAGTTTTCTTTATGCCCAGGTGGCCCGCCCAGGCATTTCCGTGCGCGAGTTCTATGAGCTGCCGCCGGTACTTCTCCGGAACTAGAAGCTGCTCATATGCGCGTCCCTTTGAGTCGCAGTATCTCCGATACTTAAGGCCCGATTTTGCGTAAAAGCTGATGTTCTTTCTGGCTACTCCCTCCCTTACGTTGTTGCCTAGAGCTCTTAACGATGGATCGCTTTTCTGCTCTGCTATAAGTGTTTCTCGATCCACCTTTGTCAATTCCTCCCAACAAGCCGAAGCAGGTGTTATGGTCAAACCCTCCGAGTCAGTCTCTCTTTCCCCATTCCCTGCGGAATCGACCGTTCCTTGGATGTCGGGACCTACTGCTGGTTCGGTAACGGCTTCATGGTCATGCGGTATTGACGGATCAGTTTTCTCGCAAGAAGTCCCCGGCTGGTTGGGAGAACGGTTCAGTGCCTGCTCACTTATCGGGACGCAGTCAAGTTTCTTTGAGAGCTCTCGCGCTCGAGACCGTGTTAGCGCCATGCAAGCTAAACCCGTTGTGAAAGAGAGGCCTTTGTCTTTCAACAGCTGCTCAGATTTATTCGAAAAAAGGTAGGGCAAGTGTGTCGGCAAGTTTGCGCTAACTGCCGCTTCTGTGTCTAGTCTGCCAAAAGCCCCCTCTAGGGTCACCTTCGCTATTGGCAGGCACGCGCTCTGTTCCTCGGCGACCTGTCTAATCCAGGCGCATTCGCCGGTATAGTCCGCGGAGGAAACACAGGACGGATGTGCAACATCCATGGTAGCTGCTGAATCACGCAGTGCTCTACATTTCCTCCCATTTATTACTACGTCCTGCATGTAGGGCTCCAGCAATTTCAGGTTTTCCTCGGATTCTCGCATGCTCGCGAACACAATCCTTCGCTGTTTGCAGTTCACCGATAAGTGGCCCTCCTTGTTGCAGTTATAACAGACAATGGGCTTTCGCGCTTCAAACGCGCGAGTTGCATGTCCCTGCTGCCTTGGAGAATCGACAGACTTGGGCGACTCTATCTTTTTTTCGCTATCTCCCCCTTTTGATCCCAAATCCTCCGTTCGGTGATCCCGGCGTGCTGGCGGCACCCTTCGGTCAGGGATCCTTCTTGAAAAAGTTTCTCCCTTTCCTAACTTGGTATCGTGCCCTGCCTTGCTTTGGAGATTTCGGCGAACATAATACTCGTCTGCGAGCTGCGCCGCTTTGTCTAGGTCCGTATCCGTCAGCCTATCCTGCAGCCATACCCTCAGATCTTCTGGAATCGCGCTGTAGTACTGCTCTAATGCGATGCACTCCAGCACCTTGTCGTGGTTTCCGTGCACCTCAGCGGTCTTAAGCCACTCCTTTAAGTTGACCTTCAGCCGGTACGCGAAGTCAGTGTGCGACTCTCCGCCTTTCTTTGCCCGCCTGAATCGCTGCCGAAAGGCTTCAGCAGAAAGCCGGTACTTTCTAAGCAGTGCGCTCTTTACTTTCTCGTAGTCGTCGCACTCTTCCTGTGAGAGACGAGCCACCACTTCGGCCGCCTCGCCCGGAAGGAGAGGAAGTAGCTTCTCCGACCAAACGCTCTTGTCGATGTGCGCCTTCCCGCATGCGCGCTCGAAATTTACCAGAAAGAGTGCAATATCGTCTCCCACTCGATATGGTGAGACGCGATCCTGTAATCTCTGCCTCCCCTGCTCCTCTGCCGAAGCTACGGGGCTAGGACCCGCCGTATTCTTTCCGTTCGACGCGATTTCTAGCTCCTTCATTTTCCGAGCATGTTCTCTCACTTTTTCCTCTGCCTCACGGACCTCCCGTCTCTCTTGAGCCAAGCGAAGCTCTTCTTGTTCTTTCTTCTCGCGCAGCTCCCTTCTTTCTTGAGCCAAGCGAAGCTCTTCCTGTGCTTTCTGTTCGAGCAGTTCCCGACTTTTCTGCTCTTCTCTGCGTGCGACAATCGTTTCCCGAGCCTCGTCGACCTCCTCCGCCGTTACCTCCTGCTCCCGCATAACCTCTAGAATATCTTTTTTTCTTTTCGCAGAACCTAGCGAAATTCCAAGCTCCTGGCAAATTTCGAGCAGCTCCTGCACTTTTAACTTCTCCATCGTGGTTTCCACCATGCGTTACCACGCCCACTAAAACAAAAGCCTTAGCTTAAAGTGAACAAAACGGTTTTCCTTAAATCAATTTCCCAGATAACAGATCCGCACCTAACATCTGCCTGTGCTAGTACGGTCTGGCGAAATGAGCGGAAAACATGGGGCACTCACCCTGCCAAGGTATAGCTGACGCCCGTCAGTCCCGTAGCTGCCGAGGTCCGTTGGAGCCGGTAACTTGACGTGTCCATCCCGTAGCTGCCATCCAGTTGTTGGGATCGGGGTAGCGTGATGGGGCCGGAGAAGGGATGAGGAAGTCGGCGAAGAGGTTATGATGAAAACGAAGAAAACTTTATACAGGCTATTTACATGATTTACAGAAGAGCAACTGAGAGGGACTCTCAGTGGATGAGGACTGCTTCGCTAGCGGGAGTGCACACACTAGTCCTCAAAACAACACCCCGTTAAATAGCGCACAGATTCCCCAGATCCCCGTCTGGGGAAATAGTTCGAAGAATGACGCCCAATCAGACGGACAGTTGCGGCCACTGTTGATACCGCCCACGGCAGGGGCGGCGCTGGGCCGTGGTGCTCTGCCGCAGCTCGGTTGATGGGAGAGGGTAGAGGCTCAGTAATTAAACACTGCTGTCTTTCACTAAGCACACCACCACTCTGTTCGTTGACCCGAGGGTCGACTCGGCCACGGAACGCCGCCATCGTCGCCGCATCTTCGGCCTTCGGCGATCTTTGACCTTCGCTGCTGCGACCATGGTCCCACGGTCCTGGAAGGTCGCTGCCTAATCCACTTAGGCAGCAGGGGAAGCATCACAGGTCCTACAGCACCCCTCTTTGAGCTTCGCCGCTACCGCCATGTTCCCACGGTCCTCGAAGTTCGCTGCCTTAATCCCCTTAGGCACGAGGGGAGGCATCACAGGCGCTACAGCGCCCAGGAGCGGCTTGATATCTCGATTTCGGCGCTCGCTCACATTGGACTGGGGATGGTAGCACGTGGTTTTCTGCTGCCGGACACCCATTGCTGCACACGTATCACGGAAAACTTTCGATGTGAAATACGTGGCATTGTCAGTGATCAGCCGCTTTGGGAAGCCGTAGCGGCAAAACACTTCACACAGCTTTGCCAGGATCTCCCGGGCAGTCGCTTTTCGCAGCGGGTACAATTCAGCGATCCCACTGAAGTGACACGTGACTACCAGCACGTATTTGTACCCTCGTTTGCTGCGCGGCAGCGGCCCCATCAAATCGCACGCCAGGATCTCCCAGGGTTTGGTGCTTATGACGGGTTGGAGTAAGCCGGGTGCCTTTCCACCTCTAGGCTTTCTCTCTTGGCATACGTGGCATGTTCGTACATATCTACATACGTCAGCCTTCATTCCCGGCCAGGTAGCAAACCGACAAAGCTTCTGCCATGTCTTTGGAGCGCTCCCGTGACCGTCTGCGTCGTGATAGTGCCGCATAGCGGCGCGCCTCAGTTTGCGCGGAATAACGGCTTTGAAACTCTCATCCGAGGCCTCTTTGCCTGGCACGTATTTTAGCAAAGCTCCATCACGGTCCAGCAGGAAGTTCTCCAACTCACTCGCCGCAATACCAGCGACACTAGAGTTAGCGCCAACCACACTACCAGTGGCTTCACAGCGCAATTTGGCCTGACTCGTCGGAGTGTCTGTCTCTTCACTAAGACTATTGATCAACTCCTGACAGAATGAGTCTTCCTGCTGAGCCTTGACAAGCTCTTCTCTGCTGAACGCAACCTCGAGAGGGATCCCCGCTCCAACGAGGTGCACGTGCTCTCGGGGCTTCGAAAACGGGGCACTCCCCGCAACGAGCTCCTTCCGCAGAGGGGGAGACAGTTGCCACTCTGCCTCCTCCTCGTCCTGGCCGGCCGGTTGGGTGTCAGTGACCGGCGCCCGTGACAGCGCATCGGCGACTACATTTGCAGTGCCTTTGCGGTAACGCACTTCGAACTCGAAGCGTTGCAGTGTCAGGGCCCATCGCGCAAGCCTCCCGCTGGGCTCACGCAGGCGTTTCAGCCAGGTTAAGGCCATATGGTCGGTCTCGACCGT
The DNA here is from genome assembly GCF_055824585.1 of Amblyomma mixtum. NCBI lineage: Eukaryota > Metazoa > Arthropoda > Arachnida > Ixodida > Ixodidae > Amblyomma > Amblyomma mixtum. The sequence goes on along the minus strand of NC_143018.1, from coordinate 133,026,087 downwards.
GAACTTTGTTCCCTCTACGTACATCTAGAACCTTCGAAGTGCGTAGATGATGGCCAGGCAATTCTTTTCTGTCGCTGAGTAATTGCGTTCTGCCGGCGTCAGGGCGCGGCTCGCAAATGCCACAGGTAGGAGTTCATGCCCCTCCATCTGAAGGAGTACTGCTCCCACCCCGATATCACAGGCATCTGTCTGGATAACAAATGGGCGGTTCAGGTCGGGCAGCTTCAAAGCCGCCGTCTCAGCGATAGCGTGCGAGAGCTGATGAAAGCTCTTTTCCTGCTCGTCTCCCCATATCCACGGAGAAGACTTTCTTAGCAATCTTGCCAAGGGCGCTTGCAGTCGCACACAGTTAGGAATGAAATGGCGATAGTATCCCACCATGCCAAGGTAACGGCGAACACCGCTCACATCTTTAGGCGCAGGAAACTCCAGGATCCCCCGAAGCTTCTCTGGATCAGGAGACACCTGTCCCCGTTTTACTCGATATCCAAGCAAGCTCACCTGAGCCTGGCAGATTTGCACCTTTGCGGGATTGAGCGTGATGCCAGCCGCCCTGAGATTTCCCAGGACATCTCTCAGGTGATCGAGGTGCTCCTCGAAAGTTTGAGAGTAGACGATCACATCGTCCAGGTATGCGAGAGCGTGATGCCATCTGGCGTCTCCGAGTACACGGTCCATCAGCCTTTGGAATGTGCTCGGAGCTCCGGACAAACCGAAAGGCATTCTCGTGAAGTGAAACAGACCTCTGTGACACGTGAAGGCCGTTTTGCACTCATCGCCCGGTCGCATTTCGACCTGCAGGTACCCCTTACTTGCGTCAAGAATCGAGAAGAACTTAGCGCCGCCGAGATTTGAGACGATCTCGTCTATTCTCGGGAAGGGGTACGCATCTTTCTTTGTGACCGCATTCAGCCGCCGATAGTCAACGCACAAGCGCCACGTGCGATCTTTCTTCGGCACAAGAACCACTGGGAACCCCCAGGGACTGGAAGAGCGGCATATGAGACCAGCAACGAGCAACTCCTGGAGCGCCTCGTCGATAGCTTGCCGTCTGGCAGCACTGACGGGCCTTGGGTTACATTTCCAGGGCAGCGCGTCACTCGTATCTATGCGGTGCTGCACCAAACTAGTGCATCCCGGCTGGTCCGTGAATATCTCGTCAAAGTCATCCAACAACGACAAGAGGCGGTCACGTTCGAGCTGTGTCAGCGCACCGGCATCTGCCAGTAAGTTGTGCATTTTCTCCCCCGATCTCGGAGGAAACCTGTGCTGACATGCCGCCGCTGCCGATCTCGGCATTGGGCGGGGAAACCCGCTGTCTCTTAGCTCGCCGACATCTGTCGGTACAGCCTGCTTTCCCTTCTCCGACCTCGGAGAGGGCGCATTGAAGTGGGCCGCTGCTGCCGATCCCGGCATTTGGCGGTGCGGGCTTTGCTCGTGGGAGGTATTTCGCTCCTCCGCGGGCGTGTCGGCCGTGCGTTCTGACAACGATCTCGTTGCAGTCGGCGGGTCGACAAAGGGCCTCAGTGGGGCGCACGGGTTCTCCCGATATCCGCCACGGGCGATGTCTACAACCAGTCCAGTTTTCGCCAAGAACTCTCGGCCTAGAATAACTGGCACTGTGAGACCAGGCAGGTGAACGAAACGCATTCTGCGCACACGCTGATCCCAGCGCACTGCGAGGCGAACGTCACCACAGGACCGCACTTCTCCGCTAGCTAGCTGGAGTGGCGTCCTTCGCTGTCGCAACCGAACGGATCTCCGCCGGAGCTGGGAAACGACCTCGTCTCCTATTAGCGAGATGCTTGCCCCCGTGTCCAGCAACGCCTTAAAGGTTCTCCCCGCAACTGCGAGGGCCATGAAAGGCGCAGGCGTGTTAGTTGGTTCTCCAACTTTGAATGCGGACGTGACGGGGATGGGCTCCCGAGCGTTGGTAGCCTCCGCCGGTGCTGCTACCGGCGGCCTGCCTCGTTTCCCGATCTCGAGGGGCAGTTTCTGGCTATGTGACCACTCTGGCCACAATTAAAGCAGCGCACAGATCTCCATGCTTCTCGCTGCGACGCTCGGGGGGTCTCAGTGGCACCTCGGCCATCCAGCCGTACACGGACCTCCGTGGGTGCTTTCTGAGCAGGCGTGGGCTTTTGTGGCGGTACCCCGCAGATCTCCGGGGGTTGTGTATCAGCACTCCGCAGCCCGTACCTGTAAGGATCCAGAGCACGATCCGATATTGCGAACGGCATCCGCTCGTTCGTGAACGCACCTGCCATGGGAGTGATCTCACCCCTTAACGCTGCAACGCCGCTCCAGGCACACCTAGGCTCGAGGCACTCCTCAGCCGGCGGTGGGGGCCGGTATTTACGGGCCGCTGAAATTTGAGCCTGGACTCGGCGCGCTTCAATGGCAAGCTCGTTCAAATCGCTGCATCTGCAGCCCCTCAAGTAGAGGGAAAATGTCGGATGGCTCTGCCGGATGACACGTTCCACTCGCTCCGAACTCGGAGCTCCTGGGTCTGCATATTCATACAGCTCTTGCATCACTCGTACGAACTCGACAAGCGATTCATCCGGGGCCTGTGTCCGCAGTTCAAGCTCTCGTCGCATACGCAGCTTGTAATCGTGTGGAAGGAACTCCTCCCTGAACAAGCGTCGAAAATCAGCCATGTTGCCTGCTGTGTGGCCAACCAACTGGTACCACCGGGCGGCTTGATCAACGAGTGCGACGGGCAGAACTCGTCTCAGAATCTCGCTCTCGCTCAGGTCACTCGCTAGCTCGTACCGGCGCAGGGCCAGCAGAAAGTCATTCGCACTTTGCTTGTCGCTGTAGCCACTGTAATTCGGTATCGGCACTCCGATCCGAGGGCCGGGCGAGCGCGCTAATTGCAACATCTGCTGCAAAGCGTTTGCGAGGACGTTTGCGATGTTCTCTCCCTCTGCCGGACACACTGCGCGCTCTTCAGCCACCTGGCTGGGTGCGCGTCCCACATTTGCGGGCGTAGTTAGAGCGGGGCCAACTGGCCAGCTTTTGTTGCCTTCGCCAACTGGCGGTGGCTTGTAGTGGTGCTCGGGACCTCCCGGACCAAGTTGCGCTGCGTCACCCTCTGCCATCTGGCGGGGAGCGCGGCCCGCATCTGCGGGCGTTGACGCAGTTAGACCACCTGGTCTGAATGCGTGCGCAGGAGTTGAAATGAGCGAGTAGCCGACGCCAACTGGCAATGGCTCAACGAGCAGTCCAGGATCTCCTGGGTGGAAACTCGGTTTGCGAACCGCATCTGCGGACGCGCCTGAGACGTAGCGGAGCGTTTGGAAGCCACTGACACCTGACTTTGGCTTTCCTTGCTGGCCGGGATCTCCCGGCGCGTAACCAGTTGCGCGACCCACATCTGCGGGAGCGCCTGGGGACACGTTCAGCAGAACGGAACTCCTGTAGCCACAGCCATCTGGCTGCTCCAGCTCGGAGTATTCACCAGGAACTCCTGGCGCACTATTTCGGACGCCAGCCGCGCCTGCGGCTTCATGCATAGCGCCCGACGGACCTTGCGCTACCGCATCCGCGGTCGTTTTAGATGTGGCCACGGAAACGATGCTCGAGATCTCCCGTGCTTCGCCGCATACATCAGCCAACATCATTAGGTCCGGCAGCCCGTAGCGCGGGCTGGTCATGCTGTTCTTCGTGAGCTAGCACCCCACCTGGAACTCCAGAGGGGCCCCACGTTGGTGCGCCAAAATGTGGGGTTACTGGCACGGTTCGGACCCTGAACTCAGGGCCAACGCCACTCCGCTAGCTCGACCACACCTGTGGCCGCGAAGAACAACACCTCCGAGGAATAAGCCCGCAGGCAAGAGCTTTAATTGGGATCTCCCAATAGTTTTCCTCGGTCGCGCGCAGACAGCCGCGGCAGGCAACGGGCACAGGACACAGGCACAGGAGACAGGCACAGAGCAGTTCAGGTCACCTGGGCCGCCGCTGGTCTCGCGTCCGCTCTCTCTCAAGGCTCGCTGTCAACTCTCCATCCGACTGTCCCGTGGGCGCGGCCCGCGCGGCCGCCGAAACCGAGAGCGGTGGGCAAGGAGGGCTGCCCACGTGACGACGCGTAGTCGCGGGCGCCTCCCCTCCGCTCCATGTCGGGGGCCGCCAGAGGAAGAGCCGTGGTAGGCCACGAGAGAGAGAAGGGTGCATCCGGCGGGCGAGGGGCAACATGAATCCCCACAATACATAACATAGTTAAAATCACAAAACAAAAGCATAACATTAAATTCCGCTGGGTTCCTAGCCATGTTGGAATTGTATGTAATGAGAAAGCAGATGTATGCGCTGCACAAGCCCGGAATGGCCAAATAAAGTAAGTGAACATACCGCACGGGGATTGCTTAAAGTTTATCTACAGTAAACTCAGAAATAAGTGGCAGGCAGCATGGGAAGAGCACTCAAACAACAAATTACATTCTGTTAAGCCCATTTAAGGGGAATGGCAATAATGTAGGCATCAAGAACGTTTTACCGAAGTTATTTTATGTCGACTCCGCATTGGACACACCCACCTCACACACAACATTCTGCTAACCAAACAAAACAAACCTCTCTGTGAAATGTGTGGTGCTGAACTCAGTGAACCACATTTTAATTTCATGTATAGAACTAGAACAACTAAGAAAGAAATATTTTACATTTTACAGGGAAAGCACCCAATTACACCCCATGCTACTTTTAGGTGATCGAGCAATGGTTGACATCTCATGTATTTTTAGGTTTCTCAAGGAAGCCAGCATTTTAAACAAACTCTAAGTATAGAAATCTTCACCTTTAACAAAAACTCTAACCTTGTATTTGGGGTATCATAGCCTCAGTTGCTTTTGCGCCATTAAAATCAATATAACTAACTAACATAGGCGTGCAGCTCAGAGAACGGAACAATCGTGGCGAGCTGGCCGTGGTCTCCTATACGGATATTTACGGTAGAAGTACTTTGATTTGGGCTAGTTGGTTCATATTTTGAAAGTAGTTCGGACGGTGCGAAAACAACAAAGACAAAGGAGACACGAACACAACAGGACGGGCGCCCGTCCTGTTGTGTTCGTGTCTCCTTTGTCTTTGTTGTTTTCGCGCCGTCCGAACTACTTTCAAAATTTACGGTAGGCATGCCGAATGCCGCATCAAACACTCAGGGCTTCTCTTCCATTGGCTGCTGACGAATCATCGCTGCGTCACCGCGCTCCAGATGGAAAAATGGGGAGTCTTTGATTACCAAATGTACACACCTATTTTCTACGACGCTATGGTTAAGTTCACTGCCCTTAGAAACCTGCAGTTTTCCATGGTATTCCAGAGGACATCGACTTACAAGCAGCTGCTGGACGCGCTGCACTGCTTGCCCGACCTCGAGGAGATCGCCTTGGAAGTTTTCGACGCCGGCGAAGAATACAAGAACGTGGCCACCCTAGCTCACGTAATTAGGACAAAAGGCAAGCTTAATCGGCTGGCGATCGAGGACTTAGGTGTTGGAGGCGTTGGGCCATATATGCAGTGTGATCCACCAGTCATGTGGTGCATCACGGCAGGGCTACGGAGCAACACGATCATCAGCGACCTTTGCATAGACGTCAGCTGGTTGAAAGCAGAAGTCTGCTGTCTTTTCTCGCAGTTTATCAAACAAAGCGGCTCGCTGAAGTCGTTGCGCCTGTTCAGTTGGATCGAAAGGCCCACCTTTAACGTAGCCGATGTCGCAGGAGCGGTGGAGGACTCGAAGACGCTGGTTAGTTTACAGCTGAATGGCTTTATCATCGACACCAGTGAGACTTGGGCACTGGAGAGGTCCCTGTCCAGTGCCAAGAAACTGCAGCAGCTGGAGCTCATCTCCTGCGGACGGGCCTTGAGAGAGCCGAACAGTGAGCAGAACTCAGGATTCAAAACTGAAAGCGACTCATATAGCGTGGTTCGAAGGATTATGAAGCCCTTTGTCCACATGGTGCGCAATGTGAAGTCACAGCGAATGCTCAGATTCCCTTTATATCTCCATACACCGAAGGACCAGCGGGTGTTGTTCCACACATTGGCGAATGAAGACTCTGTCGAAGATGAATTCATACGTGTTCGACTCATATCACATCGTCAGTAAGCCAGGAACCGGCGTCCAAGTAATAATCGATTGCCTTTATAGAGGTGACCCGCTGATGGACGGGGTAACAGAGTGGGCCCGAGTTGTAAGCATTTTCCTGCTGGTATGCGGAGCAGCGCGCTCGGTTGGCCAATATAAGCAGTTGCACACATTCCACAGCCTATCAACCCTGACGGTGGAAGTTTATGCCTCTGTTGCTGCCGAACAAGCGGAAATTCTTGCTGAATTCCTGAGGCTCACCAAGTCACTGAGCACGATCACATTGAGCTTTGAGGCGAAACGCGTGGAATCAGTGGTTGTGCTCGACGGACTAGCATCACGGCTCTCATCATTGAAGGCTGGTGTAGGCGTATGCGAGCCGGAAGCCTCCTCGCAGACGTCGTCTGCTCGAGTAAGAGGTTACGGGCGCTTACGTACAACTTGCACAGCGGGTATCAATCACGAGTGTTCTTCTCTACGCTCGCCAAGTCCATCCGGAACAACATCACCCTCCTTTCGGTGACGACGGCTGACTTCACTGTTCCAGACAGACAGCCAGACTGTGTTAACGAAGTCCTCACCCGCAACAGCCAGTTGCTGGCTCGCAGCGCACAATTCGTAAGCGGCCGCGCCTTCGACAAAACTGGTGCAGAGGCACTCGAGTTAATCGGCTCGAACCTCATGCTCGTGGAAGAAGTTCAAGAAATGGCGCCAGTAAATAAAACAGAAGCTGAGGACTTGGTCAGAAAGAGCATTGGTGATCTGTACGAGATGGACGGCTTCATGAGAGCAGCCGGTGTTGCCCGGCACAGCGTCGTCTGCAAACAAAGCCCCGACGGCCGGCCCGGCCTAGATGCACTTCCGTGGCTTTCCTGGTTGCACCTGCGTCGATACTTGCGCCTGATGGACGTTGTAGGCCCTTTTATCCCTTTATTGGTCCTCTAAAAAAAGGTAGAAAAAAAATAAAAGAAATAGAGAGGATGCCTGAGCAGCAATGCTTTGCCAGGCTTAGCGCCAATTCAAAATAAATAGAAAAGAACTAAATGTTCCAAAGAAAAAAAATTTTCAGCAAAAAACGGAGGATTTAAAAAAAACTCAGAAGAAAAGAAAACAAAAGGTTCAGCACAGTAAACGTTAGTCGCAGGCAAACAGCCAAAGCACAACGTGAAGTCCGCGGAAAAATAATAAAAAAAGAAAATCCAAGTCACTGCAAAGTAAAGAAGTGCTTTGGACTGGGCTAGTTGGGACATATTTCCATAAATGCTGCGCTGCTTAGTTGCACACGGACAAAGAAACTGGACAAACGCTGAGGTTAAGCGCAATCTACCAACTGAAGTTTTATTCCTTGGAATAGGAAAAAGGAAAAGACCAGCTCATGACGTAATCAGAGGATCGTGAAAGCACATAAAACATAACAGTGCACTGTAACAGCAAGAAGAACTATGGAATGAAACCATGACAAAAAGATCATATGAAAATAAAAACTTTATCTAAGCCCGGGATGAAATCGCACTCAACCCCCACCCCCCCGCGCGCCGCGCATCTGACACGCGCGGTTGATCCTATGCAAGTCTTTTGTCTCTCCGCAGCATATCTATTTCCCTGCGGGAAAGGGCTACGGAAGGGGCGCTAACGTAATCGCCTTATTTGCCAGAAATCATCCGAAAGGCCTCAATTACCTCACGCTTTTTCTTTTCTGTTGCCCGCGCCAAATTACCGTGTTTTGGAAATATGGGCTGCGCTCGTGTTTCAGGCAATGGTTCGCCAAGTTTTCTGCATTCTGCATGGAGCGACATTTCCTCCTGTGCTCCAAAAGCCTTTCATTAAGGCATCGCCCAGTTTGCCCCACGTAGCACTTGCCGCAAGAGAGGTGAATTTTGTAAACCATCCCCTTAGAGCATGGAACAAAGGGCGAAACATGCTTAACGCCGCACGCACTTTTCTCATCTGCAGGTCCTTCCTGGTTAACTTTTATTACAGATGCCTTTAAACTTTAAAGGAGCTGAAAAGACAACCTTCACATCAAACCTCTGCCCAATGTTCTTCAGCCGGTGCGAAATGTCATGCACATAAGGGAGGACCGCGAAAGGCTTCTTTCCATCACTTTGCTTCGGAGGCGAAAGCTCTTGATGTATTCTTAAGTTTCTTAGGCAAGTTTCAGCAACACCAATTAGAGGCCTTAAGGGATATCCAGAAGAACCAAGCCGGCCCATTTGGATAAACAAGCTATCATCCATTTTATCGTCACATGAGGGCCTGCTTCATACAGGACATCGCGATGCCTCTTTTTACAAGCTTGGTGTGCCCGGATGTAAAAGGAAGAATGCCCTTATCTCCTCTCGTTTTATAAAACCAACACATGTGGTCGCCTGAGAACACCATACTAATATCCAAAAATTGGAGCTGGGAATCTGAGGGGCGTTCTGACGTGAATTGGAGCCCATGATGTGCACGCGGGATTAGTGATAAAATATCTTCAGTTCTGGTCTTCGAGTACAAATCCTAAGGCAGGCAAATGAGGAAATCGTCGACATACCTGAATGACCCTGTGATCCCCAACTCAGTTAACTTCGGATGCAGCGTGCGGTTGCCTCTGGCCAAGAACAAATCACTCAATATGGGCGCAATACATGAGCCTATGCAAATTCCATCCTTTTGGGAGAGAATCACACCCTCAAATTCGACAAAAAGTAACTGGAGGTAGGCTTTCAGTAGGTTCAGAAACCGATCCACTGCAACACCACACTTGTTCTGAAAGCCAACTGCCCCGTAGGCGTCAATGCATTCTTCGACAGCAATAGGCACCTCCCTCTGCGAAATATTATAGAAGAGGTCCTTGACGTCCACTGAGAAGCACAGCACCGGGATAGACACACGCAGAAGCGAAACGAGATCTCTCGAGTCCCTTTTTAACATGGGGTCTTCAACCGGCAGAAGGTCCAAAGCGCTCTGCAAGAACTTTGCCGCGCACCTCTGCCAGGTGTCCCGGTCCTCAACAATCACTCGGAATGTCGCTCCTTCTTTGTGGGTCTTCACAGAAAAGAAGGGTTGGAGCGCAAGATTTTTGCTGTTGTTTATGTCTCCAGCAAGGCGGTGTAGTCCCCCTCCTTCACAAATCTTGGCGGCTTGTGTACGGGCAGCACTGAGTAGTTTCAAGTCGAGCTTTTTTCTGCACTCAAAGTTCTTCATGATGCCTTCCTTTGCCTTTTTTCTGTATTCTTCCTTGTACATCACCGCAAACTCCCCGGTTTTGTCTGTCAGAGCGACGCGTAAGTCCGAGTCACGCAACCAGTTGACAGCTCGGTCTGGCCTCAACCGCGACGTGTCCCCGTGCGTTCTAGCAGCCCCCGCAACCGCGCACAAGGCTTCAGCTGCGCACACCTTCCTGTCTTCCTCAGGCGCCCTGTCTGATACCTTGTGGACCATACTGATGATATCAGCAGCGTCAGCTCTCGGTTACACGGAGAACTTAGGCCCTTTGCTCAGCACTTCCTCGACCTGCTTAGGTAGCGTTAGTTCTGTCATATTAATTGGTCCCTTCCTGTCACCCGGAGGCCTGACGCGCTTCTTCGTAATTGTTGGGAACGCTGAGCCCCACATACGCTCACCTTCGGCCTCAGCGACATCCAGAAAGAACCGTGACATGACTTTTGCGTCTCCAGGCCTAAGGTATGCCGAACAGGTATTCCTTATCCCAAGTTGGAACAAAAGTACTTGGCACAATGTTTCTGATCGCAGGATCTTGCCCACACGTCTTGAAGCTGCTTCCGTTCGGATCACTCTTCCAAACACGGCAGTGAGCACAGGTGACGACAGACCATGGCCGAGGGCATACGTCAGAGTACGCGTTCGCCACCGGGCTTCAGCGATGAAATTGATGAACACGCAAATACGAAAAGAAAAAGCGTGAAGTAATTGAGGCCTTCCGGGTGGTTTCTGGCAAAGAAGGCGATTACGTTAGCACCCCTTCCATAGCCCTTTCCCGCAGGAAAATAGATATGTTGCGGAGAGACAAAAGGCTTGCATAGGATCAACCGCGCGTGTCTGTTAGATGCGCGGCGCGCGCGGGGGGGGGGGGGGGGGGGGGGGGTTGAGTGCGATTTCATCCCGGGCTTAGATAAAGTTTTTATTTTCATATGATCTTATTGTCATGGTTTCATTCCATAGTTCGTCTTGCTGTTACAGTGCACTGTTATGTTTTATGTGCTTTCACGATCCTCTGATTAAGTCGTGGGCTGGTGTTTTCTGTTTTCCTATTCCAAGGAATAAAACTTCAGTTGGTAGATTGTGCTTAACCTCAGCGTTTGTCCAGTTTCTTTTTCCGTGTGCAACTAAGCAGCGCAGCATTTATGAAAAGATGTTCCAACTAGCCCAGCCCCAAGCACTTCTTAACTTTATTTCGAGTTCAACGGGCTTCTTTGTTCCCTCCAGACCCCCTCTTCAACGTATTTGTGTGTTCATCAATTTCATCGCTGAAGCCCGGTGGCGAACGCGTATTCTGACGTATGCCCTCGCCCATGGTCTGTCGTCACCTGTGCTCACTGCCGTGTTTAGAAGATTGGCCCCAACGGCTGTAAACGCCTGTTTAATCTTCTCGCTACTGTTGTTTTGTCAGAGTCTAACTCTGTCTTCTTCTCCGGTGCCTTAGGAGGGTCCCTTCCACTGTCCTGCACTATGGTTTCTCTTGTGTGTAGCATCTTCATGTGGCTCACCATGTCGATGCCCTTGAGCGTCTCCAAATGCAGTGGGCATTGCATATTAGTCTTAGAGCGGGTTTTCGATGTGTTTGGGTCCAGCATGGACCTGAGTGAATTATGATTCCTTTTTGTACCCATAGTACCCCTTAATCTGTTGTAGAAACCTGCCCATTTAGTCTGCTCCTGTGACATTGAATATTCTGCTGCTTTAGTTATCCCTACAATGCATCTGTGTAAGCTTCTATTTAGGCGTTGTCTCTTGTTCTCCTTAACTAGTCTGCGCCTTGCCCTCGACAAGTGTAGCAAGAGTGGATTGACAAAAAAGGTGTGTAGTGTTTACGTATTTTTGTTTCTAAGCTCATTCTGAGGTTCTTTTGAAACCTCAGCGAAACTTTAGGCATGCGTCTTTAGTTCTACATGGAATTCAGTTTATTGTCCCTATTCTAGTACTCTTATTTAGTCGTGTGTGAACACTGTATTGCTTAGTATGTATATATGAACACATCAAAATCTGTCTATCATGGTTGTGTAGGCAACAGTTCACGAGTATTACCATGCCTCATGGTTTTAAAATACGTGTGTTTTTGTATTTACAAAGTGTGCATACATATTGGCTGTTTTCTTGCTGACATTAATGATGCCAAGATGTGCACGTGCTTTCAAGAGCTATAGTGTCGTGGTGAATTCGAAATTGCTGTTGGTGATGCTTGTTGGCCGGCTTGTTGTAATGCTGTTTATGCTCATTTGTGTCCCTTCGATCGCTGGTTAAGTAACTTTCCCATCTGCCCTTATAGGTCCTGACCCTGGAAGCATTGGGTATTGGAAGATCAATGGAAGAAAAGTATTGAGATCCGTGGAGGCGGACAAGAAAATGGCCAAAAACCAGGGTGACCAGGAGCGAGAAGTTGCAAATTTTTTTAAGAGTTTGCCCTTGCTCTTGCAAAGAGAATATAACCTATTCGACAGCAAAGCCACATACTGTCGTGGATGCTGACCGTCGCGGAAACAACTATGCACATGCTCCGTCTACAAGAAGCAGGACAACAAGAAGAAGAAGGAGACATAAAGCCGGTGATTGCTGTCCTTTTAGACATGAAGCGACAAGGAGAAAAACAAGAAGACAGAATGCCAGTCATTCCTGTCCTTCCAGACACACTTGTCTTTTATTCTGCGCTTTTCACACCAGTGTGCACTGTTAAAGGTGAGCACTCCGAAAAGTGGAAAGCTAAATCAAGCTTGTGTCTTTACACTGAAGGAATGCAGAAAACAATTTCATGAATTGTCTTGATGGCGGAAACATTGGCACTTGCTGTCCTCAGGATTATTTCTCCAGAGTTCATTTCTCCACACAGTTCCATTTATATGTGCAGCCCTCATCTTGTTACAAAAAAAAATTAAACTGTTCGCTAGAAGGCATACCAAGGGTGAAATGTTGTTATAATGATCATTTGAAGTAGATGCTGAAGTAGAGATCAGTATAGAATTTGTAAATGCATTGCATGGAGTTCAGGTTCGATGACATAATTTTTTTTCTTCCTGTGCCTGAGTTCATGGGCCTCCCTGCGGTCATTTCGCTGTTCACTCGGGCCATCCAACATATTGTCGAAAGCACACCAATCCATGCCGTCATAGGCTTTCGTGCACATCGTTAGTCATGGAAATGCACAGTGCAGTGTACGAGACATGGCTTGGAAGGGTTTGTGCGATGTTGCAGTACTGTTCCTATTTTTCAGAAGCCATACAGTTAAATCCGCATTGGAGTACTGCTGCGACATTCACCGTACAAGTGGCTGCTACAACACCGTACAACAAGTGCCTCATGCTGTTGTGCCTATTTGCGCCTCGTGACAACAGTAAAACGGTAATTTTAGCATGCTTATTTTTTTTATTATGCTGTTCTGTTAGCCAGTTCATGCCTTGCATTGTTGTTCTGCCAATCACGGCACATTTTATTTGTGCTGAAATTTTAAAACTACTAAGGAAAGTACAGCGTGTTTCCAAAGTGGACCTAGTATTAACGGCATGTGGTTCTCAACTACATCTTTGATCTGGGCTGTTTGATTTGCTCTGCTGCTGGGCAAAAGGCACGAATATAGCAGACAGGTGCTTATTTTATATTAGTACTACAGCTGTGCAAGTTAACACTAGATATCTAGCTGAAATGAAGTTTTAATTGGAATGAAAGGCAGATAATTTACTGCTTTTGTTGTTGAATTGTCTGATTTTGGAATATGATAAAACATTTGTACGGCGGGATTAAAAGCACTGGTAGCCGTCACAAACGCAGCACCGATGTTCTGGTTTCGAAGCTCGTAGTTGCCTCGTAGTCTGCCGGGCGGCTGCACTCCTTGTCTTCTTTTACGTCTACGGGTTCGGCGCAACTTCTTCACTACAATCAACCCCCATCCAAGAAAGGGGAAGCCATCCTGGCGACGAAATGATAACGGGGTCGTAGTATGGCTTCAAGCGGTCGACGTGAACGATCTCACGGCCACGGTGGCGAAGGTCGCTGGAGTGAGCTAAAGGTTCTACGAGGTAGTTGACAGGGGCAGTCTGTTGGATGACACGATAGGGCCCTTGATATTTCGCAACCAACTTGATGGACAGGCCCCCTGGTGATGAAGGGACCCACAGCCAGAGGCGATCACCAGGAAGGAAGGTATGGGCTTTCTTGGGCTTTCTTGTACTGGTCTTCTGATGTCAGGGAACGGGCCAGCTGGCGGCACTCTTCAGCATGCCTCGCAGCTTCGGAAACCGATGTGTACTCCGAAATGTCCGCTCGGTAGGGCAGGATGGTGTCTAGCGGAGACGAAGGCTCGCGAGCATACAGGAGAAAGAATGGAGAGAATCCAGTGGTTGCTTGGACAGCGGTGTTATACGCATATGTAACGAATGGTAGAATCCGGTCCCAATTGGAGTGATCGGAGGCGATGTATATGGACAACATATCGGCCAGTGTGCGATTGAAGCGTTCGGTAAGCCCATTGGTTTGCGGGTGGTAAGCGTTTGTGGTCCGGTGGACTTTGTGACATTCATGGAGGAGCACTGCAACAACCTCAGATAAGGATTTGCCTCTATCGCTGAGAAGCTCACGAGGGGCGCCATGCCTCAAAATGAAGTGGCGAAGAAGAAAGGAGGTGCCATCAGTTGAGGTGGCGGCCGGAAGTGCTGCAGTTTCCGCGTATCGAGTGAGGTGATCGACGGCCACGATTATCCAGCAATTCCCCGCTGGCGTGTACGGCAGACGCCCATACAAATCGATTCCCATACAAATCGGTCCGGGCAAGGGAGAAACTGTAGCGGAGCAGGAGGATGTGGGGGAGGAGGCTTGCGACGCTGGCAGTCGGTACACGAGCGCACATACATAACGACGAAGTTATACATGCCGCGCCAGTAGAAGCGCTGTCGCAACCGTTCATAAGTCTTCAACACTCCCGCATGGCCACACTGGGGATCGTTGTGGTAAGAAGCGCAGACAGCACTACGGAGGTGGCGAGGTACGATAAGCAGCCACTTATGGCCGACTGGCATGTAATCGCGTCGGTAGAGGAGGTCGTCACGAAGAGCGAAGTGCTGCGCCTGACGACGAAGGGCACGAGGGGCCGACGAGGGGGCGTCTGCACTACTGTCTTCTTGTATGGGGTACGACCACAAAAACAAATTTAGAGAACCTACATGTACTACAAAAACATTTCTGCGCCAAATAGAAAATGTCCCACGCCGAACTCATTCAGCACCGTTATTCCAAAAACACCGAATCCTGACTATCACAAACATCCTATGTAAAAAACTAGCACTAGCTATATACACTCAAATCAAACAGAATGCATCATCGTTCACTGAGAAATATCTTCATAAAGAACACATGTACAATCTCCGGCATACCATTTATAACAGAGACAGGATTCGTACAAACTACGGAACACAAAAGTTAACATATCAGATTCCTGACTTCTTGAATAAGCACGCCATGGTTATGAATATCATTACTGACAGTTCTTCAGCTCTAGCCTTTAAAAGAAACATTAACACATTTTTTTTGAGCACACAATTTTGACTATTTCCTTTTTTTTTCTGGGTTCCAAGTAGACACCAGATGGTTTTTGTTGTGAATGTTTTATTGTTCCCGCTTGTTTATTTTCTCTGCCTATTACTGCATGCGATTTATTTTGGCTGTTTGTTTCCTCGCAGTATGACTTAGCCCTGTATGCTATGCTGTATTAAATGTGTTCCTTTTATGCTGATCGAAACTTTGTTTAACGATCTGACTGTACCTGCTGTTGAGTGATGTGTTTGGGAAGGGGGAAGGGGGCCGACACTGAGTCAGGCATTAATTTGCCTTTATGTCTGCCTCCTAGGCACCTCCTTTATGTCTGCCTTTATGTCTGCCTCCTAGGCAGATAGTACTTTATTGATTTCTTGGAGGGTAATTAGACAATTGTATTTTTCATTTGTGCCTCCACTTGTTGGGAGCCTCTGTTTTTCCGCTGTGTTTTTGTATTTTAAAAAGACTGTGTATAGTGAGATGAACTTGAGACTGCAGCGAAATGTTCCCCTAGTATGTCTGCCTGTTCCTCTATGCTTGTTTGTGTGCCGGGTGTTGTTAAAAAAGGAATTGTGAAGGGTGAAAAGTTTCCATTTAATTTGCGAACCTGCTCCCACATTTTTTTAGATGTCATCTGACTGTTAATGGATGAAACATAACTCTGCCATGATGCTTTCTCGGCACTCCGACGGACGTACCGAGCTTTAGCTCTTGCCTTCTTAAAATTAACGAGATTTTCATGTGTCGGATACCGGCGAAATTTACCCCAAGCTCTGTTTTGTACTTTTTTTGCTTCCTTGCACTCTTTTGTCCACCATATTTTATGATTTTGTTGCACCATTCCCGACGACTGTGGAATAGCTGTGAGTGCGGCAGTTATGATACAATTAGTGAACTTTTCATTTATCTGGTCGATGGAGAGATTATCTAAAAGTATATTTTCTAAATTTGCCTTTGCTCTAAAAAGTGACCAGTCGGCGAGGTGAAGCTTCCAGCGCCGTGGCCTTGTGGGGATTATTTCGGGTGGGGATGTTAAAGTGATTAGTATAGGGAGGTGATCGCTGCCATATGGGTTGTCAATGACATCCCATTTAAAATCATTAAAAACAGAAGGTGAGCTAAAAGACAAATCTAAAAAGGTCATTTTCCCCGAGGCAGGGGAGCAGTAGGTGGCTTTTCCTGTATTTAAAAGACATACATTGTTTGTGAGGATAAAATCTTCGATTATTTGACCCCTAGAGTCACAGTGCTCGCTTCCCCAAAAGGGGAGTGAGCGTTAAAGTCCCCAACTACTAGATACGGTTCTGGAAGTTCATTGATAAGTTCTTGTAAATCGGCGACTGTTAATGTAGAATGTGGAGGAATATATACAGAACAGAGAGAAATTGTTTTATGGCTGACGACACTGACCGCAACAGCTTCAAGCTTCGTTTTGAGTGCGATTTCTCGAGCAGGGACGCCGCTTTGCACGACAATCGCGACGCCTCCAGAGAGTCTATTTGCCTGTTCACGATCTCGTCTAAAAGTTTTATAATGCTTCAGGATGTTCATATGTTGCGGACCTAGATTGGTTTCCTGGAGACATAAGGCTACGGGTGACATTGACCCTAAAATGTTTTTTATGTCATCGTAATTTCTCAATATTCCTCTACAGTTCCACTGAACTAGAAAAGCCATGTTTATGTTTTGGGGTAGGATCAACGAGAGGTTTACTTATGTTCTGGGGCCGTTATGGTAGCCCTGCCTTTTTTTCGCTCAAGAGAGCTGTTCCGCCGCTGTAGAGCAGGCGGGCTGGGAGTTTGGTCCATCACCTCGGAAGAGGTGCTGGACGACCGCGAAGAAGCCGCGGGTGTGTCGGTGTCAGGCCTCCCCCGACGGGGGGAAGTCCTGCGGGATGCTGACTTGTGGGCCGGCACTCCCTGGCTTGTAGTTGGCAGAGCAGCTTTCGCTGTCTCTGCCTGGGGCGTGGATGGCACTGCCACAGGCGCGGTGGAAGTGGCCGCGGCAGGTGCCGGAGCGCTGTGTGGTGCTACGCCCCCGCGCACCACATCAGCGAAGTTTGGTTTCGCTGTGAAGGAGAATGTGTTGTTAACTGCAAAA
The DNA here is from genome assembly GCF_055824585.1 of Amblyomma mixtum. Classification (NCBI taxonomy): domain Eukaryota; kingdom Metazoa; phylum Arthropoda; class Arachnida; order Ixodida; family Ixodidae; genus Amblyomma; species Amblyomma mixtum. The sequence goes on along the minus strand of NC_143018.1, from coordinate 133,009,154 downwards.
CGCCTCCTCGCTTCTTTGAATGAAATGTTTTCTTTGGTCTTAATGGTGATGATTTCTTTTTCCTTTTTCCAGGACGGACACGCCCTGGAGTATGCAGCGTGATCTCCTTCACAATTCGCGCAGCGTAGGGCTGCGTCGCATTCCTCAGAAGGGTGGTCCTTCGAAGCGCATTTCGCGCAGGTTTTGCGGCCGCGGCAGCTCTGCGAGCCGTGGCCAAACTTCTGACAGTTAAAACAGCGGCGGGGATTGGGTATGTAGTGTCTGACGGTGATTTTCAGGTATCCAACATCGATTGTTTCGGGCAAACTGCTGGTGTTAAACGTGAGGACCATGTGTTTGGTGTCTATTTCTTTGTTGTCTTTGCGGATTTTGATTCTGTGCACGTCAATTACATTTTGATCAGAAAGTCCTTCAAGCATTTCGGTTTCTGTTAGATGGATGAAGTCAGCTTCTGAGATAACGCCTTTAACTGTGTTAAGAGATCGGTGGGGAGTCACGGAGACAGAGATGTCCCCTATGGAAGCGATGTTTGAGAGTTTCGAGCATTGGATGCTCTCACGGAGTTCGAGGAGTAGGTCGCCGCTGGACATTTTGGATACCTTGTAGCCAGGCCCTAAGCTATCTGTTAAACATTTGGTTACAAGAAATGGGGATATTATTCGAGCTTGCTTTTGGTCACTGTTGCTATGTATCACATGAAACTTTGAGAATGTAGGTTTCTTTTTCGAAAAAAAGTCTGATGCTTCGTTCCGCACTCTTTTGAGAGAGCGATCAAGTTTGGAAAGGGGGGGAGCCATAAAAAATTGATGTTTTTCGGTCATGGTGCCAGCCACCCACCACGGAGTCCAACAAGGGGACGCGACAGGAACTTGAAAGAAAGTCCTGCCCACGCCAGCTGTACACCTTAACTATAACCTAATATGACTCAACCCAGGGTAGTTGGTCACACACGGTTAACCCTCGCCACCAGGAAAAAGAGGAAAAAATGAAGAAGAGAGGAGGATACAGGAAAGTTGTAAGAAAGGAGATAGGACAGTGAAAGATGGAGAGGAGAACAGGAAAAGGTGACTGCCGATTTCCCCCGGTCGGGTAAGGCCGGAGGTGCCGTCTACAGGAAGCTGGGGCCAAAGTGGTGTGTTGCCTCCGCCGAGGGGCCTTAAGGGTCCAAACGCTCGGCATCGGCTCAACCACCAGGATTCCCTTTTCCCCGGACACGGCGATGCCACGCACGGCTAAGCGCGGATGCTCGGGTCCGTGGTGACGCATTGTTCACCATCATCCCCCTGCGGGAATGTCCCTGCGGATGCTCGGGTTAACCCCGTGGTGGCGCCACTCACCAACGGCTTGAACAGCTCTAGTGCATATGTTTTAATGTACACAAAACAAAGAATTGATTTGGTAACAGAGGTTGTTGCTGCTGCCGGACGGCGCCCTACAAGCCCAATTGAGGCTTTGGCGCGTCCGCGTCTTGTATTGTTTATTTGGTGTGAATAAAGTATTTATTATTATTATTATTATTATTATTATTATTATTATTATTATTATTATTATTATTATTATTATTATTATTATTATTATTATTATTATTATTAATTCTCCCTGTCCCGCTTGATATATGGTCGGGGAGCGTATTTCCATTTCAGCGTACGTAGCCGCATTCGGCCGCTGGTTGCGTTGATTGTCTGCAACGTCACATCAGGCGTTGTCATGACAGCATTGAGACGCCACTTTTCGCGCTTTGCTTGCAAATGGCCGTTCGCGTCGTCAGCCGCTCAGGCGCCTTCGGCTACTTCGTGCTCTCTGGCTGGCACGACTGCCTCTGTGACGCGTTCCTTAGTATTTTGCTGTCTGGCTGGCCCGACTGCCTTAGTAACGCGTACCTTATCGTTTACAAGGTGATAGCGGGAGTACAGTAAGTGCATTACTAACATGTTCACCGCCGTTCGCGTCGTCCGCCGCTCAGGCGCCTTCGCCTACTTCGTGCTCTCTGGCTGGCACGACTGCCTCTGTGACGCGTTCCTTAGTATTTTGCTGTCTGGCTGGCACGACTGCCTTAGTAACGCGTACCTTATCGTTTACAAGGTGATAGCGGGAGTACAGTAAGGGCATTACTAACATGTTCACCGCCGTTTGCGTCGTCAGCCGCTCAGGCGCCTTCGGCTACTTCGTGCTCTCTGGCTGGCACGACTGCCTCTGTGACGCATTCCTTAGTATTTTGCTGTCTGGATGGCACGACTGCCTTAGTAACGCGTACCTTATTGTTTACAAGGTGATAGCGGGAGTACAGTAAGTGCATTACTAACATGTTCACCGCCGTTCGCGTCGTCCGCCGCTCAGGCCACTTAGGGTACTTAGTGCTCTCTGGCTGGCACGACTGCCTCTGTGACGCGTTCCTTTTTGTTTACAAGGACATAGCGGGAGTAAAGGAAGTGCATTAACAACACGTTCAACGACGAGGACCGCACGGCTGCTAAGGATCAGAGTTTGCATGCTTCGTGACACGAAGGAATACTGCTGTGCTGGGATCGTGCAAGAAAACTTATCCATCCAAGCAATATACCAAAGCAATTGCAGTTGATAAAAATAATTAAGTGAACGCACAGACAGAAGAAGCAAGAAACCAAAACATTTGAGAGTAATGCAAATAAATTAGTAATGATGGCAAGAAATAACTCAGCACTTGGCATCTGTAAATACATTTGAACACCTTTAAAACAAATGCATACATAACGAAATGACTTTTCTAATGAAGGATTTCAGATGTCCTGGCCCAATTCCCATCTTTCATATGTACTGTGAATATCTCCATAGTGAACACCGCCACAACGAATGTACCTGTACAGTGAAGAAATCTAGCTAAACCTGATGGCTAATTTGTTGCTTTGTTGATTTGTTGCTTTGCAAGTCTTGCTGGTGTCTTCCTGACCGCTGGACTGCCGTCACTACAACGTGACAATATAAAAAAAGCGTGCAGAAAATGTATTCTGCTTGATTAGGCCGCATAACACTACTCAACCTGTAATGTGATCGCAGAAAATGAAAGCCAGGCCTATTTATAAGACGCCCCGCGGTCAACGAAACAAAGAACTGCCAAGAATGCAAAATTGCAGTTGAGCCTTGTGAGGCGGCTCCATCGCACTAACGCCTGTAAGCCCACGATGAGCGCACTATTTGGCGTGCTGAAAGAATGCAAACGGCGTCGGAACAGCGTGACTTCGTCTAAAAAGGAAAAAAGAAAAGAAATGAGTAGTGACGCGCCCGTCGGCGTGCGAAACCGGCGTGGAGTTGGGATTGGACTACAGGCGAATATAGACCAGATTCTTTTACCCTCACACGCAGGCTGCTGGCGCGCCCCTACTCTCGACACCAGTCGCCATCTATCGGCGCGCGCGGACCGAAGGACTGCGGGTCGCGCCGGCGCCGCGCGTAGAATGCATGTTAACGTGTTCGCTTATGCCGTTGTTGTGCTCCATCAGCTAACGTATGAGGGTGTGTGCTGTGCCTCACTACTCACATTTTCTCTCTACCAGACAGTACTGTGGTTATCTTGCGCGCAGTTAGCCGTTAACGTGACATCTGCAATTTTTTTTCCGTTCAATTGGATGTGAGTAAGTGCGGCGAGGCAGTGCGCGTCTGTCTCGTTGTTTGTGCCCACCATGATGATATTGATATTGATGATTAGCGCTCGTGTCCTGTCTTCACCTTTACTGTGTCTCGTTTTTCGCGCTACGTTTTTCAATGATGATATTCTGCTGGCTCAGAATTCTAAACGCTGGCACCGCAGCGGCGACGCTGCTCCACCGAGCCGCTGGTGCGGCGGCGCTGCTCAGGGAAATTGTGGAATAGTATTTTAAACAGCAAGGATTTTTCCCGCGGAGTAGTCGGCCAGGTAGCGTACGGACTGGAAACCGGCACTTCTAAGCAGATTTCTGCGCTGGCGTGTCGTTTGTTGCCGTCTTTTACGTGCGCTAGCATCTATGATAATTTCAGGCGCAGGAATGTGGATTTATTGATTTGAATCAGTGGTATAGTAACTGGATAGGCGAGCTACAGACTGAAGGTTGTCCCGACGAAGCGCGTCTTTTCGATCACCTCCTTGCGCTGAGCTTGCTCTAGCTCCCATTGAACACAATTCATGCACAGGATTGTAAGCACGACCGCTACCGATTTCAGTTGCTCTCTCCGCACGCATGTCATAGGGATCAAGGGGGGGGGGGGGGGGTAAAGAGTTTACCGTAGTGTCTTTCTGCTTTTGCTATCTACCTTAATCATAGGAAAATATGCGCGATTTTAATACATTCATTCACACTTAGCCAAACGCCTACGCAACGCTGTCACACGCGCCGAGAGCTACGGAATGAAATGAACGCGAATGGGACCTCACAATTCGTGAAAGCTGGATTCGCTGCTAATATCTATTCAAGCTTTGATAATTAGAGCGAAAGTACGTTTTTACGCACCAGGTTGCATAAACTATGAAAAATGTTGTTTTTTGTTGGCGCTGCGACTCAGTTAAGCTCACAGCGGTAATTTGTTGATAAACTGGCGCACCACGCATGCGACAAGAAAGCCCTGTTTGCGGGTGGTACTTTATGGCCGAAGGATTAAGAGTGCATTGGTATTGGAACTGCATGCTAACCGCACACCTAATACTTGATATTGAACAAAAAGTTTTTTTTTTGCAGTGGAGCACCAAGACGGTAGCGATATAAGCACGTTCGCGTTCTAAGCGTCAGCACAACTCAAGTGAATGTCAAACTAAATGCCATTAAAACGCATCAATGTGCTCCCTTTAATAGCGTGAATACTTCCTGCAACACAGCCACGCAGCGGAAGTATGCTCGGCAATGTTTTTTTAGCGCCCGAAGCGCGGCTATATGCAGGCGCCGCCGCGGTGCTGCCGCAGCCCCGCAGTCCCCAAAGAAACGCCCGCACCGCGGCGCACCAGTCGGCGGAAAATGGCCGCGCCCAGGAGCGGCTCTGGATTCTGGTCTATACGGGCCGACAGCTGCACTTGCCGCAGGCGAGCGGCGAAGCTCAAAAACCGAAACTACCCGGCCAGGCTATTTTTGAAGCGAAAAGCTTCACTAGGCTCGTCAACATCGCCTTCGCGTGAGCCACACTGCAGATTTGCCAAAGCTGCGCATGCGCGAACCCGAGTGACGTCACGCGGAGCGCAGGTGGCCGCAGCTGCAGCAGCCTTCGTCGCCGCTGCGCGCTGACTCCGTCGCTTGACCTTTCGCCGCAGCCGTGCGCATTTGAAAGGAGGGATATGTAAGGCGCGCTTGCTCATAGAACAGGCGCAGACACTCGCCACGGAAGGAGAAGAAGAAGCAACAGTCGGACGGCGCAGAAACACCGATCCAGAAGTGGCACCTTGGGGGTTGGCTACAGTGCTTCACGTAATAGGCTGGATTTCTACAGAAACGCTTGCCCTGTTGTGACACTTCGACACCTCCCATGGGGACGCTCATGCGAAATTTCGCAAGTAAGCTTTCCCGCATACTGGAGTTGTCCACAGCTAGATGGCGGAGGTCACGCTGAGAGAGTTATGAAGGCGACGAAGCGAATGGCATGGGTGTGCTCATTAGCTTGCAACATATTACGAAACGATAAAAAAAGAAAGACGTGCTTTCGCGTTGCCATTGTTCGAAGCGGGTCGTAGGCCATCCTGATCGCAGCACGTGTGATATGCAGGGAAGCCCACTTGCGGAATTCCGCACGCGATCAAGGCTAGCGGAGTCGAAATGCGATCGGTTCACGCGAAAAACGGCGGATAAGGAAGAGAAGAGTGCCCTTTGTATTGCTTTCCTGGCTCTGTAAACTCTATCGGCGGATAATTTCAGCAGATATTGTGGTTTTGCCACGGTAGAATTTATGAAAGTCAGCGCGGTATACGACCGCTGACGAGTATTCGGGAATTTTCGAATGATCTAAAATTCTCGAATATTAATTTGTCGAATACGAATTAAATACCAAATATATTTGACTCTTATTCGAAATTTTGAACATTCGCGACCCTACTTCAGAGATATAATTTGCACCGAAGTTTGCATTTTTCCAAATGCCATTTTATACCACCCCTTTTTTTGCTGCAGATTGATCTTCTACAAGTTCTGGACATGCCAGCATCACAAACGTAATAAGAGAGCTGACAAGAGAAATACGAGCAGCCCAGGAAAAATTGTCATCAGGATAAAAAAAAATACTGCCAGCACACAAAGGGCAGACAGCCTCCTCTCCCAGCAGTCAAAGTAGTGGGCATGCACAACCACAGCACAGAGTCCGCGGATGCACTAACGATGGATGCTTCGTGCTAGATCCAGCACCAAGGAAACATTGGAATTGTATTTTGAGGACGGCATGAAACCGGCACGTGCCATCCAGCTACACGAAGATGTTCTTGCCCAAGATGAGAGCAGCCACATTTTGTTGCCAAACGGTGCTGTAAATCCACTTCTAAGGACTGTGTATTTACGGCATGATCAATGGAGAGCTGCCAAGTTCGATCCATTGGGAAATCCCCTGCCAAAGCCTGAAGAGAAGACTGCACAGTATGCACCTCAAGGTAAAACAACCTACCATATAAACGCGTGCAAGGGCCGTACTTTTTTTTTCCCAGATTCGAAGGCCAATTTTCGGGGTGCGGCCCATACTGTTTTTTAAAAGAAAACACACACCAATCAGGGAATTAGCAGCATTTAATCTGCGTTCAATCGTCCCTCGCGGAGTCCTCAGACTCCGAGCTGGTGTTCTGCTCAGGTGCACACTCATCCCACAGGAAGTCGTGCAGTATGTCCGCTGTCAACGCGTGGCCTTTGTTACACACTTCCATCACATAGCAGAGCAGCTATTCTTCCAGTTGGGGAACCTTGCACAGCTTGCCGTGGAAAGCGCGCTTTTTGCAGCTTGTGTTCCTCAATGCATCATTTTGGTTGCACCATTGTATGGCGCAATTCATGGCCGCGTCGAATTTCCTGCCCGCCGCACGCTTGCCGTGTTCCAGAGCTAACTCCCAGCCGTGTAGCTATTAAAGGGGCACACAGTCAGGGACACAGACACAGTAACACAGTCAAGACAGAGTCACAGTCACACAGTGAAGAACGCAGTCACAGTCAAAGTCACACCACGACAAAGCCGCCTATGCTCAATAAAGGAGCACGGGGCGCTCCTCTGTGCAAAGCTTGGGGAAGAGAAATTAGAGGAAAGAGAGGAATCAGCGTGAATAATTTGGAATTGTACTACTTATGAGGTGAATCATTTGAAGGAGAACAGGACAAGCAGCAGTGACTCGAAGAACGGAGGGGCAAACAGATGGTGTGATGTCCGATGAGCAAAGAGATTTTAAACGGGAAACTAAAGGAGCAGTAACGGAACAGTCCCGGAAGTAATGACTGATATCTTCACATAAAAATCTACAGGAACAAATTGAAGACGGAGACAGGCTAAATCTTTTAAATCACAACGGAAATCTACCATGCCCAGTAAGTAAAGTTATTAGAGGATTCCTGGGTAGACGAATAGGGGAAATATTAGGTGTATCAGGGATACAATTGAATATTTCAGTGCCACCATTACTCTCGCGCCAAAAAATGCCCCATAAATGAAGTGAATAATGATGCAAACGGGAATGCACGCAACGACGTGAAAGGGTAGAAATATGTAAACTTACAAACTGCCCGGCACTACCAGCAGCTTGGTCGGCTAACTCGTTACAGAAAATTCCGGAATGACATCGTATATGAAATAAAAGAAATGGGGCTAGAGAAGACAAACGATAGAGATCTTTCTTAATTGCAATAATAGTAGGATTGTAAGAAGTAACTGAAGACAGGGCAGAAAGCAGAGATACAGAATCAGTGTAAAAATGAACAGGCGCAGAGTGAGGGTTGTGAATAGCATAAACAACAGCAGAATGAAAGGCTACAAGATCAGCGGCATAGGCGCTAGAGGGTGCCAAGAAGCCATCGATCGCAGCATGTCATACAATGGAACAGTGAGAGAAAAGAAAAAATTACGAGGAACTTTAGCGGCTAAAGTGGTGAAAGGTGAAAGCCTGAGTGCTGCATTCTGCTATGCGATTGTTCACTGCACATTTTGTTGGTGGATTAATTAACTGCCAATTAATGACGCTCAAGCTACGCCTTTAGGAGTGGAAGGCGACAGCGTGTTGTAGCGCTGCCACGGAGTTCAAGGAACGCCACTACCCGTTCGGAGCGGTGCGTTGCCCTTTGAACGCAACGCTTTTTGAGGAAAGGAAATGGGGCTGTAATTCTCTTTCATCTCGGTGGACACCTGAGCCGCACCACAGGAAGGGAGCAAGTGTGAGTCAAAGAAGAAAGAGGGGCCGTAATGAAGAAAATGAAAATTGTATTTGAGGAAAGGAAATTACGCATTAACGGTCTCACATATCTCATTAGACGCTAGTCGAAAATTGTATTTGGCGAAAGGAAGTTGCGCAGTAACTGTCTCACATATTTCAGTGGACACCCGTCAAAATTCCCACGCGCTGACGTCACGACAATTTGCACCAACCTGAAACGCGGACAAATACGCCTTGCTCGTCGGTAAATTGGTTTTTGAGGAAAGGAAATGTATCTGTCTCTCATATCTCGGTGGACACCTCAACCTCGCCGTAACGGGAAGAGAGGAAGTTGGGAGTGAACGAAGACCCCATATTTACTAGACGCTCCTTTGTTCATTCCAAACCATCGAGTTGGCATGGCGGAGTCAATAAAGAAAAAAAAAAGTTGGCATGGCGGAGTGGCAGCGTGCTCGACTCGCACTCCGGAGACCGGGGTTCGATTCCCAAGCTCGGCCAATTTCTCACTCGGTTTTATTTATTTATCTGGTCTGACTAGAAAGATTAATTAGACTAATTGGTTAAGTAAGCAATTAACTAAACTCAGTCATACTTGCTTGGAGCATCACTATACGATCCCTTTAATTGGTGGCATGGTTAGTAGTCAGAGTACAATTCGCCCCGTTTGAAATTCGCGCACTGTGACGTCACGACCTTTTCGGCGAATTGAAAAGCGTGACATTTCTGTCGGCAGCTCCTGCTTACAACGATGAGGCATTAAAGGCTTCCGCCTTAAAAGTTTATTTCTGTGTCACGTCAGACGGTCTTCGCACGAGGCCGGCCACCGGGAGCGGCAGATGACGGCTTCGGCAGCCGCCCCACGTGTGAGCCCCAGTTGTTCCCCTCTGGTGGGGCTGTGCTTGGCACGGCGGGGACCTGTGCAAGAACAAAGCGGTGGCGTCACGACGTGTAAACACAGCCCCGGCGCAAAGTTGCTATCCTGCTTATCTTTTACTCGCGAATACTTCAGCTCCGGTATGGCGCGCACTGCCGAGATTCCCGACCGTGGTGGCTGCTTCTAGACAGAAGCGCGCAGTGTGAAAATACTCCTGTACATAGATCCTGGTGCGCGTCAACGGCCCCGAGGGAAACAAAACTAACCACAGACCTCCGCTCCGGCGTACCTCATAAGCGCAGCCCTGTGGGAGAACATGCCAGAAAATAATCTTGGACCCTTTAGAAAACCGGTGAGTCCCCGGCGGCACTGGGGATCGTACCCAGCACCTCCAGAATGCGAGGCGGATGCTCTACCGCAAGGCCACCGCTGTACTAAGGAAGCTCCACTAAGGACGAACCCTATAGTACGGTGCCGTGAGCTATGCAGTAGACCACGTATAAGCTCCGTATGTGCTCACTGTGGGGGCATGGAAAGGAACTCTAGCGTGAGCGCGCTGTGGCCAGCCTCGCAGCCGCGGACGCCGTTCTGCCAAGTGATGAAAGGAATGTTGTCCTCAAACATCAATTAAAAAAGCTTTTAACCTAGCTCAAGTCAAAAGAAGCATGATTATAAATTACCTCTACTGACAAAATATTATGCAACTTGTTTTGAAGGAGGCGCGTTAAAAAAAAAGAGATACTCTTTCACCGCCACTAGATCAACTTTTCTAAACTGATTGTAGTAGAAATGAGGGTTTCGCCACTAGAACGCGATACGCCGTTCACTATTCAACGGAAACCAAGACCTTTCAAGACACGTTACCACCCTAAGCGAGAGCCCATGCATTAATTTCTTTACGTCCCACTACTAAAATATGTCCTTGGCGCAACCTGGAGGAGGCCTGAATTGGGCTTCAAAGCAGCCACCCCGCGATTGCTCGTTGAGGCGTAGGAGAATTCGCCATTATATGCTTGCGTCATGTGAATTTGTTAAAAGGGAATATAATGTGGAGACAAAACTCTCCGTGTTTTCTAATAAGCAGGGAACTGGCCTGCCCTGTGTGCTACCGTTCATAAAGACACATTCCCGTTCTCACCTGTCCGCCCAACGTGGCCGCCTCCCGAGGATGCTCTCTGCATGGCCCAGGTTTGTTGCGAGCGGCAGCTCTCTCCATGCTTCCCAGTCGAAGCTCCTGCCTGAGAAGCTCGTTTTCTCGCAGCATCCGACGCATTCGTGCCTGAGCCTCCGGCTCCGAGAGTATGCACAGCACTTCTTCGCAAATGTCGCCGCTGCAACTCCTGCTCTTCAAATGCCATCACATGGCACGCCGGGACTTCATTGTTTCGCCAGAGGGCTTGATATGGACTTCGAAAGAGGGAATGCATGAACACACTTCGGGGGTCTTTACAGTAGCTGGACCCACCATACTCGTTGGGGGAGGAAGAAGGGTCTGTGTGGCCCAATCCAGCTGATCGCGGTGTTGTACTAATTTCTGTTTGCAGCTGTATCTCTGCAAGTGGTTGACGGGCCGTGGCCAAGTGCAGCGGTGCAGCGGTGGCAGTGGAATTCTGGGTGGACGGCCCTAGGTCGTTCACCGGGCTTTCGTCTTCGACGTAAATGCTGATCTCGGGCACGCCGTACTCACGACCCTCGCCAGGCGGCAACGTGCTTTCAGGGAAAGGAGTTGCATCGAGAATCTCGCCGAGTGGTGTTGACGTCCTGTACAGGTGACTGGGCCGCTCAGTTATCGGCACTGTACCCGCCGCTTCACTGTTGCTGGTGGCTTCCTCGGCGTCGTACCAACCAAGTGAGCCACGGGACAATTGGCAGCAGTCTTGTGCGGAACCTGGCCGTCCTTCGTCTTGTGGTTCACTGTATTTGTTCCCTTGTCCTGAAAACTGAAGCTTATCCCCCGCGCTGCTCTCAGCAGCGACGCTTCAGCGGCTGTTAATTGTTCTACGTTTTCCTCATTCAACACATGACTTTGGGAGCTTAGGTCTTGAGCCAAATTCACCGATGTTTTCTGCTGAGCCATGTTTACTTCGTTGGTAGTCTCTTCAGTCTTTTTTGGGCTTTTGAAGCTCCGCACAATAGGCAATACAACGCTCACCTCTTCAGGTGTTATGGCGACTTCAGGACGTCGACGCGTCGGCGTTGGGGCCACACGAAGCGAACGTCGCTTTTGACCAGTCGGAACCTGAACTCGTGCTGAGCCACCTTTGCAACGTAGCTTTGTAGCCGCAAGCTTGCGCTGCGGGTTGGTAGTAGAGGGGGCGTTCGAGCAGCTCATGAGTGCACGCAGCTCGCTGCGTAGAATGTTCCTCAAACAGCATCGGTCACTTCCTTTCGGAGGTTCAGCGGCTCGCTATGCGGCGTGGCGAGCTTTACGCGGCCGTTTTGAGTTCTCTGAAGCCATCGCAGGATGCGCGAAATCCCAGTAGGGCGCACCGGTCCTCAAGGGGTGCCGCACGCAATCTTCTCTCTGATGTCTCCGCCTTCGTAGCTCTGTAGCTGGTCCCTGATGGTATGAAACTTGATGGCTCTTCCATCAAAGCGGGTGCGAGACTGAAATTTCTAACCTCTTTTTTTTTTCTTTGCAGTAACCAACTTCTTCCTCTTCTCTCAGTCTGAGATATCTGCGCGTAGAAAACGGTAATGAAAATTGTTTGTGACGGAAGCATATCATTTAAAACCTTCCTGATCGCATATCGGCTACATTTTTTTGCGTAATCTGAATGCCAGATCGCAAGCAATAACTATGAGCGCCTTGGATTCCCATTTGTGTGAAAGGAATATAACAAACCCATTGGCTCATCGCCGCAGGAATGGCTAGCACCATTAAATAATTGTGTGACGTACGTCTTAGAAGACTAAAAAGGCCTATAATCCCCATCGACCGCGCACTAAACGCTCCTCTCACAGTACAGGTGTGGACTGTTCACATTTTGCTCGAAGCGCACAGACACGATTTATATTCCTTGCAAAATGCGTCTCGACGCAGCACTACCTGTCCTATGAAACTTAAATAATTTATTTAACTTATTATTTGTTTATTAATTCATTTCTCTTAATTAAGTTTGTAGTTAAATGGAACATGCCTCAAAACGCTTGTTACTGACACTGTAGTCTTAGCTCGTTTGGTAGCTTGCGCGAGGTTGAGGTCATGTAATAGCTGCTAAGAGAAACATATCGTTTAGCTTGATCTTGAAGCTTTACGGCACATCTGTATATGTAGACACTCTAGGGAACACGAGGAGGAAGCTAGACGCCTCGCGCGTAAACGCCGAAATAGCGCGGGGTACAGCGACGCCGGCATCATCAAACGACCAGGCGCTACCCCCCCCCCCCCCGCTTCCCATGCAACCAGGAGGAGAGGCACGAAATTTTTGGATGCGTGCTTTTTTGTTTGCAATTATGCGCAACACAATAACGTACATGAGTCACGTCGTGGAATTTAGCTACGGCAGTTAAATAATTTATAACTGATTTTTTTTCTTACGTTGTTTGGGTTTCAACAGTCGAACGATGACTTTGACGTCATGAAAAACTTAAGGTCAGCGAGTCATGCAAAATCTGCGATATATTCGCTGTTTGTTTATTTTTTTGAGATCGCAACTCTTGGACTGGCTTAATAGTTGGAATGCATTGAAACGAAGAAAGCAGGGCCCATACTGCAGTTTTTGTATGCCTCACGTCACTTGAAATAGGCTGTTACGTCACAGCCGCCGTTTGGCTGCTGAAGCCGAAAGATACATGTCAGAAAAAAAAAATTATCTTATAGTCAACATTACACTAACTGGGAGACCTGATATTATATCCTTTATTGATCAGACTGCACAGTGGGTGCATATCATATACGCTGAGAGCCCGATCGCACCAATGCTCTTGTTCCTTCCGGAGTTTTGGTTTTCTGCCATTCCCACGAAATGAGACGAAGAGCGTTGACAGTGTCCACAAATGCTGGAGAAAAGCAGAAGCCCTCGATGACCCTGAAAGTGGCCCCCATCAACTCAGTGTCCGAACTTTCATTTGAAAGAATCCATGGTGGTCGTCCTGAACAAGGCGTGTGTCTTGGCAGGAGGTGAGAGGCTTCCGCAATGAAGGCTCAAGCAAACTTGTGTTGACTAATGCTCTGATTTTTCTTTCGACAGGGCAAAGAACAGAGCCGAAACATAGGCACAGACGGTTATTTCCATACTTATTCAACTTACGAGTCGGTTACCAAGTGTTCTTAGTGAAAGCGATCCATCATATTTACTTCTTGAGCTTATTTTCATTGTCCGGCTGATGTCGACGACGAAGCGGCAATGACACATGCTCGCAGTTCGCACTATGGGCCGGAGAGAGAGAGAAAGAGGAAAAAGAAACTATCTTTGTTGGGGGCCGTAGGGCCCCTAGTCGAGGTCTCCAGAGGCCGCAGATGTCACGCGAGCCCGGTTGATAAGCTTGAGCTGGTCTTCCAGGCGTCTGCATTGTCCTATACTGGGGCCGTGTATCTTTGGTGCTAACTGAGATTTTTGGCAAACTCTAATGTGATATAAGGTAGAAGATTCTTTGCATTCCGCGAATTGCCGATGTACCGGCTTGTCGAGCGTGCTCACGAGGTTAAGGCTGGACTGGGCTCGTCCTGTATACATATACCACCGCATGATCTAGCGAAAGTCTACTTGCCTATGCGAAGTTCGAGCCTAATTAAACAGGTAAACAAGCACAACCAGTACATTAAAGAGGAGCGCACCTTGCTCCCTCCTCCATCTACACATCTCATCTCACAACAACCCCATATTGTTCTCATCAGATCGGAAACACCGAACATATGCTTTTCACATGCAACGCACTCCTTACCCCTCCGCCCCCCCACGCACGCGCACAGGCACACACAACCTGGAGCGCTTGGCCATACTCGGTGGCGCTGGATAAACAGCGGGCTCTAGCCTAAAGGTGTCCCACCCTCTGGGGTCTTCGTCTGGCTCCGAAATAAGGCTGTTCTGACTGACTGACTGAGCCTCACTCGATTAATGAGAAAGACGGAGAGGCTGCTAGCTGTCCGTTCATATAACTCTGCGCAGAGAACGGATCAACCTTATGTCTGCACACGGGCTTTGAGACACGCCGCAGTGGAGGGCTCCGGATTAATTTGGACGACTAGGGGTTCTCTAACAAGCGCTTACTTAAGCCAACACACAGGCGTCTTTGTATTTCGACTGTAACGACGTGCGCCGCCGCGGACGGCGTCAGATAGCTTGCGAACGGCAAACGAACGCACAGCCAAACAGCCACCACGACGGGTTTCATGGTCACGTCATGATAATGGGCATTGCACATTCTATTCCGCCATTATAATCATAACCAACGCCTTCTTAACACGAGTGTCACTGGTAGTCATCAAATTAAGTTGAATACCAACATTCGCAAGGAAGAAGAGGAGGAGAAAAGCATTTATTTAGTAATGTACAGAGAGGTGCTCGGGGAGAGGCCCCTAATGGGTCTCACCCCTTACAATACTAGGCGGAGTCCCTCATTCCGGGATCCCGTTGGTCGAGACCGCTAGGACAGAACAGAGTTGTTTGCAACAATAAAATTCCTACCGGGATGCAATCGAGCACACTTCAATGTGTAGATAAAATTCGCGCCTTTTCTACCCGTGTTTACACAAGGCGTGGTCGCTTTGAAGCTATGTCACAAATGATGTGGGATCCAGCTTAGAGCACGTTGCAACGTCGCTGTCGTACGATTCCTTCGCAGTTCGCTCGCAAGCTTGTTTATAATCATCAGCAATGGCGAAGAGTTTGCGTAGTAAGTGGAAGCGAGAGATGCGAGCAAAAAGCGAGAGAGGTACTCTGTCAAAGAGCTGGCTAAGCTGAAAGAGATGCTGGCTGCTGCTGTTGGTGGTTCGAAGAACGACAGTGAAATGTCCGACATGTGCATCGTCGTTGATGCCAAGCAAGCCACCGGGCGTCCTGATGCGCCTGATGAGCCGTCTGGCGCACAAGTTGATGACCAGATGGGAACAATGGACATTGACAAGCCTGTGCGAAAGTACGATCCAAAGACACTCAGAGATGAGCACGGCACCTACCCTGTTTGGATGAGCCAGAGGGCAATACGGAAGCTAAACGCTCAGCATGGACGAAAGTCTCGGAAGTCAGCTCGCAAGGGTGTCAAGAAAAACAGGCAGCGGAAGTCCACGCATTAGTTTTTTTACATTTGTTCATTACTTGTTAATATAAAGCACATGGAAATAAAAATGGAATGCTCACTCTTGAAAAAAAGAGAAAAAAAGAAAAAAGAAAACAAGATGACACTTGATTTTTCTATGGTTCCAATTTATGGACGACTTTCGTAAGAAAGCAGCTCATAGAGGATGATGCAAGAGCAACATAGCGGTATCCACTGAACGAGAACTCAAACGCTTGGAAATGCCCTGTCTTCGTACATCGTTCGTACATCGAACGGCAGCAGCGACGACAGCTTGCGAGACACGCCTAACGCGCTCCCCTGCTTCCTTGTGCAGATCACTTTTGCCGGGTGCACCAGCCGCCCGAAGTACGCCGGCGTATTATCGCGCTTCGTCAGCACGGTCAACCACGGAACCAACGCCAACAGGCGTCAGGAGGCGATACTCGTCAGCAGCACACGTGGTCTTCAGTCCTGGTTTCCGGTGGAGCGCCGCTTGCTATATAAGAGGCATTCACTTCCTGGCCTGGTCACTTGGCAGCAGCGACGACAGCTTACGAGACACGCCTAACGCGCTCCCATGCTTCCTTCTGCATGTTAGTGCTCGTAAAAGCAAACTTTCCTGACTCCTTTCTTTGCCATCGCTGCTGCCAAGCACAATTCTACGAGTATCTGTGTGTGTGTGTGCTAGAATGGCTAAGGATATTGCAAAATTGAAAGAGGAATTCCGTAATGAGTTCGTGAAGCTAAAGGAGGAATTTCAAAGAGAGGTGAAGACGTTACTTGAATCTTCCGAACGGGGCCTGCGGAACGAAGCGCACGAAGTCAAAAAGGAGCAGACGGAACTGACTCACAGCATTGAGTATACGCAGAAGGACATAGAGGAACTAGAGAAAAAATTGCAGCTAGAAGTGGAGAAAAATTCGAAACTAATGATCGAAAATCAGGAGCTCAACTCCCGATGTGCTTCCTTAGAAAAAAAGTCTCGAGATCTTGAGATCCGGCTTGTTCAATGTGAACAATACTCTAGAAACCACAATATTGAAATTCAAGGTGTCCCAGAGAATGAGGAAGAAAATTTGACTCTGATTCTGTGAAAACTTGTTGATGCAGTCAAAGAACCAGTCACAGACTTGGATGTCGAGGCCTGCCATCGCGTTCCCACTCGCAACTCCGGCAAATCTAACATTGTTGTTAGGTTCAAATCCAAAGCCAAGCGTGATGATATGCTGCAGAAATCAAAAAAGATGCGGCTTATTGTCGAGGATGTTGGACTGGAAGGCACGGCTTCAATCTATGTCAACGAACACCTAACGCCCGAAAACAAAAAACTTCTTGGAGCTGCAATAGCAAAGAAAAAGGAAGTTGACTGGAAGTTCGTGTGGACAAGAAATGTGGCTATTTACGCACGCAAAACTCATGGATCCAATGTCATTCGCCTGTATCTGCACGATGATTTGTCAAAAATGGAATAGTAACTGGTCGCTCAGAAGATGCATCTTTTTTCCGTTTGTTAGACTAACATGGAAGATACGCCTCTTTTCACACCATGGGAGTTAAACTGCTCTCTAAGAAACAATAAGTGCGGTAAATGTTTGCAAATGCTACACTTGAACATGCAGTGTGCTTTAAATAAGACGGATCATTTGAACAGTTTTCTGTCAAGCCTTCAGTGCACACTAGACGTAATCATGCTATCTGATACTTGGTATCGCTTCGATAGTGACGTTATTCGATTTCCAGGCTATAATATCTTCTTTCTTAACCGAAGCTCAAAACGTAGTGGGGGCGTCGCCCTTCTAGTAAAAGAAAGCTATTCGTGCCATATCTTATCGGAACACAGTGTGAGGAACGAGAATATTGAAATGCTTACAGTCCAATGTCGCCGTCAATCATTTACCGTCGTTTACCGCCCACCACAAGGCAATATGAATGAGTTGCTGCGTGTTTTTGAAAAAGAACTCACTTTTTTGTCCGATAATTTCTTATCTTGTATAGGAGGTGATTTTAATATAGACATGGGTGTTAACAGTCCTGAACAACAAGAATTCACAATATTGCTTAAAGCCGCTAGCTTCCAGAACGTTATAAATAGCCCAACACGCATAACTCCCCTTCATCTACCATTATCGACCTTTTCATCACAAATTATGATGTGCCTCTCACCGCAGGGCGTTTTGCAGTAGACATCAGTGACCATCTACCTGTTTTTCTGCGCGTTGAGACTAAACCCCTCCAATACAAACCTTTTTAGGCATAATCTTTGAAGAACACTTGAGTTGGACACTGCATATTAATAAGATTCATGCCAGCATATCAAGGTCATTATGTGTATTATATAAACTTCGAGACCTTGTTCCGAAATGGCTGAAGTGGCAGTTATATTATACCCTAATTCAATCACATCTTCATTATTGTTTACTTGTTTGGGGATCTACAACGAAAACTAACCTCACGAGGCTGATAACATTACAGAAAAAAGCAATACGATATGTCGAAAACCTTGCATACAATGATCATACAGGTTTGTACTTCACTAAGCATACTATTCTATAAGTCAATGAATTATTTGAGTTGAAACTGCTTTCTTATGTGTTTAACGATTTCAAACATCATCCCACTAAATATGTTCAATTAAACTCTAGTAGTGACGCGCCTTATAAATTAAGGCACGTCAGTTACAGAGTACCATTTGTAAGGACTAACTATGGAACCGAAATGCTTTCATATTTAATTCCCAGTCTTCTAAATAAACATACACAGGCCATAGAAATTATTCAGAAATCTGTTTCCCAAAAGTCATTCAATAGAAATGCTAAAGCTTACCTCCTTTCTCGCCCGAATGATTAAAATTCTTGATGTCCCTGTTTTTCCGTCAACTCTTTGAATTCTCGTGTTTTTCTTGTTGTGATGTGTCTTGTAAATATTTACTTTAATTATGTCATTGCAAAAGTATGCACCTTCCTCCTACTTTTACCTTGTATAATTATGTGTTGTTTTTTCTAATGAGAGTGTATGAAGCTCTTGCTTCTTTTGCCGCTTGTCGTGAGCATTGTGTCGGGTGCTTGGGCCCCGTCAGGCAGAGTGCATCTGCCTTTTGCCCCTGCATCCGAGACCTTGTTGTCTAAATAAAGATCTATCTATCTATCTATCTATTTAATCCACGTCGGCAGTGTATTTCCCAGAAAAACCTTGAAATATTTAGAAGTCGCATAGAGCTAGTAGACTGGGAGCCTGTTTTCTTAAGCACCGACTAGGATGCTGCCTACACAGCTTTCTTGCGACTCTTTTTACCAATCTATCACGAATGTTTTCCCACTGTTGAAGTAAAACTGCCGAAAAATGCTCGCAAACCATGGATGTTCCCAAGACTTATAAGACTTGTAAAACAGAAGCACAGGATGTTTGCTGAATTTATTAGGACTAGGGATACTTCACTATTGGCCCGTTTTAAAGCATTTCGGAACTCTTTGAACAAAGGACTCAAAACAGCTAGGACCACTTACCACAATAACCTTTTTGATAAGGAACTCTCCAATCGCCCTAAAGAAAAATGGAGGCGCCTTAATCTACTTTTGAATAGAATTACGCATCCAAATAACATGACAAGTTTAGTAGTTGATGGAGCTAACCTAAGTGGGTCTCGTTTGGCCGGTGCTTTTAATAAATTTTTTACTACCGTTGGCAGTCGGTATCACAGCCCTGACTTCTCAAAATTTCTTGGTGATAGACTTCCACAATCCCTCTTCTTTGAACCTACAGATGAAAATGAAGTGTACTCTATTTTAAAAAACTTGACAGACACGACAAGCTTTGACTCTTGCGATCTCCAGAGCCGCCCAATAAAGTATGTCCTGCCTTCAATAGTTCCCTGCTTAACGCATATATATAACACGGCGCTGACTACAGCCCACTTTCCTGCTGATATGAAACTTGCTAGGGTGGCAGTAATCTTCAAAAAGGGGGATAGAAATAATTTAAGTAATCACAGGCCCATATCTGTCTTACCTTTCTTCTCCAAGGGGCTAGAACGCGTAATTCATCATCGAACTCATAATTTCCTTCTAAAGCACTCTATTATAAATGACTGCCAATACGGGTTTACCAAGAACAAATCAACAGAACATGCATTACTTGATCAAAAAGAATATATATTAGGTAATATTGAATCCCAGAAGCTCACTCTTGGAATCTTCGTAGATTTCAGCAAGGCGTTTGATACCCTCAATCATAGCACCCTCTATGCAAAACTTGAACATTACGGTATACGTGGCCATGCCCTCAACCTTTTCAAGTCGTATATGTCCTCGCGTTCACAATATCTTGTCATCAATAACTGCCACTCTGATGTCCTACAGATTTCAAATGGAGTGCCACAGGGTAGTCTCTTGGGTCCTATACTTTTTAACTTATATATAAACGACATCACTAATATAAACAACGACATAAAATTTACTATTTATGCTGATGACACCACTTTGTTCTGTTCCTCCACTGCTATTAACCAATTAACCAATTCAGCGAACTTAGTATTGACTGCTCTGAAGGAATAGTCATCCTCAAACTCCTTGACAGTAAATAAGGAAAAAACAAAGGCGATAATATTTCATGCTAAGGGCAAGTTGGTAGAGAATGGTCCGCCTATCTTTTTCAGTGGCACACAAATTGAATATGTTCAATCATTCGCATCACTTGGTGTATATTTTACCCCTTCAATGTCATGGGATGCTCACATAAACAAGGTCTGCATCAAGCTTTCTAAATCCATAGGTATCGTCTCTCGCCATAAGTATATCTTACCTACAAAGACAAAACTTGACCTTAACTATGCATTCTTTTTTTCATACTTAGGGTACTGCTATTTGGTATGGGGAAATACTACAGTGTCCAATTTGCAAAAGCTTTTTCTTCAACAGAAGAAAATGCTACGAGTCATTACAAATTCCTGCTATGACGCCCCAGCTCGTCCCATTCGAATAAAATACAAAATAATTCCAGTTCCTAGGTTGTTTGAGTACAGGTTTGCCTGTTTTTATAAAAAGCAGACTGCAAGAGATGACCCCTTTTTGTCCCGTATTGTGCAGCTGGTACACAACATGCCGTATACCACTAGAAACGCTGAAATGTTTTCGGTACCCAGATGTAGAACAAACTATGGTTTTGCTATGCTGAAATATATACTACCAAGATGTTTGAACTCTTCTCTTTATAACAATATAAACACAATGTCTTTTCGTGGACTTCGTGAAACTTTTATTGATTAGGTTGTATTAGTACTGAAATACATATGTCGACCGTTTTTTTTTTCTTTCCTTGTCATTGTTTAACATATCTAACCCCATACCTGCATTAAAGCAAAATCTATTTTGTTTGATGTGTGAATTGTTATTTGTATGCCGCAAGAACTGCCTCTGCTGTCATCGTCGACTTTTTCGGGTGACAAAGCCCGTCAAGCGGTTATTGTAAACCGCTTTTATTTCGTCACCCACGCTTTCTGTAATGGCAAAAAGCGAAATAAACATTCATTCATTCATTCATTCATTCATTCATTCATTCATTCATTCATTCATTCATTCATTCATTCATTCATTCATTCATTCATTCATTCATTCATTCATTCATTCACTTTGGTATGAGAACACTGGCTGAGACAGCTTTGTCATTTGCAAACCAAAGGAGGGACGCACAGCAGACGGTTGAATGAGGCACATTGCCAACTTAGCCGCAGAAAGGTTGACGCTTTCAACAGACGAAAGAATTAGAAGGCGACTTACTTTTGCTGAAAACGAGGTGCACCTTTCAGCGCAGTCCTGGTAGTAAAAGGCATCGCGGGAAAACTGCAAACAGCAGCGTGAAACGAAGTGCCTACAAGCGCGAGACAAAGAAGGCAGAGAAACGTTGTGAGCGTCCACTTAGTGCGCGTAGCAAGCGACCGCTAGCGACCGCAACGCCAAATGGCCAGACGAAGTACTACATTCCAAAAATGCAAAATAAACAAAGCAGCAACATAAAAATAATCACAAATTGCATCTCATACTTTTATGTCACGCTAAGCATTTATAACTTGCAAAAAGGTTTATTTTTACTTCAAACAGTTAAATTCACGTAGACAGACTGTAGACTATCACCACCGAGCGGAGCGACACAAAGCAGCAAGCTGAGGCGTTCAGGCGCCCCTCTTGAGACCTGCCGTGGCGAAGGGAAGAATGCGCGCGAGCCTCGAGCGGACTGCGCCAACATGGCGAGGACAGCATGGAAGAAAGCGGCGATGGCGCGACGGCAACATTCTTTGCTCGTGGCCAACCGAGGCCGAACGAAGAGGCGTTCGCAACAGGAAACAAATTTCATGATTTGCGTAACTTTAGTGCACCTTTACAAGTGGTGGGCTAGTTGTACTCGATGTGGACCGTGATAAACGTGATCTCGGAGTAACTATGACAAAATGCGCTGTCAGAGTTTGAGCACAAAGCGCGGACTTTGCACCGGTGCGCCTTCTCTTAAAAAGGTGCAAATATCGGTGTAGGGCACTGAAATCTAACAGTTTATGTGCCACATTTGCATGTTTCATTCATTGCTTGGAATAAAACGTGAAGGTTAAAAATGCTTGTCATGATCTATATCATGTTTAATCAATGGTGGCAGCTTTCTGCCAATCGCCTGAACATATTGGCCCGTCTTCGTAACATAGTCTTGAGTTAGACGTTTCAGTAACCGCGGATATCTTAAACGGACGTCTTGAAGTTTCCAAAAGACATCTGGCCGTCGACGTATATGAGACGTTTCATTCTAGCGCAAGACATGTGAAGCCATTTCGAGCTGTTCAAGGATGTTTATAAGATGTTCTGTGTTTCGTGGGACTTGATTGCAAAGCAGTGCTACAACCACTTTTTTGTGTGTGAGAAAACACCCTGATATTGTTTTTCTGCCAATAGTACGTGTGCATGCGGCTATCTGAAAAACAAAGAACCACTCGTTCGCACACGTGAATTTACGCACTAAAGAAAACAGCTGTGCATATAGGCAACTTCCACACAGATCAAAATTACGAGGTGGCGTACGTAAATTGAGAACTGACTTCATGCCGACAAAAAAAATAAGAGGAGTTAAGCTTTATGCACACATGCTCGGACCTCGTTTTGTATTTTGCCTGTGAGAGCATAGTGTCCTTCCAGAAGTTCTGCACGAAAGACTTCGGAGCTCTTTTTCGACTCTTTAAAAGTGTGCCACAGTATTTAGTCTACAAAAGCACTGTGCTGAATCTCACTGTTTCACATAGTCTGTCACATGGAACAACTGCAGAAACAGAGTTGTATGCCCTGCTTGTAGACTAGAAGCAGATTTCCGTTATTCTGCGCGACAGTTTATTTGTACCCTCGAGATGTCATATATTTGTAGAGTGAAGGAGAGGGCGGAACGTCGCTTGTCGTATAGCCGCTCAGCATTCACAAAACAAACTGATCGCGGAAGTAATTCGGAATGTAAACTGAGTGCGTACGCACTGGCCCTACTCGACAGATGTAGTACGACTAACATACACACCTAAGACAGTCGCAAAAAAGGGACTGACATCACTAGCTTCCAAGAATATTCCGAGCTGGTTAATCTAGTCATCCCTCAAATTAAGTAAAATATCTCCTAAAGTTGCTTGACAGTTGTCCTGCGCAAAGTCCGTCGACCGCTGTCACAACCAGCGTTACGCGCACGCTGTTTTTCACCCTCTGGGTGCCGCCAAACTCCTCCGATTTTTTTTTTACCTACGTCAGTCGTCATCACAACGCTCAAGCTCTTGCGACGCCATAATCAGGGTATTTTCCGGCAGTTTTTTACCGGACTGCCTCACTGCGGAATGAAAAGCTTTTTCAATCATTGCACGATTTTATAACGAAAAAAAGAAAATTAAAGTGGAAGCTCCGACATGCCGATTGGCGCCACCTGCGTCTTAGTAGTGCGTGTAGCACGAAGCCGATCGCGCATGCCAGCACGGCGGTAGTTCCCAGCATAGCCACTAGATGGCAACACATTTCATTGCGCATGCAATCATAGTGGTCGTTTCGAACACAGACACTAGACGGCGCCATATTCCCAGTACAAAACAGTCTATAGAATTCCAGCACACCTGAGAATCGGTCCCACGGCTCCTTTTCCTCGGTGGCCTTTCCTTGTGGCATTCGCAACGTCCCAAATCCCGCCACGCAGATCCGCCAGGGCCCATTTTAAGTACCCTACCCGTGTGACTCACACGGCGGGGTCTTTGCGAAGACTCACGGGTGATGCATGTCTGCATCGATTATTCACGTCTACTTCGAAGCGCTTTAAGAAATGTTTTATCCCAAGCAATGCCAGCCACGCAACAAGAATTATGGTCAACCTGCCTTATTGCGGTGTTCTTCGTTTAGCTTCAACAGGGCTTCGCTTCTACACTCTCAACTGGCTCACCGCATAAGCTAGCAGATGTATGTGCTCGATATGCGAAGTGAGAAAAAGCAAGTTTTGAGAACTAGGCTTCATACCCAACCATTGTCAAGCGGTTTGAGGATTTCCTTGTGACACATTCTTGAGACATGGACTGAGCAATCTGTTCTTTATTTAAATGCCTAAGCGCACATGAGCAGCATAGATAAAAGAACAGACAACGGAGGCCTAATCAAGGCACGAGGCCGTGGTAATTTGGTAACTGCTGTGGTAATTTTATTGCAATATGGAGAACGTCCGAAGCCCGACTTTCTCACTCTCACTGTAAGCAAGTATTTGGCAGCGAGCGCTGCCTACCGACGTTCCTTACATCTGTAGCGGTCATGAATCCTGTACACTAAGTGACGCACCCCGAGAAGCGGACCGTGCGCTCAGCGGCCTAGCCAGCTTTTGTCTGCAGGAAATCAATGCGAATATATCAATGAGAATATCCTATGCGAATACGATTACATGACTCATCGAGAAACAAATGCGGCGTCTGCGATCTCACAAAAATACCTGATGACGTCACCGTAATATCAAAGAAAAGTAGTAGTAGTAATATTGATTTTAATGGCGCAAAAGCAACTGAGGCTATGATGCGCCAAACACAAGGTTAGAGTTTTTGTTAAAGGCGAAGCTTTCTATACTTAGAGTTTGTTTAAGATGCTGGCTTCCTTGAGAAACCTAAAAATACATGAGATGTGAACCAGTGCTCGATCACCTAAAAGTAACACGGGGTGTAATGGGATGCTTTCCCTGTAAAATGTTGTAAAATATTTCTTTCTTTGTTCTTCTAGATTTATACATGAAATTCAAATGGGGTTCACTGTGAGTTCAGCACCGCACATTTCAAAGAGAGGTTTGTTTTGTTTGTTTAGCAGAAAGTTGTGCGGGAGGTGGGTGTGTCCAATGCGGAGCCGAGATAAGATAACTTTGGTAAAACGTTCTTGATGCTTACATGATTGCCATTCCCCTAAAATGGGCTTAACAGAATGTAATTTGCATTAACAGAATGTAATGCTGCCTGCCACTTATTTCTGAGTTTACTGTTGATAAACTTTAAGCAATCCCTGTGCGGTATGTTCACTTGCTTTATTTGGCCATTCCGGGCTTGCGCAGCGCATACATCTGCTTTCTCATTGCCCACAATTCCAACATGGCTAGGAACCGAGCAGAATTTAATGTTATGCTTATGTTTTGTGATTTTAACTATATTATGTATGATGCTTCCTATTATGGGTTCAGCAGCATTCCTGGAGTGCAGTGCTTTGAGCATCCTGAGGGAATCGGTGTAAATGATGCTGTTTTTGATGCTCTCTCTTACTATTTTTTCTACAGCTACAAAGACGGCATAACACTCAGCAGTAAAACCTGATGCGCATTCTGGTAGTCACATTATCTGTTTAGTATTTTCTTGGATTACCGCACTTCCAACGTGACTGTTTTTGAGCCATCGGTATAAAATTCAATGTAAGTGTCACACTTTTCTTGCAGTGCAAAGAATTCCTGTAATATGTACTCGTTTGGCGTTTGCTTTTTGTCTAAATGTGTCATTGTGAAGTCACATACTCAAGGCAGGCTGTACCATGGTGGCAAATATTCATTCCTTTGTGCAATATTCGGCAAGCAGTCTATTACTGTTAGCTCTTCACATTTGTCTTGAAAGCGCAATAGTAATGGTCTGATAGAATGTTGTTTGTTGATGAATAATCTTTTAGATGGGCCCTTCTTGACAATTGGATGGCAGATATGTTTCGGAAGAGAACGGATTTTTAAGACATATGTGTATGTAAGTGCGATTCTTCGCTCCTCAAGAGCGGGCTCATTAATTTCAACGTATAGGCTGGCTACTGGTGATGTTCTGTAAGCTCCAGATGATAGGCGTAAATCAATATTATGAATGGGGTCTAATCTTTTCAAGTAGGATGCTCTTGCCGAACCATATACTATGCACCCATAGTCAAGCTTGGAGAGCACCAGAGAGCGATATATTTGTCAAAGGCTTGCTCTATCGGACCCCCACCGTTTCCGTGAGAGCACTTTTAAGATATTGAGGGTTTGAGAAACTTTCTTTGTAAGGTTAATAATGTGTGGTAGAAATGTGAGTTTCTTGTCGAAAGTTAGGCCTAAAAATTTGTATGCTTGTTTAATGGGTAGCGCAGTATGATTCATGTGTATATTGGGATCGACCTGCAGGCCTCGTCGCAATGAAAAAAGAACAGCTACTGTTTTTTGAGGGGAAAATTTAAATCCATTTCTGTCTGCCCAAGCACCTAGTTTATTTAGTGTGATTTGTATTTGTCTCTCACAGGTTGATATGCTGGAGGACGAGCACGCAATTTGTAGGTCATCTACATAATCTGAATAAATTATGGACTTGGGTATTTCTTTAGCTAAGGAATTCATTTTTATTATGAAGAGTGTCGGGCTTAGAATGCACGCACGGGGTACGCCGTTCTCTTGGGTGAAAGCGATTAAGAGAGTTGCTCCTAGGCGGACTCGGAATGTGCGGTTAGCCAGGAAGTCGTTCAAGCAGTTCAGCATCTTGCCGCGGATACCTAGCTCTGCAAGGTCACGGAGGATGCCGAACTTCCACGTGGTATTGTAGGCCTTCTCCAAGTCGAAGAAAACCCCAATACAGTGCTGCTTGTGGATGAACGCCTCCCGGATGGTGTTTTCTAGGCGGGCAAGGTGATCTGTGGTCGAGCATGCTTTTTTAAACCCACATTGGTGTGTATCTAATAGTTGCCGAGATTCAAGTACGATGGTCAGTCTAATGTTTATTACGCTTTCGAAAGATTTAGCAATGCAGCTGGTGAGGGCTATTGGTCTGTAACAGCTATGACTTGTTGGTGGTTTTCCGGGTTTGAGAAAAGGTATTATGACTGCTTTTTCCACTCGTCAGGTATATTTCCAGTTATCCAGATTTTAATAAAGAATTTTAACAGTGCCTCTACAGCAGCCTCGGAGAGATGGGCAAGCATAGCGTAATGCACGTTGTCTGGTCCTGGTGCTGTCTTTTTTCCAGAATATAATACCTTATTTATTTCTTGCAGTGTGAGAGGCTGGTTGTAATCCTCATGTATACCTGCTCCGGATGGGAATTTGTTTTTCAGCTATTGCTTTGTGTTTCTGAAATGTGTTTGTGTAGTTGGATGAGCTTGAG
The DNA here is from genome assembly GCF_055824585.1 of Amblyomma mixtum. Classification (NCBI taxonomy): domain Eukaryota; kingdom Metazoa; phylum Arthropoda; class Arachnida; order Ixodida; family Ixodidae; genus Amblyomma; species Amblyomma mixtum. The sequence goes on along the minus strand of NC_143018.1, from coordinate 132,982,118 downwards.
ATCTCAGCAAAATGCTCGCCCATTATGTTGGCCTGTTCTTCTAAAGATGTTTGTGTCCCGGGTGCTGTGAAGAGAGGAAGTGTGAAAGGGTCACCAGTAAATTTACGAACTTTTTTCCACATTTTCGTTGATGTTATTTAACTATTTATTGAGGAGACATATTTCTGCCAAGAGGTTTTCTCTGCATTTCTTCGCACATACCGCGCTCTGGCTTTTGCCTTCTTAAAGGTAAGTAAGTTCTCTCCAGTGGCATATCGACGCAGAGCACTCCAGGCTTTGTTTTGTTGTTTTTTTTTGCTAATGTGCATTCTTGTGTCCACCACACTTTATGTTTCTTTTGTGCAAGTCCTGTTGTTTGTGGTATAGAGAGTGTTGCGGCCGATATTATGCATTCAGTAAATTTCTCATTAATTTCATCTGTGCTGAGGTGGTCAGAAAATTCCTTTTCCAGAGTGGCACTTTTTAAAACATCCCATTTAAAATCATTAGAAAGTAATGGTGATGCGAAAGCTAAATCGAGAAAGCTCATTTTTGCTGAGCTTGGGCAGCAAAATGTGGCTTTTCCCGTATTTAAAAGACAGACATTATTCGAAAGTATCTTCGATTGTTTGGCCTCTAGAGTCACAGCGTTCGCTTCCCGAAAACGGAGAGTGAGCATTGAAATCGCCAACTACCAGAAATGGCTCCGGCAGTTCATCGATCAGGCCTTCTAGATCTTGGCATGTTAATGTTATGTGTGGGGGAAGATATACAGAACATATTGTTATGATTTTGTAGCTGATGACGCTAACCGCAACTGCCTCAAGGTTTCGTTTCAGTTCGATTTCTTGAGCCGGGACTCCGCTTTGAATGACGATTGCGACGCCTCCCGAGAGTCCATTTGTAGCTCGCGATCACGCTTAAATGTTTTATAATGTCTTAAGATATTTGAATGTTGAGGACCAAGATTGGTCTCTTGAAGACATCAAGCTAGATGCATCACTGACCCTAGAATATGTGTTATAGCACTGCAGTTCCTCAACATTCCTCTACAGTTCCATTGAACCACAAATGCCATGTTTCTGTTTTTGGGTTTGATTGGAACGGAAAGAATTTACTGTTCCGGGCCCGTTACCGGGCCTCTGTCTTTTCTTCGCTCGTGAGAGCCGGTCCGCCGCTGCAAAGCACGCGGAGTAGGAGTTGTATCCATTACCTCACGAGAGGTGCTGGAGGACCGCGAAGTTGCGGATGTGTTGGTGTCGGGCCTCCCCCGACGGGGGGACGTCCTGCGGGATGCTGACCCGTGGGCCGGCACTTCCTGGCTTGGAGTTGGCAGAGCAGCCTTCGCTGTCTCTGCCTGGGGCGTGGATGGCCCTGCCACAGGCGCGGTGGAAGTGGCCGCGGCAGGTGCCGGAGTGCTGTGTGGTGCTACGCTTCTGCGCACCACATCAGCGATGTTTGGTTTTGCTGTGAAGGAGAATGTGTTGTTAAGTGCAAAACGTCTTCTGGCTTCTTTGAATGAAATGTTTTCTTTGGTCTTAATGGTGAAGATTTCTTTTTTCTTTTTCCAGGACGGACACGCCCTGGAGTACGCAGCGTGGTCGCCTTCGTAGTTTGCGCAGCGTAGTGCTGCGTCGCATTCCTCAGACTGGTGGTCCTTTCATGCGCATTTCGCGCAGGTTTTGCGGCCGCGGCAGCTCTGTGAGCCATGGCGAAACTTCTGGCAATTGAAACAACGGCGGGGATAAGGTATGTAGTGCCTTACGTTGACTTTCAGGTATCCTACTTCAATTGTTTCGGGCAAGCTGCTTGTGTTAAATGTAAGGACCATGTTTTTGGTGTCTATTTCCTTACTATCCTTGCGGATTTTGATCCTGTGGACGTGAATTACATTTTGTTCGGATAGTCCTTGAAGCATTTCAGTTTCTATTAGGTGGATAAAGTCAGCCTCTGAGATAACGCCTTTAACTGTGTTGAGGGATCGGTGGGGAGTCACGGAGACAGAGATGTCCCCTATAGAAGCAATGTTTGCAAGTTTCGAGCACTGGATGCTCTCGCATAGTTCAAGGAGTAGGTCGCCGCTGGACATTTTGGATACCTTGTAGCCAGGCCCTAAGGTATCTGTTAGGCATTTGGTAACAAGAAATGGGGATATGATTCGGACATGCTTTTCTTCACAGTTACTGTGTATAACATGAAACTTTGTGAAAGTTGGTTTCTTTTTCATCAGAAAGTCTGCTGCTTCGTTCCGCCCTCTTTTGAGGGAGCGATCAGGTTTGGAAAGGGGGAGCCATAAAAAAATTGATGTTTTTCGGTCATGGTGTCAGCCACCCAGCATGGAGTCCAACAAGGGGACGTGACAGGAACTTGAAAGAAAGTCCTGCCCACGCCAGCTGTACACATATACTGTAAGCTAATATGACTCAACTCAGGGTAGTTGGTCACACACGGTTAACCCTCGCCGCCAGGAAAAAGAGGAAAAACGAAGAAGAGAGAATGATACAGGAAAGTTGTAAGAAAGGAAATAGGAAAGTGAAAGATAGAGGGGCGGACAGGAAAATGCGACTGCCGATTTCCTCCGGTTGGGACAGGCCGGAGGTGCCGTCTACAGGAAGCTGGGGCCAAAGTGGTGTGTTGCCTCCGCCGAGGGGCCTTAAGGGTCCAAACGCTCGGCATCGGCTCAACCACCAGGATCCCCTTTTCGCCGGACACGGCGATGCCACGCACGGCTAAGCGCGGATGCTGGGGTCCGTGGTGACGCATGCTCACCATCATCCCCCTGCGGGGATGTCCCTGCGGATGCTCGGGATACCCCGTGGTGTCGCCAGTCACCAACGACTGCATGCTGCAGACGTCCCCCTGCGGGGAAATATCAAAGAAAATAAAATATCTTTCCAAGGTGCGGGGAATTGATCCAAGGTCTTCCAGTTTGCGAGGCCAGCATATAAAACCACAGGCCGTAAAACCACGTCGCTTCTTCAAGAGCATAGGCGAACGTAGTGCATGCGTTGCCTTACGACAGTATGCTAATGAGTAGGTGTGTCACTAAAAAGGAAGATAACATAATAAGAACGTAAATAAAATTAAAAAGAGATGAAAATACAGAAACGATGCTTTCGCATTCATAGCACACAAGTAGACTTGAGTGCCCTCCGCAATGTTTGTGGCACAGCTCCGTCAGTATACAAACTTTGGTTGGTTTAGTTTGGTTCATTGGGGTTTAACGTCCCGAAGCAACTTAGGCTATGAGGGACGCCGTAGTGAAGGACTCCGGAAATTTCGACCACCTGGGGTTCTTAAACGTGCACTGACATCGCACCGTACACGGGCCTCTAGAATTTCTTCTCCAAAAAAATCCTACTGCCGCTGCCGGGATCGAACCCGCGTCTTTCGGGTCAGCAGCCGAAACTGATTTTCAGACAAATGCCGAAGCAGTGATGCCGAGTACAACTCTAAAATGTGACTTATTAACAAAACGGTGTACCCGCGCGCAACCCTGAATAAGGAATAAAACCTGCGAAATCTTGCATTTATCTCCCTACATTAAGAAAGTCGTCGTTAGTTTTCGGTGTCAGTCAAACTTCAAGAAAAATACGTCTCGTGTGACGGTTAACTGAGCACGCTTAATTGAGCACGCTAATATTATGTGGTAAGGCGCACCGGATTGTACACCAGCGACAGGCCCATATTGCTGACATCGGCACGCCTGCCTGAATATTTCGCTGCCCGTGACCGTACAGGTGGTCTCTGAGGCTATGCTTACCTGAACACGTGAATGAGCCCAGGTTATAGCGATAGCCCTCCTCGCTAGCATGCGTCAGCCTAGGGCGGTTTAAACTAACTGGCCGCGACGTTGCATAAGGACAAATGTCGCATTTGAAGCGTCTGTCGGCGGTGTGTGTTAGATTGTGTCGAGCAAGAGTATTAAATTTCGCAGCCGCAAAAGAAGGGTCTTTTCGTTGTGTGCGTCCGCTTGTGCGCTGTTGAGTTGCAAGGGTTTGCCGTTAAAAAGAGTGCGTGTCGCACTTGAACGGTTTTTCACCCCTGTGTATACGCTTATGTCGAGTGAGGTTGCCGGAGTTGGCAGCTGCAAAAGGGCACACGTTGCAAATGAAGTTCTTCTCGCCAGTATGCATTCGCTTGTGCACAGCTAGATTTTCAGAATGAGCAGTTCTGAATGTGCGCTACTAAAATGTGGAGTGACATTTCTAGACTCCGCTGGTGTAGAGGGACACGCGTCGCGATTGAAAGGGATATCACCAGTGTGCGTACTATCGTGTGTAGTGACACATCTAGGCTCTTCAGGTGTAGAAGTAGACGTGTCCCGATTGAAGAAGCTTTCGCCAGTGGGCATACTATCGTGTGTTGTCACACATCCAGACTGCATGTGTAGGACACGTGTCACGATTTAAGTTGCTTTCGCCAATGAGCATACTATCATGTGGAGTGACACTTTCAGACTCCGCAGGTGTAAAAGGAGACAAATCGCGATTGAAGTGGCTTTCGCCAGTGTGCATACTATCGTGTGTTGTGACACATCGAGACTCTGCAGGTGTAAAAGCAGGCGTATTGCCACTGAAAGGCCTTTCTTTAGCATGTGTATATGCTTGTGCGCAGTTAACGTTGCAGAGTCGTCAGTTGTAAAAGGGCACAGGAGACACTCATGCAGTCGGCCTCCTGAGTGGCATAGCATATATTTCTTAGCCTCGCACATCGCAAACACCTCAGGGCCCTTAGAGCATTTAAATGGCTCTCCTTCTGTCTCAGTGTGCATGTGTCTCGTAACATCGGCAAAGTACGCTGAAACGTAGGCGCAAAAGGCGCAGCTGAACACATCTCTTTTCAATACTGGTGCCTGTCGCCCGAACGAGTTCTGCTTAATAAGTGAATACAGGTGATAGGGTGCATTGCTGGTAGTGTTCACCGCCTTTTCATGCTGGTCGTTGTGTTCGAATGAGCCCAGAACACAACTTCCGTCGGGCTAGTCGGGAAAGCACACCAGCTCTGCAAATAATACTGATACAAGGTATTTCGTTAGAGAAAATCATTTTTGTTTTCCCGCTTCCTCCGTCCGCATTATTTTCGTGCGACGGTTTAAGCATGCCAGGTTGTTGGTCGCAGCGAAGAACAATTCTCCCTAAGATTCATGCTAAAATAACGCACCGTTCGCGGACATTTTTAGGAAACGCACCACGCCAACTACATCTCTAGTATTAAGGAGAGGATTTATGCAAGCTTTCAAAATAGTACTTGTAGTGTATCTACCAAAAATATGTTGCAAAAGGATTTGCCGGGCTAGTTGGTTCATTTCTGAAATAAAGAGTTACCTGCGGGAAAGGGTTAGGACACCAGGGAGACACATTCACTACACAGAAGAGTGACAACTTTGTCAGTCTGCGCTTCTAAGTGTCGTGAATGTGCCACCCTGGTGTCCTAACCCTTTCGCGCAGTTAACTCTTTATTTCTGTATCTACCGTCGTGTGCTGTTAAGGCAGCTCTGACATCACACCGAATGTAGGCAGCACTGTGCATGACATTGTGCTCGTATAAACCACTGTATGTGGCGGAGCTTGACGTTGACGTCTTTTGTAACGCTCTAGCACTTAAAGCTTGAAGCGGTCAGTTGCCCAAGTTTGTGCAAAACCGTGTATGTACTACTGTATTATATGTGCATTGATGCGATGAACTTGAAGCTGTTTTCCTCGTGCTCGTCAGCGCAAACAAAAAAAATGCTTTTCATTTAGGTTGGTTGGTTGGTTTATGGAGTTTAACGTCCCAAAGCGACTAAGGCTATGAGAGACGCCGTAGTGGAGGGCTCCGGAAATTTCGACCACCTGGGGTTCTTTAACGTGCACTGACATCGCACAGTACACGGGCCTCTAGAATTTCTCCTCCAAAGAAATTCCAGCCGCCGCGGCCTGGATCGAACCCGCGTCTTTCGGGTCAGCAGCCGAGCACCATAACCGCTGAGCGACCGCGGCGGCCTTTTCATTTAGGATGACAAATTTTGTTTTGAGGAGAAAAATCGTATCACAATAACCACTTAGCAATATCTATCTGCTCATCACACAACTGATATCATGCCTGCAAGTCTCATATACTGTGAAAAGGAAGCACGAGCTCTCCAGTAAAAATTTGGCAGTCATAACACACACGTGCAGCAAAGTACAAATTGTCACTCTTGGTGTGTTGCCTCCGCCGAGGGGCCTTAAAGGTCCAAACGCTCGGCACTGGCTCAACCACCAGGATCCCCTTTTCCTCGGACACGGCGATGCCACGCACGGCTAAGCGCGGGTGCTCGGGTCCGTGGTGGCGCAACTCACCAACGTCTGCATGAATCAGACGCCCCTGCGGGGAACAGAAGGCAGTGACGAATCCTGCCTCCAGGAGTGGACATAATGGCCAGTGATGCTGGTCCTCCCTCTTCTGACCTTCCTGGCCGTTTTTGAGCGCGTTTACGTTGTTGGGGGATGTCCATCTTGTTTCTGTTGAAGCTTTGGTGGGGGACAGTCCTCTGCCACCACCTTTCTGCGGGTGGTGGTCTTGGAAGTAGGCCCTTAGAATGAGGCAGCCACAAGCGAATTTGTACCGCCACAAGTACGTGTCTCAACGGTAACCGGTGCTACTTCTGCTTCGCGAAGGCGGGGTGTGCCCACGTGGGCAACGGTAGACACCTTTGAAGCTGATTGAAGACAGTGACGAGTCCTTCGAGGAGAGGAGATAACGGCCAGTGATGCTGGTCCTACCTCTTCTGACAGTCCTGGCCGTTTTTGAGCACGTTTACGTTGCTGGGGATGTCCATCTTGTTGCTTTTAATGCTTTGGTTAGACGTAGAGGCTGCCACAAGCGAATTTGTACCGCCACCAATACGTGTCTCAAAGGAAACCGGTGGTTCTTTCGCTTCGCGAAGGCGAGGTGTGCCCGGGTAGGCAACGGGCTCCAGCTTTGAAGAAGACATTCACGAGTTCTGCTTCGGGTAGAGGAGACAGTGGTCCAGGATGCTGGGGCTAGCTGTATTGATCGCCCTGGCCGTTTTTGGCATGTTTACGTTGTTGGGGATGTTCATTTGGCTTCTGTTAAAAGGAGACTGAGGAGAAATTGAAGTTGGCTTGTATCGACAGAATACCAGCTCCTAATTACAAAAACGCCACACACACTGACAACAATGCTCTCGTAACGTAGAAAAGAGCAAGAACCAAAATACAGGTATCGCCACCACAGGTCAAACTCGCAAGTACAAGCGTGATGACGTAAGAGGACAAAACAGTGTTGCTAGAACCATTGGTTCTAGCAACACTAGGACACGAGAAGCCACAAATCACTGAGGCGCACCCAATGCATGCGCAAATCTCCTTGACGTCGCCAGATGGCATCGCGTAAACGGCAGCTACGCGCGCGCCTGCAGCATCGGGACCAATCAGCACCTGCTCACCGGCGGTAGGCGGGCTTCCGGTATTCCTCTAACGGTAACAAGGTACACAACTAAATGTGTCTATTTGAGAGAACTTCGCTGATGAGGGGGAATGGCAGGTGCAGCCAGTAGGTGTTCACCCCTTCTCCATTCAGCCAGGAGGAGGTCGACTCGGAGGCGGTGGCGGAGAACAAACTTGGGGTCGCAGTCCAGGCTGGTTGCCCTGCGCTGGCTTGTGCCCTTAAGGAGGCCCCGGCCACTGTTGACGAGCTCGGCCTCGCCCTGGGGGGATGGGACTGCTTCAGTATGTCCAGCAGGGTCTGGAGGGGACTTGGAGGTTTTCTCCTCCATGACTTGAGGAGGGGGACTTGCTCTCTATGTATACACAGCCAGCCGGGGTGGTACGGGCAAGACGCATGCACGCACCCGTAGGGACTGTCGCTGGCCTGGGAGAGCGCGGCGGCAGGGGTGTCACGAAAGGGGACGGCCGCTTGGTACCAAAAAGTGTCCGCAGAAGTGGAGGCGCACTCTTTCCCACACAGGCACCAGCACGGACACACACGGACGGACACACACACACACCAACTCACACCAACACTCGCACCAACACTCTTCTCTTCAAGCGTCCAGGGCACTTCAGCAGCCACAGGCTGCTCCTGTATCCAAAGGCTCCTGTTCCAAAGGATCTAAGAAGCCCACAACGGCCCTGACATCCCCGGCCATCACTCGGTCCCGAACCCAGTTCCTAAAGACCACTGCCCCCCCCCCCCCCCCAACCCACGCACCACCAAGCGGGCTCAAAGGGACCGTGGACCAAGAGAACCCTCCCGTCAGGGGCCCCCGTCCACCGCTCCTAGCCCGGACAACAACCAGGCCGTCCCCTCACCTGAAGCAACCTACGAAAAGGCCCCAGCACTGCAGGCTCTGCTCCAGGCTGCCTGCTCAGTGCCCCACCCTAAAGGGACTCCAGCTGACAAACCTCCGATGCCCGCTTACACACCTGCCCCTGCTGGAACCATGGTGGTACCCACGGAGCCCTCCACAATCTCCCACCCAGCTCCAACCCAGCCCTCCAACCAGGAGGACGAGCCCAGGGACACCCGGCCCCAAGCACAAACACCAGCTCCCCAGAAGCCACACTACAAGGTCCCCAACCCTTCACATCATCTCCAGAGGCGGAGGACCTGTCAGGATGGATCCCGGTCTGCCGCAAAAGCAAGCGCACGGCCATCCGCAACACCCACCTCACCACCGTCCTGTTTCGGCCCCGACGGCCCACAACGCTCCAGGCCGCGGTCAAGGAGGACTGGAGTGCCCTCCTCTACTCCATGCCAGGCGTCTGCGAGGTCCGCATCAACCGGCGCCGCAATCTCATCTCCGCAGACGTCCTGACAAAGGAGGCCCGACTCCACCTTCTCGACCAGAAGTCCCTCCTATCCAACCCAGTGGTGGCCTTCGAGGAAAGGCCAGCCGACGGCTACATCGGCATCGTCCACGGCGTTAGCAGGGAAGTGGACCCCGTCACCATCGCCGACTCCATCGAGTCCACGGTAGAAATCAAGGGGACCAAGCGGAGCCCCTGTGCGGTGGCTGTGCGCTTCAAGGTCCCACCCCCCGAGGAGGTCCTAATAGCAGGCATGAGGTTCCAGGTCCAGCCACTGACAACCCGCCCTCTGCAGTGCCCGCTATGCGGGGGGTACAATCACGCTGCGGCATCCTGCAGCCGCCCCCCCCCCCCGCTGTGTTACGTGCAGCGGACACCACTACCGCTCAGTTTGCACGGCTGAGGCTCCTACCTGCCACCACTGCGGGGGCGGGCACAGTGCCTTGGACCCGACTTGCCCCACTCGACGGCAGCAAAGCCAAAGAGCGACAGCACTCCGACAGACGGCCAGCCTTGACGACCGAAGGGCCGTCCTGAGAGAGCTCCGTCCTCCGTCCAGGGCCGTGCTCCACCCTGGACCTGGCGTTCACGTCACCAGGGGTCCGGTATGACTACCAAAAGGCGGACGACACCTGGGGGTCGGACCACTTTCCCCTCTTCCTCAGACCCGCCCCCAGCTGGTCCCAGCAGGACAAGTCGTATGCGGTTGTCCGTTGGCAAGTATTCCGCTCCCTTTGCAAGGAGATCCCCGCAAACGGGGACTTCCTGGACCACGTGGCGGCCTGTGCCCGGCAGGCCCTGACCATCACCAAGGTCCCGGCTGGCTCTCCTGTTCCTGACCTCCGCCTCCTGAACCTCAGGGCAAACAGGAGGCGCCAGGAGCGGATCACAATGAGGACCCGCCTGCCTGCAGACTGGACTGCCTACCGCCGCATCTACGCTGCCTGCCGGAGGCATGCCAGACGTCGCCGCCGGGAGAGCTGGACAGGGGTATGCTCGGAGATCCAAAGGTCCAGCCACTCGGGCAAAGCCTGGCGCCTGCTGCGGTCCCTGGTGAACCCGCGTATCCCCAGGCACCCCATCCTGGCCATCGCAATCTCCAGGGCTATCAGCACTGACACCCTGGCAGAACTGATGGCCGACCAATTCTGCTCTCCCAGCCCACCCGGCCCCACCTCCTTCGGAAGCCTTTCCTTCCGGTCCAGGCCCCCCCTCCCTGCTGAGATCCAGGCCCTGGTAGCTGCCCAATGCAACTCAAGCATCACGGCCCACGAGCTACAGGCCGTCCAGGACTGCCCACGAAGACGGACCGCTCCGGGGGTCGACGGCATCACACACCAGATGCTTCGCAACACCATCTGGAACTCCGCGACCCTCCCCGAGGACTGGCTGACGGCACTTGTGCCCATCCTCAAACCCAAGAAACCCTCCCGCCTGCCATCCTCTTACCAGCCGGTCTCCCTCACCTCCTCAGCCTGCAAATCCATGGAGGCAGTCGTCCTCCTGACCCGCCTCACCTGGATACCCCAAGTAACTGGCTTCCTCCCAGAGCAGCTGATGGGTTTCAGGCGGGGCAGGTGCACAGCGGACTCCATAGCTGACCTGGTCTCCACCCTTGAGGATGCACGACAGAACGGGGACGCCGTCATGCTGGTCCTGCTGGACGTCCAGGCGGCCTTTGACACCCTACCACAAGGCATCATTGACGAGGACAACTGCCGCCTGGGCGTCACCGGCCGGCTCCTGGAGTTCATGCGGGCCTTCCTACGGGGCCGCTGTCACAAAATTCGGCGCATTTTAGAAACAAAGAAAAACCGCCGCGCGCACGGCGTCTCGCCGGCGCGAGCCCAACGGGAGAGAGGGAAAGCCCACGCCGAGCGCGTGCCTCTCTCCACCGCCCCGGCGGGCGGCGAAGGAATGAGTCATCCACGTCGATTTCTCTAGAGCATGCGAGTCGTTTCGACTGTTAACCGGGGGAAGAGGGGGAAGCCTTGCGTGCGCTAAGACATGTCCCCCCTCCTCTGCACTCGGACGTCGGCTACGCCGCCACGACGGCGCCACGCTAGAACACGCTGGAACCTTCGCGAAACGACTCCTGACTTTAACCAATGAGGACGCGCGGCCGGCGAGAGCAAGGAAGGGAAACTACACAGGAGATACTGCTGTATGTGCGCGCCTACTTTGGCGCATACAACAAACAGACGTGAGAGCGAGCCTATAAACGAAGGACGCTGACAGCTATCAGTCAGTCCGGACCGCCGTTTAAGCTTCATCGAAGCGCGCCCGTTCGACTCCCGGGAAAACACCACTCGGCCAGCATCGGACCAACGAGGTAACGGTCGCCAGTCTGCGGGACGGCATCGTCATGGAACTCTGGTCGTCGGACTGCCGCAGTGCCCGGTGAACAAATTGTGTTTTGCTTGTTTACCTCTCTCTCTTGTGTTAGTGCACTTTAGGTGCAATATTGCCTTTGTATTGTACTCTCTCTCGAGTTTAACTTTGCACGAATTGCATTGTTTGTTAATCACTTGGTATGTGTTTGTACGAGTGATTGTGAAATCCTCTGTATCGTCTCAATTGCTGTATAAACTTTGTTATTGTTTGTGAACCTTTGGCTCCGACCCATTCTCTGGCTTGCGACCAGCGAAAGCTGGGCACCGAACGCCCAAAAACCTCTTGTCACTTGGTAGCTGGTCTCCGCTGAGTTTGCCACGCTGAGTCGAGGGCATCTCCTTTGAGTCCGAGACTGCTACCCCCACACGCTCTAAGGGTGTCTGGGAGCTTCCCACGTAAAAGTGCGCGAAGTCTGGGTGACAATATATTCTGGCGTCCGCGACAGGACGTTTGGTGTTTGCAAGCACAGAGAACGGAGAAAGAGTCCGATGGAGTTTACGAAAAGGTCGTAAACGAGTGGTAGCAGCAGAGCGATATTGTGAGGTGCCGCTCCGAAGCGGTTACTGATGTTCACCGTTTAGAAGTATCCATTGTCTTGAATGTAGAGTTCGGTCTCCAGATATGAGATTCAAGGAGCTAAAGGAGCTAATAGAGGTCGGCCTCCAGATGGGGATGACCGGCGCCGAACTTCGAGAATGGGTGGACCAGGAGAGAGACAGAGCTGAAAAAGATAGGGAGGGAGAAAGAGAATGGCAAAGGAGACAGGAAGAGAAAGCGAGAGAATGGCAGAAGAGACAAGAAGAGGCGGAGAAGCTCTCTGTGCAACGAGAGAGAGAATGGCAGAAACAACAAGAAAGAGAGCGCGCTAGAGAAGCCGCTGAGAAAGACAGGAAAAAGAAACATGATGAAGAAGAAAAAGAACGGAAAAAGCGAGAAGAAGCGGCTGAAAGGGCTTTTGAAAGAGAGATGGCAATCATTCAGAGGAAGATTGCTGAAATTCGGGGTTTGAGGAACGTCAAGGATCCAGCGCAGCCTAACCCCGGAGAGGCCGGGTGGAAGACTAACGAGTCTAATTTGTTGACAACCACGGAAGAGGTTGTAACTAGCTCCACTAGTGAGAGTGAGGTTGTGGAACAGCCTGTTCCTGCAGCTGAAATCACAGAGAGGGAAGGACAGACCGGAGTGTCGCTTCCTCAGCAAGTTGAAAGTGTAGCTACTGCTCAGGTAGTACGCACTGAAGTAAAGGCCGACCTGACGCTGCAGTCCGAGGGGACCCTAGAGCTGCCGCCTGAGGACGAAGAGGCAGTTGGGATCTCTATGGAGGAGTCCGAGTGCTACACCTCTGAGTCCAGCAGTGCCCACCACGAGAAGGAGTGGTTAAATGGCACTGAGTGTGAAAGCTTAGACGTGGTAATACCTGAAGAGAGCGCACTCAGTGAAGACCCGGAAGCCGTTCCGAGTGAACCCTCGAGCAGCGAGGAGCGCTTTCCCGATGAGGAAGGTGAGGAAATTTGTGCCTATGAAAAAGGCGAAGAAATTTTTGCCACTGGCGAAGGAGAATGTGCAGTGGAAGGAAACGAACAGACTGGGCAAAGGTCTGTTTATGGCTGCACTGAATGTGACCAACTGAAGCTAGGAGTTGACAACAAAGGAGAATTCATAAGTGAGAACGATTCTCCAATGACTCCTGAGCCGAGCTCTGAGCATTGCGCTCGAAAAGTAGGCAAAAAGAAGAAAAGGAAGAAGGACTTGGAAGAAGAAAGCGCAGTCCTCGAAGAACAAAAGAAAGCTGAACCAGAAGCTCCATCGCGAGAGAAGAACTCGGATGACGCAATTGGCAGTGAACCGGGCTTGACCAAAAGGAGAACTTGGAAGAAGGAAAAAAGAAAGAGAAATGAGTCGGACATCACCCAAGCAGGTGAAGCCGAAAAGCAGAAGCCCTGGAGAAAATTCGGGAAGAAAACGGGAAGAAACAGAACCAAGCTGAAGACATCCGCGTCGAATGCAAGCGAGCTACACGAACATCGTAGCAAAGTGAGAAAGAAGCTGCTACGAACAAGCCCAGCGATCAGCAAAGACTCAGTCTGGAGGCGCAAACGCAAACAGAAAAGCGCGCGCCGCGAAGGAGAACACAAGAACTGGAGCCGTCATGAGCGAACTGGCGTTAAATTTGTTCGCAACAGACGCGCTAACCACAGGAAAAGGGGAAGGGTTCGAAGCATGAACCGATGCAGAGAGAGCGGTACGAATAGGAAGCTGGGCCAAAACAGCGTTCGGAAGAGAAGCTTCAGAATGAGGCGGAAGGAGAGTCGAACCCGAGACAGGAAGAAAACACGGAGCCGCGTGCGCAAGAGAATCAAAAGCACGACCAAAAGCTTGAGGGGAACAGTCCTGTCCCTAACCTACTCTGTAGGCCAAACTTGGAAGTGTAGGCGAAAGTGTGCCTTGTATTTGCGTGCTCCATGTTTGTAGCCTTGTGTTAATGTACAGCCCAATCGCGGCGTGTTTTTATGTGCATTCTCAACATTGTACTGTGCTGTGCATGTGAAAACATCATGGCATTGATGTATGTATTTTCGCATGTGGTTTGTGAGCGCATGCATGTGCGCGCGAATTGTACCGCCGAAACGCGGCGTGTTTTGAAGTGTTGTGAAGTTTTGGAGTGCAATCTGTCTATTGTACTGTGTTATGTATGTTAAAGCATCAAGGTATTGATGTATGCATTTTGGCATTCACCACTGACTTTGTGAGCGCATGCATGTGCGCGCGAATTTTGTGTTTTGTGAATATTGTTACACAATATTCTTAAAGTAAGGGGCAGTGTCACAAAACTCGGCGCATTTTAGAAACAAAGAAAAACCACCGCGCGCACGGCGTCTCGCCGGCGCGAGCCCAACGGGAGAGAGGGAAAGCCCCAGCCGAGCGCGTGCCTCTCTCTCCACCGCCCCGGCGTGCGCCGAAGGAATGAGTCATCCACGTGGATTTCTCTAGAGCATGCGAGTCGTTTCTACTGTTAACCGGGGGAAGAGGGGGAAGCCTTGCGTGCGCTAAGACATGTCCCCCCTCCTCTGCACTCGGACGTCGGCTACGCCGCCACGACCAACGTTTGGCCACGACGGCGCCACGCTAGAACACCCTGGAACCTTCGCGAAACGACTCCTGACTTTAACCAATGAGGACGCGCGGCCGGCGAGAGAAAGGAAGGGAAACTACACGGAGATACTGCGTGTATGTGCGCGCCTACTTTGGCGCATACAACAAACAGACGTGAGAGCGAGCCTATAAAAGAAGGACGCTGACAGCTATCAGTCAGTCCGCACCGCCGTTTAAGCTTCATCGAAGCGCGCCCGTTCGACTCCCGGGAAAACACCACTCGGCCAGCATCGGACCAACGAGGCAACGGTCGCCAGTCTGCGGGACGGCATCGTCATGGAACTCCGGTCGTCGGACTGCCGCAGTGCCCGGTGAACAAATTGTGTTTTGCTTGTTTACCTCTCTCTCTTGTGTTAGTGCACTTTAGGTGCAATATTGCCTTTGTATTGTACTCTCTCTCGAGTTTAATTTTGCACGAATTGCATTGTTTGTTAATCACTTGGTATATGTTTGTACGAGTGATTGTGAAATCCTCTGTACCGTCTCAATTGCTGTATAAACTTTGTTATTATTTGTGAACCTTTGGCTCCGACCCATTCTCTGGCTTGCGACCAGCGAAAGCTGGGCACCGAACGCCCAAAAACCTCTTGTCACTTGGTAGCTGGTCTCCGCTGAGTTTGCCACGCTGAGTCGAGGGCATCTCCTTTGAGTCCGAGACTGCTACCCCCACACGCTCTAAGGGTGTCTGGGAGCTTCCCACGTAAAAGTGCGCGAAGTCTGGGTGACAGCCGCACCTTCCGGGTCCGAGTTGGTGGCCAGCTGAGCTCTCCGCGTCCCATCCTCACGGGGGTCCCCCAGGGTCAGTCCTGAGCCCTCAGCTCTTCAACCTGGTCATGGCCGGGCTACCAGCTGCCCTCAAGACCAGGTCCTCAAACAAGGTGCAGTGCTCTATCTATGCGGACGACGTGGCGCTTTGGGTGAGAGGGGCACCCTAGAGGACCCGGTCGATGCGCACCGCCCTCCAGAGAGCCCTGGACTCCTCAAGGACGTACCTGAAGTCCATCGGCCTCACCGTGTCCCCTACCAAGACTGAGGCCCTCCTTTATCATCCCAAGGGTCTCCGGGCACGTATCAACACCCTGAGGCTTGATGGGACCCGACTCACGTGGAAGTACCAGGTGCGTTACCTAGGCCTCCAAATTTGACCGTCGCCTCTCATGAATACCAGCCACAAAGGCCCTCCTGCCTCGTCTGCGGCAGGTCGGCAGGGCAGTCCAACAGATCCTTGCCAGGGGACACGGCTGCAGCCCCTTCCTGGGCCCTCCACCTCTATCATGCGGCTGCCACTTCCCTAGTGACATACGCCCTACCATTGGTGACACTACCACCAGCCCGCTTGAGGTCCCTGGAGCAAATCCACCGCTCTACACTGAGGCAGTGCATGGGCCTTCCTCGGTGCTCTCCCATTGCGGCCACCCATTCAGAGGCTGGGACCTGGCCACTGTCTCTCCTCCCCCTCCAGACTGGGCTTCGACACCTGGACCGCCTGCACCACTCGCCAGACGGTGGGGCCCTCCTGTCCCGTCTCAGCCAGGCCCCGTCTTCCCGCATGGGGCTCCTATGGAGACCTTCACCCGGCTCCTTGCCCCTCCTACAGCCAAGGAAGCAGCCCCCCCCACCACCCACCAGGCCTCCGCTCTCCATCTCCGCGAACCTCAAGGACTGCAGCAAGAGGCTAACTCCGGCCGCTGCCCTCCAACAGAGCATTTCCGCTCTGCTGCACGAGACACTGGAAGGTCACCTACAGATCTTCACAGACGGCTCAGTCCTCCCGACCACCGGACAAGCTGTGGCAGCCTGCGTCGTGCCAACCCTGAGCCTTGGCTTGCCGGCTAGGATTCCCGGCCAGCTCTACAGCGGCAGAACTGGCCGGCCTCCATCTGGCCGCAGACCTCCTCAGTCTGATTCCTGCATGGGCAGCAACCAACCGTCATCCTGACGGACTCAAGGGCTGCCCTCCTGCTCCTACGCCAAGGACAGACAAGGGAGGACACCGTTACCCGCCTAAAAGCCCGCCTGATGACCATCAAGGACTCTGGCCGCCCTGTTTCCCTGAAGTGGGTTCCCTCCCACGTCGGCATTGCGGGTAACGAGGCGGCAGACCAGGTGGCCGGAGCTGTTCACACCAGCGGCTCTCCTATCCACCCAGCGGTGACCCAACTGGACTTTGCCCGCCCCGCTCCCAGGCGGGCCATTCAGGGTCTCCACCCAGATCCCCGAGTGGATGCGGGGGGGCGCTTCCTAAGGGTCCCTGACGGCCTGTCCCGTAAAGAGCACTCCCTACTCCTGCGGCTCCCAACGGGCTCCTCCTGGACGCAGGCCAGTCTCCGTCGCCATGGCAGAGCCTCCTCCCCAGCCTGCTCCTCCTGTGGGGCCGACGAGTCCCTGGACCACCTCCTCTGCACCTGCCCAACCCTGGACGCAGCACGCACCACCATGGTCCAAGGCTACCGTGCCCTAGGCCTGCCCGCCACCTCAGCCCAGGACCTGCTCCACCCTGCCCGCAGCCCCATCGCTGCCTTCAGGCTACTCCTGGAACTCCTCCAGGTGACAGGCCTGGACACTGGGCTCTAAACTGTAACCCCACCCCAGCTGCCCAGCTTTACCCCCTCCAGGGCCCCAGCCCCCGTGCACCAGTCCCGGAGCATAGGAGCCCTCCGCGGTGCGAGCTGCACCACACGCCAGAGGAGCCCTGTCCAAGTGACGACCACTGCGCGCGCGCATCCTGCGAATCCCCCCCGCCCCCATCCCCACCCCGCTTCAAGCAGTGCCTCCGTTCAAAAGGGTGGCAGAATGCGAGCGTGCCCCCCCTCCCCCCCGTAGCCACAAGTAGTACTAGTAGTAGCAGTTCGCTGACGACTTCGAGAACGGGCTCCATCGTATCGCTGGCAAAACACCGGTGCAAACGTAAAAGAAGCGACGGTAGCGACGGCCGCAATAGCCGATAGATGCCTTCAACGTGCGGCCGGCGGTAGCTTTCATTTCGGCTGCTACTAGGCCACACTGCTGGCCGCAGAAATCACGGAGTCTGCGTTACGTCATGTGCACGTCATGTTTCACGTCACTTAGTCCGGTGTCGTCATAAGAGAATCCCAAGTTTGAATCAGAGCGGCGGGAAAAACTTTGTCAACTTCGAATCCAAATTTGTCAGAAATAAATGCATCTTTCGCTGCCGGCCAAGTGGCAACAAAGCCATGACAATGCCGAACTATCGGATTTCGCTTTAAAAGAAATAAAAATAGAGCTCTCTTCACTGTCCCTTTAATGCACCGGTTCTGGACAGTCTTCAGTCACCTCACCTTTCTAAGGGTCGTCCTAGAAGAAGACACGTAGACCGATGTGCAGGCAGCCAGAAGCGAATTGGTACCACCCAAACTACGTGTCTCAATGGGAACCGGTGCTTATTTCGCGTGGCGAAAGCGGGGTGTGCCCGAGTAGGCAACGGGTGCGAATTTTGAAGAATAAATTGACGAGTTCTGCTTCGGGTAGAGGAGAGGGTGGTCCAGGATGCTGTTGCTAGCTGTACTGACCATACTGGCCAATTTTGGGCGAATTTACGTTGTTGCGTGTGTTAATCTTGTTTCTGTAAATGCTTTGGGGGGGGGGGGGGGACCGTCATCCGCCACCTCAGATTATTGCGTGTGGCCCTCGAAGATGGCCCGTAGGCTGGTGTGGAGGCAGCCACAAGCGTATCTGCACCACACGAGCACATGTCTCAACGGGAACCGGTGCTTCGTTTGCTTCGGGAAGGCGGGGTGTGCCAGGGTGGACCAGGGGTGCCATCTTTGAAGTGGACTGGCGAAGTGGTGTCTTCACTCACAAAGAAAAGTCTAAACACGGAGGCAAAACTACACTCCGAGGAGGTGAAATATGTCAACTTTATATCAAAAAGGTTCTGTCACATTTGAATATTAACATCTGCAGGCACGCTTTGGCTCCCTGGTGATGAACGAAATGTCCCTCAAGCAAGAAAATGGAAGATATCGATCCAGAACAGTGAGATCAGGTGCTGCCCAAAATGACCATCAGTGTCTAAATGAGAGGATGAACGACTGAGGCTTCGACCAAGACAAAGGGACAGTATTCATTCTGCACTTAGCAGTCCTGAACGGTGACCTCCGAAGAGTGCTGTCGCCTGAACAGCTCAGTCTTATCTCCATTGCCAAATGACCTGTTTGCGTGAATTAAGAGCATATTACCAATTTTTGGGCACTGAGCCTGCAAGATGTTGATTTAGGAATGAAATGCTTCCAATAGCATTTTCTAGTGTCACTAAGTTCCAATTTGCTTTCATTCTTTCAGGTGCCCCTCAATGAAGACTTGAAGACAATGAAAAGCGCCCCCATGCTAGTAAAACTGGAAGTATCCATCTGTAAGGCGTCTCAGAGGGTACTTGGGTTTCGTCATTGCTGCTGCTGCTGCCCTCTGAGCTCTCTGAATCGCTATCCAAAATGATCAGAGTCAGTGTAGCTGCACAGTCTTATGAAAGCATGTCAGTAGTAACGTAACCACACCTCCATGGTTATCCAGCGATTTTTTAATTTGTGCTAAAAACAGCAAACTTTGCTTGTCCCGCACGTAAGTGGTGGCATCACATTCTGAAGTGTTTCGGCAAAATTCATTTCTGCTCAGCGATTCATTGTGAACATCCGAAGATAAGTTTTTCGTTCAGAGAAATGTGGAGAGTTAAACTATTCAGAGTAACTGAGCAATTTGCCGTTGAAAATTTTAAAACAATTTCTTGCATATCACAGCGGACTATGTGTGATGCTCCGGACGGAGCAGATACCATCCTTAATCTACAGATCAGAAAGAAACTGCGGCCATCCATGGCTTGTGCAAGCGATCATTACTGTGTTTTCATTGTTTTTTTTTGAAGCTTGGAAAAATCAGGACGCTGGAATTGCAATTGCGGCGATGAATAAAAAGCATTGACTTGATGAAGAAGTTGACTCGACGACCAAAAGAATGTTTTCAGCAGCTTTTCTGAGTTGGTTGGTTGAGCGGCTTCGGCAACTGGTAACAAAACAGAAGCTACGAGTGACCCACATGGCTGATAATAAAGACCAATTATTTGTCAAACACTTAAAGAGAAACCTTAAGACATTCTTAGCCACTGCTGGGAAGTGCAGTGGTACTAATACTGGCAAATAAGCCTTCGAGAAAGCAGATGGTTCTTCTAGACGGTTGGAACGCTGGTATTGATTGTAGGATGGCAGGCCACATAATAATCAATCATCATCATCATCATCAGCCTGACTACACCCACTGCAGGGCAAAGGCATCTCCCATGTCTCTCCAATTAACCCTGTCCTTTGTCAGTTGCCGCCACTGTATCCCCGCAAACTTCTTAATCTCATCCGCCCACCTAACTTTCTGCCGTCCCCTGCTACGTTTGCTTTCTCTTGGAATCCACTCCGTTACCCTTAAGGACCAGCGGTTATCTTGCTTTCGCATTACATGCCCTGCCCAAGCCCATTTCTTCTTCTTGATTTCAACTAAGATGTCATTAACCCGCGTTTGTTCCCTCACCCACTCCGCCCTCTTCCGATCTCTCAACGTTACACCTATCATTTTCCTTTCCATAGCTCGCTGCGTTGTTCTTAACTTAAGCTGAACCCTCTTTGTTAGCCTCCACGTTTCTGCCCCATAGGTGAGTACCGGTAGGATACAGCTGTTGTATACTTTTCTCTTCAGGGATATTGGTAAGCTACCATTCATGATCTGAGAGAACCTGCCATATGCGCTCCACCCCATTCTTATTGTTCTAGTTATTTCCCTCTCGTGATCCGGATCTGCGGTCACTACCTGCCCTAAGTAGACATATTCTCTTACTACTTCCAGCACCTCGCTACCAATTGCGAACTGCTGTTCCCTTGCTAGGCTGTTGAACATTACTTTGGTTTTCTGCATGTTAATTCTTAGCCCCACCGTTCTGCTCTGCCTGTCTAACTGGTTGATCATGCTTTGCAGTTCTTGTCCTGAGTGGCTTAGCAAGGCAATGTCATCAGCGAATCGCAAATTACTCAGGTATTCTCTATTAACTCTTATCCCTAACTGTTCCCATTCCAATCCCCGGAATACCTCCTGTAAGCAGGCAGTGAAGAGCATTGGCGAGATCGTGTCTCCCTGCCTGACACCTTTCCGTATTGGAATTTTATTGCTGACTTTATGGAGAACTATAGTAGCTGTGTAATCGTTATAAATATCTTCCAATATTTTCACATAACACTCTTCCACACCCTGATTCCGCAATGCCTGCATGACAGTTGAGGTTTCCACTGAGTCAAATGCTTTCTCATAATCAATGAAGGCTATATATAGGGGTTGGTTATATTCTGCGCATTTCTCTATCACCTGATTGATAGTGTGAATGTGGTCTATTGTCGAGTATCCTTTACGAAAGCCTGCCTGATCACTTGGTTGACTAAAGTCCAAGGTTGTCCTGACTCTATTAGCGATTACCTTAGTAAATACCTTGTAGGCAACGGACAATAAGCTGATTGGTCTGTAATTCTTCAAGTCCTTGACGTCTCCTTTCTTATGAATTAAGATAATGTTAGCGTTCTTCCAAGCTTCTGGTACTCTCGAGGTCACAAGGCATTGCGTATACAGGGTGGCTAGTTTTTGTAGCACAATCTCTCCTCCGTCCTTCAACAAATCTGCTGTTACCTGATCCTCACCAGCTGCTTTCCCTCTTTGCATTGCTCCTAAGGCTTTCTTTACTTCCTCCTTCGTTACTGGCAGGATGTCCCATTGCTGTGCTCGACTGCCTCCCTCAGTAACTTGATGATTACATTCGCTACTGTATAGATTTGTGTAAAATTCTTCGGCTAATTCAACTATCTTATCCATATTGCTGATGACATTGCCCTGTTTGTCTTTTAGTGCATACATCTGGTTTCTACCTATGCCCAGTTTTCTCCTCACTGATTTTAGGCTACCTCCGTTCCTTAGAGCATGCTAGATTTTCTCCATGTTAAACTTTCTTATGTCGGCTACCTTGAGCTTATTTATTAACTTCGATAGCTCTGCTATTTCTATCCTGTCTGTGGAGTTAGAAGCCGTCATGCTTTGGCGTTTCTTAATCAGATCTTTAGTCTCCTGAGATAGCTTGCTGCTATCCTGTCGAACCATCCTACCACCTACTTCTGCGGCGCACTCTGTAACGATAACTGTAAGATTATCATTCATTGTTTCAACATTACGGTCGTCTTCTTCAGTTAGTAATCAATGAACAATAGTTAAATTAAACGCTGAATGGAAGGTCATTAATGAATGTAAGAAACAGGAAGGCCCAACGACAATATCAGGTGGCCTGAGATACCAAATAAAGAAAGGCAGGATGAGTAAGAGTTAGCATAGGCCGACTAGTGGCAGCTGGTTAGGATCACTTGGATCCAGTTTAGAACAGTAGGTTGCAAGTAAAAACATGAGCCCTTAAGATTATGCTGCAAGGAATTTTATCGCATGATTTCTCAGAGAGAGCAACGTGCAAGTGCATATTCCGAAGAATGAAAAGTTGGCTATCAAAAGAATGCTTTTCAAAAAGCGTAAAGGTTTGGGCGCACCAATCTAGCAGTCAGAGTACATAATGTTTTTCATGATTAGGGTTTGGTTTATGGTTTGGTTTATGGGGTTTAACGTCCCAAAGCGACTAAGGCTATGAGAGACGCCGTAGTGGAGGGCTCCGGAAATTTCGACCACCTGGGGTTCTTTAACGTGCACTGACATCGCACAGTACAGGGGCCTCTAGAATTTCTCCTCCAAAGAAATTCTAGCCACCGCGGTCGGGATCGAACCCGCGTCTTTTGGGTCAGCAGCCGAGCACCATAACCGCTGAGCCACCGCGGCGGCACTTTTTCATGATTAGGAACACGTGGTAGTCATAGAAGTGAAGCAACAGTTGCTGTGTGACGACAGGCAAGACGCATATAAGAGGGATGAGGAACTATTTACATTATAAACACTAGATATACACAGGGAGTTTCACATACGAGTTACAAATTTAAAAAAAAATTGACTCTTTTAGATAAAGTGCTTCTTCCTCATAGCATTGTCAGCGGTGTAGTACATCAGAATGCAGCTAAGACATGGTAACGACAGGCCGGTTAACTAATACTGAATAGTTAATCTTAACTCTTAGGCCCCTAATTATTCAGAGGCGTGTAGCCCAGAATAAGTAATATCGCTATCGGTTTTTAGAATTTCTAAAACGAGGTTACCCTCGGCGCAGAGGCCCAACAAATCTCTACTACATCATGCCAAAATGCATGTGCTTTCGAGAAACTTGCAGGCAAAGCAACCTCTCCAGTGCCCGTAACTCGTCGAAATAGCCAAAATATGTTGGGCCACAGCGCAGAGGGTATCTCCCTTTTCGAAATTCTAAAAACTCCTAGAAATATTACTCAAGGTGAACTACACACCTCTAAGTAATTAAGGAGCCTAACAGTAATAGCTAAAGTGTTAACTGTCCGACATTAGTTAACCAGCCTGCTAGTTAGCTCGCCGTAGCTGTATTCTGATGTACAACACCTCTGACATTGCTATGCGGAAAAAA
The DNA here is from genome assembly GCF_055824585.1 of Amblyomma mixtum. Lineage (NCBI taxonomy): Eukaryota > Metazoa > Arthropoda > Arachnida > Ixodida > Ixodidae > Amblyomma > Amblyomma mixtum. The sequence goes on along the minus strand of NC_143018.1, from coordinate 132,959,237 downwards.
ATCGCTATTCTTACCCAAAAAGCCTATACTTAAAAATTGTGTTCAATCTTAGGTGAAACACCCTGTATATATAGGCATACTGCGTCCTGCAATGGGTTCAGCTGGTGTCCTGGCTTAGTGCCACAATGCTTGGACTGGTGGCAAAGCAACAAGGTGAAACTGCACTAAGGGACAACACGACTAGAACTGCTGCCTGAAGCGGTGGCGGTGCCTGTTCTTTGCTGTCATCCTTGTTTTTTAGCGTGGTTTTATCAGCTCTAGAGAGCTCAATTTTATATTTTCCCGTTTAATGTGATGATGTTAGGTATAGACGACCATTATTTTTCCCCCAGAAAACTTCTGCGCCATACGACACATAATTTTAATCATCTCGCGTAGTTTGAAAACAATAAATTTACAACTTGTGTCAGATAGTTAGTTGGGAGTTTAATGGCGCAAGGGCGACTAAGGTCAAAGAGTGCCAGAGAAGTGTTCAAGTTTGTGTTATGTTAGGTAAACCGACGGGATGATTACAGGCCGGGTATTAAAACCTAGACTAAAAATACAGCGTAAATGACTGGAATAAAATAAATCTTATATAGAATGAAATAAATGCACTGATGTGATGTGAGTAAAAATCAAAATTTAAATGGAAGTTAATGACAGGGTTTGCCACTTGCAAAAGGGCGAGGAGTTCCCTCCCCGCCGTGCTTGGCTACGGCGCCCTCTTGTCAGTGCCAGGGTACCCTATTCAAATGTTATGCTGATCAAAAAAATTAAAACTTTGTATGATCATTAAATTCGATTCTATTTCAATAACGCATGACGTCGTCAGATTGCACAATGGAGTCATCCCCTAATAACAGAGAAGGATGAAATGGCATAGAGTACTCATGAAATTTTCAAAAATGCGCGCGGCGATGAGTTTCATGAAATGAACAGGTTAAAAGAATCTGAACAACTAACAGCGGGTCATTACAGTGCTCGCATTCAGACTCTTGTGTTAATAAAAGCAAGTAGCTGTTTGTTAGATGCGTGTGTCCGATTCGTCGTCTTGAATGTATGACTTCGTAAAATCTGTTTTTGCGATGGAAATCCTTCCATTAACTTATATTTGGTCTCACCAAATGCAGTTGGTTCTTTTGTTTGCGGTTCCACTCGAGCTGCAATGTAGACATTACCGCTCGTTGAATTTTTCCTCCATAGTCCTGGCAAAGAACTCTCATCTTGCAGGTATCGATCACAGGTGCTTTTCCTGCTATAGAGTCGGCAAACTCGCTCCCAGCCATACCAACATTGCTTCGAACCCAGCAGAAATGAACGCTGCAACCACGTATCACGAATTGAAGTTTTATCACTGTTTTGAAATAATTAATGTCATAGGGCTCCTCGAGTCTTTGTAAATCACCGCCTTTATGCTGTTTGTGCTCATTATTTTATTTTCTTTATTTTATTATATTATTACTTATGTATTACTACAAATGAGTATAGTGCACACTTCCATCTGGGTTGTACGACCATTTGAAGCCTCCTGCACAGCAGCTGCAGTAATACAGTCGCGTCTTTTGGAGGCATCCGAGCAGAAAGCTAAAAAATCACGGTATTTTTCATGAATTTTCTGAAACTCGCTTTTTACCATTGCCGAAGGTTCGACATTGTTGTTATACTTAGCACTGAAGGGGCATTTTCAACCAGGGTTGAACGTATTTTTTATATTGAAACATATTTTCTACAGAAAGGCCAAATTCGCACTCCAAATGATTCCCAGCGTAGAAAGAGACGTCGACTGACAGAAAAACGGCTGGGGTAAACTATAAACAATGCAACCATAGTCCGTCTTGGTGCGGATTAGCGACCGGTACAGCCGACCGGTACAGCCGGAGTAAGCAAATTCTATCTGCCCCCCCCCCCCCTCCCCCCCCCAAGTCTTGTGGGAAAGAATTTTCAGTATGTTTTTTTTTTGCTTTTTCTTTTGCGCGGTGCCTCAGCTTTTTAATTTGCGGCCCAAATGTCAGTTTTGCATCGAAAAGTACATCGAGAAACTTCTGTTCCATTTTCACAGTGATTCGTTTCCCAGTGATGTTAGGGATGGTTGGTGGAGCCACTGGCGCTCCCAAAGCGTGGATTTAGCAGGGGCGGACGGGAGGGAGGGGTGACAGATTTTCGTATATCAAAAAATAAATAAATAGATAGAACGATTTTTGGTTTCTTTTATTCTCAAAAAAATTTTGTGCGCTTTGTTGTTGAAAAATAAATGACGAACGGTGCAGATGTTATACTATTACTCAGTATTTGAATGTTAACGTTTACGCGAGCAATATTCATTTGGATACCAAGGGAAACATGCCGAAGGCTGAGATAACCCGCCACGGCATGTCCACGAAGGTCAAAGCACCAGCCCGGACATTTCACCAGCGGGATTAGGAGCCTTCATTACTCAGTTCTAGGAAGTATGTTTGTTCCGCCCTCAGTTGCCTCCTTCAAGGCGGCTGGTCGGCGCTAATTGTCAAGCCAAAAAGGTATGATCCCCTCTGGCGTCGCTGTGTCCCATGGTGCGATAAAGACATGAATGGGTGGCTCTTTGCCGCCCGACGAGGTTGCTGCCCACAGCATCCGCAGGTGAATGACGACGCCGTCGTCGCCGCGCCGGCGGCATGGCAAGACAACGTTGGGGTCACGGCAGGACCACGATACCTAGACAATCACTACGAGTTGTGCTCGCATAACTACCAATGTGTACAACGTGTAATTGTGTGAAATAAGGCAGCCGCGAAACGGTGAACGTACAAAGTAGGGGACTACATGACGCATCACGCAGGACAAAGGTTTCCAGTTGTACGTCAAAAATCACATATCGCCCTATGAGAGCCCGAAAACGGACGTTCGGGAAAATGTGGAAAGGATGTTTTTTTTTTTTTTGGGGGGGGGGGGGAGGGGAATTGCCCGTGTACATCGCAACAGTACACGGGCAATTTCGCCTCCATCGAAATTCGGCTGCCGCGACCGGGTTCGAACGCGCATCTTTCGGATCAGCAGCTGAGCGCCATAACCACTGAGCCACCGCTCAGATAAAGAGAAGCCATGGTAGTTAGACACGAGTTAAACCGTTACTTCGAGGGCTTCTAAAGAATTGTTGAAGTTCAGCTCTATGATTATGACGTCCAAGTTAGCGATGATATGGCCACATCACCACCAGCGCCGCAAAAGCCATCTTTTCGAAAATATGTGTAATGTTTGAGTATACTCTTACGAGTGTTGTTCAACAGTGTTTCCTTAAGACAAATGTGAGTGGTGTTCCTCTAGTAGCGCGCAGATATCGTCACAGTTATGTCTTGCGCCTGTATAGTTCCCTATTAGTAACAAATCGGTCATATTATCAATCAGGTTGCAGTCGCAAGTAAATTATGAAGCGGAGAAGATTCGAAAAACGTACCATTCTGTAAGCAGTATGTAACTGCATCCTTGTCGAGCGTGGGGATAGGTTTTCCTGTGCTACCGCGACAGCCAGAGAAGCGGGGATCGTTGGTCAGCATGGATGGCGGAAGGCTTACGGTGACCTCCATATCCGCCACGGATGACTTGGAGATTAATTAGGAGTCCTGAAGCGCAGTCCTGAAGTAAGCGCAGTGTGCACCATTGCAGTTCATGCACTTGGGTGTGCGGTGACTTGACCCTTCCCGCGGGTCCCCCATATTTCCCCCACTAATCCTCTCCAACTGTGACCGGTCAGTACGTCAGTTTCCATATGCCGCGCGGGGCCAGTTGTCGGTGGAACAGTCTCTGGAAAGGTTTTTATTTCCTCCCGGGCACCTGTCATCGGATTCTTTGGCGTTTCTGGCGCGACGGCGTGCCCAGAATTTGCACTTGTCAGTCGTGACAGCGGTACAACTAGCGACCACTCGCTTACCGCATTTGTTCGCGTTCTACGGTCGCGCTTGAAGACTATGGCGGAGGACGACCAATACCCCTTACTGTATTGGGAGTCGGTAATGCTAAGGTTACCATTGACAGAAGCGGAAGAGCTCAAAGGCTATCCCTTGCCATTTTCGACATCAGACTCCGTGGGTGAAGACTCTGACTGCCTTACTTCGGAATTAGGTGGGTGTGGTTCCTGTGTGATGTTTTACCGCGAGTTCTCTCTATCGCGAGTGATATGCGGCCTCTGATACTGTGCTTTCACTCATCTGATTTCCTCATTCTTTGCTGTCTGCTTCATATGCAGTTCATGAATTCCTTGAGATATGGTTGATTGCGTTTAAAGTACTTTTTCTTGGAGTGCATTTCCCTGTGATCCTCTTCTGTTCGACGTTGCCGTCCTTCATACCGAGCTGTGTCGTTGAGAAGTTTATACTTAAAATATTTTCATAGTTCATACCTCCCACATGATGACGTTGTCGCGGCGGATCTCTGACCCGCTGCTTTGTCATTTTCTTCGGTACAGAAAAGGAGGAGCCTCAGCAGATAGTCGTCGAAGAGCAGCAGCAGCAGCTGTGGGCGACGGTTACACGTCCGATGTAACACCGTCTTCCACGAATAACGCGGAAACTGATCGAGATAGGAGAAAACTAACGGTAGCATCAGATATAGGGGACCAAATGTAATGCCAACGCCAAGTTTTATGACTCTAGAGTGATCAGTTAATTATAGCCAATTATAAGGAAAAAAAGAAAACGAAGTGCGTCCATAGAGCGCGGACGTCGATATAGCGACGGGAACGGTGTGACGTCACATCCATCGGAAGCTTGGCTTGGCTTATGGGGTTTAACGTCCCGAAGCGACTAAGGCTATGAGAGACGCCGTAGTGGAGGGCTCCGGAAATTTCGACCACCTGGGGATCTTTAACGTGCACTGACATCGCACAGTACACGGGCCTCGAATTTCTCCTCCAAAGAAATTCAGCCGCCGCGGCCGGGATCGAACCCGCGTCTTTCGGGCCAGCAGCCGAGCACCATAGCCACTGAGCCACCACGACGGCATCCATCCATCGGAAGCATCGAGAAAATTATCACAGAATGAACGGGAAAACGCCGGAATTGTGAAAAATTAGATTGAAAAATGTGTAATTAAGCGTCATCAGTACTTAAGATCAGTTAAAGATCTATAATTTGCGTAAAAATTTCTCGAACACGACGAAAAGTGGATGATGACGTCGCATCAGACGAAAGGACGTCGAAGCAGTGTGATCTGGCGCCAAACAACTGCCGACACGCAGCGCATGCGCAGTGTGACGTCGCCGCTTCCTCTCGCCACGCTCTTCTCTGTCGTGAAATGAATTCAAGCGCGGCAAATTTAAATGAATGCAATGAGTAGTAAACTGCTTCCGCCTTCCCGCACTTAAGAGATATTCGAGTTCCTCCAACGAATTTTTTTCCGACTTGAGAATCGGAATCACTACTGCTGTTTTCCAGTCTTTAGGGAGTTTACCTTCCTTCCAAATGCGGTTGAAAAAGGACAGTAAGGCATCAAGGGAAGGAGGAGGCAAATTTTGCAGAATGCTGTAATGAATTTCGCCTGGACCAACCGCGGTAGCTTTTCAGTTCGCTAGCACGAGTTCTAAACAGCGTAAATTAAAAGTTGTACTGTTTGCTTGCGCTTGTGCTTGGAAGTTTCTTGCGTTGAGCGTTCTTTTTAAATTTCAGTAAGTCGTCCGTGTACCCCGTAGAACTCGATTCTTTATAAAAATGCTCACCCAGAATATCGGCGTGCCCTTTTGTACGTACTTCTGGAGTCGGAGTGATTTGTGTTTAGAAGACGGGTAGTAAATACCCGACTTTCGTCATCGACCTTGCGTATTTTTTTCCCGTCCTAATATATTTAAAGACGGACACTTTACATCGGGAACAATTTTTTTCGAAGACCCGTTCTTTTCTTTCCGCCGAACATACCGCCCTTCAGCTGTAATTTATTTTCTTGTTATGAGTTTAGCAACCATTGCTAGAAGTCTGGCCATGCATTATTTCTGGCCTTTAAACTGGCGGCAGTCATTGTTCCTCCACGAATTCGAATATTTTGGAGCTTTCCCATTGGAACGAAGGATCGATCTTCTAGCCACATCGATGATTATTTTGGTGATTATAGTATTCGCTACCTCTATAGTTAAATCTACCAAATCTGCATGCACTATTATAGCCTATATAAAAAAGGTCCCATTGGGCTTGTCCTAATTTCAATCGAGGAGGTCTAACTCAAAGAGCTGGAGCTGAAGTTCCAGCTTGCAGGAGGATGGGGAAATGATCACTTTTTTCAATTCAATTCAATTTCATTTATTTTCCAGAAAATTCGAGAAGGACTTCAAATAGATCCCATGAGTAATGGAGACATAATCCAGGTGATGCATGGGATAGATCTATGCAGGAGTAAGTTCTATTTGCAGTGTTGAAATGGGCCATGTCATCGTTGTTCAATGCGACAATATTCGTTGTGTTTAGAAGCAGTTCGATCATATTCCCGTCTAAGTTTGTTTTATCACTGACACCAAAGCGGGTGATGAGCACTGACTCATTCATTATCTCTAGCGGCTCATTAATGGGAGAACAACTATTTGGCGGTAGATAAAGAGGATTACAGGGTTTTACGTCCCAAAGCGACTGAGGCTCTGAGAGACGTCGCAGTGAAGAGTTCCGGATATTTTGACCAACTGGGGCTCTTAACGTCCACTGACATCGCACAATACACGGGCAATTTCGCCTCCATCGCAATTCGACCGCCGCGACCGGGTTCGAACCCGCGTCTTTTGGATAAGCAGCTGAACGCCATAACCGCTGAGCCACCGCGGCGGCTCAGATAAATATATGCCATGCTAGTTAGACACTCGTTATACCCTTGACGTCCAAGTTATGACGTCCAAGTTCATGATGATATGGCCACACAACCACCAGCGCCGCAAACGCCGTATTTTCGAAAAAGTGTGTAATGTTTGAGTATATTGTTACGAGTGTTGTTCAACAGTGTTTCGTGAAGACAAGCGTGAGCGGTGTTCCTCTGGTAATGTGCAGATATCGTCAATTATGTCTTGCGCCTCTGCAGTTCTATTGTAATAACAAAATGGCCATATTGACAAATCAGGTTGCAGTCGGAAGTAAATTAGGAAGCGGAGCAGATTCGAAAAACGTACCACGCTGTAAGGATTATATCACTACATCCTTGACGGGCGCAGTGATACGTTGTTTTCCTTTGCTACTGCGACCGCCAGAGAAGCGGCGATCCCTCGGCAGCAAGGATGGCGGAAGGCTTACTGTGATCTCCATATGCTCCACGGAGGACATAGAGGTTGATTCGGAGTCCCGAAGGCCCATGGCCTTCACGTGCCATGTTTTCAGTGCTGCAAGTGCACTAAGTTTCGCTGTAGAAGCAGAGTTAAGTGGAACAGCAGTCGGATGCACCTTAAAACCCTTTAAGCGCCAACCCCGAGGTGTACTCGTCATGGGAGATCGTACCAAAATCGCTAATGACGAGCCACACTCGTCCGACTCGATATTGCGGTGCAGCCACCTCAAAGGACGAGTTACGGTCGTCAGTTGCATTCCTTGCAATTTTGAACACTAGAGGATGGTAGGCGAGCATAAAAAAACGCATTTTGCGCCTTTGGCGCGTAATTGAAGGCTCAAAAGTGCCATTCACATTGGCGTCATATATGAGGAATGCCGGTGGTAGCAGTGTCCCGAAAAAAAGCTGCTTCTTCAAGCAGTTGTGACAGGACCATTCCTGAGAATATTGAAATTGTGTACGTGCTTGAGTAGGCTTCAGATGACGATGAAAGTGGCGACGACGACGAGGGTGAGTCGCTGCACTTGTGTGGCAGCGTGTGAGCACGAAAAACCCGCCGCTCGCGCCTCCACGGTTTCATTTTTCTTCAGTGCCTGGGATCCTGCGCTAGTCCACTGACGAGCACGACATTCTCGGCTGGTTTTAGGTATTTTCTGACTGGGACATCATTGATATAATCGTCACAGAGACGAACCGCTTCGCAGTAGAGTAGTTTGTTGCTTGACGTTGTGCCTAGAAACCGGCAGACAGCGATGAGATCACGGTCTTCCTTGCTGTGATAATATTGCAGGATATTATTGGTAAACCTCGAGTGGAAATGTACTGGTCTACAAAAGAAGTTTTGCAGACACCAGTGTTCGGGAAGGCCATGAGCAGGAAACGCCTCCATTTCACCGATATGAAAACCGTGGATGAAGCAACCCACCCACACCCCAGGCTTTGGAAGTTGTGGACCGTGATCTCAAGGCTGATCAAGGCCTTCCTTTTAAGACGAAGCAATGTCTATACACTTTCTTTTGTTTCACAGCGTATAATATGAAATAAATATGTGGTATTTCAATGCGTTCTACCCATTACTACGGCATGCACTGTGGGAAAGCCACCCTCATAAGCTGTTTTAGAGCGCAGCTCTTTGGCGTCCGTTCCTGGGTTTCGCGTCGTCGTCGGCCTCGTAACCAGCTCCGCCCCCCTTTCATCCCCCCAGCGCTAGCAGCGACCGACTGATAACGACCGACTGATACCGCTGGATGCCGCTGACGCCGCTAGAGAGTCAAGATAACGTGACTGCATAGAAAACCGTCGCCGCCATGCAGGAAGAGGAGGAAAGGGTCCCCCCCCCCCTGTTCTTGTGTGGCGGATAGGGTGCTCTTCAGTTGCCGACGCGCCGGTTATTTCACGTAGGCCCCGGCACGTCCACGAATACGTGACCACCTTCCCACGGCTAGACCTGGTTCTTAGCGCTGCGGAAGCGAGGGTATCATATTGTTTGTGTCGGCATCGGCGGCGTTGTCCCTGAAACCAACTCCGCAGCTGGGGTTGACTCACTATCGAAAAGGTGAAACAGCTTATTTGCTGCGCTCAAATTTCGCATTAGGAAGTAACGTAATCGTCGGTAATTTTTCTTTTTTTAAATTTTTTGTTAATTTTAACCAGAAACCATCGAAGTAATATATTTTCAGAAATAGAATAACATGGAGAAAATTATGGTCACTTAAAAAAATTGGCGATTTTGACACGTTTTTCGGAAAATAAATTGGCGGTTAAAGGGTTAAAAAAAACAGCAGTTAACACTGGGCCACGGTCCGCGACGTCTTGTATTACTCCGCTAGGCAGTCGCAACACTAAACGAAATCAATTTTTTAATGTTTGACTTTATTAAACAAGCCAGGTATCAGAATTGTTTAGTTTATTTTCTTTCTTTGAGTTTAGTTGCGGCGATAAAGGAGATTGTCACGTATTGAGAAATGGGAAGCATGGCGGCGAAGAGCGCGCGAAGGTGAAGCAGCCGTAGGGTTGGTGAGGAAGTCAATAAGTGAAGAGATCCATGGGTCGGCACGCTGCGAGGAAGGCATGGCGCTGATGTGAAGCATCGGTGAGGAGGCGTCGAAGGCGGAAAGGCTGGAAATTTTGGCTGGAAGTGGACAGCGGGATAGAGCATCGGCGTCTTGATGTTTGCGGCCAGTACGATACACAACGCGGATATCGTACTCCTGGAGGCGAAGGGCCCACCTCGCGAGGCAACCGGATGGGTCTTTCAGAGAGGAAAGCCAGCATAGCGCATGGTGGTCCGTCACGACGTCAAACGGGCGTCCGTAGAGGTAAGGGCGGAACTTGGTAAGGGCCCAAACTATAGCCAGACACTCTTTTTCAGTGACCGAGTAGTTAGATTCAGCCTTTGTTATCGTGCGGCTGGCATAGGCAACGACGTATTAGATGAAGCCAGATTTGCGTTGTGCGAGTACGGCGCCGATTCCTACCCCACTGGCGTCAGTATGAACCTCGGTAGGTGCGTTTGGGTCGAAATAGTTATATGGGGTTTTATGGCGCATAAGCAACTATGGCTATCATGCGCAAAACACAAGGTTAGATGATGTTATGTTAAGTGTATAGAAGTTACATTATATTAAATTTAAAACATTGGCTTTCTTTAGAAACTTACAAACAAGTGAAAACTCGACGAGTGCTTGCTCGCCTAAAAGCAATGCGGGATTGAATGCGGGACCAGGACGAATTTTTCTTTAACTACGAAGTTTCTGAGAAAGCTGTACAGCTTTCCTTTGTAGCCGTATGGCTGCGCTCGGGTGGATGCCAATGAGTAATTACTCCCTTATTACAAATCTACTCCACCTTGGGGGATTCCCCTAAACATTTGACCGAGATCTATGAAGCCTCTGTCATCTACCGCAAAGGAGATGGATGCTTGAGCGAACCGTCTTTTCACTTGTCAATGAAAGAAGCGGCTTTCTTGGATACTATCGAATGATTTCAGTAGTGTGTTGTGCTTTTTCTTGTGCTTGCTTCCTTCATTTAATGCTTTCTCGCACGAAATACACCCAGTTGTAAGTCAGCGCTGTGTATGTGTTCTTCGTTTCTGTAGTCCCGTGTTTTCTCGCTGTCTCGTTACAGTTTCACTGCAGACTTAAGTTGTATCCAGCTATAGTGGGTTTAGGAAACAGGCCCAGCCCAACAGTGCTGTCCTGGGTGCCCGTCACCGAGGAGGACGCTGCGGATGGCTGCGGCAGAGGGCTTCCGGGGAATGTCTCGTGAAATCTTCAGGCCTGTGGGTTTTGTGGTCTTTTTTTTTTTACATCACATAAAGTGATCATGGAAAAGAGCTGCACTTGTCGAATCAAATAAGAAATTTTCGCATTGTGAAACGCCCGCGACAATGACTTTTCCTCGCACATAAGTGTTCCTAATATGGTGATAACACCTCACTACCCAAGCTTAACACTGCTGCTTTGGCTGCGCTCATGATCACATTGAGGGAAGTTGGATTCATTCTATTCGTCACACAACTATTTATTGTAGATATAAGCCTGCAGGAAATAAAAAAAACAAAGAAGTCATCCCAGAAGTGACAGATGCCAGTTTTCCCACGTATTACACAGTGCCACCGGCAAACCATCGTAATGCGGCCACCCATAGTCGCCAGTGGCACTTTATGCTGCACAGTGCCACAGAGTGGTGGCGTCGCTTTCGTGTTCCCGGCAGAAAACAGCTCAACGGCCGTGCAGCCGAGACCGTCTCGCATAGGCAAAGCACAGAATTCAGAAAGGTCACGTCGCTTTCACGGCGGTTTTCTGACAGTATACACGCAAAGTAAGATGAATATCAGTGATGGCTACGTCGCAGCAATGACCTGCGCTGGCGATCACTGGAACCATTGCAACGAATACGACTAGCTGTAGAGCTCGAAGCTCTTTTCAACATTCGGAAAACAAGGCGTGTGTGGTGAGCTTTTCAAACGTACTATATATTTGCAGGCGACTTTACTAACTGTTGAAAAAACACTCGTAACGACGGTAATCACTTCCACAAACTCGCAGTTGTCACCGCGCTGTAAAGCTTACGGTATGCACAGGAAATCACGCTTGGGATCACTTCTTGCTGCTGTTCACGAAGATACCCGCGGGAGTAAATAACACTTGTAACAATCCCAAACAGCAAATAAAAACTTCCCGACACCACCACTGTGTACGTCTTGCGTAGGTTTGAAGGCCACTCAGTCAATACAGTGCAGGCGGCGACAAAACAACTCGGGAGAAATTGTCGCTGGCCGCTGTTGCATGCGGCGAAGTTCGAAGTCGCTATCAATACTCTTTACACGCTGCCAATATAACATGTCTCTCGGCATAGCTACTATCACCTAGGCCTGGCCTCTCCGCTTCGCGAGAGGCCATATTGTACAGAAAAAAATGAGGAGGCAAGACCTGGTATGTCAGGGAACAGCAGCCAATGGCTGCAATGCGACCTCTCGGTGGCATCCGGTCGTGTGCCCGAAAGCTGAAGTTCACCAACTTGGTCAGCCCGGGCGGACGCGACCATCCGCCGTATTGTTCGGCCCGTACGCATGAAGAGGCGCAAGGACTCCTTACAAATTTATTTAGACAGTCTATAGACTCTCTGTAGACAAGTCCTAGAAAACAGTCTATAGGCAATACAAATGCTATAGACAGTCTTTAGGCAATACAAATTGCTATAGAAAGTCTATAAGAAATTTATAGATTTATGGCCATACAATTTTAATAGACTTTTGTCTATGGGCTCCTTATAGACTAATGACTTCCTAGAGATATTTTCTTTTGTCTATTCAAGCCAGTCGCCTGTCTATAGACCATTTTTATAAAGGACGCATCCGCATGCGTCTCAAAAAGCGGCATTTATATGAAAACGATAGGGCTGGGTTGAGTACAGCTGTCGGTAGAAACTCGGTCACTGGGTTCACGTAAACACCCCTAAGTCGGGTCGGAGGGTCGCGTGGACTGGAACCCTGAAATACGCCGCAAGGGGTAGGTTCAGTCGCAGCCCCCTCTGCAAATTACCTTTTATCCTCTTTCACGCTTCGGAAAGCATTTTCTGCAGGAGACAACATAAGCGGGAGGCAGTTTACTACTCGTGCGGTCGCGACTCGCAGGGCGCGCCGGGAGAGTCGACTCGCTAGTAGCGAGTACATGTAAACAGTGTGTCATCGAGTTGGGTTGACCTCAATCAACTCGACCCTGACTCGACCTGCTGCGGTCGGTTTCATGTAAACGAGGCGATAGATGCCTCTTTTTCCTCCCCTTCCGACGCCGCATTTTCCTGCATGTGTTCCTCTGGAACGGAGCGCCAGCGTGGAGAAGGAGTTCCCATGGTAACCAGCGTGCACGCATAGGCTTCGGACGGACAAACTGGGCCAACTCAGAAGTGGGAGCGGTAGTGCGAGCGCACGAAACCTTGAAAACGTGGTAGTAACCCTAACCACGTCTGAACGCGGTAGCATGCGGGAATCCCTCAGCACGAACCCGCCTGCTTGAAACTTTTAGTAACTATTCATGTCCACCTTCCACCCCACTCATCCGCTCCCTGGCAAGCGCGCAAATTTCGTGGCGCCAGACGCGAGGAAACCTCTTCGAAATCATCATATGTCATGGCAACCTGTGCTTTGTCAGCTGCATTTTCTCTCTTTATCTCTGCTGAACTCATGCGCCTTTGTGGCGTAGAGATAGCGCACTCGCCTCGCGACACAATGGAGCCAACTTCAGTCCCCAGAAGTAATCCTAAATGCATGGGCACTGTCAAGAAGGTAGACACATGTGGTTTTGATAAGCAAGGCCAAGCACATCTCGCCGAAATCCCACCCACTGCTACTGAAACTAACGTTCGGGCCCTCTGCAACAATGGTGCCATGCGCAGGTGCTAGCGGTTACAATTTTTTAAGCGTAAATTCTGACCTCCCTTGCAACACACTTTCTCTACTATATTGCGAATGGAAAGGGCCTCTAGTTTTCTTTATTCCATGGTCTTTGCGTTTCAGGACCATAAGGCAACGGCTGTGCATGAGATTCGCCTCCCGAATTTGCCCGTCAGCAGTTCTGCGCAGCGGATGTGGACCTACTCCATCGTTGCAAGAACTTCAATGCAATGCATGGGTACAACTTGTGCATTACCTATGAAAACGGTACGATCGTGACCAGTACATTAATTAAACATAATGCCCTTCACCAATGTACACGAGTACAAAACGGCCATTTTAGTCCACCAGATAATTAGCACGGACTCTACATATCCTTCTTACATATTCATCTCTCCAAAACGTGACACTAGCAGGCACAACATAATTTTAATTTACCCTTAGCTCACAGCAGCATATGCGGGTGGCGCTCAATATCTTTTATCGGGGATAAAATATGAAATACCGTCCGTGTTACATGAAATACACGTCGGACTTTGTGTCTAAACTAAAACGGCACTATCTGAACAAGGAATTTGATGCATCAAGCTAAACACGTATGTTGTTCATAGCGATGCTCCATTTATCGATTGTTTAGCTCTGATAATGTTTGTAATGGATCCATCACTAGCCATAGCGGCTAAGGATCCAGATAACTACGCAGCAATTTCTGTAACAATTTCCGATTGAATAAACGTTCTGATTCTGATGCCTGGATACCCCGCCTAAAAATGAGTTAAAAAAAGCTTGCCAGCACCCAAAATACGCAAAACAACGTGGCAGAAAGAGTAGGAGCCAGAAAGAAGCCATCCCCGCCACTGTCCGCGACACTGAAGCCGACAATAGCCAAGGAAGAAACTTTCAACTGCTCGAGGCGCAATCAAGGTAGATGTACTATGGTAGCGTAGGCTGCATAGAAGCCCATACGTTCAAAACATGGCGGCTCATGGTGCGCAGCCAGCGCCGTCTTCGACATGCGTGGGCAACTAAAAAGTGACGTCATAATTAAAATAAAAACGCCACGTTGAAGTCACGTGTTTTAGTGACGTCAGCGTCACGTGCTGCTTGGCGGGAAAAATAAACTGCTGAACGCCGCGAAGCTTCAGCGCGACACCCGACACGAGAACGAAGAAGACACGACGAGTGCCGACCACCAACGCTATTTTTAGGTAGTCAGTTCTCATTGTGCCTTTTTTCTTCGTCCCCGCCTCAGGTGTCGCGCTGAATGTCGCAGGTGTAGCGCTGAAGCGATGAAATGTGACCCCGCCAGACAGGTTATCGCTCGCACATCGTGCAACCGCACACCTCTTTTTTGCGTACGGGGGCCCCATGGCCACAGACGATGCCCCTTTGGGGCAAAACCGACAGAACCGCACCCAACCGAACGAAACTACACAGAAGCGCTGGCAAAGGGGAAAAGCGGAAACTGTACACGAACGATGTGCACCCCAAGAACTCGAGCAACAAGCAACGAGGAAAAAGTAAGGCTAGCAGAATCGAGTTTCAAACAAAAGCAAGCAGAATGGTCAAAAGATATGCAAGGTATGACATCAGAGCACCGTCAACCTTGGCATCGTCCCGCTGCCATTGCCGCTGCTCTGAGCGAACGCTGTCATAAATATTTTTACAAAGCAAGCTCTATACTTTCTAACAAAATGCACACAACTAAAACATTTTAAAAAGGAATCACTGCAATTGTTTTCGAATGCTTTTGAAACACAAAATATGTCCTAATTATTTTCCTCTTCTAGTCGTGTTTGTCCACTCATTTCATTTTGGCGCTTTAGTTCAACCACTAATTTGATGTCGCTAGCACTTGGTTCTGGACCGCATTCAGGCTCCGGCTTCGCGACCTATTTCAATTGACCTTGGCGTAATCATCTCAGTAAGAACGCATGCAATGAAGCGCTGTGCACAAGTGTTGAGGGATCACGCTACATCGACGGGTTCCCGACGAAGCGCGGCCAGCCGTTGGAAACGACGTCACATATCGTCATGGGGCGCCCACATCTCCGGCCACCCGCTTGTCACTCACAGCAGCACTCGCAGACGATACGAAGCACCGTATGAAAAACTACTGGCTTGGTGGTTTTCGAAAGCTTCGAACAGCGCGCAAGGCCGAGATATCGCTTCTTCATTATCACTTTTTTGCTACTGCTTGCTCGATCCGTCTCGTACTTGGCATGGCGCCGACATGATTCAAAAGATAGGCGGATCAGCACCAGTATCTTCATGCGCCTGCACACTATCCTTTTTAACCCGTTCTTTGCACCTTCAACGTTTGTTTTTATCTTCACCGCTGTTCTTTCACTTGGTTTTGAAGTTTGGGAATTTATTATACTTTCTTTTTGTTAGCTGTAACATTCGTTAAGGATTCTGCGTCGTTGTGAAGGGTACGGAATTCCGCGGACACTCAAGCTCGTGTGAGTATTCTAATACGTGTCCGGTTCGCCTGTAATTAAAGGTTATCGATTAAAATCTTTAAGCAAGTACCATCACGCGGACGGAAACGCAAATGTCGCCGACACCTCAAATTATTGCGTTTTATCGCTTCCCCGCGGTAACAGTGTTCAGAGGCGCATGCACGAAGACTGGGGTTATTCCTTTTCCCGGCGTGAGCACACGAGATACGGGGAGCCTGAAAAATATATAGTACTTTCTCCTAAGCACACCGAACAAAAGCTCGTCTTCGCTAACCACCGATTTAAACCCCAAACAACGGCAGGCGTTACGCACTGCCTTTCTCCCATTCCTATTGTCCTGCTTGCAACTGTTCAAGTGCGCGAACTGAAGCCTGGCAGCATGAAGTCACTTACTCGTCTGTTGTGTACATGGCTGGCCGAGGCGTAGACCCCGCAAGCATATGATTCCCGGCACAAGTCCCGCACGAACATACTTAAAGCGTTCGTGAAGAAGCGTTGCCAGTTGCCAGTGCCACGCCCACAATGCCGTTCTCCAAGATTCCGTCGGAGCCGTTGAATGTTTCAAGCTGCGGCTGCGGTGGCTACAGAACTGTTCCACCACCAGCTCAAACTGCTTCTAAAATGTCGTGCACTGACTTTATCTGCTGGTCAGATCGATCGCCACGACGGCGCACCGAAGAAGCGCACTCGGACTGCATCAAACTGCTGACCGCCGGCTACTGCGCAGACCGCCCGTCGCGCCATCCACCACGCCGCGCTCAATTGAGCTGCGTCTGTTGAAGCAAGCCCCATCTAGCGCAGTACGGAGCGTTCTTTATTATTTGGGTCACTTCATGGCAAGGTGATAGTTCGGGCTAGAGGGTATGCGTTATGTTCCATAGCGCAGCAAGAACTCAGGGGGGCAAACACAAGCGCTGATTTCCTCTAAGGCTTTGTTTGGTGCACACAGAGTTTGCACATGAAGAAAAAGAAGACACGTGTGAGATCCGGAACGATATGGTTCCAGCAATTCGGCACAATACTGTCGTCCTCATAAATGCAAGCCTGGTTTTAAAGCATGCGAGGTGATTAGTAGAAATGCGGATAGATTAACAAGAGGAATATCGAGGCCACCGCAATCAAAAGAGCTGGACGTGAAATCTGCGTCAGCGGTCCGTCATTTTTGCTAAGAAAGGAAGATATGGCATTTTTAAACTAAGAGCAGTATGCCAACGGGTGAAACGTGTTTGGATTTGCTTTTTAATTTTGTTGTTCAAAAATTCTTTTGTTTAATCTGACGCTTATCGTTTTTTTTCTTCATGTATAACTTGTGTGTTGCACGAAATAAAGACTTAGTGGAAGTTAGCGCTTGTGTTTGTCCCCTGAGTTCTTGCTTCGCTATGGAATATATCACTTCATGATGCGCGATGTTCGAACATTACAGCATAGCATGACTCCTCCAACTGATGAATAAAGTAAACATTCAGTTGATACCTGTAACTTTATTCAATCGTGGAAATTTGCTGCAAGGGACCTGCATTTGACTTTTGAGAGCATACATACAGAACGACAACGTTGTCTCCCTGAGAATTTGAAATTCTAAATACATTAAGGCCTACTTTATTGCCGGAGGCGTCAACACATTGCGTCCCAAAGAAAAGCAAGCGCCAGACGTCTTTACCGAGCAGTCAGAGTATTGCCACGACCCCTCAAGCGCGACATAAGTGGTATCTAGATCCTACTCGCCATCGTCATAATGACCGCTTCTGTACTGTTGGTTTTACTTTATGATTTCTTTTCTGCAGTGGCTGCTCGGCAGCTGTCCCGTTTGAAGCATTGCTTCCGCTGCTGTAATGTTTGTGGTTAACAAAGCCTGTCAGCCACCCGCACGGATATTCGCCTGCCCTTCTCAACCCGTCGAGCTCGATGGGCTTGCGTCCCCGGTGGTGGAGGTGCGCAGTAGCAAGGCATTCTGGGAGTGAGCGAGTGGCGGCTCCGTCGAAGCAGGGCCGTCTTCCCGTCTGGAAAGACATCCGCAGCAGGCGCTCAGCTGAATGGTAATCGCACTTTCGCATGCGACCGCCTAAAATGGTAAGCAGCCGCGGCGCTCGACTGCTCCTTGTCGGACCCGCAAGTCTACGCTGCCGGATGCCAGACTTTTCAGGAATAGAGTTCGTTCCTACACTACATCATCGTTTCGAACGGCTGATCTTTACTACGGGGATAGACTTCGTTTTTCACTACGTTATTCAAGCGGCGGTAATCGACGCACAAACGAAGTGTCCCATCCTTCTTTCTCACCAAAGCAACAGGTGCCACCCAGGGACTCAGATATGATTAAGTGGCTGAGAAAACCAGTTTTTCCAGAAAAGCTAAAAATACAAGACATGTCAGCAGTTAGATTATCACCCAAGAGCAGGGTTGGGTGAAAAGTATGCACTCGATATGAAGTTGAGGGAAGAACCTTTTTATTTGTTGTTCAACTTTCACACACGAGGATATGTGATTTACTGTAAGTTCTTCTCAACATTGTTCACAGCCATGTTTCTCTCCTATAGTCAGTAGGAAATTGTAAGGTGTTTGTGTGTCAAACGCGGAGACGACATAAAATTACTACTATAAAACGTTCCTGCGACATGCCGGTCTTCCATTCACCCAGGAGAGGCTTCGCAGAATGCAGCGTGTTGATTATTTCGTTTTCCACAGTTGTCTGCCATTTAGCCTTCACATTTCCCTCTAATAATTTCATGCAGTCTCTATGGGCATGCTGATTTTTCCAGAATTGTGACATTGTGCCGCACAGGCATCGCTCTTTCGTTTCCATGTATTCATACATCGCTCGGCACCCAGCAGAATTTTATCATATATCCCTGTGTTACGACTTTTTTTCATTCTGCATTATGATTCCTGCTAAAGATTCGATTGCATTTCTGGAATGTAACGCCATGAGCATGTTAAATGTTTATTACACTGTTTTCTGCCCACAGCTACAGAGACCGCATAACATTCGGCAATAAAAATGGATGCACAGTTTGGCAACCGTACTATATTTTGCCACTTTCTCTGTACTACCTCGCTTCCGACATAATCTGCTGTTTTTTAGCCGTCAATGCGAAATTCGGTGTAGTTCACAAAGTTTTATTGCAGTGCCAGATACTCCTGTAATATGTGTGCGCATGGTATTCGCTTTTTTTTTTCGAAAGTGTTTCGTTTGGTTTATTGGGGTTTAACGTCCCAAAGCAACTCAGGCTATGAGGGACGCCATAGTGAAGGTCTCCTGAAGTTTCGACTACCTGGGGTTTTTTAACGTGCACTGAAATCGCACAGTACACGGGCGTCGAGAATTTCACCTGCATCGAAATTCGGCCGCCGCGGCCGGAATCAAACCCGCCTCTTTCAGGCAAGCAGCCGAGCGCCGTTACCACTGAGCCAACGCGGCGGGTTTTTCGAAAGTGTGTTTATGTGAAGTCGCACACATTAGGAAAGGTGTACCATTGAGGCAGATGATTGTTTCCTGAGGCAATACTGGGAAGGTTTGGTTTGCTTTATCGAGGTTTAACGTCCCGAAGAGACCCGGGCTATGAGGGATGATGCCGTAGTGAAGGGTTCCAGAAATTTCGACCAACTGGGGCATTTAACGTGCACTGACATTGCATAGTACACGAGCCTCTAGCATATCGCCTCCGTCGAAATTAGTCCACCGCGGCCGGGATCGAACTCACGTCGTTCGTGTCAGCAGCCGAGCGCTGTAACCACTGAGCCACCACGGCAGCTAATACTGGGAAGGGTGGCCAGTATTTTTAAGTCTTGGCGTTTATCCTCTATGCGCAGTAGCAAATGTCTGATCAATGCAGAGTGTTTTGCAGAGTGTTTTGGATATGCATATGAGGCGCAGGAGGGGCAGCTCAACAAATCTCCTTTCAATACTGGCGCCTGTCACCCGAACAAATTCTGTTCCATGAGTGAGTGGAGGTGCTAGGGTACTTAGCTGGTAGTGTACATCGCCCTTCCATGCTGGTCGTTGTCTTCGAATGAGCGCCGAACACAACTACCGTCGTGCTAGTCGGGAAAGCACAAACTTCTGCAAATAAAATTGATAGAATGTGTGGCGTTAGGAAAAATCAGCTGTTTTTTTGACGCGCTTACTCCGTCCGCATTATTTTCGTGCGATGGTTCAAGCATGCCAGGTTGTTGGTCGCATAAAATAACACACCGTTCGCGGACATTTTTAGGAAACGCACCACGTCAACTAAATATCTAGTGTGAAGGAGAGGATTCATGCAAGCTTTCAAAATAGGATTCGTAGTGTATCTACCGTCGTATGGTGTTAAGGCAGCTCAGATATCACACCCATTGTAGGCAAACCTGTGCATGACATTGCGCTCGTATGAACCGCTGTATGTGGCGGAGTTTGACGTTGACGTCTTTTGTAATGCTCTAGCCCTTAAAGCTTGATGCGGTCAGTTGTCCAAGTTTTTGTGCAAAACGAAGTATGTACTGCTGCATTCCATGTGCATTCATGCGATGAACTTGAAGGTGTTTTCTTCCTCCACGTCAGCGCTAGCAACAAAAAAATTCTTTTCATTTAGCATGACAAATTGTGTTTTGAGGAGAGAATTCGTATTAAAATAAGCACTTAGCGATACCTATCTGCTCATCACACAACTGAGATCATGCCTGCAAGTCTCACATACAGTGAAAACGAAGCACGAGCTCTCCAATAAAAGTTTGACAGTCATAACCCACACACAGCAAAGTACAACTTGTCAGAATTAGTAGCAGACAGGAAAAATCTGAGCATATTGAGCAATGAGCATATCTAAAAGTGGCTATAAATCATCAAGAAGAATGGAGAGATTAAGAAAGATTGAACGGCACATAGAAAGCATAGATCATTTTAGCATGCACGCAGCCATCAGTATATCGAGAGTGACAGACAAAGAACGTAAGATTTAAATATTTGGCTCTCGGTAAATGTGCTTGATAATTTAAGAAAACAAAGATGTGGTTGAGTTGCGTGCGAAAGGAAGTACTTGAAGACAACAGATTTACAACTGTAAACAAGTCTTCGTGTTTTGAGAGCAAGGAGGGCATTGGTCTTTTGAATAATATGCAAAAGCACGACGCCCGTACAAAAGCTATGGTGGGCTGGACTTAACTCAAACACCTGGTATATCTGCGGGAACGACATGCTTCACTTCACAAAAAGGTTTGCACGAAAACCGGCGAAAGAGAGAGTTAACCATCAAATTCCCACATCGATGCCGTAGATTCTGGGATGGTGATAAAGGAATTGAAAGAGAAGAGAAAAATAGTTAAATTCACTGCATTTAGATCCCCGTGATGCTGTAGATGCCGTAGATTCAATAAACACCTGTATGCAGATGGGCGGGCGTAGCCTGCATAATTAAACGTCAGAAGATTTTTTTCAAAGCTTGCAGGATTTTATTTAAAACTGTGAGAAGTATACGTCGGTGTGGTATGCGCAGGCAGATTGTAGAACAAAATGTAGATTACGAACCCATTATGTATGAATAAGTACACAGTTAGCTAAAGTTAACTAGTCATCTTTTTTTGACATTTGAGGGGCAAAGGTGGTAATCCAAAATTGATTGGTTTGGTTTGATTTTTTGGGGTCTAATGTCCCAATGCGGCTTAGGCTATGAAGGATGCCGTAGTGGAGGTCTTCGGATAATTTCGACCATCTGGGGTTAACTTCCACTGACATAGTCTTTCGCCGCCGTTTAAATGCGGACTTCTTGGTAGGCATCGAACTCGCGTGTTTCGCGTGTTTCGTATTTTTGGCCCATGAACTGCTATTCCGGGAAGCAAATTACCATTCACTCTGCCATAACAAGTCCTGATTCATTTCCACAGCGGCGAACAAAGATACCTGAACCGGAACATCGCCACCTTCGGCGTGATGGGGTATGCGTATGCATGCTGTATAAAGCGCCGATAGTGGCACATCTTGAGCGCGGGAATGACGCCCATGTCCGGTGGCTGATTTTTACACTTTCCATTTATTCACGAGTAGAGCATTGGCACCAAATTCAGAGAAAACAACACGTGCTGCGTCTAAAATTTTTCAAGAACGGGCAGAACCTCCTATGCCGCCGCAGTGGCTCAGTGGCTATGGTGCTCGGCTGCTGACCCGAAAGACGAGGGTTCGATCCCGGCCGCGGCGGCTAGAATTTCTTTGGGGGAGAAATTCTAGAGGCCCGTGTACTGTGCGATGTCAGTGCACGTTAAAGAACCCCAGGTGGTCGAAATATCCGGAGCCCTTCACTACGGCGTCTCTCATAGCCTTAGTCGCTTTGGGACGTTAAACCCCACAAAACCAAAACCAGAACCTCCTATATATTTCGCCATGTCATGGATGAGTTCACTAGCCACTCGATGAGATATAGTGCATCGCCCTTATGAAACTTATGCTTGCTTTTGCGCTCCAAGAATTAGGACAAAATGTGAGGCATTACGCAGGACTTTAAATTCTTTGAATAATGGCACTTATTCTCGCTAGAAAAGGTGACAGTGCTAGCAAAGGTGTCACGTCTTTCTGTGCGGCGCTTTAATAATTCAAGTAAAACTCTAGTTTGGGCGAGTTGGTTCATGATGAAATAAAAACTGGTATGGCGGAAGAAACGGGGACACAGAAGGCACGCAAAACACAGGACTGACGCCAACTTGCAACAGGGGTTTATTGCACCAAACCTGCGTTTTATACCACAACCAAGCCATATCAACAAATGCGTAAACGTTGTACATATAAAACGGCAATTCATGCGACCACTGGCAATAAAGTAACGCTGATAATAACAGAATCTAATCTAAACAAAGCTTGGGAAGCCAACTTTTTTTCTGGCCAGCAGAAACAACATCAGCTAAGGCAAAAAAAAACAAAAAAAAACAAGGCACTGGGGCATGACAAGTCCACACTAACGAATTATGAAACGCGTGATGAAGGCGAAAAGGAGCAAAAAATCGAACGACTATGAGATAAAACCACGTGAGAAAAGATGACCAACAATAACCCGGAAAAAACATGACCAACAATAACAATAAGGAGGGATGAAGTCTGAAGATAGAGCACCTAGCGTCAAGAGATAAAAACTGAAGATCATTCCTGAAAAACAGTCGTCTTAGCGTCTAAGAATCTAAAAATTGTAAAACACCGAAAGAAAGCACGAAATAAGAGCACAATACCAAGGAAAATCTGCGAACTACAAAAAACCTTCTATAAAAGACGTCTCGGCGCTGCTAAGACTAATGGAAGGCCTGCTAACGCATTTGTTGCCAGCTTTTTCGATGAAATATGCCTCAACAATTTCTCTCTCAGTTTTATCTTTCCCACTGTTTAAAAATCTAGTTTTCTCGAATTCGGGACGGCAATTAGAACAGCTCTTGCAGTGGTCAACTAGGAAGCTTCTTTCGTTGTTGCGCAAGTTTCGGGAATGCTCACTTGCACGCTCATTAAAACAACGACCTGTTTGCCCGATGTAAACGAGGCCACAGCTAAGCGGTATCTTGTAAACCACTTGTGTTCTGTTAGGAGAAGGTAAGTGACCTTTTTTTGGTGTTTTATGGTGCAAGCCGGCCGCATAATAATTCAAAGGCAGGACAATGTAATAATCATATCCACGAAGTATTCAATCTCCATCCAAAATGTGGATCTGTATCTCTGCGGCTATGCTTTTCTTGCACGCGAACATAAGCTCGCTAGTCCTGTAGCCTGGCAAGGTTTGACGGAGGTAAATCTTTAAAAGCTCGAACAAGTTCGAGCCTTCAGAACCGCTTGGTAATTTTATTTAGGGCTAATCAAAGCCGATCACACATGCATGTTCACGTGAAGGTGGTGGACCACTATTTACAAAATTTACAAAATACTGCAGCCCGAGGGCCAAGCAGAGTGGGCAATTTAACAACAGCCAAAGATCACACCAAACTTCAAAAAAGAAAGAAAGAAAACAGACAAACACTACAAAACACCTGAATGATCAACATAAAGGCAGTCAAAAGTAAAAGGTTGCTGTATGAACAACATTGTCAAAAAGAAAAAAAAAACAGGAAGAAATATTATAAAACACCAGACGTAGGATTACAAACAGAACTCAGATGATAGGGGACAAGCGTTCTTCAAAATCATGAACATTACGCGCGGAAAAGACGAGAGCTGGCAAGCTGTTCCACTGAGCGATAGTGCGAACAAAAAAAGAGTTTTTAAAGAGGTTTGTACGGGCAAAGAACGGCGTAAGGCTGTGGTCATGAACGTTCCTAGTATGCCGGGTTAAGCGTGGGCGCAGGTAGTCCTTGGAAGAGAAATTGAACTGTTGGTGATAAAGTGAAAAAAGAAATTTTAACCTAGCGAGTGCTCTTCTTTTTTCCAAGGATGGAATATTATTTACAGACATGATGGCGGACGGTGAAGCATTCCGATGATAACTGTTGAAAATGAACCGGATTGCTTTTCTTTGTATCATCTCTAGTGAATGTATATCTTTTTTGAGAAATGGATCCCATGACACACTAGCATATTCAAGTTTAGGTCGAATGTACGTGTTGTATGCTAATAGCTTCACGGACTGTGGGGAAGACTTTAATTTGTGGCAGAGAAAGCCAAGTTTCCTTGCAGCAGCAGCGCAAATTTTGTCGACGTGACTGGTCCAACTAAGGTGCTTATAGCTGCATTTCTGCGAGATATAGCGATAAACATGACAAAAACTGATTCCCTGCAGGGTCTCTCAAGAATTAAATTTAAGTCCCTAAATTGGCCCCGCGGTACAAGTCAAGATAGGAGTCGTCGCGGTGGCTCAGTGGTTATGGCACTCGGCTGCTCACCCTAGCTGCATCCTGGCCGCGGCGGCGGAATGTCAATGGAGGCGAAATTCTGCAGGCCCGTTTAAGGTGGGAAGTTGGTGCAGCTTAATTGCGGTCATTTTTCGAAATTACAGTGCTATGCGCCTTCTTGCAACATGTAGGTCATCATCAAACCTCTGAATAAGTGCGGACAAGGTCTACGCAGGATTCAGAAGTGCGGGTTTCCGTGTTCGGTATGTGTAAGCAAAAGCTCCACGCCGTTAGTTGCGGATTGTCGATGTGCGGCTGCGAAGCTGTGTAACTAGAACATTTTAAATTCTCTCAATGGCCAACATTTAGAAAAAATGCGTCTTTTATTTCCACAGGCAGTGAAGACCCTGAGCGCCGCTCACAAGCAGAGCCTGTTGGTCAAAGCCCCTGCCCGGCGTCTGCAGGATTAACGCAGTCTTTCTGCCACCGAAAGCCACCTTCTGCGCCCACGGCGACACTCCTCTTGTTCTTCATGGTGCCAGCAACCGGCGCGTCCCAGCGGCTTCTTGCGGTGGTGTTGTTTTTCATGCCTGCGGCGTCCCTCATCTTGCCAGCATTACATATCGACACCACGCCCCACTCCAACAGGCTCAGCGAACGCAACACAACAAGCACAGCCAGAACAAAAAGTTGGGCGAGGCTCCAGAACACTGTAAGAATTAAGTCACCATTCAAGGAGAGACAACAACGACGACAGAGACAGTCAATGCAGCCATACTCACGAACATAAACCTGACCCTTAATTGTATGACCCCGCAACCACCAACTGAAAAACAGCAGCGAACACAAACACATCGACCAAGAAAACAGTCAGCGAAACGCACCGATCTGACACACCACATACAGTTATTACATTACTACATGGAAACACTATGATAACACAAGAATACTGCAGCACTAACTGCAGTCTGGCTCGGGCGACACGGACGACACCAACAGCCCATGTTTTACAGAAATTAAGACAGCACATAACATTACGAACTCCGCTCGATACTTGAACGTTAATGGCACCACCGGCAGTTTCTGCCACGAGCACGACCGCCAACATGACAACTGTTGGAATGCTGTGGGAATACTGGCGACCTGTGGCATGCGAGCATCGCTGACTTCTACCAGTACGGCAGCGATAACGGTTTGCTCTGCGGACGATCACCGCTGCGGCAGTGACAAGGCTTCGCCGCATCTTGGGATTCCAGTGGTGATGAAATTCACGTGCAGCACCGTGAGTTGATTGGCAGCCTCGCTAGTTCCATAAGCGCGCAACCTAAAGCCCTATTCAGCACGCAAGCAAGAAATTTTGGTATTTTTAGATGAAGCAAAAGCTAGAAATCGGCATTATTAGGGATTTGGATGGTTGGCGGGCACTTTTCGGCTGTAATTTTTATCACCTAACCAACCCCATTTAGGTACGTTGATCCTCATCTGCCTTTTATAGAATCTATAAAATATCAAAAAATGTGTGTTGGTTTATGGTGTTCCAAAGCTATTCGGGCTATGAGAGATGCCGTAGTGAAGGGTTCCGGAAGTTTCGACCACCTGTGGCTATTTAACGTGTACTGACGTCACACCATACACTACATATGACTCGCATTTAGAAAACCTCACGTAAAACACAGATGCGGAGTTTACTACTTTACTGTTTCTCGCTTAATAACTGTGTTTTGGCTGTGTCTGTGTTCCTTTTATTGCGAAAGCGTTACTTGTCCGATTACAAGAAAAACCGGCGGAATGCGTCTGTTTTTCAGCGCTGCATTCGGGCCAAAATTGCGAGCAACCGTCTACGTACAGCGTTCCAGGTGGTGTCATACGATTTCTCCTTGGCTATACCTTACAAGTGCTAGCCACATTAGAGGCTAGCCTGTGACGGGAATTCGAACCCACGACATATGCACTTTCAATCGAGTCCGAGACTGCGCATTTTGCTTTCCCCAAAAGGGATTTTTTTTTTATCAGAACTTCACTCGGACCTTTCAAGATTCCGCGTTCAGAGGCGGGTCTTCGTTCCATTCCCCAGTATGCAACCTACTTTCGCCTTCACAAAAAAAAAAATAACAGAGAAATCATATGAAACCGCCCCGAACTCTTTGCGAGAAACGGTTGCTCGCGACTGTGGTACGATTGATGGCGAGAAAACTGTTGCCACCTTGAGGTCAGCCTGTGGGGGGCATATAAGACGAACAAAATGTATATGATCGTCCGAGTCGCGCCACTCTGCTTGCAGTGTGGGGCCTACTGCGGAACGGCAGTGTTAATCTATGCACCGAGATGCCGACGCTGAGGTCTCCTGTATCAACCATCATCATCATCATCAGCCTGACTACATCCACTGCAGGGCAAAGGCCTCTCCCATGTCTCTCCAATTAACCCTGTCCTTTGCTAGTTGCCGCCACTGTATCCCCGCAAACTTCTTAATCTCATCCGCCCACCTAACTTTCTGCCGTCCCCTGCTACGTTTGCTTTCTCTTGGAGTCCACTCCGTTACCCTTAAGGACCAGCGGTTATCTTGCCTTCGCATTACATGCCCGGCCCAAGCCCACTTCTTCCTCTTGATTTCAACTAGGATGTCATCAACCCGCGTTTCTTCCCTCACCCACTCCGCCCTCTTCCGATCTCTGAACGTTACACCTATCATTTTCCTTTCCATAGCTCGCTGCGTTGTTCTTAACTTAAGCTGAATCCTCTTTGTTAGCCTCCTCGTTTCTGCCCCATAGGTGGGTACCGGTAGGATACAGCTGTTATATACTTATTGGTAAGCTACCATTCATGACATGAGAGAACCTGCCATACGCGCTCCACCCCATTCTTATTCTTCTAGTTATTTCCCTCTCATGATCCGGATCTGCGATCACTACCTGCCCTAAGTAGACATATTCTCTTACTACTTCTAGCACCTCGCTACCAATTGCGAACTGCTGTTCCCTTGCAAGGCTATTGAACATTACTTTGGTTTTCTGTATGTTAATTCTTAGCCCCACGGTTCTACTCTGCCTGTCTAGCTGATTGATCATGCTTTGTAGTTCTTGTCCTGAGTGGCTTAGCAAGGCAATGTCATCAGCGAATCGCAAATTACTAAGGTATTCTCCATTAACTCTTATCCCCAACTCTTCCCATTCCAGTCCCCGGAATACCTCCTGTAAGCTGGCAGTGAAGAGCATTGGCGAGATCGTGTCTCCCTGCCTGACACCTTTCCGTATTGGAATTTTATTGCTGACTTTATGGAGAACTATAGTAGCTGTGCAATCGTTATAAATATCTTCTAATATTTTCACATAGCACTCTTCCACACCCTGATTCCGCAATGCCTGCATGACAGCTGAGGTTTCCACTGAGTCGAATGCTTTCTCGTAATCAATGAAGGCTATATATAGGGGTTGGTTATATTCTGCGCATTTCTCTATCACCTGATTGATAGTGTGAATGTGGTCTATTGTCGAGTATCCTTTACGAAAGCCTGCCTGATCATTTGGTTGACTAAAGTCCAAGGTTGTCCTGATTCTATTAGCGATTACCTTAGTAAATACCTTGTAGGCAACGGACAATAAGCTGATCGGTCTGTAATTCTTCAAGTCCTTGACGTCTCCTTTCTTATGAATTAAGATAATGTTAGCGTTCTTCCAAGCTTCTGGTACTCTCGAGGTCACAAGGCATTGCGTATACAGGGTGGCTAGTTTTTGTAGCACAATCTCTCCTCCGTCCTTCAGCAAATCTGCTGTTACCTGATACCCACCAGCTGCTTTCCCTCTTTGCATTGCTCCTAAGACTTTCTTTACTTCCTCCTTCGTTACTGGCGGGATGTCCCATTGCTGTGTTCGACTGCCTCCCTTAGTAACTTGATGATTACATTCGCTACTGTATAGATTTGTGTAGAACTCTTTGGCTAATTCAACTATCTTATCCATATTGCTGATGACATTGCCCTGTTTGTCTTTTAGCGCATACATCTGGTTTTTACCTATGCCCAGTTTTCTCCTCACTGATTTTAGGCTACCTCCATTCCTTAGAGCATGCTCGATTTTCTGCATGTTAAACTTTCTTATGTCGGCTACCTTGCGCTTATTTATTAACTTCGATAGCTCTGCTATTTCTATCCTGTCTGTGGAGTTAGACGTCCTCATGCTTTGACGTTTCTTAATCAGATCTTTAGTCTCCTGAGATGGCTTGTTGGTATCCTGTCGAACCATCCTACCACCTACTTCTGCGGCGCACTCTGTAACGATAGCTGTAAGATTATCATTCATTGTTTCAACACTACGGTCGTCTTCTTCAGTTAAAGCGGGAAATCTGTTTTGCAGCGACATTCTGAATTCCTCTACCTTCCCTCTTAATGCTAACTCGTTAATAGCCTTTCGATTCACCAGTTTCCTCCTTTCCCTCTTCAAATCTAAGCTAATACGAGACCTTACCATTCTGTGGTCGCTGTAACGGACCTTATCGAGGACATCCACATCCTCTACGATGCCAGGGTGTGCACACAGTATGAAGTCTATTTCATTTTTAGTCTCACCATTCGGGCTCTTCCACGTCCACTTCCTGTTTGCTCGTTTGCGGAAGAAGGTATTCATAATCCGTAAATTATTTCTATCTGCGAACTCTACTAATAACTCTCCCCTACTGTTCCTAGAACCTATGCCATAGTCACCTACCGCCTTGTCTCCAGCCTGCTTTTTACCTACCGTAGCATTAAAGTCGCCCATCAGTACAGTGTACTGTGATTTTACTTTGGTCATTGACGATTCCACATCCTCATAGAAGCTTTCAACTATCTGGTCATCATGGCTTGATGTTGGCGCGTAGGCCTGCACCACCTTCAGCTTGTAGCTCTTATTAAGCCTAATTACGATAGCTGCCACTCTCTCGTTAATACTGTAAAACTCCTCGATGTTGGCAGCTATATCCTGATTTATGAGAAATCCCACACCTAGTTCTCGCCTATCTGCTAATCCACGATAGCACAGTACATGCCCGCCCTTTAGTACTGTATACGCCTCATCTGTCCTCCTAACCTCACCAAGCCCTATGACATCCAATTTAATACTGGCTAATTCCTCCAGCAGCACTGCTAAGCTAGCCTCACTTGATAAGGTTCTTGCGTTAAACGTTGCCAGGTTCAGTTTCCAATGGCGGCCTGTGCGGAGCCAGAGATTCTTAGCACCCTCCGCTGCGTCACAGATCTGACCGCCGCCTTGGTCAGTTGCTCCGCAGCCTCTGGGTACTGAGGGCCGAGGGTTAATTGGTTTGCTCATAGAAGGTAGTGGCCAAGTGCTACACCAGGGTGGCCAAATCCTGTTCTGATGAGGAAGTGCGTTGTCGGCTCTGGTCACCGAAATAAGGCCGCACTCCAAGCCTGGTTATGCAATTCCATCGACACGCAGAGTTTTTTTTTTATATCCGGTGGAGAATTGCGTGGCACCGGGATTCGAACCCCGGTCGCGTGTTCGCCAAATGCAGCCGGTACAGCCAGCGATGACAGCGCCGCCCACCGGCAGGTAGCAGCCACATTAAGGCTGGTTATAAATATTCATTCAGAACGACGGCTTGACATCGCCGCTATGGCGCAGTGGATTAGAGGCACGTGTCGCGTATGGAAGGTCGGCCGTTCGACTCCGCTCTCTGTACTGTAATTTTATTGTTTTTTCATTTCATTTTTTTCAATTTTTCCCCTTTTAGGTCGCAAATCGTGATGCTTAGTGGCATATAACGCCGTTTAAGAGGATTTATTATCCCTTTTATGTAAGCCGTTGTGACAATCTTCAGTCACCGTGATCAATTCACCGTGGTTTCAAGCCTTGTGGCTGTACAGGCTGCAGTTGGCGAATACGCACCCCGGTCCTCTTGCACGCGAGGCGGATGCTCTACCTCTACGCCATCGCTTCTCTCGCCATCGCTGCTGTATCAACCATTGAGGCAGTAATCACTCGACAGCTCTTCCATACCAAACGATTCCGGACCAAAGCATTTTTGAGCGGGAAACTGCTTAAGAACATAATTTTTTCATATGTTGCGAGATTTCGGTGTAACAATGAATATATCCTCAGATCACTCAATGGCAGTCCATGCATCCTTATTTTGCTGTCATCAAAAGCGTTCCCCATTGCTGTTGTATGTCACCTTTAAACTGCTCCATGCGATCGATAGAGACACTGGAAAAGAAATGTTTTGCTACATATCAGAAGAATGGACCGTCACCTTCAATATTCCTATAAGAGTAACTTATTATTTTCAAATTTTCACAGTTCTTATGCGATAAAATTGGACATGCTATAACGGTTACTTACAGCGATGATGTTAGGCGCAACCGGCTCAATATTTTCTTCCGATAGAGGAATTAATCGTGCACTCACAAGTTTACAAACACAAGCTATAAAGACTCCAACGGTTGAAAAGGAGTTCATAGTTTTCGTAAATGCTGTGCTACTCGGAAGTTATGAGCAAGTGCAGGCATCTTCTTATCGCTAAACCCTACTTCTCCGGCTTCTCCACCACGTTTTCTGAAATATGGGGCTTGGAAAATATGCTATATATCCAAAATAAACAAATCTATTTCATTCCTGGCCGCTTTCTGCCAAAAATAATAACGCCTGCTCAGATTTCCTACTTTTTAAAACGGAAGTAATTTATGGCGACATGGGGTGAGTATTCTTATTCTGAATCGCAACTGTCCATTTTCTGCAGGTTCACCCATCTGGCTTCTTGCGCCACTTTTGATTGCTGCTTGAAGAAAAAGCCTTATCTGCGCTTCCTGCGCCATCTATGTATACATGGGAGGAAAAGCGATGTGCTGCCCGTCCGAGCGTGGTCGCCGTTGAACTTCTTATGCACGGGCCTCACGTAGATACTCATTCTATTCGTGCACTGGCGAACTACGCTGCTTCTGCACACTGACCCGGGCAACATCAGTCCTGTTCCTCTTCCTGGTGGCTGTGTTCCGCACTGGCCACCCTGTAGGCCTTCTCTACACGGCAGCATTCAACAACCAAATTCAGCCACTGGACCGCCGCCCTGACCTCCAACGAGTAATATCAGTGGTACAGGTTTTAGAGCTGCTATGGCGACTACACTTTCGACTACATTCCAGCCTTCGACCTCCTATGCGTTCAATGCAAACATTCAAAAAAGAACACGAAGGTACCGGATGATCGCCACAACCTAAATTGCACCGAAGCAACCCGTGCAATTACAGCCACCGTAAACACCGGCCACGATGACTGCGCGCATAACGCCACCATTCCAGCTGTCGATAAGCGATCACATGGTCTTTCCTCATTCAGACAACAACACAACGCTGCCAGAAAAAAAACTAACGCAATTAGAAGTTTGATTGAAGCAGCACAGGGCCGAAAGCCAAAGAAGAGAGCAGAGAAAGAAAGAAACGGACAACACCGCGCTGTGTTGTCCGTTTCTTTCTTTCTCTGCTCTCTTCTTTGGCTTTCGGCCCTGCGCTGCTTCAATCAAACAATGCATAACCAACTCTCCCATCAGCTCGTGCTTTCAAATTAGGAGTTTGCATTCGGGCACATTTACCGGGCATCAACCATTGTCATCGTGCTGGCGGCCAAGAGTTCAGATAGTATTCACGCATATTCGAAGTCTGCCTTTTTAACATAGTCGGTGGAGCGTTATCAATTTTGTTCCTCTTGCGGGCTACCATGGGTCGCACTCGTCCACCATACAAGCTTACTCCACAAGCAATTATGGGCACAACACCAGTCAACAAGCAGCTGCAGGCAGTGGACACCCACCAAAGCCAACCCTCTTCGAAACACAATTACGCTGAAGAGCTGCCATGACAACTACACTCAGAAAGCCGCCTTGAAAATGTAGTAGTCATGGTAGCTGTTTTTTGTAGGTGCCTTAATTATAGGTATTTTTAACAGACGAAGCAGCCTTAATCACGCTGATCACAACGAATGCCACGCCAAAATTGAACACACAAATCAGAGCAGCCACGATGGCTACGCGCATAAAACCATCCTTCCCGCTGTTGTTGCCGCACTGGTGTGTGAACATTTAGGCTACACTATTGTCGCACTGCAGCAGGTCTTTTTCAGAGCTTGTTGGCACTGTCGCTGTTTTTCTTGCTGTTAGCCTATGAGCCTACATCCCACGGCCAACAGAACACCACAGCCAGCAAGCAACTACAGTCACTAGACACCCTTATGGAAATGTTTTGCGCTCACAACGGCGTGCCGTTTCCCAAACATTTCCGTAAGTACGTGTTACCAACTCGCCCAAAACACAACGCTTCTAAACCAGACACCCGATTGAACCTATAGCCATACCATGACAGCTATATACGACGGCTGCCATGACGACTACACGTGGAACACCACAAACACTTCGATTGTCATGTGCACACATGAGCCTTACAAGCTGAAACAGCACACGAGGGCAGCCCTAGGACGACTACAACAAGCACTACGCCAGAAACAACCCGTAAATGACTGAGGTTAAGACAAGCACCGACTACTACACCCATGAACACATGACCATTCAGCTGTCTGTACTCTATGTGCACGAGCCCTAAGCATTTAGACGAGAATTTGAAGGCACTCGTCCACAACAACAATGCCAGGAACAAGGCAATCCACAACTGCAACAATGCAGTCGGTGACTATCACGAGGCGCACAGCATGATCAATGTGCTGAAGACGGCACTCGTGGTGTTCTTCATGCATTGGCGAATTGTGCCTTTTCAACACATTCGCTAGGGCGGCCCGATCCCTATTTCTCTTCCTAGAGGCAGTGCTTATAGTTTGCGGCCCCATAAGCCTGCAGCTCACGCACTGCACGACTCAACACGAGCCAGGAAGCAGCTGTAGCCACTAAATACCCACACAGTAGCTAGATCTCTACAAACAGTTGCAGAAGAGAGCAGCTGCCACGACGACTACGACTACATGCACACCGACACCACCGTCAGAACTGTAACGAAGAAACAATAATCTGTAAAGTGTGAAACAAAAACACGACGGTACATATCATCAAAACTATGCCAAAGAACCCGTACAATCACTGCCACATCAACGCACCACGCCTGTAACGATCCAGACGGTGCAACACAGGCAGAAACAGCAGCTAGAATTGCGTTGTGATTACGGCGGCACTTCTTATGTTCCTCATGTAGAGGTGAAATAAGCCTTGTGCATATCCACCATGGCGGCACCGCTCCTTCTCCTCCTGTTAGAGGCTGTTCGGCACATTGGCTGCCTTAAGGCCTGCACCTCCGCCTGCACCGCCTGCACCAGTTTACCGATGTGGAAGGCGCACAGCCAAACGGGTCATGGCGTTCTGTGGACGCCCTGGCAGCGTTGCAAGACGCTGTCGCGTTACACTCTTAGAGGCGAAGCTTAACATCTTAACCACACATCAGTGACACAATCAGCGGCACCCTGCTTAAGGCTTTCGCCTCACTGCACTTTAGGTCAACAAAGTGCGCCCCGGAATTTTGCATTTTGCAGAGTATATATCTGGATGAATTTCGGCTAGTATTGCGGTGCATGGATATGTTTGCGTTTGTAGCTGCCTGAAAGTGCGTGAGTATGGGGTTGGGAGGAGATATTCCCTTCCCCTCCTTGGATAGAAAGTCGTGATTTTACTACAGGTGAGTAGATGGTTCCTCGTTGATCTCGCCTCGTATTTTGGGAACGCGCCTAGTCCTACCCGAATAGTTAGTTCTCGGGCTATGTTGTTGACCTTTTCGTTTCCTGGGAGGCCTGAGTGTGCGGGGGTCCGTATTGGTTTGATTCGAGTTTCGGGCCGGTATTTGCGAATTAGTGTTGCAATCGGGGGAGTACTCTGCCTTTTATAAAGTTATTTATCGCAGTTTTTGAGTCGCTTACCCCGGTCCTTTACTGCGAGACTTACCACATGGTGGTCAAATGTTTAGGGGAATCCCGCAAGGTGGAGTAGATTTATAATAAGGGAGTAATTACTCATTTGCATCCACCCGAGCGCAGCCATACGGCTACAAAGGAAAGCTATACAGCTTTCTCAGAAACTTCGTAGTTAAAGAAAAATTCGTCCTGGTCCGGGGTTCGAACCCAGGACCACCGCTACACCGGAGCAGTCGCTCTACCAATTGAGCTAACCAGGACGGCAAGCTTATGGTAGGAGTAGAGCGAATTGATCAATAACTCGAAGTGGGAACTGTGTTGGTCAAATGTTTATGGGAATCCCCCAAGGGATTCATGCAATTCATGCAGCAATAGCATACATGGTGTATGCTATTGCGGCTGCTTCTGCTTCTTCCGGACTTTTAGCTTTTATTGTCGCAGCTGTTCTATGCATTCTACTTTGTGGTCAGCTATAGCCAGAACATATGCGTCTTTGTTCCTGTACTCGGCAGCGTCCACATAAAACACTGACTTGTCTTTAAGTTTGTTGTGCGTATTTGCCGCGCGGGCTTTTCTGTGAAACGAAAGCTTCACTACGGGACCTCGTGCTTCCATCGTCGTGTGCCTAGTTTTCACCTTCAAATGGACTTCAGCATCGAAAGCGAAGGAAAGGAGCATAACTGGCCCCCTGCGACAGTGGACACCACCCTACGAAACCATTGAAGCGGGACCTTGGAAAGGAAGGGAAAGGCGCATAATTGCCCTCTTGGAACAGTGGACACCTTAGTCGTGCTTTAAGCTACGTGATAGTGGTGACAGATGTGCGCTGCATGCATTGTCATTGACAAAGTTGTGCCAGAAACACGGCACCGAAGCCATAAGCCGTCGGCGTTCATTGGCGTTGGCGTTTGACAGCGTTTTACACTCCGATAATTTTAAATAAAGCAAGTGAGCATAACTGGCTCCCTTGGTCAGTGGACGCCTAAATCGCCCTAATAGGTGCGTGGGGCGATGAGATTGATTGATTGATTAAAAAAAATATTTATTTGCTAAATATTCCTAGGACATGTGAATGGGCCGCCTAGCCAGGTAGTCTACTGGCTGCTGCTACTGCGCTGGCCCTTCCGACCAGCCAGTGCTGACAGTCAGGGTCATCGCTGAGCAGAATAACTTCCCACTGCTCCTCCAGGGTTTGGAATGGGGTCAACTGAGTGATTAAATTGGCATACCCAGACCATATGGTAAAGGTTAGCTACCTCTTCACACTGTGAGCACTGCGGGGAGTATAGTGTAGGGTACCACTGGTGTAACTTAGCTGTTGTTGGGTATATGTTGGTTTGTAGTCTTCTAAGGGTGTTGTTCTCTTCTAACTTATTGAGGGATTTGTGTGGTGTTGGCTACTTCTTTCTGGCTGTTCTGTATAGCACGAAATTGTCAGCATACACTGCTAAACCTAATAGGTCGCGCCACCCTTCATGGCCATAAGGGGAGACACCCAGTATAGAAGAGCTCGGGCATGCCTGTGAGCGGCTTCGTTTCCTCCTGCTAGTTTCAGGTGACCGGGAAACCAGATGACTGAGGCTTGGTTGGGTGGATGCTTAGTGAGCAATGACAACCCCGACCTCTGAATTAATCCGCTATTGAAGTTGCGACATGCGTTCTGGGAATCAGAGAGCATAACGGTGTTGGGGTTAGATGCTACAGCTAATTCAATAGCTGCCTCCTCTGCGTGAGTGGGGATAGATGTTTTCACCGAGGCGCAGTTCACCATCGACCTGAAGTCGTTGAGACCGCAATAGTCATGCCTCCATCCTTTGGTCCTGCTGCGTCCACGTAAAGGGTGTTAGTTTTCTTGCCCCATTTCTTCGGGAGGGCTTGTTCTCTTACTTTCCTGCTCTCGGTGTTATATGCGGGATGCATATTCCGCGGAATGGGGTGCACGTTGATGCGTCTTCTCACATCGCGTGGGACCTCTTCCCTTTGGTCAATTGTATAGGGCTGATTAACATGGATCTTCGCGAGCAGTTCTCTGACGGGTTTTGTAAGTGCGAGCCTATTGAGTTTTGAGAGCCATTGTGCTTCCCACATTGAGGGTATTATGTACTCCTAGAGCCATGAGCTTTGCCGCTGGCGTGCAGTTCGGTAGCCCCAGTGCTATCTTGAAGGCTTTCCTGATGAGTGTCTCCAACTCTTGAATTTCCGCCCTGGAGAACTTAAGGAATGCCGTCCCGTACATTATCCGAGAGATCACGAAAGCTTGCACTAAGCGGATGGTGTCCCTTTCCTTCATGCTATGGTGTTTACTTCGGATACGGTGTATCATCCAGAGGATTTTCTCGGTGGATGTTGTAAGCTTCTTCATAGTGGTGGTGTTCTGTCACCCCTGCGGGATATACTGCCCTAGGATCTTGATCTCCGTTGGTTTCTGTACTGGGTGGTTGTCTATAGGCACCGAGATGTTCTGCTCTAGGGGTGTCCTCGGGTGCCTCAGGATGAGCAACTCGGTCTTTTCCGGCGCACACTGGAGGCCTCTCGCCCTGGTGTACCGGTCCACCGTGTCTGCTGCTGTTTGAAGACGCTGCTCGATCTCCACGTCACTTCCAGAGTTGCACCAGACAGTGATATCATCCCCATACAATGTGTGGTTGATGCCGGGAATTTCGGAAAGAAGGACTGGTAGATCTTTCATAGCCAAATTGAACAAGAGGGGTGACAGTACCGCCCCTTGCGGAGTTCCTCTCGGGCCTAGAGTGATGAGATCTGATTTTATTCCACCGAAGTTTATAGTGGCTTACCTGGCTGATAAGAAGTTTTTTATATAGTTGTATTTTCTTGCACCACAGTTGGTATCGGCGAGGCTTTGCAGGATATTTTTATGTAGAACGTTATCGAACGCTCCTTTCATATCAAGTGCCAGGATGGCCCTTGTCTATGACTTGGGAGGTATCTCAAGGAAGTCTTTGTACAAGTACAAGGGGGCGTCCTGTGTCGATAGGTGAAGGCGAAAGCCGAATTGAGTGTTAGGTAGGAGGTTGTTATCTTCTAAGTATCTACTCAGTCTCGTGTTGATGACTCTCTCTATGAGCTTCCCAAACACGAGGTCAGCGCTATCGGTCTTAGATTATCCAGTTTAAGCGGTTTGTTCGGCTTCGGAATGAACCGAACCTCGGCTGTCTTCCAGGATATTGGTAACGTTCCTGTAGCCCAATGCTGATCGTTGAAGCATTCCACCAGCGACGTGATAGTGTCATCTTTGAGGTTAAATAAGAGCTTCGCTGTTATTTGATCTGGACCTGGAGCTGCATTTTTCCTCTTGGCCGCAATTTCTGCTTTGATTTCTTCTTTCGTGAGTGAGATGTCCAGCTTGGGATTCGGCAGCCCACAATACTCCGGCTGTTCCACGACTTGGTCCGTGAACAGATACCTGGTCTTGAGCTTTTCCATCAACTCTGTGTCCGTACCCGCGGTGGTGTGTACGATCTTTGTGAGCCTGTCCTTAGTGGCGGACTTGCTGCTGCTGGGGTCGATTAGGACACGTCGGAGCTTCCAAGTCTTTGACACACCTAGCTTCGCCTGAATACCATCGCAGAGCGAATTCCAGTCCTGTCTTGTTAAGGATATGGCATAAGATTCTGCCTTTTTGTTTATCTCCTCTATTTTTTTCTTCAGCTTGCGGTTATGCCGTTGTCTGCGCCATCTCTTTGTCAATGAGTGCCTCGCTTCCCATAGATGTAGAAGGCGCGGATCGACCGCTGGGCAATCTTCTGCCGTGCAGACCTCTTTCGTAAAGGCTTTCAAAGTGTGCACCTCATCCTTAACCCATTCCTCTAAGTCGGTAATAGGGTTTGCAGTAGATGCCTGGGCCTTTCTCCACCTGTCCCAGTTCGGAACTCTTCCGATACCTATTTTGCGCTTGCACACGTTTGTCCTTATCTCCAGAGAGAGTATGAAGTGATCGCTTCCCAGGTGCTTTCGGTAATCTTCCAAATGGCGCTTTGTATGTTCTTGGTGAACGTCAGGTCAGGACACGTATCTCTACTGACACTGTTTCCCAGCCTCGTAGGATAAGTGGCATCGGTGAGGATCGATAACCCTTCTTGCGCCACTACTTCTTCCAGTTTTCTGCCTTTTGGTGTCGCCGCCGGGTAGCCCCATGAAGGATGTGGTGCGTTGAATTCGCCCCCAATCACGCAGGGGGCATGGCCCGCTAAGGTCAGAAGGTCAGAAACAATACTTTGGAATACTGTGTCCATTACACGCTGGAACATCGCTGGGGCAGAACCTAGATTCATTTATTTGTGACGCTGAGTGTGCCGCGTGGCATAAAACGTGGTGTTAGTGACGAACGGTAGAATACGTTACAAAAATGCATGAAGCCCGGTTGCGTGTAAAAAGTCACATAAGCTTCGGGGATAAATGTTTTTCGTTACCCACACGTGCAAACTAGAGTCATTGTTTGCAGAAAGGCCTGCCTCATGAAGAACTCCAGCGCGCACCAATGAAGTTCCTGGACATGTCCGCAGTAGGTGGGGAACATGGGTGTCGGAAGCGGGTGCTTCGCAGTGAGGGCATTTTTGCGGCGCAGGAATCTTCTCACGTTGCCATTGGTTGCGAACTGCAGGCGTCAGAGCCACTCCGACACGCAGCCGCCTCAGAGAGACCTCCTCCACCCGTGATATGTTGGGGGGAAGGGGTAGGCACACGGGGGAATAAGAGCACGTGTACGCTGCTTGAGGGAAGCTGAACTCCACAAACTCCACCTGCCTCTATGTCGACGAGTTGGTGTCCGCAAAACGTGTCGGCAGTAGTTGCGAGGAACTGAAAAGAAATATCGTCTAAAAAGGGGTTATAATCAAAGAAGGGTGATGTGAGGATGCCGGGCAAAAAATTTGGTGCCAATCGCATCATTCTTTAATTAATTAGAACCAAATAGCGGCCAAAAGTGGGCGTGGTCGGGGAGCGAATACGCGAATTTTGAATCGCTGGAAGTGTCGTACCACGCGTCGCTCCACGCGACCTTCCACTTGACGGGAAGGGGGGCGCAACCAACGCGTGGCTCGAAATTTGAATGTCCAAAATGAATACCGAGGATAAACGATGACGGCTTTGGAGTTAATCGAAATCTAATCAATAATAACAAATTATAGAAACACCAGTAGGTAGTTAATGAATTAATTATAAATTAAGGTGGATTAATGTGGGTATAAGGTGACGATACATTGGAATAAATGAGAGGTGAATTAGAGTAAATTAAGTGTGAATTAATTGTAAACTTAATACATTGTTGTGTATTAACTCGGTCAAAATTGTGTTTTAAGTGAATTAAGTGTGAATCAAAGAATTAATTGTGAATTATGTGTGAAATAACTATACAGCGAGGTCCATTAATAGTGGTTTAAGGTGAATTATGTGATGCGATTGTCAGACGCGACGTTACAGTCTACATAGAAGCAAAGAGGAGCAACAAGAGGCCAAGAGGAGCAACTAGAGGCGGCGAGGAGGCGTCAATGCTTTCGCATTACTCAAGTGCGGTTTCTGCAGTGCCCTGTAAGGGTTTTATTCAGGTGGTCATAAAATGGTCTATATCAGACGGGAGACGTGTGTCGTTTGCTCGACGTAAGAAAGTGCTATTAAAAGGAATGTTTTGTATGGCTGAGATAATCTGACAGGGCTTAGAATCAAATCTAATGCCACACGTTGTTTTATGTTACATTTAACTTACCGTCTATGGATATCACTAATTTCTTTTCTTCGTTTCTTTCTAGACGCTCGTCGCTATAATGTAACGTCTTTTGTATTGTAAACGGCTTTTCGGGAAATACACCTTCCTGGCAAGGCTTGGGCTGGCCCAGATAAACAAATTATACGTGTCATTTTAAATCATATTGTGTTTCTTGCTTTGAACAAGCCTGACGCACATCACCATTCAAATCAATTCATTGTCTTTTAAGAAAGTAGTGGTCTAATCCCTGTAGCGCCTAGGTTACCCAACTGCAGAAATGCACGAATGCTGGCCCGTACTGGGTTGCCATTACGGTCCTCCTTCGTACTCTACCAAGGACAGCAAGTATCCTTCAAGTCGACCACAACACGCATAGGCTTCAGCTCCACCATTTTTTCCACATTGGGTACGTCATAAGGTGTTCCACAAGGGTCTATTTTTCTAAGACTTCGTCTCTTGCTTTATGTTAACGACCCGCCTTTTTAACATATCTACAAAAACTGGCTTGTATGCTGACAATTGCGTGCTCTACCACACCGTCACTTCCGATCAGGACCATCTCAAATATGTGGCCCGCAGAGCTGTGGCTTGCGAACCCCCAGCCTTTCAAGTTTCATCGTTTATTCCGAAAGCGCATGCGAACTTCACGAGTCAGTATCGCTACCAGACTTCCTTTCCAGCTGAAATCGGTCAAAAACGTACGTCCGCAGTCGGCACTTATTCTTTTCGGTAGGGAAAAGAGGCAAAGGCCCCTGAATCTCCGTTGCCTTCAAACGGACTCCAACTGCCTTCAAGAGCGCACGACGAGCAAGACTCCGGACAACCCTCTTTCTCCATTCAGCCCCTCCGCACCCCTAAAACGAAGAATGAACACACTCCCCAACATCGCTTAAAAAAAAAAAGAGCCCGCTCTCCAGGACACGGGAACAAAGGCCCCCGTTCCTCCCTTTCCGGCGTAGCCTTCCCTGCAGAGCCGCAGAAAGTTGTCCGGGAGCGGACAATTTCCACATCAGAATGGAAATCTCTGCTGTGCAAATTGGAAAGCAGTAATTACTTCATTCATTCTTTATTCCCCCCCCCCCCGAAAAAAAAAAGCTGAATGGTCTCCTGGGCTGAAACCTGAGTATTCAGGTTGAAGTGGCCCAGGAGACCTACCTTTGCCTTTATTCTTCACAGTGAGTCACTAACTTTCGTATTTTACGGGGCGTGAAGTGTTGAAGTGGTAAAAAAAGGCACGCATGATGCACTTCAGAGCAGCCACAGCACAGATAATCGTGAACTGAGCCATTACCCGTGTTCTGTGGCGCTCGAGAAACAATAAACTATTGCGTTACCGTAGACACACAAATTGTGCAGTGACATTTAGTTACTGTTGGGCAGAAACTCTGTTGCTGATTTTTTGCTAGTTCATTGCTCGAAAGCGCCTCCCACTGCTATCGCAATCACGTGACCTTCGAGCACGTTCGGTGTGCGCGCCAGGCGCGAGACGAAAAGAAGACTGAATGCCTATCGGTGGCTGTTCCGCCGCGCTGCTGTTCGTCAAAAACGCCGTAGCAGTCATCAGTGAGCTGACCTGCAACGCTCAAATGCTGCCTGACAAGCCGCGCAGTCCCAAGGGAGCTCGGAAACCTGGATCCGCCTCATCAGAGCGCCGCCGGCAGAGACGAGGTGCCGGCGGTCGAGACCAAGGCGACACCCGTTTGCCGGACATTCCTGGAAGCCCCTCGCGAGACTTTCCGGGCAGCGTCAGTCCACCCGGGCGCGCCCAACCGGCATTCCATCAAAGACGTCAGCAAGGTAGGCCGTTCCAGCTGGAAGATGACATTCGGTGCCGTTTTCATGCTGTGATTATATTTTTTTCGTTTTGTGATGTGTGTCATGAATTTCTCAAAGTACAGCCGGCCAAAGCTGGCGTGCGTGACGACCGCTTTTTCTGCGCTCCTGTGCATTACGACGGAGCAAACTTGCAGAACGCGCAATATTAAGCAGCTGCTTAGTGAACATGTGCTTGGAATTGATAGTTTCTCAAGTTTGCTCCGTCATAAGCTGCAGGACCACGGAAAATGCGACCGTCACGCACGCCAGCTAAAGATTTGGCCGGCTGTACCTACTGTGCTGAGCCTTTAATTTCCGGAGCCCTCCACTACGGCGTCTCATAGCCTTAGTCGCTTAGGGACGCTAAACCCCATAAACAAACCAACCAACCAACCTTTATCGACATGTGGATGCGGCTCTACTTTTTTTTTTTTAATGGACAGGCCTTGGAGATGTTGTGCCATATAGTCACAAGAGGCTACTCGGGAGTGGACAATTTTCACACCAGAGTGGAAATCTCTGGTTTATTCTTTTTTATTTTTCCAGAAAAGAACTGGATCGTCTTCTGGGCTAAAAGCTGAGACGGGGCCCAGGAGCGTAACATGGCCTTTAATCTTTTAGTCCAAGCTTGCCACGCATGCAATAGCACTTGATGCATTGAGAACCCCCGGCGCCCCACCTCTTGTTAACTAGTGCGAATTTCAGTCCTGTCTGACGCACGAAAATACCAAAAAAGGAGACATGATCGCTTCCCTCCACAACCGCCGTGTCGTGCACTCATCGGCAGGTGTCAAAAGCCACCGCGTCCGACCAGCTGGCAATCGCAATGCGGACCCTGCTGGAGGTATCCGTCCAGAAAGTGCCGATCCAGCCAGTCGCCCAGATGCGACGTCGCCGGTGGGACATGGCCACGCTGTGGCCGGGACCTCCAGTGACGCTGCTGTCATGGGGTCCTGCGCGTCACCGCGAGCACCGCCAGTGCCCGAAGGCGTTCACTCGGGAGCACTCAGCATTCAGTCTGCGCTGTCGAGCAGCCCGGGGGATCTCGAACAGCCGGCCCTCGGGCAGCCACACGGGTTCCACAGCAATCCGTACTCTGGCCAAGATAGCACGCAATCGCCTCCGGTAAGCTCCATTGGAACCGGGTTCACCCACCTAGTGTAACAGAAGGGTTGGAGTTTTAGATTGTATGCCCAGAAGAAAGTTTACGCGCGTAGGTCGATAGTTGCAATGATCTCGTTAGGTAGGACAGTGCATTGAAGGAACAAAATCACGCATTCTACGAGGGAGGGGGAACTAGCACTGCAGAATGTCCTAAAGGTTGCATGTATTGTCCTTGAGGTATCTGTGTCGTGATGTGCCTTTCCTGTGGCTTCGTCTGGTTTAACTCTGCTGCTTTTAGTCCCGAGTCATTGAGGCGGCCCGTACCACAGTAGAATTCTATTTGTGATTTCGAAGTTTTAGTCAATAGTAATAACACCAAAAAGTTGGTTTGATTGGTTGGTTTATGGGGTTTAACGTCCCAAAGCGACTGAGGCTATGAGAGACGCCGTAGTGGAGGGCTCCGGAAATTTCGACCACCTGGGGTTCTTTAACGTGCACTGACATCGCACAGTACACGGGCCTCGAATTTCTCCTCAAAAGAAATTCAACCGCCGCGGCCGGGATCGAACCCGCGTCTTTCGGGCCAGCAGCCGAGCTATGAGCCATGAGCCGAAAGAACCGGATGGCGCTGTATATGTGAAGCAAGCCTTTATTTGGAAAATCTTTTCTGAGCAGAATGTCACCCTGATTGTGACACAGTGCAATGACAAATGAAACACGACATTTGTTGAATGAGTTTTTTAAGCGTGGGTCGTGTTTTTTGATATGGTTGCACACGCTACAGGATTATGGTTGGTTTAGTCGCAGCTTGGCACTGGGCGAGAGAAAAGTATGGGCTTTGTTGCTGAGGCCAGCATGATGAAATAGTAACCTTGAGCCTGGCGCACTGGCAAGCAGGGGCGTAGCGAGGGTGGTGCTTATGGGGCTTCAGCCACCCCCCCGCCCCCCCCCCCCCCCCCAAATTTTTTCGAACTGTTACGGACCGCTGACCAAAACAACCACCTGCGCCGGAAGTCATTCTGGATTTTGTCACCTAGAATGTCTCTTTCAGACTAGAACAGACATTTTGGCGCCAACATTGCTAAATCGGGTTGGATTTCGTGGCAATGCCCATGCACCTGGAGTCACGCAACGCAAAGAACCCCACCCTAGCACAAACTTCCCAAGTGCCTATGGATGGCAAGCGGGCTCGCCGCGGCGTCCCGCGGCGGCCGCGGAGTCCACGCAGCCACGCATCCCATAAGCTTTTGACGCGAAAGGTTCACTGAGATTTTGAAATGGGGAACTTAAATTAACTTACTATTCTTATATTATTCTTATATTTGACATATTTTTGGATATTTTGCAGAACTCCTCGTTTATACACGAGCTCGCTGTTACGGGTAAAATTTCGGTGCAATAACTCGCAATACATGACTGGTGACGGCTGCTGCTGCGCATTACAATGGAGCGAAGGACTGCGTCATTGAGATTTTTCGCCGGCCGTTGCATGTGTACACAAATGTAAAGGTTCTTGAACAACAAAGATTCATTAAAATATTTGTCCTCTACTTGCTCATTTCATGGCCTTTACGTTTTTCATATCAGTGGTATGCACCGTTTTGCTCGTTTCGGACTCATATAGCTCTAGACTTCGTGTGAGATTAAATACGCAAGAACATGGAAGCATTGGCCTCAGTTATGTCCGGCACGATTTTTGGCGTACGAATACATTCTTTTAGTTAAAAAATACATATTTCACTTGTCTAGACAGTGCGTAGCGTTAACTAATACACAGTGGCATTCTCAATGGCAATGCATTTATTATTATTGCGTTTGATCTCTCCAAAAATTTTGAGGATGGCACGCTGGAACATGAGGCCCCCCGAACAAAATTTCTGGCTACGCCACTGCTGGCAGGTGCTGCCATCGCGGTAGGTCTTCGGTTGCTTGGGTTGGGTTGCGATTGAGGTTGGTCTTTCCTGGCAGGCCCTCATTGTTACTCGAGCGGCCGCCTGACAAGGTGGGCAGATAAGCAGCCTGCCATAAAACTAGCTTCACACACACACACACACACACACACACACACACGCGCGCACACGC
Source organism: Amblyomma mixtum (assembly GCF_055824585.1). Classification (NCBI taxonomy): domain Eukaryota; kingdom Metazoa; phylum Arthropoda; class Arachnida; order Ixodida; family Ixodidae; genus Amblyomma; species Amblyomma mixtum. The sequence goes on along the minus strand of NC_143018.1, from coordinate 132,914,252 downwards.
GCGCACACGCACACGCACACGCACACGCACGCACACACACACACACACACGCGCGCGCGCGCGCGCACACACACACACACACACGCACGCACACACACACACACGCACGCACACACACGCACACACACGCACACACACGCGCACGCGCACACACACAGACAGAGAGTTAAATGCGGGGATGGCCACCATAAATGCTAGTTTACTAAAAGAGCCGTTGCTGTGTCTTTCGCGTATTGACTACGATGGGTTTGTGATGGTTTATGACCGGCTCGTGAATGTACTTCATACTGGTGCAAACAGCCGCCGCTATGGTGGGAGCAGTGGGAAAGAAAACGCCTCGACTTTGGTCGTGCCGGTATACCGCACTTCTGCAAGTGAAGAGTCACTTATTCATCTATTTAAACATACTGCAGGCCCTTTTTGGTCCCATGCAGGAGTCTTTACAATGAATCACTGATAAAACAGAGTAAAAACAAAAATTCAAAAATACAGAGATGTTCTCTGACCCAAACACAAAAATAGTAGCAGAGAATGAAACAGAAAAGTCAATTTTTTCGGTATAATTAAGAAATAGTTCCACGGACGTACACTTCACCGCATCTTCAGGCAATTTATTCTAATATGATATAGCATCTGGAAACAGAGAGTACTTGTGCATATTTACACGGCTGCCTGGTTGACGAAGTGTTTTACTATGGTTAGTTCGAGACGAGTGTTTGAATGTGGGGTGTAAGTACTGCGAATTGGCTATTTTGAAGTGGCCGTGAAGAAGTTGGTACAAAAACTTTAATCTTGAAATGATTCTTCCTTGTGACAGGCTTTGTAAATTTGACTGAATTATTAGACTGGTAGCGCTAGTTTGGCGTGAATACTTTGAATAGACAAACCACACTGCTAGTTTTTGGATGCGCTCTAATTTGTTGATTAAATATTTTTTGATGGGGGCTCCAGACTATATTCGCATATTTTAGGGTAGGTCTTATATGAGTTTTATAGGCATTAAGTTTAATATGGGCCGGCGTGTTACGGAGCTTTCTCCTTAAATAATGTAATTTACCTTCAGCTTTAGAACAAATGGATTTGATTTAGGGCTCCCAACGGAGGTTAGATGTTAGGATGAGTCCCAGATACTTTACCTGATCATATTTTTTAACCTGTGTGTCCCCAAGTGTGTATGTAAAACTTAGAGGCTGCTTCTTATTGGTGAATGTGATGCTTTTGGTCTTATCTGCGTTAAGCTTTATTCCCCAGGTCACACACCAAGCGTGGATTGATTCTAGAGAATTGTTAAGGAGAATTTGATCGTCTGATTTTTTACAGCGATATATAGGACACAATCATCTGCAAAAAGGCGAAGCTGGATCGATGAACTAACATAGGAATTCATATCTTATATATAAATGAGGAACAAAAGAGACGCAACAACTGATCCCTGGGGTACACCCGAATGCACATCCAGGTTCTGCGAAACGTATCCACCTGTTTTAACACATTGTTTTCTGTTCTCTAAATAGCAGGGAATCCATGACACAATGTTGCGATCAATGCCAAAAGATAGTAATTTTGTTATAAGGTCATCGTGAGGAACAGCATCAAGCGCTTTAGACAAGTCTAAGAAAATAGGATCTGTGTGGTAGCCTTCGTTAATTGTGTTAGCGATGTCATGAGTAATTTCAGCAAGGTGCGTTAGTATTGAAAGCCCTGTTCTGAAACCATGTTATTTTTCATAAATGAGGTTGTTATTTTCTAGATATGACATTATGGCTTTAAAAATAATGTGTTCCATCATTTTACAACTAGTGCTTGTTAACGATATCGGATGATAATTATTCAGTTCAGCCTTAGTCGCTTTGGGACGTTAAACCCCATAAACCAAACGAAACCAAACCAGTTTTAGAACCAGATTTGTGTATAGGAATTATTTTGGCACAGCGCCAGTCATCTAGAATTACGTGTGTTTGTAAAGATGTTGAGTAAATTTTATGGAGATATTTAGACACCCAGTCAGCGTATCGGGCTAAAAATGTGTTTGATGTGGAATCAGGACCCGGAAATTTTTTTGTGTCAAGTGTTTGTAAAAGAGAAAGGATTCCAGCTTCACTAATGATTAGTTCTGTCATGGGTTCCTTGATTGTGTATACGGGTAGAGAAGCGTGAGAGGCTGTTCCGGTGAAAACGGACTGAAAAAACTTATTCAATTCTTTTGCAATATCGTCAGGTTTGCTTATGGTGTCGTTGAAATCAGTAATGCTGGAACCAGTTGACTGCTATTGAGAAAAGTACCGCCTAAACTTATGAGGGTTGTGGGCCATGAAGGAAGGCAGCGTGAAATCAAAGAAGCGAGTTTTTGCATCTCGGACTTTGCTCTGTAAGCAGTCAACAAGATTTGCTATGTCATTCTTGTTTCCTTCCCAAAGACACCCCAAACGTGCGCACTTTGTGTCAATATCGATCACTTGATCACCAATGGTTGTGCGCAAAAGTGCTCACTGCTGCTCAGCAAACCGACATTCGTGATCGGCGTTTCCAAGCTTCCCAGCGTTTTTCTCACCGTCATAACCTTACTTTCCAGGACCCCAAGAAGCTGAACTCGCGGCTCAGGCTTGCTGTGGGCGTGCTTGGGGCCACTGTCTTCGTGGTGCTTGTGGCCTTTGCGATCGTCTCACTTGCGTGGCATTCTCCAACGCGCTGGTGGAACTCGTGCAAGACGCACGCCTGCCTCGCCTACTCGACCAGGCTCCTCGCCTCCATCAACGAATCGGTGAACCCGTGCCAGAGCTTCACGCACTTTGTCTGCGACGGCTGGCGGCAGAAAAACCAACACAGCGTTTGGAAAGACCAGTTCATTTCAATGTTGGACAAGGTGACCGCGTCGCTGAAGAGCATAGACGTGCCCACGTCGGGACAAAGCATGGAGCAGCGGGCCGCCGTCATGTACAGGAGCTGCATCGATGTGCTCGAAGGGGAGAGAGACGAGCTGCCAGCCGTGAAGGATGCGCTGGCTGAGGCAGGCATCGTGTGGCCGAAGCCTTCCAAGGGCGCAGACGTGTTGTACACGCTACTCTGCAGCTCTCTCAAGCTGGGCTGGGACGTGCTTCTCGACATCGACGTGGCGCCCGGTGGCGGTGTAATCAAGCTACTTCCTGGCAAGTTCCTTTACTTCGTAATCAAGAGGTATACGCACTTTACGACCGGCACGAATAAAGCGTACTTTGAGTTCCTGAAGGAACGCTTTCAATTAGAAGGCGACGATAACGTCACGTACCAGGACACACACGAGTCGGCCAAAGAAGCCCTGGCTTACCTATCTGAAGTTCGTTACGAAGGACCTGGTGAGCATAGCGCTGAGAGCTTTCTAAACACGACTGAGCTTGGCCTCACCGAAGTTAACTGGATGGCGGCGCTTCTAAAACTTGACATCATGATGAACGGTAGTCTGACGCTGACGACCACGTCTCCCTATTATCTGGCGCGAGTGTTGAACCTGTGGTTGCAGAACGGCTCAGACTCATTCCATACATTGCTCTCTTGGTACACCGTTCAAGTGGCTGCCCTTTTCGCGAATAAAGACTTAATTTTCAACTATTACAACAGTGACTACACGGCGACACGAGTCTATCACAGGCTTTTCTGCGTCACCAGAGCAATGTACTTCTCCGGGAACACAGTGTTCAATGAATACAACGCTGAAGTCCTCCAAGGCGAAGCGCTGAATTTCGCAAAAAATATGTTTCTGTCCGTGGCAACCGCTTTTTTCCGCCGTCTTTCCAACTGGACGTACTTTAACGAAGGCATCAACGTGGTCAACGATTGGAGCTCTACAGAAATGGTCTTCCGTAACATCGAGCACGCCAGAGAGGACGAAATCCCGGCTACAGATCAGATGTCTGACTTGAATAATTCGTTCGTGAGGAACTGGCAACAGTCGGTTTATGTCAGAAAGGCAGCAAAATTAGTGCATGCCTTGCACTTTATGCTCGACTTGGAGGTGAGCATCGTGTCCTACGACGAGCGACAATTCGAGCTAATGCCTTACGCTCTATCCTTCCCTCTATTTGATTCGCAGCTGCCTTCGTCTTTAAACTACGGCGGTCTCGGAGCTGAGGTGTCCATAGCTCTTGGGAGCTTGTTCTTTTCCGCCTACTACGCAAGCAACGCTTCGCTCATTGAACCCCTGATGGACTGCTTGAAATCAGGCACGTCTGGCAACGTAGTTTACCTAGAGTATTACGCAAAACAAGTGGTCGGCTATGGCGCTCTTGTGGATGCCTACGATGCCGAAGAGAAAGCTTTGGACAACAGCGTCTTCGGTTTGGAGAAGTACAGCGGATTACAGATGTTCTTCATCTCGCTGTGTTACGTCAATTGCTATGGAAGCTCTCAAGATACAGACGCCGACTCGATCTGCACTCTCGCTCTCCGGTACGTGCCCCAGTTTGCCAAGGCTTTTCAATGCGCTCCCGGGGACCCGATGAATCCCATCAAGCAGTGCAAACTGTTTTGAGGTTTGTTTCTGTTCGTGATTCCACTTTCTTTTTGTTTGCGCGTGATTCCTCCGTTACCGCGGTGTGTGCATTGGTGATGTGGCTATAATTGTTTATAGATACTGAACATGTGTTTAGAGAACTATGGAAATCGCGATAGTAGAAGGCGTCTTCTTCTTTGTGTATATGTCGAGAGCCACTAGCTTGCTTCTACTGGCGTATAATTTGGAGGATGAGACCAATATGTGCTGAAGCGATGATATGTTTAAATATTGTCGAACAATGTGATCTTATTGTGCTGCGAGCGGATAAAAAGAATGTATGGTGGTTTATCGGACCGCCCAAGCCTGACGCCATTTTGGCAGTGGTCAAGACCGGAAACTTCCAATTAAAAGCCGCGCCTTTAAAAATGCTACTGCAAGTTTGCTGTCGCAGCCGGTGGCAGATTTTTGATCTATATATCTCTGGGTATTTGATGAGTGCTCGCTGCATACAGTACGCTTGGTTCCAAGGGGAAGAGACTTGTAGGAACTCGTCGTTGTATCTGATCCCGAAATGTCAGAACCTTGCTGTAGTTCAGGCTTCCATTTCATACCATGTTGTCCAGAACGACATCGCAAATGCTTTTCCTGAACATTATCAGGCGCTGGTAGCGCTTCCGGATACCGGATATGAAGTTGGATACCTTTAGCGGGTACTTTGTCACGACTGCATGATGAGATCAAAGAAAAATTCGATTAGGCAATTCCGGGACGTGAGGTTGAACGCGTCGTTTACAATTCAAAGCTAATAAAGTTTCTGCGGCCAGAATGTTTCAGCAGGCGGCCTTGTATCACTGATAACTCCAGTTTTAATGACTGGTGTGATCTTCACGCGTTGACTTCTTTGGCGTCTGTATAGTCTGCACAAACTTATGAACAGAGATGAAGCTGAAATATTGAAACTTGAGACTTCGTACGAGCGATTATCTTTGGGAAACATTGATTAATGGAATTTTTAGCATCCGGACTACAGACAGTGATCCAGCAGGTTGTTAGTCCCCATCAGACAAGCAGGATCAAAGGACGATTCATTGTTACCAACATGCTTAAAGCGATGTGCTTGCTGGATGTTGTCTTGTGATGCTGCATGCGATGTAGTCGCCGTTCGCCAATTGGATCCGGAAAGAGCGTTTGACTGCTTTTGCACGTTGCCTTGTTTACAGTTATCCACTACACAATGCAGAACCTACAGAACTGCAGAATGAGCAAGGAAGGTGTCCATGCGGCAGTATAAATAGTAAAATATTTCAGTGCTGTCAAATGAAGCTCTGGTAATTCAGGAAAGTATTTGGGTGAGGCGAAATTCCAGAGGCCTGTGTACTGTGCGATGTGAGTGCACGTTAAAGAACCCAAGATGTTCGAAATTTCCGGAACCCTTCCCTCCGGCGTCCCTCATAGCCTGAGTCGCTTTGTGATGTTAAGCCCCCATAAACCAAACCGCAACTATCACCAGAAAATCTGGTGCCGGAGGAACCATCAGGTACTCGAGAACAACCTAGGAGGCTGGTAGGCCACCTAGGTCACGTGACTTTGCGGCGTCATCAGAAGCTGCCCATCGTATAGTGAACAAGCTGCCCGCCGTGGCAGGTAGTGAACGAGGGCTTTTAAAGCTATCGCGTTAATACTCGCACTCGTTATGTATTTTTCTCAGTCCGACAGTTTAATGCGATACAATAACCGCCCGGTTTGACCGTAATGAATTTTTCTGATTAGTCGAGAGGGCGGTGATGCTTCAGCGCAACATGGTTTGAAAGCCGGAGGACTAATATGTCCCAGTACATTCCATTGAATTATCATCATACGTAATTATACTAACCTGACCTTATCTTACACCTGTACGGCGGGATTTAGCACACCTGTAGCCGTCAGAAACGCAGCAGTGATTTTCTGATTTCGGAGCTCGTTGTTGTTGTTGTAGTTGTTCACCTTCTAGAATGGCGCATACCCATAAAGGGGGATCGGCCTCCAGACCCGCTCTCTCTCATCCCCTCAGCTCCTATCTCTCTACTGTGGCACCTCCCCTGCATGCACCCTGTGCGGCGACCCTCACGCCACACTCTCCCACATCCTTTTCGGCTGCCCTGCTGATCCTCCCCCGCAGGGACAGCCCGCGTTATCAAGTTGGGAGGACTGGGAGGTCGTGCTCTCGTCTCCGGACCCGCCATCGCAGCTTGCTGCGGTGCTTCGGGGTGCCGACGTCATGGACAAACACCGCATGAACGTTACGACGTAGAGTGGGACCGTGCGGTGGTCCAGGGACCCAAGGGGGGTCTAAACACACTTGCCATGATAAAGTTTTTCTCTCTCTCTCTCGGCCAAGAAGAGGGGCTCGTAGCCTGCCGGGCGGCTCCAATTATCGTCTTCTTCTACGTCTATCCGTTAGGCGCAACTTCTTCACTGCAAACTGGCGAAGATAGCTTCTTCTGCCCATCGCCCTTCTTACTGTACGAAGAGGCCGTGCCGATCTAGCCATCAGCAATGACTCTTTCTGCCCACTCACGTTCCACCATGGTGAATACGTTGGGTACGCCTAGCCTGTTCGTTCCGATCACATCATTCTAGTGCCGCCTCTATCGCCCCATGCCACCGCAGTCCCCGACAGCCTCAATGCCATCAGCCGGCCTCGTTACTTGCCCGCCTCATCACTGCCTTCACCACTGCCATTGACAACGCCCTTTCTCCTGATTGACGCGCCTAGCTCGTCGACTTCCTGCACAGATTTCGCACTTCTTTTGACGCCAGGAAACCATCGTCGGCCCCTCTGTCCTCAGTCGTCTGGCGCAGCACTTCGCTCTTCGTGACGGTCTCCTCTACAGACGCAATTATATACCAGACGGCCGCAAGTGGCTGCTTGTCGAACCCCGCACCCCCACCAAGTGTATGGCGGGATTTGGCACACCTGTAGCCGTCAGAAACGCTGCAGTGATTTTCTGGTTCCAGAGCTTGTCGTCTGCCCACCGGCAATACTTCTCGTCGTCTTTTGCGTCTAACCGTTCGACGCAACTTTTCACATACACGCCTTAATCCACCCACTAGGGCCCCCAATTGGGCGTAATTCACACAAAATCTCAATTATTCCTCATTAATCTAACCACTGTTCTGATCTAACCCACCCACTAATCCCCAATAATCCGACTCGTTCAATTTTCTGGGTGGGCCTACTTCAAACATCTGGGGGGTTCTTTGGAATTTTTTTGGGTGGGAAAACTTGCAGAGGCTATCAGAGTTTCTTATTTTAGAATTGTATTAAGAAAGCCCAATTTTTTTTTTTGTCGTGAAGCTGTGGTATGCGATGCAAGCACTGCACTGTTGGAGGTGCAGTGCTGGTACTTCTTTTGGTTCGCCAAATAGCTGATAGATTCCTGTTTTCGCGACATTACCGATCCCTTCCTGTGCACGATGCGCCAAGTAGGGCTCGCTCGTTCGCTGCCCACTATAGTACTACCCATTGAAAACGTGCCAAGGTGTGTTAGTGGCGGGTTATTTTTCAGCAGAATTAGTTACCTTCTGTGAGGAGAGGGGAATTGTACAATCACATGTACAACGTTCTTTTCTCTGTTCCCTTATACAGAGACATATATAGTGAGGGTCTTAAAGAGGATTCAAGTTTTTAATAGTATAAAAAAATTGCCGACAATTATTTAAGCTTTTCGATAGATTGAGGCAAAGAATTCGAGGAACACATGTATGTACAGTTACAGTCAACTTGTAACTTTTCACACATACTCCTTCTTCAAGAAAAACTCCACTAACAGTTCTTGATTGTCATGAAGCAAGTTTGTGGTCGAAGAAAAAGATGGATATATGCTCGACTTGCTGCACCAATGCGTGGTTACCAAATACGGGGTCTGCGCAAGTATTTCGCCAGGATGTCACAGCCATGGGAGGCGTTACGAGCGAGAGGAACGGGATGTTCTCCTGCATAAGTGGTAAGAAATTCCTGTTTCTCTTTATATCGACATTAAAGTCCCCACCCAACCTCCCGCCCTCGCAGGTGGCAGTTAATGGTTGATCGCAACAGTTCGCTCACCGTTGTCAGCGCTAACGCATGCAGCCCATATCTCTCTCTCTCATCACTCTATGCACCTATAAGCGCGATTCAGGCGTCCACTCACCCAAGGAGCCATACGCACTTCCTTTCCTTAAATTTATCGATGTGTAAAACGTTGTCAACGCCAACGCCAATGAACACAATGATCGCCGATGGCCTATGGCTTCCGTGCCGCATTTCTGGCACAACGTTGTCAATGCCTGCAAGCTACATCTCTCTCTCTCTCTCATCACCCCACGTACCCATAAGCGCGATTCAGGCGTCCACTGGCCCAGGGAACCAGTTATGCGCACTCCCTTTCCTAAAAGTGATCGGAGTCTAACAGGTCAAAGCCAATGAGCACAACGGATGCCAACGGCCCATGGCTTCAGCGCCTCGTTTCTGGCTCAACGTTGTCAATACCTACGCATGCAGCGCACATCTCTCACTACCGCCACGTAGCTTAAAGCACGATTGAGGTGTCCAATGTTCCAAGAGGGCAGTTATGCGCCTTACCTCAGGTTCAGGAGCCCACCGAGATGTGTGAGACATACTGCTCCATTTCCTTTTCTCAGAAACCAATTTACTAATTGTAATAAGGGAGTAATTACTCATTGGCATCCACCCAAGCGCAGCCATACGGCTAGAAAGGAAAGCTATACAGCTTTCTCAGAAACTTCGTAGGTAAAGAAAATTTCGTCCTGGTCCGGGGTTTAAAACCCGGGACCACCGCTTCATCGGAGCAGTCGCTCTACCAACTGAGCTAACCGGGACGGCAAGCTTATGGTAGGGCGAGAGAGAATTGATCAATAACTCGAAGTGGGAACAGTGTTGGTCAAATGTTTTAGGGTAATCCCCCAAGGTGGAGTAAATTTGTAATAAGGGAATAATTACTCATTGGCATCCACCCAAGCGCAGCCATACGGCTGCAAAGGAAAGCTATACAGCTTTCTCAGAAACTTCGTAGTTAAAGAAAAATTTCATTTTCATTTTAATGAAATTAAAATTCGTCCTGGTCCGGGGTTCGAAACCGGGACCTCCGCTTCTCCGAAGCAGTCTATCTACCACCGCTCCCGCGGACCAATATTCTGACGCGTCACAATATTCTGACCAGGTGGTGGTGGCAAAAACTTTAGTTGCAACAGGGGAATTTGGGACACCTAGGTTCGTGGGCCCCCGCACGGCCCCTGATGCTGGCAGCCCAGCCTGTGGCGATGATTTGCTTGCCCGGGTCCTCGAAACGCAGTAGGGTCTTCCAAGCCTCCAAAGTGGTAAAGTGCTCCAGGCCCCTGCCCGCCGGGCAGGGGAAAAGGACACGGTCGGCAGTGGCTTTGGGTTGGTAGCAGAGCCTACAGGAGGGATTTGTGGGTACTTGGTGATAGCGCGAGCGTATATAAGGGTAGCGTAAAGTGCGTGTTTGGAGCCGCCTCCAAAGTGCCTGACGATAATTGTCGAGGGAGGGATGGGGTGGAAGGTAGAATCGACGCTCAGCTTTGCAGCCCAATACCGTGGTGCGTTGTCTTGACGTCATGTGTTACAACACCGACGACTCCGAATAAACGGAAAACAGGAAATTCACTACTGCCACTGTAACAAAAAAAATTAGCTGAGGTTTATCTTTGGTTAAACCCGGTAGGTTGAGTAAGCACAACGCACAGCGCACCTGTCTAGCAGCATTCTGAGCTCGCCTTTCAGCAAGCCGCTGTTCACGCTCTTCATCGGTCTCTTGTGCCCGCTGTTGCTTCGTGGCTGCTGCAAGTCGGCGTAGCTACTCTTTCTGCTTATCGGGTAGAATGTCGAATGAATCCAGCAAGCAAGCGAACGTGCTTTATGCCCATTGTCCCCCTCTCCCTCACATCTGGCGAGAGAGCTAGAGAGCTACAGCCCCTTAAACTTAGGGGCTTTAGAGAGAGAAGCGCAACAGCTCCTCCACTCGGTAGCGACGGCAGCTGCAGCGCGGCGTGCCTACCGCCGCGACCACCCGCCGGCTTGAAGTGGGGGGCCCCATCTGTGGTCGCTCTAAAAATCAAACGCGCCTACCGCCGTGGCCACGCGAAGAGGCTTTGACCTGGCGTAATGTTGCTTACGCAATAAAAGTATTTTCCCTATAAGTTGTCACTGCTGCAACGGCTGTGGAGAGCGTGCGTATACTCGTCTGGTCTTGCTTTAGTGTAGCAACACTGATCGACTTGTAGCGTAGCAACACCGACTCGGACATCACTGAGCACAGTAAGGGCAATTTGGAGCTCGAAGAGTTCTGTGGATGTACCTGAAATAATAGGCCTCTTCGGGATGCGTTATGGGGCATCGTTATACACATAAAGGGGGTTACTATGATTGGATATGATTTCTTTCGGGTTCCATTTAATTCTCTTGTTATTGCCCTAAGTACTGTACCTTACACACCCTAGTCTAGAGCAGTGGGAGGCCCGCCTGGCTGACTCCGACCCGAGCACACAGCTTATGCTGGTGACGAGGGCCAAGGCAGCGGCGGAGGCCAACGGGATCCTGGACTAGGGAAGACCGACCACTGAAGCTCCACATCTATCTATCTCCAACCCCCTACTCCCTAACTCTTGCTTTTGTTACAATAAATGTGTTTACTACTTACACACATTACTGTTTCACTTCTCGGTAAGCGATGAAGGCTACTGTGAAAGGACGCTGAAAGGCAGGCACTAAAGGGCACGAGTAAAATGAATGGGTATAAATTAGACCATCTCTTCAACATGCAGACATCACAGAGCACATGGGTGCCTTTTGCATTCTTTTTAACGCATTAGTGTAAATGGCCTAGTTACGCAGAAAACCCAGCGGTGTAGCTGGGATGTCGAGAAAGTCCGGATTGGTCGAGAGGATCGTGACGTCACACGTGCAGCTGCGGAATTGGTAACTAAATAAAATATTGCGTAAATTGTGATTATTAGGTCGCTACGTGACTCGTTATGACAATGTAATATTAATTGTGAAAACAAAATTAGGCCAGTATCTGTGGCACTTGAATCACGAATCAGACACGCTGAACCCATAGGCCATCGGGGCACATTAGTTTAGTTTATAGGGTTTACTCAAGCTATGAAGGAGGCCGTAGTGAAGTGCTCCGAAAATTTCTACCACCTGGGGTTCTTTAACGTGCACTGACATTTCCCAGTACATGGGCCTTTAGAATTTGTCCGCCGTGGCTGGGATCGAAGCGCGGCGGTCGAATTTCGATGGAAGCGAAATTCACGTTCGACTTGATTAAAGGGAGCTCCAGGCTGATCAAAGGACCCACTAAGGCTATAGCGTCATCCCTTTAAGCCAGAGGTAAAGTTTCCCTGAATTTTTTTTCATTTCTGCACTGCTGAATGTTGCTCACTCGAATCCACACTCGAGGCTTCAAACGAAAGTTTCTAGTACGCGCAAATACATGCGCAAATACGGTCGGTTCACTCTTGGTGACTGCGACGCTTGTTACGATCAGCGCCTAAGTTTCAACTGTCATTAACGCCGTAGCTGCTATCGTGTCATACATGTGTTCCCTTCAAGTACTGACACGCCGAGATTGCCCGATAGGAGAAAAAGGCATAATTTATTCTAGGTCATCATGTACACGTCGCCCATGAGCCGTCAGCGTCCATCTGATAGTTTTCGTGATATAGTATTATCGATGAAGGTGCAAACAGGACGTTGTGAATATGTCTTGGTGAGCCGTTTTAACGAATTTCAGGGCAGGCACGAATGACAAGATGTGACCATGAAGCTGATGCAGATGTGACCATGAAATTCACGGAGATGCGTGCATGTATCATAGCTAATAACACGAAATTCACGGAGATGCGTGCATGGATCTGTTAGTTGATAATAAGGTGTGCGTCAAATTTCAGGGCAGGCACGATGTTTATGACAAGATGTGACCATGAAACTGATGCCGATGTGACCATGAAACTGATGCAGATGTGGCCATGCAATTCACGGAGATGCGTCCATGTATTTTTTAGTTCATAATAGGGTGTGTGTCGTGCGACTACTCAGAGCTGTAAGTTTCGAATGTGCAGAGTTAGTAGAGGATGTTTCGTGAGAGTGGTCGTCTTACTTGTGGCGGTTTGATATTGTGGGCGTCTTGGTTGCGTTTTGTTCTGCTTAGGTGACAGTGATAGTGAGTGTTGGCGTGCTTGTGAGCCCTGGTCGCACTGGTCTTAGAAGCCTTGTGGCCACTGACAAGAAGAACGGAATATGTGTCGCCGATGCCCGCGAGGGGGCTCACGCAAGAACAGAAGCAGTGCCGCTTGAAGGGCAATTGCACAGGAAGCTCTACAGGAGCACGGTCTCAAATGGGAAGCACTGTCCATCCTTGCACATATCTATGTGGATGTAGCGTCGTCTGCGGGCGCATGTCGGAACAGACCAACACGAGTCCGGCAGGAGGCTCAGATGGCACCCCGTGCAAGGGCTGCGTGGACGTCTTCGCAGTTACCGCGGGGAAACGAGCGATCTAGAATGAAAGGGCGTCACAATTGGTACATTAGGATTGCTTTGCTTGTTAGAAAGAAATGCAAACAAAGAGAGGAAAGAAAGATATGGATTTAATAAAAACTCCCGAGTGCAAAAGGTAGTGCAACGTCTCAATATACGGCACATCCCACTTTTCTTTGCGCCACTATTCGATCAATCCGCGGCGGCTAGAATTTCTTTGGAGGAGAAATTCTAGAGGCCCGTGTACTGTGCGATCTCAGTGCACGTTAAAGAACCCCAGGTGGTCGAAATTTCCGGAGCCCTCCACTACGGCGTCTCTCATAGCCTTAGTCGCTTTGGCACGTTAAACCCCATAAACCAAACCAAACCTATTCGATCAATTTTCTTATCAGCTGTGCCATATCGCCAAATGCGCGCCAAATAGTCATGTATTGCACCCTGCGTCAAAGCAGATGGTGCTTTTTTTACTAAATAAAGTGATTTTGAATCTTATGGTGCATACGATAAACTACGCGCGTGAAGCTACCTAAGGTATATTGTATATTGTAAAACCTATATGAACTCGTTCACTGCGGCCACGATTTTCGGGGCCCTGTGTTTCTTGGCCCACCAGTGGGCCAGCCTAAGATTTTCTTTGGTGCGGCATGACCTACCAGTAAGCCTCCGGAGGACTTATTCTAACCGACAGAAAATGGCAATAGCAATTTGGCATGTATGTTTTTCACAGGATCTGAACAACGTGAGCTCTTCCACAGCATCATAGCGGCACTCAGTGTTCGCGCTGCACATCAGGAATGCACGTGACCCAACGGTGACCCGCGGTGCAACGTTTTAACACTTCAGTCAACCGATCGTTTTGGTGGTTGGTTTGTTCATATATATTTAACGCGAGGGCATTAGTACCCACATGTGGAAAAAAAATTCTCCGGCGTCGGTGATCGTTTGAAGGCTTGCACCTGGAGCGGCTGGAGCAACCGGCTGCTTCGGCAACCTAGTTGGGACACCTAGATCATGTGGCGTCATCACAACCTGCCTACCGGATGTGAGGAAACCGACCACCGTGCCAGGTGGCAGTTGTGATTTGTCACGATATGTTGCTCGGAAAGAGCAGCCTGGGACTCACAGGCCCCGCCAGTGGCAGCAGCGGCAATCGCAGAGCAGCGGCGCATCTCTTAATCGCTGCACCACTGCGCCAGGAGTGGCACGAGGACTCCCAGCGATCTATGAATGTATAGTCGGAGGATAAAAAACTCAGCATATATGAGCATTAAACCAGAAACACTATAGTGTCATGCATTTCATCATCACCACCATCTGCCTGCCTGTGACGACTAGAGGGCATAGCCCTCTCCCACATGTCACCAATTAACCCTGTCCTGTGAAACATCTGGCGCCCCTGTTACGCTTGCCCTCTCTTGAAATCCGGTCCGTTATCCTTAAGGACCATCGGTTATCTTCACATTACATGCGCTGTCCTAGCCCGTTTCTTCCTCTAGATTTCGACTAGAATATCGTTAACTCGCGTTTGCTCCCAGATCCACTCCACCCTCTTGCAGTCTCTTAACGTTGCACCCATCAATTTCTTTCCACAGCTCGCTGCGTTGTTCTTAACTTAATTTCAACCCTTTTTCTTCCACGTTTCTGCTGCACAGGCGCGTATACCGATAAGATACAGCTATTATAGACTTACCTCTTCCGGGAGAGAGCCTGCCAATTGCACTCCGCCCCATTGTTGTTCCTCTAGTTATTTCGCCTTATGATCCGTATCGGCTGTTGCTATCTGCCTTATGTAAACGTATTTCCTTACCAATTCCAGTACCTCGCTACCAATTGTAAACTGCTGTGCCCTTCCGAGACTGTTGTACATTACTTTGGTTTTCAGCCTTTTAATTTTTAGACCCACCGTTCTGTTTTGCCTGTATCAGAGAGGAAAGTGCATGGACACCTAACGCGAGATCTTGCCTCGTCATCTCGGCGTTTTTTGTTCTGAGGGCCACAGAAGACGTGCTGATGTACACGCCATGGAATCCTGAGGCCGTATTGAAGGCTTGAAATATGCTGCTGTCTTTTCTTGCGTCTTTCGCATTCACCGAAAAGACAATTTTTGCAATACGTCGGAACAAAAGAGGAATTTTTCTGAAGCCTTCCACATGGACTTGAGATTCCACAGTGTATGCGTGAGCACGCCTTCGGTGGCCCTCAAAGCAAAAAAAAACGTCCAGATGATTAAAGAAGGATGTCGCGTTAGATGTCCGTGCACCTTCCTCTACAATGATGGTCCTACGACGGGACCATGTTTTAGTCACGGCGTCCTTCATCTTTTTAACATAAGTCAGTTGTCACTAAGCATACTTCTTACAGCTATTTTTGTGATCTGAGGACCTTGTTAAGCCATTTAGGAGACAATTACAATGAATTGAGGGGGTTCGTGGCCATCTTGGTGTTATAGGAAAGACAAGAGGGTTCATTCACAGCTGCCGTCCTTACCTGCCGTCCTCACCATTCGATTACGATACACATAAATCTTCCTTAACACCGCTCTTTGGGCCTGTTGGTAAATCATGCTTACAATTACACAGCGCAAAGACAAACACGGACAAGTAAGGAAACACCACAGAGCGCTGTTGTGGTGTTTCCTTACTTGCCCGTGTTTGTCTTTGCGCTGTGCAGTTGTAAGCATAACACTTGCGTTATAACAGGACGTTCCTACGTCCGCCGCTATGGTTGAGGAGGGAACTGGCGAACACAATGTTAAGTCACAACGGAAATACCCTCGAGAGTTGGAGACTCGACAACCGCCGTCCTAGTTCAGTTGGTAGAGCAGCAAACGCGGTATGCAGATGTCGTGGGTTCGGTTCTCTTTCTGCAGCACGTGTTGCCTGAGGACATGAAATGTCATCATCATCATTTTATTCCAACATCAACATTATAGATGCTGAGGACCGTGAAAAAAAAGCCTCTAACTGGGCTTGACGGGGTTCACGGCCCCTAAAAACATGGCATTGGCAACAAAACTAGAATACAAACAACGCATCAGACATGGGAGGATGCGGCACAAAATCGAGACATAAGCAAGGACAATTACAAGATTAGGAGAGCGTTTAATGAAGTATACAATGTACGGTGCAATACAAGAAAAGTTAGAAAGTGCAATTATTGTAGCTATGACATATTTACGAAAAAAAAAAACAGTATTGTGGCTATGAAACAACTCGTTTATTTAGAAGCGACGGGAGCATATTACGTAGCATCTGGTAACCATAGTTAGCGCGTGCTCGAGGTATTTCCCACAGTTCAGTACTGCGGGTATTCTGTGTTTTTCGTTTAGGTGTGAGGTTTGCTATGCCGCCTAAAATGTTTTTATTCTGTTTAATTCCGTTAGAATAACGCTTAAGGAGCATTGTTTTATAAATGTCAGGAAGTGCGATAATGTTTAGTTCCCTGAAGAGAGGTGCAGTGTGACTATCATATGCAGCGTTTGCAACTATCCGAATTGCCTTTTTTGTAGGAGGTGAAGTTTAGTAGGGTCACTAGCAAAAAGCCGTCAGCTGTCGTGTTGAAGCCTCGGAGTAACTCGGGTAAGCTTGGAGTAGCGTCGCGCCAGCTGCAGCCAATAGAAACAAGCTCGGGTAAGCAAATGGGAGGAGGGTGAGCGCGAGCTGCAGCCGAGCGGAGAGGCGGTGTGAAGACGAACAGCGTGGAGCGCGGCTAGGGACAGGGGACTCCAGCTAGTTTGCGTTTAAATACTGCAGCACATCCTGGTGAGGGGAGAATTGATAGCTAAAAATGATTTTTGGTTTTATGGAGGTTTAACTTCCTAAAGTGACTCAGGATTTGAGGAACGCCGTAGTGAAGGGCTCCAGAAATTTCTACCACCTGGGGTTCCTTAACGAGCACTGACATCGCACAGTACACGGCCGTCTAGAATTTCTCCTCCAAAGGAATTCAACCGGAGCGGCCGGGATTGAACCCGCGTCTTTTGGGTCAGCAGCCCAGCACCATAACCACTGAGCCATCGCGACGGCTGATAGCTGAAAAGGAATAATTCCTGTGCATACAAGCAGCACCAGAAACGGTAGAGGTGGTCGAATTTCCTGATGAGCCGGAAAACGAAGTTGATTTGTTTTCGCACGCATTGCTTCGTATCCCACTCGGGCATGAAGTTTTTTTTTCCCGCTGGATACCACTGCCATGACAACGACACGAAGCTCAGTTGGCTCTCCTCCGGCGGCTATGGGAAGAACGGGCGCTGAAGTCTGGATTTGCTGGACAACGGTGTCTATGGAAGCTTCCTACACCCATGGCGGGGTTGCATGCACATGCCGCAAAGAAGAGGCGAAGGATGAAGACGCCGGAGGGACTTGCAGGGCAGCAAACAGTAAATCGAGCAGGCCCTTCGGCAGATTTCCAAGCCGAACGTTGCGCAAGGTGAATTGCACAACAACGAAAAGGACGCGAGCACAAAAGCGAGTCAACTGATCCAGACGATCTGACTAGGCGGCAATCTGAAGCGGAGCGGCAAAGACGGTACACGGGTATACGGGATGCAGAAACAGATGAAGAGGGAGGAATGCGAAGAAGAGCAAGAAGGGGGCGAATGATGAAGTCGCCGGAGGAACGTGTAGTCGAGAGGCGTGTAGAACTGGCTTCAGAGAGCCCAAAATACCAGGAAAGGTGACTTAAATTGCAACCAGCAGGTCAGGTCTCTGCTGTTTGCCGAGGAAAGATGGCAGGAATGTGTGGGGCAACTTGAATTTTCAAGTTTTTAAAGAACTGAACAAAGATAAACAAAACTAGAAAAGTGCAAACGTGTCGCACTTTACTTAACCAGGTAATCGGGTGCAATATTTGTCTTGTACTTGCTAATAATTTCTTCCTGGTAAAAAATTGTTACGTTACTAATTTCCCGTTGGTCAACTTCACATATTCAAACAAAAGCAAACATTCCCATATGCTTTCCTCGGCTTCAAAGACCGTTAGCTTCCCTCATTAAAAAGCCCCTCAATTCCTTGCTCTTGTCTGCTAAATAGCTTAACGAAGGCGATCCGGAAGTCTCTTTACTATATGAAGAATAACAAGGTTTTCTCACAGCCCTCAGCATTTTACCACGTTCCACGTGGTACTTGCAGTATAACAGGATGTTCCTACACCCACTGCTATGTTCGAGGGCTGTATTGGAAGTACTCTCAGGATTAGGTTACATGCTACGTATAAATCCTCGAAAGTAGGACAACCGTTTTAGCTCAGTTGGTACAGCATCGGTCGCTACATACGGAGGTGGTGAATACAGCTCTCACCGGCGGCATGCGGCTGTTTTCTCTTACGCTTTGTGAACAGTTATCTTTCAGGTAAGAAATGGTGACGTTGCTAATTTCCCGCTGATCAACACCACAAACCAGCAACAATGGAAACGTTCGTCTGTCTCCCTTGGTTTCAGTTATTGTTGGCTTTCTTCTTTTGAATGGCCGTTATTCATGGCGCGTTATCCCGAAACGGGTGTCTTTCAGAGATTTCAATTTCTCTTGCAGGCTTGTCACTAATTACGTACATTCTGCACATCTCAGACCACTGGCAGGATGAATGGAAACTCACCGTCTTATTGTCGTGCTTGTAGTTGCGGTCGTGCCTGTCGAAGGTGCCTTGCTGATGACTTGCCCATTCGCAGTGGCCGGTCTTGTGGGCGTATTTGCAGTCGTCGCTGTTGGTGTGCAAGACTTCATATCTGTGGTTGTCGTATTTGATGCTGGTAATGAATTTTAGAGGGAAAAGGGATACAGCACCATGGTACAAGATTTTTCGATCTACAGAAGCTAAATTCAAACGCCCAGTTAACGAATCTGTCATTCCTTGTGTCAAACTGTAAGGTAGAAAGTAACGCCCCAAAGAATGGTAGCAGAAAGCTCACGCCAGCACATGGTTATGGCCTTCATAAACGAATTGAAGAAAAAGAATAGGATCGAAACGCCCAAAGAAGATTAATAAATAATATCCAATGCGAAAAAAATCTGAGGGGGAACAAAATGAAAAGGGGCAGAAGGGCGAGGCAAGCATGCCAGAAAAGCCTCGGTAAAAGATTAATGAGGCAAAAAGTTGTCTGTTTTGCCCAAGAACTTTAGCGCTTGATGGTAACTGGCAGAAGGCGCAATCTATGAAGGGAGGAAGAAAGGAAGACACTGTAAGAGGTAGAAAAGAAGAGTACCGCAGGAAAGAAAGAGGATAGGGTGTGCATAGCGGAATGGATAGAGAAGAAATTAACGCGTGAAAAAACAGGTAGGAGAAATGCAGGACTGTGAAAAGCGGCAAGGACGGGTATACACCAAGAGAAAAGACTAACCCTGCGTGCAGGGAGCAAGGAAGGGAGTGGGAAAAAGGGGCAAAGATTAACCCGTGCCGAACAAAAGGGGACTAAACCCCATGCCTTGGTAGCAGAGGCAGGGCAAGAGCCCACCAAAACTGGCCATTTGGTGCCCCCGTGATAGGTGCCCCGTGACATGATAGGAAGAAGTCCCATGAGAGAAGAAGTGCGCCGATTGTGCATAGAGAAGGGAAGTGAACGAACAAGCAATGGGAAGAGGGCCGAAATGCGGACCCCAGTTCTGATTAAAAAGGCACGGAAAGGACTTGCGCAGAACTGTGTCAAAGCTTCCGCTCGTCAAACTAGGTTCAAGCCATCCTTAATCCAGCCTAACTTTTTTATCCGGATATCCCGGATGAGCCTTGGCAGGAGAGCATATTCCCTCCGAAGTATCGGCATCGCCTTTGCAGTTTGTGGTAGCCGTTGTCGGGGTGTGATAGCTGTTCTTGTCACCGGTCCGTGTCGCGGTCGAAGCTGCGCTTGTTCGTTCTCCGCGGCCGCTCCATTGGACGCACCGTTAGTGGATATGGTTGGTGTGCATGCATGTATCGTTGGGGCGTTTCTTTCTGCTGAGCTGTTGTTCGTAGTAGTTATCACTTTGTCGCTGTGGTTTTCGTTGTAGTGGTTGGACAGATGGCCACTCTGAAGAATAACTGATGGGGCGTGTGTTCGTGGGGGTTTAGGATCAGCGTGCAGAGGCTGCTTTTCGTGTTTTGGGGAGTGTAGGTGTTTGCCGGCATGATGAACAGCAGGGGCGCCGCCTAGAAGAGAAGACTTTTGGGCTGAAATTGCTGCAGGACAAAGAAAGAGGAGAAATTCCGTTCATGACAAGACGTACATAGGATGAGCTATCAGAAAGCATTTGGAAGCTTTCCCTGCATTTAACCCGTATATACAGTGTGATTGCACTGTTAGGCAGACTTTTGCCAGGTGACCAGCAGCCGTCGGTGAGCAGACCATGTTTTCTCCCCATGTTTCGTTTCCGATAGCCATTGCGATGGGGAGCAGTCAAGAAAAATTAATCTTGTTCGTTGAAAACTGACGTATGAGAGGCGTTGTAACAAAGGGCTTGCGTATCATTAGGCACGCCTACGGTTCTTTACTGTGTGTTCGAATTCGAATACCATTATACGTGCATTTTTTCCTTATCGTCCAGTACTGAAATACAGCCGCTGAGTCAAGCATCAGAATCTGCACGTTATAGCCACGGAGCCACCGAGACAGGCTGTCGTGCATTTGTGGACCTGCCTCTCGTAGAAGAGTGGGTTATGGTCGAGATAATCGCACCGTGGTGTATCTATCATTAAGTTGCGGTTGTTGTTTGCTCCTGTGGTAGCTGTAGTTTGTTCGTTGTAGCCCCAGTTAAAATCCGGATCACTTCACTGCAGTCATCTGATCTGTGGTTCTGAATTGTTGAGATTACCGCTTTGTTGTTATTACTGTGGCGAATATGCAGCTATTATGGCCGTTGTACGTGTGTTGTGTGTGAGTTGTACGGCGGATGGTGGCGCCACTAGCAGAGGAATGGCAGCAGCGCCACTAGCAGAGACTAGCAGAGGCGAACAGCATCGTTGCTGGCCGGCATGAGAAACAGTAGCACTGCTCACTTCAAAGCGACGCATACGGAGCTGCAAGGTGGCCATGCTCGGCACAGAGATTGTACGGCTAATGTCTCCGCTTGTGGGCAGATGTCGCCCCCGCCTTTCTGGCGGCAGCAGAAGCGGCGTCGACTAAGGCGCTCACGACTACCGACAGGCGTTGTTAGCCTGCGTCCACGCTCCACAAGTCCGCACAAGCAGACAGAACTCACATGCCATCCATTCCTTAGCACGACGTCGTTCCGTAGCCACCGAGTCGAAGCTCTCGGACGAGAGCTGCCGAGAGCAATCGCTCGGCATGGGGGTAGATGTGGCCACTGTCTTTCTGGAGGCACAGGAGGAGATGCTGCGCCCACGCTAGAGAAGCCTGCACGGCAAGAGCGCCGCTGCTTTGATGCACTCATGGAATAAGTCACGTGAAACTCAAAAGAAAATGCATGTTTCATCATCTACAGCGTCGTGCTCAAATTAACAAAGTCGAATTTGCGAGTGAGTGACCGGCGCACGTGAATATGTTCTGTTCACTGTTGCTGTATAAAGTAGGTGGCATAGCAGTCTCCTAGCTTATTTCATGGCTGATTGCAGGCAGGCCATTCCAAACAAGTGCAACAGCTTCGATACTGAGAGCAGAAGTGGTAGAAAAAAAATACTTCCGTGGCTGGCAGCTTCCAAATCAGGATCTACAGCGTGGCGGCAAGCTGGTAACGACTAAAAATGACTAAGTTTATTTTCTGAAATAACTCTCTGCTCGTGACTGACATGGTAAAATTATAGAACGGGACCATGCAACCAGATAAGTTGTTTATACCGTACATCAGCTGCGTCAGTAGTAATGTGCTTGCACAATAAAATAGTAGAAAAAGTTCGCTGTGGCTTAGCTTGGTTAAGCCCGGTAATTGCGAAAGCAATATCCGTACCTACGCCATGGTACAGCTTGTAGTGTAGCTGGTGGTGGTGCTTGTGGTTAGACTTGTGGTGATGCATCGGTTAAACAATCAATTCCAATCCAAACGAATCCAATCCAACACAATCCCATTCAATCCACTTCAATCCAATCTAATCTAATCTGATCCAATCCAATCCAATCAAGTCCAATCCAATCTAATCCAATCAAGGCCAAATGAAGGTCAATGGTGGTCACCGCCGCGGCACGGCAAAGGCGTGAAAGTGCAAGTAGTATTGCTTTCGCAAAGGTCAATGGTGGTCACCGCCGCGGCACGATGGTGGTCACCGCCGCGGCACGGCAAAGGCGTGAAAGTGCAAGTAGTATTGCTTTCGCAATAAAAAAACACTTCCATGGCTGGCAGCTTGCGATTCAGGATCTAAGCATGGCGGCAACCTAGTAACGACTAACAGTGACCTAGTTTATGTTCTGAAAGAACGCTCTGCTCGTGATTAACAAGGTATAATTATAGAACGGGACCATGCAACCATTGTTTACACCGTACATCAGGTGCGTCAGTAGTAATGTGCTTGCACAATGAAATGAAGCCGTATGCTTCAAATTCAGGAATAAAAACAGAGCTCTATGAACGTTAAATTTCTGGCGAAGGCCCAAGCGGCGGCGTCGCGCAAAATATTTTGCGTTTGCTTCGTTGTTAGGTACTGCAATCACAGAGAATTTCCTTCGTCGTACGAGGAGAGGGGGCGCACAGTGCACCCCTGGCGCACGCCTTATGCAGGACGCTTCCCCTATGTCTCTAAAAACAGGCTTTTCGAGTTAGAACAGCGGTTGTTTTGGGATACCTTTTTAGCGATGTAGTACATCAAACACAGCTAAGAGGTGCTCACTATCAGGCTGGTTAATGAATTAATATTAAATAGTTCACTTTGTAACTATTGTAACTGTGGCACGCCGTAACTAATATCCATATGAGGTCTTAGAACTTCAAAAATGTGTTTACCCTCAGCGCTGTCGCCCAAGAAACGTTTGCTAATTCTACGAGTTACGTACATCCACTGGAGAGGTTGCTTTGGTTGCAAGCTTCTCGAAAAAACAGGCATTTAGGTGCGATGTAGCCAAAATTTGTCGGGCCTCTGCACCGAGGGTAACCGCGTTTTCCAAATTCTAAAAAATAATATGGATATTAATTACTGTGGGCTGCACGCATTTTAATTATTAAGGAACATAATAGTAATAGTTAAAAAGTTAACTATTCAATATTAGTTAACCAGCCTGCTAGTTAGCACGTCTTAGTTGTATTCTGATATACTACCCCGCTTACAGTGCTATACCGAAAAAAGCGCTTTTCGAGGTTATTTTTAAGGTCAAGGCTATTTTTAAAAGTTGTGTAAAGTCTTAGATGAGACACCCTGTATGGCGGCGCCCCTCCCTAGATCCCTAGGTTGCGGCTAGGCTTGTGCGTGATGAGTGTCTAGAACTTTTTCACTCGCGTGCGCGTTCACACCCTTGTTCTACTCTCCAGCGTAATGAAACGGGGATCCCGAGGGTGAGCCGTTCGATGTCACACCACTGGAACGGGCACCACACATAGCAAGTTCACCCTGGCACGCGTTAGATGCAGCCCCTATAATAATGCCCGTTGGGCGATGTAGGTACTGTAAATAAATAAATAAATAACGCCGCCAATGCCTGACGATGCCTTCCGGCGTCTCCCGCAGGCCTGGTCACAACAAAGTAAAAACAGCGACCGCCGTCTGTCAGTAGCTAGTGCCAGGCCTACGAACGAACTTGGTGTACTGCCTCGGATAGAACGAACCTTAATGTGCCACCTCGAATTTAACTACCCTTCGTGCCCAAACTTCGGATATAACGAATTTTTGTACATTAGGGTTTATGGGGGTTCAACGTCCCAATGCGACTCAGGCTGTGAGGGACGCCGTAGTGAAGAGTTCCGGGAATTTCCACCTCTTGAGGTTCTTTAACGGACACTGACATCACACGCGCACCTTTTGGCGGCCTTACAATCTTGTGCGTGCATTGCAGATAGATGTAGCATGGTTACTAGTGCGAAAAAAAATCCCATAGAGAGCAGAAGACTGGACGCAGCACAGTGGGATGCACAAACTGACCTGAGCTCTGTGTGCAGTGTCTCTCTTCTTGATGTATTTGTTTTTTGCGCTAGTAGCCATGCCTTGGATATTTACCAAGCACCAAGTCGCTCAACTACACATTCCGAGAGGCTCCGACGAGAGCACTTCGGGTTAAATGAAGACGTACTCACTCTAATTTTGTTATCTGTCAGAGGTTCAGGCCGACGTCTTGTCACACTTCTTGGCCCTTCGAAGGAGGCTGGAGGTTGCTGTATCATGCGAAGCCCGCGTGAAGTTTTCCGGGTTGTTTGTAGCCCTGCACGTCATTCTGTCGCTGTTATCGTCTCTGCACCCTTGGAGACATTTGCAATAAAGGTGAACGTAGACCTTCCGGTTGTGGCTGCCACGCTTTCTGTGGGTGGGGTCGTGGCAGACGGCCTCCTGGTGATTCTTGTCTTCACCGCAGACACACAACGTGTGCGTTGATATGATGGCTCATGTAGAGTTAGAGATTCGTCAGGTTGTGGAAGACGTGAATGTGGCCGCCCCGATTCCACTGCAGCTGCAGTACTTTGTAGGTGACTGGCGTCGTCTTGGCGGTCACGGCCGCGAAATTATGTACCGCCTAGAATTGTGCTTGCTCCTTGAATGTGAATATTAATTTCATCGCTTTCCTGGAGTGAATTAATGTTCAGCTACCTAGATGCGTGTTAAATGGCGGCGTTGTAGTGGTCGTCTTCGAGCTTGTAGTTTTATACCTGTTGGGGAGTACATTGTAGGTTTCGTGCTTCTCGAGTCTTATTGTGATGAAGGCAAGTTGCAGTGATCTTTGTTCGCGGCGCTCGTGACTGTTCTGTAGTTTTATCACACTTCTAGGCTCTTCACAGCAGTGTTGAGGCGTGCAGTCATGGTTTGTAATATGTCTATGATGGTGCCCACCGCTTATCTTTAGTATGTCATTCTGGTGCCTGTGCGAGTCGTGTAAAGCATGGGATATTGGAAAGTCAGCGGAACCATTAGAATGAGGAATAGGAAAAGCGCCGCTCTTAGCACTGCATTCGTATTTGGAACAGCGCTGAAGTGAACAGTCACAGTGGAGACCTCGACGGGACGTATTGCAACTGACCCCTTCGTGACCATTTCATGAAGTATTCTTGCTCTTCTAACCATTAGTGCCGGATGTTCTGAGCCTTCAGTGGACTAGACAAGGTTTTTAAATAGAATGTCTCTGAAATTTCAGTTACTGGATAGAACCTATGTCGAACCTGATTTGAAGTGTAGCAAAGTGAGGATGGCTATGGTCGGTATGAGGGGCGGTGGTGGTCTCATTAACGATGGCTTTTTGCTGCCCTGCATGTGTAGTTAATAGGCGGGTAGTGTGCGGTCTTAATATGAGACAACAACAATGCGAAGGAATATACATTGGGACGGGATGATGGCTATTGGATAGGATTGATCAGGAATAGAAGGGAGCCCACTTGGAATCCTGAGACAGTGATATGGAATCGTGGCGGTTGCGGTTTAACTTGTGGGCAGGACAGACGCAGGAGATGTAGAATTGTGTCAGAAGTAGTACATAGTTCGGGGTTTGATTGAATTGTGGTACGTGGTGATATGTGGTATGGAGGACGTGCATTGCATTGCCTAGCTTGAGGTTTGAATCGACTGTGGAACGTGTTATGTTCACCAGAGTGGTTGTGTTTTCATTGGTGTGGTCATGCTATATCTTCTGTCGCGCCATTGAGTTTTCCCGGTGATATTATAGGTGTCGGTGTCCTATTTATGGTTGTGTTCAGTGCAGAGTTGTCAGCTTGGGTCGCCCACGCTGATGCATGAGGAATAAAAGGAGTGCCGGCGGCTTTTGCGATGATATTGGCCCGCATGAAGAATGCGAGGAGAACCACAGTGGCCGTCATTTGGGGGACGCTCCACAGAGTCGGGTGTTTTTGCGCTGAGCACACTTCGTGGAAGAAATGGCTCCATGATGCTGCTGGCTCGTTGCGTGAGTAAAAGTACGCGCCATCATCCTCGTTTTGAAGTTGAAGGCGTCGATCGATACGGTCATAACCTGGAGAGGTCGACTCGATATTGAGCCTTTACTACCTGGTAACCTGCAAACAGAGGAGCGCCACTTCTAAGTACACGCAATGAATTCTTTGCTTCACATTTGGAATGCCTCTAGCTGGTGCCACTTATTTCGGAAAACCACTTAGAGACTGTAAAAATTTACGAATACATATGCTGGAAAATTGATGTTGAAAGACTCAACGGGAATAGAGAGTGTTGTTTTTGACAATGCTGCGAATTAGAAAGAATATAGCCTACAAGACTTTTTCGAATGACAATGTAAAGAAGTTTAGTCCACCGATAATTAGATCCCGGACAGCATGCAGTGGTTTCGTAGAGATTGTGGTGTGCTTAATGGCACGTAAGCAAGTACGGCTATTATGCGCCAAGCACGTGAAGCGTAAAAGTCTTCGCTGTAGTAACTGAAGTCGTCCTGGTCGCGTTATGTGGCGCGTCTTGGATGCATGGGAATGATGGTGTTTATTTGCTTTGCTGCTATGGTCGTTGCTGCTGAAGCGGTTTCTACTGAACGCCAGTTAAACTGCTCGGAACATTTTCGTCCATACTTTTGCAACAGGAAACTGGTCCAAGGTATCAGTTTTTTTTATCTCCAGCTGCTTCAGATGCATTCTCAACTCGAAGCGGAAAAGGGCATATTGTTTCAGAAAATGGCCACTGTGAGGAACTTCACTTAGCAATAGCATCGATATTCAGATCAAATCGGCAAACTGTTAAAGAGATACAGTACACAGCAGGTATAAATTTGCGCAGTGTTTTCTTCTACGTTAGAATTTTCACTCAAGGAGTGGAATAAGAGGAACGTTCCCTGCTGTGCTACTAATCACAGGTGTGATGTGGAACTACAGTCGTGACGTTCAAACGTATCGCAGGAAATCCTGCACGAATACAAAAAGGTCGAACATGGACAGCATTTCTACCGAAAAACCGACCAGTAATTTGCTAAAGATAATTTAGGGCAGATTTTAAACACTGGAAAAACATAGGTCTGTGTCCATTCTCCAGGGAATACACATGATTGAAGTATTTCGCAGAACATCACGCTTCAGAGGTGCGCAATGGTACACAGTAAGTTTTTGTGGTTTAGGGGGGTTCAACGTCCCATAATGATTAAGGCTATGAGGTATGCCGTAGTGGAGGGCTCTGGAAATCTCGACCAACTTGGGTTCTTTAGCGTAGCAGAGGAGAAAAGAATATAACCGAGAGGAAAATATTTGTTATGCGAGCTCTGCCACTTTAGCATTCGATTGCGGAGACCCGCTGCTCTGATACTGCATCATCTCTCACCAATTCACTGATGACGGGTAGAAACCTATAAAGAGCTGCTTGATTCCAGGGAAGAGGGATGGGGGAGGATACTTTGACAAATGAATCAAGAAAAACAACCATGCCACGCCACAAGATTTTGCAGAGGGAGCGATGATTGCGGGACAACAGGGACGCGCTCCTCAGGATTTAGGCTGTTCATGTGGTTAGCGTTTATGTGTATCTTCTCGTTACGCGCTCTGTCTACGCTAACAAAGACCCTGAGTACATGATCATTAGCAGTCATTCTCATGAACTAAGCCAGCGAGATCTTTGCTGAAATGGTAGGCAGGGGATAGTACAGAGCAAAGAAAAAACAGAACACATGGCAAATGTCTTTTCCACACGGACACAATGCGTGGCTGAGGAGCACGTATAAGAAAAGTTCAAAGTCGCCTCACCGTCTGCGGGTGTTGATCGAGAGGCTCAAGCGATGGCCGACGGAGAACATGCTACGTTGCTGGCGGTGTCGCAGCACAGACTTCAGGAGGCAGGGCCAGTAGCAGCGTGATAAGCAGAGGATCTCGAGCCTGTGGGTAGAGGCCACATGCTGCTCGCCAACAGTGGACGTCGTGGCCTCGCTGCAACCGAGCCATGGGAGTCCGATGCTCAGAGCCACTGTCTTCCGCATGCCCAGTTTCAAGCTGTCCCGCCCTACCTACATCATGTGGCCACGTGTTTAGTGCTGCTGCTGCCGCTGTTATTCTTTCCCCTGAAGGAATGGCACGTACCCACGGCGAGAGATATTCAAGAGTTTGGTGCAGATCCAAACAGAAGAAAACACACATAATTAAACTTTCGCAAAAATAAATAACGATTGAGGAATCAGGGAAGGTGAGTAAAGAATATTGAAAGATACTGAGTTGATAGGAATGGGAATGAAGAACACAAAGATAAGAAAAAAAAAACATTTTTTAGGGAAAAGTAAAGAAAGCGTTCACAAAAAAGTCTCCTGGTGTCAATAAAGCTATGATGAAGCTCACACACCGGCTTTAGGACATTCCCTTTGGTGCTCGCAACGAAAGAGAGGAGGACGGGAACTGTAAACGGCAGCCCTAATCGAGCGAGGGGAGTTTTGCAAATGCCTAGCTCTCAGGTGGCGCATGTGATTCTTGAATAATGGTATAGATATGTTTTTCTGGCAGGCTACTGAACACATTGGCTGTCAAGATCTTTGCATTAGAAGGTCAGAGTAAGTGCTGGAGCAGTCTGTACATTGTTAATACATTGCACGGATCTAAGCGAGAATTCAGTTTTAGGCGACAGGGCGTAAACACAAATTTAGGACTCTTGTATCGTGTACAATGTTTATCTAAAGACAAAGCTGGGTGTGTCAAAGAAATGGGAGAAGCCACTCTGGCCATAGGGTCAAGTTTGGTTTGGTTTATAGATTATGAGGGTTTAACGTCCCAAAGAGACTCAGAGTGAGGGACACCGTATTAAATGGCTCCGGAAATTTCGACCACCTGAGGTTCTTTAGAGTCCAGTGACATCGCACATTACGCGTGCCTCTAGAATTCGCATCGATCAAAATTCAACCGCCGCGACCGGGATCGAACCTGCGTCTTTCCACACAACAGCCGAGTGCCATAACCACTGAGCCACAGCAGGAGGGCAGCAGTTCCGAGCTTGCACCTTGGATACAGGGAAACGCGGGCTCTCCTCCAACTCTCGAAACTACTCTTTCGACACGAAGATGCCGTCTGGCAGGCATCTGAATGGGCTCCTATCCACACTTGCGCATGGCTCACTCCTACTCCCCGCGGTACTCCAGCCGCTGCTCATCATGAGATTTGTATGGGCATGTCAGTATCTAGCAGAACTTTTTGCTGGGCTAGTTGGTCCATTCTTACATTGGTGAAAACAGCGCGAAAGAAGAAGCCCGAAGAAGTCATCATGTATTTTTTTGTTACCATCCCCTTGAGATTCTGCTGACTTTTAGCCTTTTCACCCTGTTATGTTTTTTTCGCTTTTATGGCTGTTTACACCATGTGACATTAACTGTGTATAGTCATTGAGTGTAGTTTTCATTTTGTTACCATCCCTTTTGATATTCAGTTCACTGTTAGCTTTTTCACCTTGTTTTGTTTTTATCGCTTTTATGGCTCTTTGCACCATGCGACGTTGACTGCATCTGACTATATTTGCCACTGCCTTCCTATATATTGCGTGAGTTTCGCTCAATAAATTCAGTTGTCAGTCAGCGCTCTTTCCTGTCACTTCCTCGTTTCGCCTCCGGGCTTCTTTTTTCGCGCTGTTTTCACCAATGTCATGTCTGTATCCACTGGATGTAACATCCCTCTATCCCCAGACCTGGTCCCTAATCCTGGGAGACACGGCCGACTTTCAGGGCACTGGAGAGACAGCGTTGGCTGATTTTTAGAACTCTGGCAGTGGACCCTGCTTATGTAGTTCATGGCTGAGGATCCCGCCAGGGCAGCGGAGGTTCTCTTCTCTTTCATTTTATGAAGTTTCTTCACTCACTCATTATTGCTCACACTGCAATTAGTTTTAAATTCACAATATAGTGGCCTCGAAACAAAGGGCAAGCCGTCCGCACATCCCTTAAAACTATCTTGCTATGGCCTCAAGCCCTTTCTTCACATTCGAGAAAACAGTAAAGATTGCAAACTCACCGCGTTTATTTCGAAGGACCACGGACGTCTTTGCTGAGCTTGAGCAACCAGACCGTGATGATGTGTGAAACGGGGCGCGAAGCTCCACAAGTCGCTAGTTCCACTTCATTTGAGCGCAGCTCTTAGGCGCCCGTTCCAGGCTTCCTTCCAGGTTGTAGTCGTCGGCGTCGGCGTAACCGGTTGTCCGAGTAGCAGAGCGAAACGCCCCCTGGAAGGTGGCTACCACGGGAAGATCTCGGAAGGTGCGTACCAGCGCAACAAGCCACCTGCCAGTCTGGAGGAGCTGCGCTCAAACTTCGCATCGCCAGCTATCGTAATCGCCTGTCATCTTTTTAGTGTCTCCTCCCTTTGTTTCAGTGCGCGAAAAAAAAACTAATGATTTGGTTTGCTCAATAATTGATTAATTTTTTTTTCTTTTCCGTGGCATTGTGTCTTGACTGGACTTGTCTTCGCTGGCGTGCAAAACTATGAAGTGGTTGCTTCAGTCGCTTCTAACACTGGTAGACACAGAGCTTGCGCTTGAGCTCAGCGTGATCACTGTAGTGACTTGAAGTGGTCGATGGCGTCTTCTTGATTCTGGGACTTGTCTCGACTGGGCTTCTGGCCTCGCTTTCGGACTTAATAGCCGTATGTGGGAGTTTGCTTTGCGTGATTCGTAGCTTGGGTAATTATTGTTGATGGAGAGGGCGTCGCACTGGAAGTACTTTTGAGGGACGACACGATCACACTTGTCTAATTAGTTCCGGCATTTTTCTTGGCAGTGGAAGCGTTTTTTTCATAAGCATGGTTACACTAGTGTCTGTGCTTCATGGGCATATCAATTTTGTGTCCAACTCTTGAAGGATAATACGATCACACTTGTGTTCTTGGCTCTTGCATTTTTCTTGGAAGTATGTGCGTAAAATTGTTTGTTTGGTGTGGTGTGTTTGTGTGTGCTTCGGAGAATTTCTATTTGTTTTATGTCTCAATGCCCTTTCTAGATTGAGTTTTTAGCTGCCTTTGATCTGGCAGATGTACTTTTCTTGTGGTCGTGAGCGTTCGCTTTGGGTGTTTCGTGGGTACGGTAGTTGTTATTGATGAAGTAATCGTGGTGGTCGTCGTACAGACTGGTCACTTCATGATTGACCACGCATTTATGTTTGTTGCCTTGGTTGTCGTTTTACTCATCGGGCCTTTCCTGGCTCTGGCAGCCGTTGTGAATGTAAATACTTGTTGTCTTCCGGCCCATTGTTGTGTTTCGAAGCTTTGTCTGCGCTGGTGGGTAGGCCAGTATTTTTGACGTAGTCACGGGAGTGCCTGTATGGGTTCCATGCCTGTGGTTATCGGGGGTGGTTTTGGTTTGCCTGTGCTTGCTGTAATCCTCCTGATCGCTGTTGTGTTGGGGTCGCTGGTGGCATTCATGTGGCTGTGGCGGCAGTGCGGTTTTTGCTTTGTTGTAATCGTAGTTGAAAGCGTTGGGAAGTTCTTGTGCGGCTGCTTTGGTCAAGGGTGTGGGCTGTGTTGTTGTACGAACGGTCAGTGCCGTTCACATGAGGAATAGCACCAGCGTCGGCAATTTCAGTGGCCAAAATCCGCCGATCTGTGGCCCCCTTGAGGAATAGAAGCAGTGGCGAAATGAACGCAAAAAATTGGAACATCCACAGACCTCATATATACGGCGGCCGGGTGATTCCAAGCGCTGCGATACGACTGCGACTGGGCACGCGACTGCGTATCCCCCAAGAAGTTCCGTAGCTCCGGACAAAAAGGCAGCGGCACATCTTCCCGTGGTGACCCGCACATTGGAGCATTCGGACCGATACAGCCTGCAAAAAGGCAGTGCCCCATTTCCTCTCGTAAGTTCTGAATGACCTCAAAGGTTTCCATTCACACTGCTTATGAATCTGTACACCTGTACTCGTGGCCAACTCTATAGAACCACTTATGTAAGAGCAATCTTTTTGCGATGTGACACGAGAATAACTTCCCTGAAAATGAAACCAAGGAAGCAGAAGCATGCGAATAGAGCAGAATAGTCAAATGACAATTTTTCATTGTCTGAAATGGCTTTCTGTTACCTATGGTCCTTTTGAAAGTCCTCCAGAACTGATATGCTCCACCTAATCCACAGATTTAGCTTAACTGTGCTAAGCGCGCACTATTTTACCGCGTACTGGCTGCGCGTACGTTTTCTCGGAATCCATTCATTTAGCCGAATAAACCATCGGCTAACTTTCATTCGCGTGGCTAGTCCTGCTGATGATCATTTAGTTTGTTTTTTTTTTCCTTAATTTTCAACTTTTAAGTTCTAGCCTGTTCGTTAGCTCAGTAGGAGAGCACTGGCAAAATAAAAGCTTTGTATAATTTCCACTCCCAAGGGGAACCCCAAGCGGCTAGATTCAAAAGACCTTCCGCTGAGGCTCCAAAGCAAAGCAACCTACGTCTGGTGACAGTGAGCTGGCCGCATGCTATCAGTCTCCCGTTGCCAGGCACGTAAGCGGACAGCGCATGGCTGCAGGGAAGCGCATCACTTGGGGAGGCGAACCTCATCCTTGCTTATGCGTCAGGAGTAATAGTAATAACTGTTGTATTCTTTCTGGCGCCAGTACTTGACACATCTTACGCACTACTATGCTATGACATAATAGCGAAGCATCCGCGCAGTAGCGGTATTCGAGGCGAAGTACGCACAAACAAACCGGCGTTGGCAGTGTAATTGCCATTTATAAAAACAACGCTGTCCATGATCTGAAGCCTCACCCCACCACTCAAACACCTCTACACTCTATTCGGCTTTACCACCCAGAAAATTCACTCACGTCGCCTTTACCCCCGCCGCTAGAATTCCTTCTCCCACCAGCTTCGTTCAGCGAAAACACCACTGCCTGTGTAGAAGCCTCCATTCGCCACCTCCATTCGGCATACTCACTGCAGTGCAACACTGGGCAGATGATCACTGAATCGTGTCCATACCCCGTCGCCTTATCAGTATCTATCAACAGATACCTGCATCCACCTCCCTTCCCCTGACCACAAGCATGCCATTCCTTCCTGGAAACCATCGAACCCTTTATTTTCGGAAAGTCAGCATGAGATACAAGGTACGGCTGTGTGCACATGGGAGTCACATGACAACTGTACACAGAACACAAACACACAAGGGCATCGTATCATAAACTTAACATATAATGACATCGCGACCGCCGTCTACAACTCTCGCAGCATCAGCTTGTTTTTATGTATGCGTGAACTGTGGTCCTCTCGTCCTGAGCTCTACTAAAACCCTTACATGCATGCCACGCAGTCAGGAGCAGGTCTCTTTCTTATCGTAGTTTCCTTATGTCCATGTCCTTTCGCTCCGAGTTTCCAGTAATCACGCACCAACTGGCCCTCCAAAGAGTATTTAAGAGTACCTGTTACTTGCAGTTGAGTGGAAGCCACAAGCTCGATGCGAGTGCTTTTCTTCAGACTACAGAGGAAGAGATTGCCCTCTGGTCGTAAAGCTGCGGACTAATCGTGACCAACTTGAACCATTTAATGTGCATTAGGAGTTTTGTGAGGTGAGCGGGTTATAAAAGAAGGACGAGAAAAAATGCTGTTGGTGGAGGAATGCAGGAACATTTAGAACGCCTGGGGATTTTCAACGCACACTGGTGGAACACAGATTAAGGACATCTGATGTTTCGCCTCTAACGCGGCTCATGTACAGGTGAAATACGGAGAATGTTCTTGCGCTGTTGGGGGTGTTTGATACGATGCGGGTGCAAGACTACTCTTGGATTGCCGATTAGGAGCTGACCCATCAGCTCGCGCACGAGACACTCCCCGAAGTGCCGGTGATTCCCGGGCCCTCGACCTTCGTGACGGATTAAGCCTGCTTTTACAGAAAGCACTCAACACTCTCTGCGGACATTACCTCCAACACACCCCCAACTTACCACATCGGAGGTTCACACGCTGAGAGCCATACAACGACGGCATTTTTCAGTTGCGCAGCGGAACTATGACTGCGCCTGCTGGTCAAAATGCGGACATCTACAGCCTGGTCTTCCGGTTCGGTTTGAATGTGTTGTGTGGAGGGTGTACTCATCTTTTTAGTAGCAGATGCCGGCTGACGATGCGTAAGGCTTGTGGCTGTGTGGCGGTGACCAGAGGCTTAGTCAGTGTCCTGCGTTGCTTGGTGACAATCGGGCAATACGAGGTACGCCAAATCGCTGCTGCCGTTCTCGTTGCTGATTATGAATGCTTGCGGTCGTGACTACCCCGGTTGAAGTCGGTGGTGTCGTAGTAGGTGTCTACATTAGATGGCGAGGCTGTTTTAGTAACAGCCCTCACTCTCTCTCTCTCTCTCTCGAGGGGCAGCTACCTCGCCGATCCACTGGGCAGGGAGCAAGATCTGCGGGAATGCATGACGGGAGTGACACATTTATATGTCCGAGGGGGCTCGTTATCTTTCACCTTATAGCCTAGCATTTTGAGAGAGTTCACGGTAATGATCGTACAAGGAGCTGCTGGAAAAACAATGGCAGAGATTGCACCTGCCAAGGACGCGTACAAAGGTTGTCGAAATTGGAATGTTTTGAGGTCAATTAGCTTTCGTTTCGGCGCGCCAGGTTAAAAATTGATGGCCCGTATGCCTTCAGGCTGGCCTACGGATGACTTACATTGCGAGTCTATTGAACGCCACAGAGAGTGCATGTCGAACGTCTGCAGTTTACATGGCAGCTTTGGTCTCGAATTTCTGAACAGCGTTCTGAACAGTTGCAGAGTTCTGGACAGTTGATGGACTTCAACAGCAGTCTCTCATTCCACCAGCAACGCCAGCAGTTGCAAGAGTACCCTTGACACCCAGTATAGCTACATTACAGCGGTAATTTGTCCTGGCCGTGTTTGTTGTCCTTCTGCAATGCGAAAAGGGTTGGACATGGAGTCACTCCAACTGTGCGGGCACACGAAGTCTTTTTAAGGACGCGACAGTCAGGAGACGGGGGGAAGGGTAAAGGGCAAAACACGCGCACCAAAATACAAGAGCTTTTGAAAGGCTTACAGGCAAAAGAACCTCCTCAGAGCGCGTAACTGGTGGAAATGGGCAAAATTTGTTGTGCCACAGCGCCGACAGTAGCCATGTTTTCGAAACACTAAAAACCGATATGAATATTACTTACGGTGTTCTACACGCCTATCAATAATTAAGTAGCCTAACAGTGATAGCTGAAAATTGAATATTAAGGTAACCAATCTGCTAGTTATCATGTCTTACCTCTATTATGATGTACTACAATGCCAGAAAAGCGCTCTTCTATGCCTACACTATGTAAAGTCTTAGGTGAAACATCCTGTACAACACTCAAGAAACACGAGGGGTGAAACCGGACAGAAGAGGCTCTCGCGCTTTCAACATTAAGGTGCGGAAAATTATTACACACGATGTAGCTGCCGCGCCAGCACCAAGCACAATGCCCCAGCTGGCGTTATGGGTTATCCTGACTTCTGTCGATGCTCTCGCTTGTATCCCCATCGGAAACATCGTTTTCTCACTTCGTGGGGGCCGACCCTTACAACTGCTTACACACGACCAAGAACAGGTTTCATTGTATAGGAATCAAGCGAACAGTGCTGTTTACCCAATAATCGGCTAACAAGCTTGTCGCTCGATGAAGATTATGAATTTACTGTAATTACAAAGCGACCACGTAAGAACGCGCTTACAAAAAAAACGCGGCTCCAGCATACACATTTAGAAAAGTTGGTGCTACCTACCTCGGTGTGCTGGTTTTGTCCGCCTCGACTGCCAAGCTGTTCTTGGGATTAACCATGCCTCGTTGTTGCTGCTGCGGTGACTGGACGCTGCACAGCAGTGTGGTCACAGTTTCTTGGAATGGCCATGGTAGTTAGTGTGGTGTCTCTTGTTAGTGCGCACGTACTCGTTAAGTGAAGCTGGTAATCGACGCGGTGTTTATATCACCTCAAACGGCCTGAAAATTTGACACACAGTTTTAATACTATTTGACATCTACATGCTTGAGGTACACTGAAATGTATAAACTCATCTGTTATGAAAGGCTCAAGAACAGTTAGGACCTGTGTGGTGGCTCACTGGTTAATGCTCTCGGCTACTGAGCTGAAGAACACGGGTTTGAACCCGGCCGCATCGGCCACGCCCGTATGCTGTGCAACATCAGTGCACGTTAAAGACCGCCAGGTGGCCGAAATTATTCCGGAGAGCTCCCCCACGGCGCCTCTTTTTTCTCTCTCTCCCTCCTCTATCCTTTCCCTTACCCCGCAGTTCGGGTGTCCACTGAGATATGGGAGACAGTTACTGCGTCATTTCCTTTTCTTAAAGCCAACTTGGAGCCAGCACCACCGTGAAGCCATACATGAGTTTGTGGATGCCCGTTCAGTGTGGATATTGTCTTTTGACTAAGGGGTTTCCATGTTTAGTCAAAGGGGTCTTGTGGTCGTGATCGTAGCCTCTGTATTTTTAGTATAACTAGGGCAGCAGACGTCGTTGTTATTGTTACATGGTGTACGTATGAGTAGGTCGAATCTGTTATATCGTGCATGGCCGGCATACATGTGGCTTGTATGTCACAGAGTGAGATAAAAATGTGTGCACGTTGTTGTCATGGCCGCATTTGTGTTTGTAATTGTTGAGTGTTAGAGATGACTATGTTGTATGTGCAGATATTTAAGTGGATGTGCCAGTCGAGCTGCGTATAATATGTGCGGCAGACAGCGACGCCACAAGCATGAGGAATGGCAGCAGCGCCACTAGCAGAGATGAAGAGCATCGTTGTTGGCCGGCATGAGAAAGAGTAGAAGTGCCGACTTCGAAGCAACGCATATGGAGCTGCACGGTGGCCATGCGCGGCATGGAGCTTGTACGGCTAATGTCGCTGCTTATGGGTAGATGTCGCCTCCGTCCTTCTGGTGGCAGCAGAAGAGGTGTTGACGAAGGTGCTCACGTATACGGATAGGCGTTGCTTTGCTCCGTCCACGGTTGAGAAGTCTGCACGAGACCAGTGTCGCTAGTAATGAGGGCGTAGAGGGCTCGCACGCACGCCCTTTCTGCTATACAGACAATGGCATCTGCTCTGTGAAAATCGTTGGCGCAGCTGATGAGAATGCATTGCTAAGAAATGGGATTACTCGCACGCACGCCTTTTCTGCTATACGCACAATGGCATCTGCTCTGTGAAAATCATGGGCGCAGCTGATGAGAATGCATTGATAAGAAATGGCACTACTCGCAAGCACGCCCTTTCTGCTATACGCACAATGGCATCTGCTCGGCTGCTCTGCGAAAATCGTGGGCGCAGCTGATGAGGATGCATTGATAAGAAATGGCATTACTCGCACGCACGCCCATTCTTCTATACACACAATGGCATCTCGTCTGTGAAAATCGTGGGCGCAGCTGAGTGAGAATGCACTGATAAGAAATGGGATTACACGCAGGCACGCCCTTTCTGCTACACGCACAATGGCATCTGCTCAGTGGAAATCGTGGGCGCAGCTGATGAGAATGCATTGATAAGAAATGGCATTACTTGCAAGCACGCCCTTTCTGCTATACGCACAATGGCCTCAGCTAGGCTGCTCTGTGAAAATCGTGGGAGCAGCTGATGAGGATGCATTGATAAGAAATGGCATTACTCGCAAGCACGCCCATTCTTCTATACACACAATGGCCTCTGCTCTGTGAAAATCATGGGCGAAGCTGATGAGAATGCATTGATAAGAAATGGGATTACTCGCACGCACGCCCTTTCTGCTATACGCACAATGGCATCTGCTCTGTGAAAATCATGGGCGCAGCTGATGAGAATGCATTGATAAGAAATGGCACTACTCGCAAGCACGCCCTTTCTGCTATACGCACAATGGCCTCAGCTCGGCTGCTCTGTGAAAATCGTGGGAGCAGCTGATGAGGATGCATTGATAAGAAATGGCATTACTCGCAGGCACGCCCATTCTTCTATACACACAATGGCATCTGCTCTGTGAAAATCATGGGCGCAGCTGATGAGAATGCATTGATAAGAAATGGGATTACTCGCAAGCACGCCCTTTCTGCTATACGCACAATGGCATCTGCTCGGCTGCTCTGTGAAAATCGTGGGCGCAGCTGATGAGGATGCATTGATAAGAAATGGTATTACTCGCACGCACGCCCATTCTTCTATACACACAATGGCATCTCGTCTGTGAAAATCGTGGGCGCAGCTGAGTGAGAATGCACTGATAAGAAATGGGATTACTCGCAGGCACGCCCTTTCTGCTATACGCACAATGGCATCTGCTCAGTTGAAATCGTGGGCGCAGCTGATGAGAATGCATTGGTAAGAAATGGCATTACATGCAAGCACGCCCTTTCTGCTATACGCACAATGGCCTCAGCTCGGCTGCTCTGTGAAAATCGTGGGAGCAGCTGATGAGGATGCATTGATAAGAAATGGCATTACTCGCAGGCACGCCCTTTCTGCTATACGCACAATGGCATCTGCTCTGTGAAAATCGTGGACGAAGGTGATGAGAATGCATTGATAAGAAATGGCATTACTCGCATGCACGCCCTTTCTGCTCTACGCACAATGGCATCTGCTCTGTGGAAATCGTGGGCGCAGCTGATGAGGATGCATTGATAAGAAATGGCATTACGCCCACGCACGCCTTTCTGCTATACACACAATGGCATCTGATCTGTGAAAATCGTGGGCGCAGCTGATGAGAATGCATTGATAAGAAATGACATTACTCGCACCCAGGCCCTTTCTGCTATACCCACACTGGCCTCTGCTCTGTGAAAATCGTAGACGAAGGTGATGAGAATGCATTGATAAGAAATGGCATTACTCGCATGCACGCCCTTTCTGCTATACGCACAAGGGCATCTGCTGTGTGAAAATCGTGGGCGCAGCTGATGAGAATGCATTGATAAGAAATGGCATTACTCGCACGCACGCCCTTTCTGCGGTACGCACAATGGCAACTGCCTTGTAGGAATAGTGGGCACAGCTGATGCGAATGCATTGATAAGAAATGGGATTTCCGTCATCAGCTGAACTCTCAGCTATTTCAAAAAAAGGGCTTGTTTGTAGGGGGGCAGGAAGGAGGGGGGAAAACTATGGTTGCACATCTTAGGCGCTAAGGTAGATTCCTGGAGCCTCGCATATATTGTTGTGTTGAATTGAGAGACTTTCAAACGAGCTGGTATAAGCCAGCCCAGAGATTGTGTCATATCCATCTGGAAAGCTGAGGTATGGTGGGTTACACACATTTAGGTATTCAAGGAGACTGTAGTTTCAAAGAGAATAGCGAAAGAAAATTGCATCTGAGCAGGCAGCGGCCCATTAAGCGTCTATAGCATGGCGGGAGGGTGGTGGCGACTACCACTAACGAAGTTTAGTAAAACTCTGGCAATGCTGACAAAGTGAAGTGTCCCGAATCGAAGCACAATTTTATAGCTTTAAAAAAAGACGGACAGGAGCGCTCCTGTCCGTCGTGTACCACCTTTTTCTTGTCCGTTGTGTTTTGTGCGCTGGTTCCTTCAGAAGTATGTATTACCAACGAGCCCAACAACAAGTGTTGCTCAAATTTTTATCGCTTCGTGCAAGAAATTTGCGTGGCGATATCTATTTTTCGTAGCACGGCCAAAAGGTGCAGTGGGCGCCCTCTGTCGAGAAACCAACACATATTCTTCACCACCATCAGTCCCCCTCCTCCGCCCCCAAAGACAAAAAAACTCCCCGCAAAATGAAAACACGCCGGGCACACTCGCACACGACGCAATGCTAAATGAGCAGACGAGTGGACTTTCTAGACTGATACCCATAGCGATGAGTATGGGGTGTCTAAATTTCAATTCGCAACCAGCGGCATCCGATGCACAGTATTGTGCGTTTTTATTGTGAATATTTTCAAACATTTTCTCGCCTCAACCGATAGCTCGTTTGCGGTGAAACTGCACACAGCGCTTTCGTATTATGGTAACTTTTGTATCGTAGCAACCTTTACAACGGAACTTAGTTGAGCCGCGCATGATGCGAAAACGTAATCGTGTGCGTAGAGATCGGTGAACCAAAACTCGCAAACGCAGTTCTTTCGATGAAGAGCGACAGTGGCGCCATCTGTTTCCTGCAGTGGAAAGCGTCACGACAAGGCGCCGAGGCGAGCGTTGCAAGATGAGCGGACCCTTTGAATATGCTGTTCCGACATTTGCATGCGTTTCAACTGTAGCGCTTCCAGCTTCCAACATTTTCGGCTAACAGAGCAGAAAAAATATAACTGATTTAACGAGTATTTACCGTTCAAAGGATATTGTAACGCTCACCTCGGCTCCTTGTGACGCTTTCCACAGCAGAAAACAGATGAAGCCACTGTCGCCCTTTAGCGAAAAAACTGCGTTCGCGGGATTTGGTTCACCGATCTATACGCAGACGATCACGTTTTCGCATCATGCACGGCTCAACCAAGTAAGTACCGTTGTAAAACTTCCTACGATACAAAAGTTACCATAATACGCAAGCTCTGTGTGCAATTTCACCGCAAACGAGCTAGCGGTTGAGGCGGGAAAATTTTTGAAAATATTCACGTTAAAAAAAGACAATACTGTATATGGTTGCCTTATATCCGAGTTCCCCCTTTCTATCATGATCAGCACTACCTCTACGGCGCGTGCTGTGCATATGCCAGCTTCGCCGAATGAACCGAAGCACTGCCAGGCCAAGTGAACTTGTATAACGCGAGTTTCAAGCCATTGAAAAGTCCTCGTGTTTCAGTCCAACGGGGTGCAGCGGAACACCTTAAGGCAGAGAAAATTTGCAATCAGAGAGAAATGACTGATTAGCATGCACGCAAGTGCAGCCATACGGCTATATGGCCACTTGAAAGAAAATTATGGTCCGGGGTTCGTACCCGGGACCAACGCCTCACCGTGCAGTCGGCTCTACCAACTGAGCTAAGCAAGACTAGCAGATGAGAGGGAGAGGACGAATTTATCAAATCGAAGCAGGAACGATGTAAATCCAATATGGTTTAGGGTAATACCGCAAGATGGATTAAATGCTTTCCTGTCCTGCGCAGCCGTAGGCTGCGCCTGGATGGATGATGATGAGTGCTCTCTACTTTGTGCACTTCGCGGGTCCGGATCGGCCGGGTTTGCGTATTCATTTTTTTTCTCAATTTACGGGAGCTGTTACTCTTTTGCGCGATTTCACAGAATGTGGGTACGTGACCTCCGCATCACGTTATGGGTCCATCACTTTGCCAGAACATGAAGTGTCGCGATAGTAATGTGCAAGCGCTGTTAAATGTAGCAGCATGTTTAAAAGTCATTAACGTTGACATGTTTAATGACAGTGTAAAGGGTAACTGAGACTGAGAAATTAAATTGCAAGATATCCAGCTTTTATCATTTTTGCCAGAATAAATTTGAGGTGCCATTCAGCCAGCTTTCTCAGTCCTTTTCCGAGTAGCACAGGTGACGATTGTACTACGTGCATACTAATGAGTGCTCTAGAACTCACCGTACATTCTTTCCACAGCACCAGCAGTAGTATGTCGTCGATTTTCGTTGCATTCAGTCATTGTTAGTCTTGAAGACTGAGGAGGGAAGGCTGCAGAATACAATGCATGGTGTGCTCTGCGCTAATTGCTGGTGATGGCTCTGCGGAAGTCCGTTCATATTTTCCCACGAGGGACACTCCAGGATATAGTGGAAGGCTTTGAAACTGTTGTTCGTCATGCGTTGGCTTGCTGGCGCTTCGTGATATCTTCGTGATAGCCTTGACCGTTTTTCTTGTCCGAGGTTTTAGTTTTGAGGTCCACGTCCTAGTGAGCGGCTAACCTTTGGAGCTATGTTAGTCCGTGTTGTGCAAGTTGTGTTAGTGGCTTCACCTTTCCTAGCCGCGTTAGTGTGTGTTTTGTTAGTTTTGTTAGTGGCTTCACCTTTCGTAGCCGCGTTAGTGTGTGTTGTGCAAGTTGTGTTAGTGGCTTCACCTTTCTTAGCCGCGTTAGTGTGTGTTGTGCAAGTTGTGTTAGTGGCTTCACCTTACGTAGCCGCGTTAGTGTGTGTTGTGTAAGTTTTGTTAGTGGCTTCACCTTTCGTAGCCGCGTTAGTGTGTGTTGTGCAAGTTGTGTTAGTGGCTTCACCTTTCGTGGTCGCGTTAGTGTGTGTTGTGTAAGTTGTGTTAGTGACTTCACCTTACGTAGCTGCGTTAGTGTGTGCTGTGTAAGTTGTGTTAGTGGCTTCACCTTACGTAGCCGCGTAAGTTCTGACTTTGGGGATGTGTCTTCTGCGCTAACGGAAGTGTGTGGTGCACAATGGATTTTGGCGCCTATGTTCGCTTCGGTGTTGTTGTAGTGGTCGTAGTGGTTGAAGTGGTTTCGGTGATATTTGTCTTGTAGCGTCATGACTATTTTTGTAAGTGTTTTTCAGTTTGCTTTCTTTGACCATGAACGGAAGAGCAGCGACTCCGTCACAGAGGCACTGATCGGCGCCCACATGAAGAATAGCAGGACTGCCGCATTCGACCTGGTTCACCGCTGCAGCGTAGCCTGGCATGGCGGACACTTCCAGGACGGCCAGAATGGCCAAAAGCTTCGAACACTGCTTGTACCTCTGCCCGTACAGATTTTCGGGTGTCACGAGAGAGTTCCTTGATACAGCCGGAGTGGGGTGGCAGTTGGCGTCTTGCCTAAACCTGCAATAAATCCGCAACGAGCCATTACAGT
The DNA here is from genome assembly GCF_055824585.1 of Amblyomma mixtum. Lineage (NCBI taxonomy): Eukaryota > Metazoa > Arthropoda > Arachnida > Ixodida > Ixodidae > Amblyomma > Amblyomma mixtum. The sequence continues at coordinate 132,871,555 of NC_143018.1, read as the reverse complement.
CCTGACACCGCGAGGACCGATATATTTATCAGTTCTTTGACAGTTTGTTTATATATCGGGACTTAATGAGCTGCTATGAATTTCCTTCAGTGGCTCATACGTTCGCGCCCTTGGGACCATTCGTGGGAGAAGATGGCCTCATCAATGCTCTGACTTGTAAAGGATTCTGTACTCTGCGTTGGGTTCCCCGTCACTTAGGGCAGTCAAGACAGGTGTACTCGAGATGGAATGCGTTTCCGTCCTGTCCTCAGCTATAACTGCTTCCTTCCGCTTCACTAAAAACTCGCAATTAGTACAATAAATGCGAACATTTCAGTAAAATTAAAGACGGAGGATTTAATATTCAGAAGCGACACATATGCGCTGATATCGCACAGCACATAGGCGGCTCTTGCGTTTCGCCTCCATCAAAACCCGGTCGTCGTGGCCAGTTTTGAACGCGGGCCCTCGGCTAAATAATCGAATGCTCTAACCCCTGAGTTACCGCGGCGGCTATGGTACTGCTGGATTAGTCAAGAATCCCAATATTATCGACCATTTCTGTTCGGGTGACGCCATGCTCAATTATATCGAAGAGTGCTGAAAGGTAAGGAAGACCTTTAACTGTACGGGCTACGGTGAGCAGAGCTATAGAGCTGTGCAGAGCTATGCAAGAGCTGAGCGCCGGCGGTTATGAAAGCCTACTTCTGAGAACAAAAGGTAACCTATGACTTGTCGAGCACGGTAACTATAGCATGTAGAGAAATAATGTTTCTAAGAACGTGATACCTTTTATGAGGGCTGGCAGCACAGTGCAATAAGAAATACCTATGATGGATTGTGGCGATATCAGCTAAAACGGCACTAACTCAATTTTGTAACTCTCAGATGGCCCAGTGCCAGCTTAATTGGAGAGAAATGGGAGAGGCATGTGGCCTACAGTGGGTGGTGGTGAAAAACATTTATCTTCGATTAAATTTTTACAGAGAGGTGATAGGGGTTGGGAACTACTGGCCCTTTACCCTCAGAATACTAGGTGGAGCCCCTATTAGCAAGCAACCCCGCGCGCCTCTCTTGAACCAAGGCCTTCTGGGTCTTTAGGTGGTGACAGCCTAGGCCGCCTCCCAGTCCTCTCTCGTGGGGTTGGGGTTGTGTGGGCGTAGTAAGGCTGACAATGATGGCAATTCATTCTCTGCATTCTTCATAAGTGCTGATGATATCCAGTTTTTTCTAAACAAGCACTATTCAGTGCAGTTAGGTGCAAATGGGCTCAACAATAAGGCCGCCAGTAATTGTTCATTACAGAGGGGACGGCGTACGAAAAATACTACAAGCGAGAGCATATTATGCAGGGCTCATGGGACCTACTGCTCGAAGCAACAAAAAAAAAAGAAACCGTGACTAATCGCGCGCGTCAAAAAGAGCAGCAAAAGCTTGGTTTGTTCTAGTTAATTTGCATTGGCGCTATGTTTCCAAGGTCAAAAAGAGCGCCTCGGAGATAATGATAAAGAAAGTGGTCCTCTCCCCGCAAATGGATTACATGGGATAAGACGCAATACCCGCTGAGTGGCGATGCCTGCCCTTGTTTCTGTGATACATGGCCAAAGCGTTTAGCACTTTACACGCCAGTGAGACACCGAGCCTAAATGACAATGTGGAACAGAAAACGGTACAGAAAATGCCAGCGATGGCAAGCAAAATAATCTGACGTCATGAAGCGGCCGTGTGACGCACACAGTAAGCCGAACATCAACACTTTAGAGAAGCCTATACGTCGTTCGTCTATATAACGGGTGTCACAGCCAAAATATAACCAAACTTTTAAAACAGACGAAGGTTCTAGTCCAGTGAAACCAACTCAGGGTTGTTCACGGTCGCGTGGCCTAGTCTTGAGTATTTTTTCGCTCATCAAAGTTAATGCATTAGTTAAGTTTAATTAGCTAACTTTTTAATTATTGACTTCGGGAAGAAAGTGTCAATGCAAAAGTTTTAGATCACCGCGAAAAACCGCTAGTAGTGCTGTTTCCTTCAAGTTCCGATTTACGTAGCTTCATTTATTGACCTTAAAAGAAAGTTGTCACGTGACCAGCTGCTCGCTCACTTCTCTGCTCCAATGTGCACCCAAAGTCTCATCGAGGAGAGGACTTCAGGGAAACAAAATTTTATTCTCTAAGGTGCATCTTGGGACGTTGAAGTGGCACGGTTTTCACGTAGAAGCTTTTTTTTTTATTGTCCGAATTATGGTTAAAGGCCGGAAAAAAAAACTACTTTACGCAAATAGTACGTTGCTGCAAATGTTTTAGTCAGCTGTTTTTGAAAGCGATCTACAACTTTTCCTTTGACACTTTGTTCATCAAGTCAATAATTAAAAAGTTAGCTAATTAAGCTTAACTAATCACTTCACCTTGAAAAACGAAAAATACTCCATACTAGGTCACGCGACTCTAAAGAACCCTCAGTTGGTTTAAGACGGCTTGGGCATCCCGTGTTTTTTAAAAGCTTGGTTACATTTAGCTGGGACACCTGGTATCCTTCCCATTGGCCGACCTCTATGTGGCGGCAGTTGTCCGACATGCGTATCAAAATTGTGACGCAACCGCTTGCCGTACAGTGTTCCGGGTAGCGTCATACGATTTCTCGTTGTATATAGCTTACATGTGGTTGTAAAATTGGAAGCTAGTTGAAACAGGGATGCCAATGGATGACATAGAAAGCGACGAAATGCAAAAACACCTCGTGCTGTGTGATGTCAGGGTATGTTAAAGAACCACATGGTGTTCCAATGTGGCGGCTCTCATAACCCATGTGTCGCTTCGGGACATTAAACACCGCAATTTAGAATTTAATTTTACCTTTACATCTTCATGCCCCGCGCTGGGTATGCGGTGAAAGAAGTTTTTCAACGCTTAAGCAACTCGAGGTCACCCAAACCATCACACTATGTCCGCCAGTAAACAACTACTTAAATGTTTTCAGAGCTACAACCGAGGACAGAATGGAAAGGACATAGTGGACAGCACATTAGAGCGAGACAAAGCACCTGCTATATGTCATAGTGTCCAGTGAATACACAGCGCTGTTCAAAGACGCCTCACCATTCGCAGATGTTGGTTGGGAGGCTGGAGCGAGAGCTGACGAAGAACATGGCACGTGGCGCTCTAACTGGTCAGAGCAGATCAGGCGATGTCGGTGGTGAGCAGAGGAACTCGAACCGCTGCTGGGTCGAGTCCGTGGCTGTTCGCGAGCTGTGGTGGTCGTGGCCGTCGCTGCTCGTCAGTATCTCCCTGCACGTGAGTCCCGGGAGCTTAGGCCCACTGTCTTCCGTTTGCGCCTTGCCGACGTTATCTGGCAATGCCTTCGGCTCTCACGCCTCTGCGTTACACTCTGAACACAAATACACCTACATGCTAGTAAAGAGAGTGTAAGCTCTCCTCCAGAGCAATCCCTTTTTAAATAGTGTGCGCTAGAGGACAAGTTTACCCCCTTTTTACTCCTGCTTATAGTGTACAGCCTATACTTCAGTCGCATTTTTCGGGAGTTGACGGCCAGCCTTTATCATCGTCCACAGAAACTAAACGCAGCTGTAGAGCGGAAAGCTAGTGTCCATAAACTTTCCTAAAAACCAGGAATTGTCAAAATCATATTTTGCCAAGTAACGACAACGAAAAGGTAATTTGCGTTCATTTGCGACTCACTTTTGACGCCTTTACCTTTCGGATTTCTACTAAGTACGCAGGCTCTTGCGCGGGGTAGCTCATGTATTCCATAGTGACTACCGATCGTGATGAGGGGTTGCAAGTAGCCGTGTAGAAGTTAGGCAGTCGCATGACGAGTCTTACCGGCCCTCCGTTACGACTTGCGGCACTTTGAATGTGTCCACACAAACTTATCGCTCAACAGGTATTGCGATTGCACAACGGTGATCACAGGCCGACCGAGGTTTCAGGGTCACGTGCGGAGGCTTGCACTGCCTGATTTCAGTTCCTGACTACTCTCGCGCAAGTTTTTTTAGATTCCTGGGGCCAGAACTTAATAAATTGTCGCGGTGACGTTACAGCAGGGAGCGCTTGCGTCATGATATCATTTTTCGGTTTGTGTCCTAATGTGCAATTCAACCGTACAGCTCGCACGCGAACAATTCATATATTGCGTACTTCACATACGAAAGCACAACAGACTGGCAAACATGCACCCGTCACCAAGAGCAGCTGTGCCCAGCGGCGGCAGAATACTTTCCGGCCTCTTATCGTACTGTAGAAAATGCTTTTTACTGTCGTTCACAAATTTGCAGTATCTAGATCGCGTGGTGTTTTGACCTACAACAGAACCAAAAGAGGGGATGCCTCAGACTGCTGCTTAACGAGCCGACATCTGGCGTTATGCAGCCTTTATGGTACTATAGTACAAAACTGTCGAATCCCATGTTCAGGCTGGCTACGAATGGTTCCTCAACTTGGAATATACCAGGAAAATTTACCTACTAGTTAGTGGTTACTTTGATTTGTGCTGTTTGAAATACACATATTCGGAATATTGCTAAGAAATAGGAATCGAACCCACCAGCACCAGAGTGGTCGCGCTCACTTTTGCAGGCTTGCTCCTTCGTTACAAGGAAACGCGGGCTCTCCATCCACTCCCACAAAAGCTACTATCGCGACAAGCCACCTACTACTGGCAGCAATTAAAATTGGCTGCTGTCCACACTTCCCACGCTTTGCAATCGTTTATGGACGTGCATGAATCCACAAGGTGATCCCCCTGTCGACAATCCTGGTCCCGCATTCATGGATGCGCGCCTGACCTCCAGAAACCTGTACGGACCGCGCTTTTTGATAGTTAGGGATCAGGTGTTGGCCTCTGCCTCTGCAGTCCGGGAGTGGGGATCCGATCCGAACAGTAAACTATTCGCTCACTCACCATTGCTGACGATAAGAATCGCAGTCTTGAGGTAACAATATTGTGAGCATGAAACAAGGAGCCCTCGATTTCCGCATCCGCCAAACCTTTTGGTCTATGACCTGAAATCCTGTTCTGCACAGTAGAGAAAATAGCAGGCGTTGCACTGAACTCACCGCAATTTTTTCCAAGGCCTCCAGGTGTCGTCTTCGAGTGTGTTTAGTTTTTTAGGCTGTTAGGAGAAGCGCAAGTTAAGGAATAGAATTAAGGTCAGTGACCTATATTCGGCCGGGACTATTTGGCCGGCAGTTGCTTCAGTGCTTTTTTTGTGCGCTAACATTAAGAGAGATAGCTATTTTTTTCCTAAGTGGTCGATCGGCATTTGTGGTAGGCAGAATTTTATTTTATTTGTGCACGTGTTTTCAAGTGTTTTTCGTCTTGAGGCCGTAGATATCTCGGCATTTGGTGGAAGCAATAATAGAGTGTTGCTGAGATGGTTAAGCTACAGAAGGTTAGATGTATGGAGTGTCAGGAATCGGTGAATTTAAAAGAAACGCGGTTCGATTCAGTGGAGGAGGCCGAAGGCGCAGATTTTATTTGCAAATTCTGCGTATTAGGTGCACGCCTGGACAGGGCTGAACAGGCGAACAGCGAACTAGTGCTAAGGATGGATGCTCTAGAAACCGAGTTAAAGATAGAGAGGGCAGAGAAGCGCAAGCTTCAAGAACAGCTTTGTCAGTCGGAGTCAAAAACGGCTGACAACACCATTGGAAGCCACAATGGCGGGCATTCCAGCGCCAGCCACGTGGATGGGACTTGCACTGGCATGGACAGCAATAAGCCAGTAGGTGCGACATATTCAGGCAGGAGGAGCTACGCACAGGTGGCAGCTGGGAAGTCGAAAGGCGATACTGAGAAGGGGTCCGAGCTAATTCCAGGAAATGAGGTCACAGTCGCTGATAAGAGGCAGCAAGATCCGGAAGATAGCAGGGAGGGGCAGAGTACGCTAGTGCTTATCGCTGGTGACTCAAACATGAGGCGCTGCAAAAAAGCTACTCTGGATCATGTGAATGGTGATAGGCGGGTAGCAGTCGGGGTGTTTCCAGGAAGGACAATGGACCATGTTCTGAGAGCAACAAAAAGTGAACTTTCCGAGAAGGCTGCAAGGCGTAACTTGGTAGTGGTAGCGGCGGGGCTAAATGATGTCCTGAATGGTAACGCCACACAACTAGGGAAAAGCTTAGCTGAGGGAGATGACGGTATGAGGGCGATAGCACAGCAAGCGCAGATCGTGGTGTGCACAGTGCCGGAGGTACAAGGAAGGAATGTAGAGGTTGCTAAAGACGTTGTGAATCTTAATCGAGAGATAAGGCAGTTAGGCCTCGAGAGGAGGCTTGGAGGTGGTAGACATAAACAAGGAAGTGCACAGAGCAGGTTTGGGCAGAGACTTTGGACGAGATGGCATCCGTTTCAGTGGAAAGGTTCGAGAAGAGATAGGCTGGCGCCTGGGAGGCCGAGCGGTAGCTTTTTTAGAGGGTCCACGGTGGCTCAGGGCGTAGGGGTAGGTAGAAGCGATGTAAATGTAACAATGGCGGCTGAGCCCAACAAAATGGCCACTAGGAGGCCCAGAAAGAAAACTATGAAAAAGAAATTTAACGCCAGGATCAGTTACATAAACATGCAAGAGGATAGAAAGAGAGCGAAATGGCTAGAAATAGAACAGCAGTTAAAGGACGAAGCAGTAGGTGTGTACGCTCTATGCGAGACACATCTGAGGGATCTAGAAGATCCACCTTTCATCGATGGCTATGTCTGGGAAGGGTGCAACCGAACAACAACGGAGAAGAAGGGAGGAGGAGTAGGTATGCTGATACATCAAGGAACAAATTGGCAAAGAATAAAATAAACTTGCAAAGAACGTGTCTGGGTATCAGGTACAGTTGCTGGCAAAAGGAAATGGCAAGGGGTAGTTTATTTAGGGACCGGGGACAAATGCAGGCAAGAAAACAAGGATCTAGTTAAGTGCCTCAATGACGATATAAAGCAGATTGGAGACGGTGTCGATATTATTTTGCTTGGAGACATGAACGGCCACATAGGGGATCTGGATGTATACACAGAGTGTAAAGGGAAGTTAATGCTAGACTTGTGTGAGCGGCACAACCTAGTTATTGTCAATAGAGAAAATAAATGTCAGGGACAAATCACGTGGGAATCCCGTAACAGGCAAACAACCATTGACTACTGTCTAATGTCGCAGGGCATCTATAGCAAGCTCGCAATAATGGAAATAGACGAAGAGGGGAAGTACAGCCCAGGAAGTGATCATAAAAGTATTAGTCTACAGTTGGGAGCCCTAGTCAAAAGAGAAATGCAGCGAAGTCAAAAAGACAACGCAAAATTAAACGATGAACAAATAGCGCTAATATCAGCTGATATAGAAGAAGAAATTGAGAAACGCCACATGGAAAAGTGGGATTATGAACAATTAGAACTGCTCATCGCTACAAAAAATGAAACAAGTGAAAGGAGCAAACCGATAGAGAGGAAAGAGGAAGCCACGAAGCTGGTGGAATATGGAAATTAAGGAGGCCATCGAACAACGACGGGTGGCTTCAGGGGAACACAGAGAAGCAGAGAGGGCGCAGTTATCTGAAGAGAAAATAGGCGAGAAATGGGAATCTTATCGACAAAAGAAACAGCAAGTTCAGGTCCTAGTCCAGGCTAAAATGAAGCAGTCATCTAATAAATGGCTGGCTGAAGTTCGCAAGGCAAATAAAGGGGGGCAAGAAAATTCTGGAACCATATAAGCTGGCTGGGAAAAACAAATCAAAGAACGCAGGAACAGATTATAGATGCTGAGGGAAAATGTTTAGAGGGAGACGATGCTGTGAACTACATTACGTCATTTATAGCTGCGTCTTTTAGCAAAGACAATGGGGTAATCTCCCCAAGTGAGACGGCAACACAGGACAGCACAATAGAGAACAGCTTGGAACTGACTACTCTTAACTGGGAAAAGGCGGAAGCGAATATTCCCAAAACCACATCGGCAGGGATAGAGGAAATTCCAATTAAGCTGATTAATAAACTTGGCCCAAGAAGCAAGGAAGCGTTGATAAAAGCATTAGAGACAGTCATAACAAATCAGCAAATTCCGCACAGCTGGAGACAGAGTAAAATGAATTTCATTTATAAAGGGAAAGGAGATAAGACGAACATAAAATCCTTCCGTCCGATTACAATAACATCTGTTATGTACAGGCTGGCAATGCAGGCGGTGAAATTAAAAAAATGCAGTCATGGGTAGAAGGTAATAGGATACTCAGAGAACTTCAGAATGAGTTCAGAAGGGGTAGGCGCTTATATGATAGCCTGTTCGTGCTTACCCAATGCATAGAAATAGCTAAGGCGGAAAACAGACCTCTGTTTTTAGCCTTTCTGGACATAAGCGGTGCATACGATAACGTGAACAGGGAACTCCTGTAGAGCATATTGAAAGATTTAGGTATCGGTGATGAGGAAATTGATTTTCTACAGGAAATCTACCGAGATAATGAAGTTGTAATTACATGGGAAGGGAAAAGAGTACCACAATTGTGGGGGTGCACAAAGGATTAAGGCAAGGTTGTCCTCTATCACCGCTGCTGTTCATGCTTTACGTGATAAATATGGAAAGAAGGCTAGAAGAAAGTAATCTGGGTTATAATCTGTCGTACAGATTAGGCGGAAATGTAGTTGAACAGCGACTCCCAGGTTTGATTTATGCGGACGATATTGTATTGTTAGCAGATAGCCAGAAATATTTACAAACTTTGGTTAATTGCTGTGGAGACCAAGGAGACGCTCTGGGATTCAGTTTTAGCGCAACTAAATCAGGTGTGATGATTTTTAACGATACAACTGATCAGGTGCTTACAATACAAGGTCACGAAATACCCAAAGTGGCCGAATACAAATACCTCGGGATAAGGCTAAACGAAGGGCAGATATACACGGAAAAGCATGAACAGGGGCGCTATGCTGGAAGGCCCGAGTTTGCTGAAACTCGGAATCTTCCCGAGCTCTGGCGACGCCCTCAGATGAGTGAACTAATGGTAGCAGGACAAAATCTCGCCCTCGTCACGCCTCAAACTTCATTGGGTTATCTGGATATATTCCGTGCTTTATCGTCACATCGGCGCCACCTCATCGGCTTCTTGGGCGGTCTACAAAGAACGGGTCACGTGAGCCAACCGCCGGTGCACTTTTCATTTGTGTGTCGCTCCACCAAGTGCACTGCGTGTGCAATTAGACAAACGAGGTTTGTTGAATTTTATAATGCACTTAATACACCTTTATAAGCATTTTATAGTGTGCAAGATTTGGATTTAAAGCGCTTTGGAGTGATTTATGCATTATTAAATTTTGCTTTGTACCGCGAGGGAACGCTACCAACGCCCGTCATCAGCTGACCGCCAATGGCGACGAGGTACATGTGCAACGCTGTGAAGGCTACGGAAGTAATCCGCAAAAAAATATAAAGAGAGGTGTATCACTCCGCGCTGTTCTGTGGCCGTGTGGTCTAACGCGTCGCTCCGGAGAGTCGACAGGTAATGGGAGCGCGTGGGTTCAAATCCCGCGTGGTGAAACTTTTTTATCTCACATTTTTTTTCATCGCAAGTTGAATTTCGCGTGAGTTGAATGAGAAAACTCGTTTTTTTCAGAATCGCTTGAATATTATTCCGTGTTCTGAAATGAACTGCATGCATCTGCTCATTACATGCATACCGCGTTAATGTGAGCTGTCCGAAATTCGTTGTCAATGAGCTCGCACCGGCTTTTGGTCAGCAGTGGCGGTTATCTTCCCGATTTTGCAGCATTGTGACTATATTTTTTCGATGCAAGTGAGAGGTTTGTGCGAAAGATGACATTCATTCGTCGGATTTACTTAATTAGCACAGTGGTGACTGCTCTGCAGTGGCCCGATTAACAAGTGGCCATCTGCAACTTTCGATTTCGCCGTTGCCGAGGAGCCCACTTTTATGCGTTGCATATTGCAATCACTCAGTTCAGCCCTTGGGCGCGGCCGGGCAGCCACCATTGACCTTGAGCGCAACCACGTGACGTGACGTCACGACAGCCGGAGGAAAAGCTGGGCCCCAACTCGCGCGGTCGCGCGCGGCCGCAGCCACCACCTGACTCCCGCTCCTCCCGCTAGGGGCGCTGCGCCGGCGCGTGACGTCACGGAGGAAAAGCTGGGCCCCAAATCGCGCGGTAGCGCGCGGCCGCAGCCACCACCTGACTCCCGCTCCTCCCGCTAGGAGCGCTGCGCCGGCGCGTGACGTCTTGCAGTAAACGGGTCCAGCCGACCGTACTGACATTTGCCGTCAGAGGAAGCGATTACCCAGGCTGCTGCTGCTGCCGCCATGACAGTCCCGAGATGAATTCGGGGCACTTCACCGTTCTCGAGTTTAGCTCCGAGTTCACCTGTCAATCAAAACCATTGGTCACGCCCCCGGCGTGCCGTACATAAATTATAGGCGCACGCGCTATGGGTTGGCCACTCCCAACATCCCTGCCGGCTACAGGTATGCTGCGCGGCTGTGCTGATTTCTGACAGACATCGACGATGTTGACCATCGAAATATAACTGGCAAAACGGACGTCATCGCTGATAAATCTAAGCACCTCTGCGAAGGACACGCAACGTGGCGAAAGCCGCCGATTTCTTCGCTCGCATACCAAGATTGCACAACACTATAGCCTGTTGCAATTACGTAAGACACAGCACAACGCTGAAGGCGCGTCACACCTGCTTGCAAGGCGTCAAACACGGAGCACGACGACGAACCGATGCTTGTAGCACGTCCTACTCCAACAACATCCCATCACAGGTGTTTGGCTTGGCCGTCCTTTCATCGGTGATAAAGCTCAGCATCAATGTGTCAAACACATCTGGGATCGACAAACGATCGCTGCTCCAGACCCAGTGCAATAAAGTGTTTGTAATTTCCAGCACGCAAGCACTGCGTACTTCACAACCGTAACACCTTTCTCTGTTATAAGTCCGATTCCATTATTACAAACAGGATCCCCACCCGCCCGAATGATATTAATGCGATGTCCCTGCGGTATACAACGGCGATCGACGTTAGTGACCAAATCAGTCCGCAAAACCTTGAAGTGCGCGACGTTAACAAATACTACGCAGATACGCGCGCCACCCCCTTCACAGCTTTTAGTCAGCGTCTGATGACATAGGATGAGTTGTGTCGCTGGGTAGCACGCTCTTCGCATCCGCAGTGCACTAAAGAGGCGTCACACGCAACAGGCATTCGTAATGAATCATTGAATACAGCCAAACCGCAATTTTTTTTCTCACACCGCATCACAGCCGCTCGCACGGCCAATTTCAACCGCTGAGATTTGCCAAGAGCGTACTAAAAGCAATGGTTGGCCATAGCGGGGTGCGGCAGCGGCCGCAGCAGCGGAGAGCTCCACCAGACGTCACTGCAGCGAGCAGCAGTGACGCGGGGGAGCAGTGAAGTTGTTTTTTGCTTTTGTTTATAATGCAAGCCAGAAGATGCATGACTGTTATATTTTGATATACGACACAATAAAATATATTATCGCAATGGCCGAAAAATAAGACAGATTCAGCGTGTAGTAGTTGCCCAGTCTTTCCAGTCGAAGGCAGCGCTACCGGTGGCGTGTCAGCGCAGGAGCTCTCTCGTTTTCGACACGGTGGGCTGCCGCTCTAGCTCGTATGCAAGCCACGCTGCAAGCAATGGCCTTACTATCGCCTCTAGCGGCAGAAAGTGTCAAATCTTTGTTATTTTCCTAAAGCTATGCTTTTCACCAACGCTTCATTGGATTCAGATTTTAAAATACATTTGGAAATGAACAAAATGTTCATAATATTATCTGTTGCCTTTTAACGTATTCGAGAGAAGAGAAAGGGTTGATACAAGAGTGCACCTAGTGCGCACTGTTCGTCTTCGGAAATGGAGAGACAGATAGAGCCTGAAAGAGAAGGCACGCCTTTGACGCGCCCGAAAAGGCGTGTCAAACAGCTAGCGGCGAGTGTGCAGATAGATAGCAGAGAAGTCACGATTTCGCGATTGCTGATATTGCGCTGATAACTTCAGGTAGCGCTGCGGCCTGGCATTGCGCAGTGTATTGTGTTTGAAGTGTGAAACAGGCGCGCAGGGCGCGCTTGTATCGTCTTTACGGGGCTTTATCTCTACATTTTATTGTCCGCTGCCTGCGCACGTTCCGCGCTATTTTCGTTCACTGACTGCCGTCATCGCAAACTCGGATGAAACTCGGGCGAGCGCCAAACTCGGGCCTTCCGGCATAGCGCCCCAGGCTCTTAGGGCAAAAGGACGAAGAGACGCCGGGATAATGAAAAATAGGGCATTATGGGGGTACAACCAACGGCAGACTGCAATTTTTCAACTGAATCCAGGATGTAGGCGAAATGCGAAAACGCCTGTGCGCAGCTGTTTGATCTAAGGTTGCGTTGAATAACTCAAGGTTGTCTAAATAAATCCAAGTCCTTCATTATGCCGTCCTTGAGAGCTGTGAGTCGCGTCGGGACGTTAAAACCCCAGATACTGCTATCTTATTAGATACTAGAAAGGCAGCATCTTTTTAAACACATTTTCCATGTCCGTCAGCACTGGTATTACAACGCGGCACAATCCATCTGAGTAAGCATATATGTAGAAATTTCGGTTCACCTTCACTTAAACTGCCGGCATAATTAGTCTAGGGGATGTTGTTTCAAAAATTTACATGTAAACTTGGTGACGCAATCTCCAAAGTGCGCTTTAAGCTCGCGCAATGTAACTGCTGGCAGAGATGATTCTGCTGCCTACCTGCATTGCTGGCTTACTAGCAGCATGTTGAATATTAATTGGGCATGAACTCACCGCAACGTCTGCAGGAGAGTGTAAGGTGCGGTAGCTGGTCCGCTTCCATACCAGTAAGCATAGTACTGCAGTTTGAAGGGCGCTGATTATACGGCGTGCGGTGGGCGTTGCAACTTGTGGTTCGCGTGGCATAGTGTCGATGCTGCCTTCGGTGCCGCTGCGTTGAGGTGGGAATTGGCTCTTGAGTTGTGCTTACTTCTGGGCCATGTGTAGTCGGTGGCTGTCTTTAAATGTCTACCGTCCGTTGCGGCAGCAATCTGTTTGTGATGTATTGCTGCGAATGTTGGCGCTGCGTTCTGGATTCTGAATGAACAGATTGTGTCAGATTTGCTGTCGTCAACATGTGGAATGTGTGGCCGCTGCATTAATGGCTACAGTTTGGGTCGCTCAGTCCATCCTTGAAATTATTAGGGTATATGTTTAAGGGAAGCGCTCTTCTCATTGCGTTCGCAAGTGTTGGCGTTCTATTGTAGTCGGTTTTCATCCCCTAATAATGGCAGTGATGACCACAGTCATGCTACCTGTAACTGAGGACGTTGTTTTTACTTAAGTAATTTATATAACTGCATTGGAGCTAGTTTGATGTGTACATGTTATGTGAGCGGTGAATGATCTCATGAGAGACACGAACACTGGGACGTGCCTGACGTTGCAACATGATGGCAGCTGTTAGCGCAAGCATGAGGAATAGAAGGGGCACTACACTGGAAGCTCTAAGAGCGAGCCATTGAGTCACGGTAGCTGTGGTTTGCCTTCCAGGCAGGGTAGAGCGAGCAAGTGCTGTTATGAGTGTGTGAATGGTTGTGGTACGTGCTATGGAATTGTTCTGTGGCTAGCCCTGCCCAGTGCGTTACAGTGTTCGTGGGAGTGGTAGCAGTGCTCCGGCTTGGGCGGTCATGATTATGTCCTCTTTTACATTTTGAGCTTTGATCATTGCTATGACTGGTAACCTGTAGAGGTAGTGACAGCTCTTGATGTGATGGTTAAAACAGTGTGACGGAAACCATCCGCCATTACGAAACCATGTGGAAACCATCCTGTGCAAATGGATGGTTTCACACTGTTCTTTTGTATGAACCGACCTTTGCCAATAAGCTTCCAATATTGGGCCGATTACCTGTGCTACCTGGGTTGGTGGCGTTGTGTAAATTTATAACTGTCTTCTCAAGAAACAATATTTGTACAAGTTACGGCTGTGCTTGCAAAGAGGTACTCCAGTTTGCGTTGAGGGTTTGTGTGGTTGCCAATGAATTGAGGATGGAATGTGAATTGCATGTACAGGCCGCAGTCATTTTCGGTGATGTTTGTGCGGTAATGTTATATTGGTTCTAAGCTGGCTCATTGCGGTGACACTTCTGGAACAGTGAAGAAACAGGCTGTGGCTGTCGTGATTGGCGTGAATTAGTGCTCTGAGTTTAGTCTGATGGTTATGGGGCGCTGTCACTGTCGTCGGCTTGCTGTTGTTTGCATTCTTGGTGTATGTGGTTGGATAGGCGCCCCGCTGTGATATGTATGAGGTGTACTAGTTTGGTGCAGCAGCGGAGGTGCCGTAGTCTTCGCTGTTGTATAAAGTGCGTGGTGTTTCATGGGTGTCGTTGGGCCCGCGTAGACGAGCAGAAGCAGCAGCGCGTTTCATAGCGTACGCAGACCACGCTGACTGCTGTCGGTATGAGAAAAAGAAACAGTGTGGGGTTGGACGTGATGCACTGGAAGTCCCACAACTCAGCACACCTTGCGCTCTGCACACAACACTGTGGACAGTCAACGGCGCTGATAGCTCTGGCTTCACAAGCAGACAGACGCCATCAGTGGATTCCGGCCGACGTTGCAGTAGGCGTTGGCGCAGCCGCAGCAAAAGCGAGCAGGGAAAACTCCGAAGTGGGGATAGTGCAGAAATCTGCACGAAAAAAGGGTTCTTGTTTGGAGCGCTTGCAATGCTGGGAGGACGGATATATCTTTGTCTCCATTTACCGTTCTTTCAATATTAGAAGCGCTATAAGTCACGATACGAAATATTGTGATGTTTAATAAGTGGTACACTGGAGTAGGGGAGGTATTGGAAAAAAAAACGAAAGGCGCCAGTTACACCACATCTGCGTAAGTGCTGGCACCTGAATGCCAGGCGGTAAGGGCGAAAGAAGTGTGAGGAAGAGCAAGCATGAAGAGATAATAGCGCAGAGAAGGAGATATTTACAGTAATGTGTAAAATGAGGAATTTCGAAGAATTATTGGCACTCGTCCATTTATCGTCGTAATAATGAGGCCAGGACAAGCGGTGATACTCACCGCAATGAGAACAATTCAACTGAACGGTTATTCGACCATGGATGCCTTCGCGTTGTTGGGGCACATTCAAGGTTCCCGGTGCTGCTGCATTCCGCTTAAAAAATTGGCAGCTTGGGTTTGAATTTTCATCAAAGACTTTATGCAACAATTCTTAACTGACAGCAAGGAAAGCAAGCACAGCGATTTGGCGATTCAGTGATTAGTTATGTATGATATGGTATTCATCGAAAACTACTGATATATGGACTCACCACAACTTTTGTCACGCTTATTCAGGACATTCGGTACAAAAGCAGTTTCCGTTGACAGGAATGTTCAGAGATTAACGGCGATCGTACCATGCGTTAGATGACTAAGTCTTCAGCTGTGATTAGCTCTTCTTGTGGGTTAGCGCTCGCCCGCACATATCAGCAGGTGTTGAAATGCAGGTTGGGGAGAGGGTAGTGACTGTAGCTGTGGTCATGGGGACTGCCTTTGCACTGACACCAGATAACTTGTAAGAGCACAGCCAAATCACATAAGAATGGCTAATTAATAGCAAAATTTATGAAATACACACGCTGGTAAAAGTTGCGGGTTGTAAAGTTGTAAAGGGCCGTAGAAGTAGTGCAGAATACGTAGCGCCAACACGTTTGTGTAATAGCGCCCTTTCATTGTCATTGCATCTATTATTAATAGCAAAGCATTATATAGCTCAGCGGTGCCCGCAGAACTTGTCCGCAGAACGTGTCCGCAAAATGTGTCTACATAATGTAACTGCAAATGAATGAATTTGTATATGTTTAATGATGAGTAATACATTAATGTTATTATTACGCTATGATAAAGAATGATGTCATCACATACTTAATTTGTAAAAGCAATTAAGAAATTAATTAGTGTAAGAAAAATAACTTAAGTGACAAAATGAAAATCGTTTGGTTGGGTTTGGTTATTGGGTTTAACGTCCCAAAGCGACTAAGGCTATGAGAGACGCCGTAGTGGAGGGCTCCGGAAATTTCGACCACCTGGATTTCTTTAAAGGGACTATGCAATAAATTAATTGAGATTACGTAAAGATAGGCAATCCATGACTCGTAACCCCAGCGCAAGAATTTTTGAGTTAGCATCAATAACAACGAAGTTATAGACGATTAAAAATCACGCTCCTCCTCTCCCCCCTCAACTCGTACGCGCGGGGCACCATAAAAAAATAAAGAAAACAGCTCCAGGACTGGGCTCCGCTCATGAAAACGTCATTCGCTGACGTTCGGTTTACGATTTCCGGTTGTCGCACTCACGAGGAGCAGCGTGCGTCGGCAGCGTCTCTCCGGTCTCTGCGCATTCTTGGCTCCCGAACTCGCGACAGAAAGAGGCGGCAGAGGTAAATTGAAAACAAATGCGTGAAGGCAATGCCCTGGCTCGCGCTTGCCCGAGGGGGTCGCGCGGCGGCTCGAGCAGACGGTTTTCACCGCTACCGAAAGTGTGCCCGTGACGTCGTAGCTGCGGCGGCTCGATCGAATGACAGCGTGTGGTGGCCTGCCGACGTCATGGGACTAGTGACGCACCACCACCACGCATATCCCTCCGCACCGGCCATCAGCAGCAAATGTCACGACCTCGCGCCCGCACCACTACATTTTCTTTATCATTCTTCCCCCGGACCGCGAACGACTGGAACGGCCTTCCCCGAGAACTTGCTGCTATGACATGCCAATCATTGTTCATCGAAGAAATCCCGCGTGTACTTGCTCAGTGATAATCTTATATTTGTATAACTTTCAACTTATCTATTAGTCTTTCTGTTTTTCATTTCTGTGTGCCCCACCCCTTATGTAATACCCTCTAACGAGGGTCTTTAAGGTATTAAAGTGAAGTGAAGTGAAGTGAAAGAAGCGTTTGCGGGTAGGTAGGCTGGAAACGCTGATTGGTCGATGGGATGCGCTTCTCCGTGACGTTTTTTGACTTCGCCCTCGTTCTCAACCGGACGTGGCGTCAGCGCGCCTTTCTCGACCTCTCCCTAGAGCGCCTGGGGAATCGCTAGGTGCACCCGCCGCGCGTGCGTGGTGAGCGGGCATTCGTTTCGTGATCCTCGGCGCGCTCGTTTCGAGGCGTGTGCAGCTATGGCGTTCGTGCGCACGTGGTGCGCTCGTCGGCGACAGCCAGCTCAAATTTCTGTGCAGTTTTTGCTTGCGGCTTTCGCCGTTTCGCCAGGAGCACGTGGCTAGAGTCGCGCTCGTATTTAAAGTTTTTGCCGCGGCACTACAAGGATCCCCATCAGGCGCGCTTCGAGGACCGCCGTTTGAGAGCTACGCTGAGGCGCTTGTCTGGGCGTTGATATATTTTGCCGAGCTCGTAGCGTGTCCCACCAGGCATCGGGTCCAGGAGCACCGCCGCAGTGCCGAAGGAGGAAGGAAACGTGGGCCGGAGACGGGGAGTAGGGGAAGTGAAGGAAAAACTGTATTCACATATTTACATTATTTACATAGAGCGGGACTGAGAATGGCTCTCAGTGGAAGGGGAACGTCTTCGTCAACCGTAGTCGACTGGAGCTAGCAGGCTTCTCTCGGCCACACTCACGGCCGAGTTAAATATCGTTTGGTTTCCCCAGATCCCTGGCTGGGGAATAATGGTCGACGAGCACTGTCCAATCGGATGGACCGAAGGGGACGTTCTTGTTACCACCCACGGCTGGGCAGGTGCGGGTTTTTCCACTCTCTCGCAGCTGGGTCGATGAGAGGGGGAGATGCCGACCCATCCAGCCCTGCGGGAAAGGAATCTCCCGAAGTCCTCCAGCAGGTGAATGAACTTGCTTCCCCGCCGATTGCCCAGAACGCGAGTCGGGGCCACAGAATTCTTCAATTATCCGCCAGCGTGACCGGCGCCGGCACGTCGCCTCCTCTGTGGTCGCTCGGACAATACCTCCGGCGCGTCCCCGGCTTTCGCCGCTATAGCGGTCATCTCCGCTGTGGTCGCTCGGACAATACCTCCGGCGCGTCCCCGGCCTTCGCCGCTATAGTGGTCACCTCCGCTCAAAGAATTTCGCCGGGGTTACTACTGACAATGGCCCTCGACATTCCTGCTACACTAATCCGCTGAGGCTCGGAGGGGCATTCCAAGCATCCCACTTCCCATGGTCGTCGCGAGGTTGTCGGCCTTGGTGATTGTTCACGGTAGCTGCTTGATCAGGCCCACGTGGTCAGAAGTACGGTCACAACAGCACGTCCGCCACCCGAAGAAGTCTCGTAGTGGTTGCAGCCAACGCTGCAGCGCGCAGAGACCTGGAGTTGTGTCCGTTCGGCTTTTGGTCACAGCTGGGCCCAAAGGTTCTTCTTGCTTCGTTGACAGCTGTAACGAGCTCAACCAGCAAAGTCCAAAGCCCAACAAGCAGAAAGCGCCAAACCGACTTTAAGAACTGCCAAGCTGTTTTCGGTCAACAAAACCACTTTAGAGAAAATGAGCTGTCGCGTGAAATTTACGTCCCCCTCCGAAAGTTGACACGTTTGACCAAACTAGAATACACAGAGCTTGTTTAGCCAAAAGGGAGGAAAATTTTCTAAAATTTTCGGGGGGGGGTGCCGTAGCACGGTTTATGTCATAGAAAGCCACCGCCCGTGAGAGCACAAAGGGAAGGTGGAGCTGCTGAACATACATACAAAACAGACAAAAATGATTCCCGCTAAAGCAAAAAAAATAAAATACAAATTTGCATAGCGGAATAACGTCTGGGGAGTCAGGAAAGGGCATTACACGGGAAAGCTTCGGCTGAGGCCATCAGCGTTGCCATTACCTCGCAATTTACTGCAACGAATGTAAATTGAGTCCCGCAATGCCAAGCTCCAAAATTTCGCTCTCATCTTTGTACAGGAGAGATAAATGAGCAAAAAGAAACAAGCAATAAACTGAATAGGATTATTCCTCAAAACCGTCCAGAAACTGCGTTACGACTCAAGGAATTTACTGGTTCCTATTATTCAGCCGCCCCCTGCGCGGCCGCGGTCCGATTGCTGCTCTAGCAGGCGCAACAGGACACAGGGCTAGGAATTTCAGCTTGGGACCCTTAACTGTTCCTCGTCCAAGTCTCGCGGTTCTGAAGTTTGGCTGACGCTCAGAAAGCAGAATGCGAGAAGGGAACGAACGAGTGCGAATGCCGTGCCAGCGTATCCGTCTCTCTCGGATCGGGTTCGCGCGTTGCGTTCTCTTGGCTTGTGTTCCCACCGGGCGGGTGCGAACTCTTGAGCACCGAGGTGCCAAATTGGGGCGGCTACGCGGTTCGGATTTCAGTCGAGCTTTCAACAAGAGCCGCACTTTCCCCTTAATTAACTCTTCCCGTTTGGCCACCTCTATACGCTGCCGCTCCGTGGAAACCCTCGCAGTTGGTTTGCGTGGCGCGTCACTAGCAATCGCTGAACCGTCACAGGTAAAGTCGCTGGCGTTCGCCTCATCATCAGTTTGTAAAATTGCCTGTTCTAGCTCACCACCGTGAGAATTTATAAGGCTTACAGGGCCACGTTTGCCCTCTTCACCCGCGTGCTCTGCTGGCGCTGCGAATTCTGGAGCCTTCGAACTGGTGAGGACCTGCGGAGCGTTATCTCCATGACTAAGGCCCTTTTCTTTGGGCAGCCTATCCAAGCGATTTGGGAAAATCGAGGGATGCTGCATGGGCAGGTCTTGGGAGACGGCTGCCTCGGTCAGACGCAGCTCGAGCGGGCTCTCGATTGCGACGCGGGAGTAAGTTGGTCGTGTTGGATACCTTTCCTATCCTTATACTGGCGGTACAGCAGGCCAGAACGGAGGTGGAAAGGTATGTTCTTCCGTGACACACCTATGTGACTTTGGTGACTCAAGTTTCGTAGAGTCTGGTCTTTCTCTTGCTCAGCGGTGAACGTTTCTCTGTCCACACGAAGGAGTTCTAGAAAGCCATCCGAGTGGGGTAACACAAGATTGGTATTCAATTCCTCACCTAGCCCCAGCTCATCACTTGCGCCTGCTTCGGAAATAGCTTGCACTACTATCGGTGCTCTTTACCCCTGTGCTAGAAGTGAGTAAGTCCTGGGCTGGCTCGTCATTAGGTAGCGCGGAGCCGTCACGGGTGAAGTCGACGGCGTTCGTCTCATCGTCAGTCTTTACTAGAGCTTGCTCTGGCTCATCACCGCGAGAATTTGCAGGCTTCGGGCTAACAGGTTCAGGTTTGCCCTGTTCAACAACGTGCTCTGCTGGCGCTGCGAATTCATGAGCCTTCGAAATGGTGAGGACCTGTGCAGCGTTATCTCCAAAACTAAGGCCCTTTTCTTGGGGCAGCATATCCAAGCGATTCGAGAAAATCGAGGGATGCTGATTAGGCAGGTTTTGGGAGATGGCTGCCTCGGTCAGACGCACCTCGAGCGGGCTCTCGATCGCGACGCGGCCAGTTGGCAAAGAGACGCTGGTTTCATTGGAACATAACTCAATTTCGGGTGTTTGGTCGCGAGCGGCTGTCGTTCCCTCATCGTTGAACTGAGCGTTGTTGCGAGGCAGCGCTGAGGCGCATTCCTGGCTTACAATAGAACTTGCAGTTACCGCTTTCAGCGCGCGACTGCTCTCTGGAGGACTACATTTTTGCGCGGCGCCTACGCCTTTCTGGGTTGCAAGGGTAATCTGCGCGGCATCGCGCTTTTCAGCTAACGCCGCGCTCTGGCTTGGATCTCCACAGTCGCTGTCAGGTTTGCCCTCTTCAACTACGTGCTTTGCTGGCGTTGCGAATTCACGGGCCTTCGAAATGGTAAGGACCTGCGCAGCGTTATCTCCAAAACAAAGGCCCTTTTCTTTGGGCATCATATCCGACCGATTTGAGGAAATCGAGTGATGCTGCTTAGGCAGGTTTTGGGAGATGGCTGCCTCGGTCAGACGCACCTCGAGCGGGCTCTCGTTTGCGACGCGGGATATGGGCAAAGACTCGCAGTTTTCATTCACGATTTTAATTTCACTTCGCGCCGAAACCTCCTGATTTAATGTCGAATTCCTCTCGACGCGCTTCGCCAGTAAAATTTGCAACTCCAAACGCATTAAAGCAAGTTGCCTTTCATCGGCTTCCTTGAGACGAAGGCGTTCTTTTTCTATCCTGTCAGCCTCCTCCTTAGCGGCTTCCTTGCGGTAAAGGCGTTCTTTTTCTATCCTGTCAGCCTCCTCCTTAGCGGCTTCCTTGCGGTAAAGGCGTTCTTTTTCTATCCTGTCAGCCTCCTCCTTAGCGGCTTCCTTGCGGTAAAGGCGTTCTTTTTCTATCCTGTCAGCCTCCTCCTTAGCGGCTTCCTTGTGGTAAAGGCGTTCTCTTTCAATCCTGACGGCCTTCTCCTTGCGTTCCTTTTCAACCCTGTCGGCCTTCTCCTTGCGTTCCCTTTAAACCCTGTCGGCCTCCTCCTTAGCGTTCCTGATTCCCTCCTGAATGACTTCCCAGGTCTCCCAAATTTTGTCACCCTCCTCCTTAGCACCACATTCCTTAATAGCCTCAATCAGCTGCGGCTTTCTGTGACTTTTCCTGGCCTCAATACCCAGCTCTTCACACAGCAACATCAACTCTGGCTTCTTTAGCTTGCTCAAATCCATGGCAACTTCCGAACGAGGACTTTCATAAAATAAGCTGCTACGTGAAATGCTTAAGCGAGCACGTGCCGAAAAACAATCTACAGGTAGTGATAAATTTCCAGAGTTATCAAGCCTGGCAGATTCTTAAAGAAAGTCAAGCGCTCACCACTGCTGAAGCCAGGACCAAGCGTGGAAGATCCCGCCGCTGCCAACCAGTTGATATATTTTGCCGTGCTCGTAGCGTGTCCCACCAGGCATCGGGTCCAGGATCACCGCCGCATTGCCGAAGGAGGAAGGAGACGTAGGCCGGAGACGGGGAGTAGGGGAAGTGAAGGAAGAACTGTATTTACATGGTTACATGATTAATTACATTATTTACATAGAGCGGGACTGAGAATGGCTCTCAGTGGAAGGGGAACGTCTTCGTCAACCGTAGTCGACTGGAGCTAGCAGGCTTCTCTCGGCCACACTCACGGCCGAGTTAAATATCGTTTGGTTTCCCCAGATCCCTGGCTGGGGAATAATGGTCGACGAGCACTGTCCAATCGGATGGACCGAAGGGGACGTTCTTGTTACCACCCACGGCTGGGCAGGTGGGGTTTTTCCACTCTCTCGCAGCTGGGTCGATGAGAGGGGGATGCCGACTCATCCAGCCCTGCGGGAAAGGAATCTCCCGAAGTCCTCCAGCAGGTGAATGAACTTGCTTCCCCGCCGATTGCCCAGAACGCGAGTCGGGGCCACAGAATTCTTCAATTATCCGCCAGCGTGACCGGCGCCGGCACGTCGCCTCCTCTGTGGTTGCTCGGACAATACCTCGGGCGCGTCCCCGGCTTTCGCCGCTATAGCGGTCATCTCCGCTGTGGTCGCTCGGACAATACCTCCGGCGTGTCCCCGGCCCTCGCCGCTATAGTGGTCACCTCCGCTCAAGGAATTTCGCCGGAGTTACTGCTGACAATGGCCCTCGACATTCCTGCTACACTAATCCGCTGAGGCTCGGAGGGGCATTCCAAGCATCCCACTTCCCATGGTCGTCGCGAGGTTGTCGGCCTTGGTGATTGTTCACGGTAGCTGCTTGATCGGGCCCACGTGGTCAGAAGTACGGTCACAACAGCGTGCGCATTCTCAACCCCGAGGTAAGGACTGAACTGCATTGTCGCAAGTTTTCTCGTGCATTGAGGGCTCCCGAAATTTCGGTGCTTGTAACGAAACTTTTTTTTT
The DNA here is from genome assembly GCF_055824585.1 of Amblyomma mixtum. Classification (NCBI taxonomy): domain Eukaryota; kingdom Metazoa; phylum Arthropoda; class Arachnida; order Ixodida; family Ixodidae; genus Amblyomma; species Amblyomma mixtum. The sequence goes on along the minus strand of NC_143018.1, from coordinate 132,848,720 downwards.
GCAGCATCGTTCCCTGGATATGCTTCTCGGAAGCCGATGTCATTGTTCGCCGCGGACGCTGGGCCTACTGCTCGCCGCCACGCCGCTGTAGGTTGACGTTGAAGAGCTGCTCCAAACGGCCCTTTTCAGGGCCGCTTCATTGCTTCCTGGAAGATTGCGGGCATCCAATCTCGCGGCCGTGTTCCCTCTCTTTGTCGAAATCGGCGCCAGACATCAGAACCCGCGCTAGGCCTCGTCGCAAGGTTAAAGGAGTGCATTGTGGCTTTAGAGAAGTTATGACTTGCGCTTAGTCTAGCTATATCATTCACCCAGTGCAGTGTGCCTTTGCTTCTTTAGCGACTTCTCACGCCTTGTCGAAATCGGATTTAAAGCTGACGCCACGCCTCGTTGAATGGGTTAACCGAGTGCAGCGCCTAGCTTTGTTTTTTTGTGTTCTAACCTGTAAGCAGTGCACCTTTCTTCGCTCCTTACTTTTGTTCTTTTCAGTCGTTTCCTGAATCCGTCGAAAAAGCCGGGCTTGCCGGATGATTGTTCGCCGTGAATGGAACCACGAGGCGATCGCATCTGCATACACAGCACGACTTTGTTCCCTCGTGTTTTTTTTAACAAGGATTGCTTCGACAGCTCGGGCAAAACGAGGACTGCGTACGCAGTGTCGTCGCTGCTTAGTGAAGAGGCACAAAACGGATGTCGTCCTTATTAAAGGCCCTTCTCGGGGCCACCTCAGTGTTTCCTGGGAGACCACGCGCTTTCCGCCCTGTGCACATGTTCCCCTCATTTCCAATCATTTGTAAGCTGCATATGAATGAATTAATAAATCAGTCAATGCACTTTATTTACCAGAAAAATCTGGCTGGTCACCCTGGGCTAAAAGCTGTGCACACAGCTTGACAAGGCCCAGGGGACCATTAGATGACAGCTTTGAACGTAGGAAAAACAAGTTGGTACTTTAAAAGAACATGAAAAGTACACCAAACAATATAAGAGATAAACATTACAATCGTGCATTACAGTAAAGAAAAAGAAAACACTTTGACAGCAGACATACAGTATCAATTTACACTATAATACATACAAAAATTACGACATTCATCACTATGGCACGAAATATAAAAACAGCACATAAAGCAAAAAAGAGAATGCAAGTAACAATAGTACAGATAGATTAGCTGTTTACATTTAGATATATGCATAAAATTAGTCCTCGGCTCCTTGGGCCTCCTTCAAATCCTGCAGAAGGCTTGTATTTGCAACTGCTAATATCAAAGAAGATTTAGAAGAACTTCAGTTTGGGGTACATGGTGCATAGTACTTGAGAAAACAAACAATAGCGCCTGCAATGACACACAGAAGAAGAACAATGCAGCACAAGCGCTATCCTGCGCTCTACAGTATGGAACTGTGACTGTGAAAAATGAACCTTCACGTCAGTGAAATATGAGTCTTTAGGCTGTCTACAAATCGTAATTACAGAAAGAAATATTAGTGAATGTTGTTTGAGAGGCTTGCATATTACTCTGTTTGTTTATTTATTTATGTTACCCCTCAAGGCCAGTGGCATTACACAGGGGGAATGGTAAATATACGAAAACTGAGAGAGTTGATTACATGATCATTAAACAGCGCCTGAATATACAATGTTTGCTAGTGCTACGCGGAACTGCTCATAATTTTCAGTGCCGGCAACTTCTGCGGGAAGGTGGTTCCAGTCGCATGAGGTTCGCGGCAGGAATGACTGCGAGCAGCTTTTTCTGTTGCATGACATACTTCCGACTTTGTGATCATGATCAATGCGGCGGGATACAGAAATTGTATGGGGGATGAGGTGATCACGAAGAGCGGGATGAAGGTACAGCTTGTGGAACAGGGTGATAAGAAACAATTTTCTACACGATGTCAGTTATGGGAGGCAGATATTAGACTTCATAGTAGTTACACTCGCTGTGCGGTTGTAGTTAACAAGGATTAAACGCACAGAGTTATTTTGCACCAGCTCAAGATCATTAATGAAGTTGTCATGAGCAGGGTGCCATACACGTGTTGCATGCTCGAGTTTTTATCGTATTAGTGTTTGATAAAGCAATAGTTTCCAATTGGAAAGAACGTTAAAGAAGTTGCGACGTAAGTAGCAAAGCATGCGATTAGCATTTTCAATTATGTTCTCGGTATGAAGAGACCAGTTAAGATAATAAGTAATGTGGACGCCGATGCACTTATATGATGAGGCTGATTTCAACAAAATGTTATCGATGTAGTAGTGAGGTGGGACGGAAGTTTTTCTAGACACACGCATGACTTTGCATTTGTTCATATAGAGCTGCATTCACCATTCTTCGCACTGAAGTCAGTGGCGGTCTCGTCAAGTAGTCCCCTGCTTTGTACGTTCACCTTGTTAGCGGCTGTCTTATTTCACACAATTCCACGTTCTACATGTTGATAGTTATACGAGCACAATTCGTTGTGATTGTCGAGGGATCGTGTTCCTGCCTTGCCGCCACCGTTGTCTTGCCATGCCGCCGGCGCGGCGGCGACGGCGGTGCCATTCACCTGCGGTTGCGGTGGCCAGCAACCTCGTCGGCGGGGGAGGGGGAAGGGAGCCACCCATTCATGTCTTTATCCCACCATGGGACACAGCGATGCCAGCGAGGGAACCATCCCTTTCTGGCTTGACACGGAGCGCCGACCAGCCGCCTTGAAGGAGGGGACTGAGGGCGGAACAAAGCCACTTCCCAGAACTGAGAACTGAAGGCCGCTAACCCCACTGGTGAAATGTCCGGGCAGGTGCTTTGACCTTAGTGGACATGTCTTGGCGGGATATCTCAGACGTCGACTCGTTTCCCCTGGTATCGAAATGAATATTGCTCGCGTAAACGTTAACATTCAAAGATTGAGTAATGGTATAATGTCTACACCTTTCGCCATTTATTTTTCAATAAAAAAGCGCAATAAATTTTTGTGCAAATAAAATAAAAAATCGTTGTTTCTATTTTTTTCTTTTTTTATATACAGCAGTCTGTCCGCTCCCCCTAAAACCACTCTCTGTGACCGCCACTGACTGAAGTAATGTAAGGCTGTTAGTGTTGGTTATTTCTCTAAAAATGACGCAAACATCAGCGAATAGGTGAATATGAGAATCCATAAGAGAGCGGGGATCATTAATGTTAAATCAGGAACAGTAGCTAGGGTCCAAGAACTGAACCTTGTGGAACTCCGGAAGACACCTTTGTAAAACAGGTGTTATAAACGTTAGCAAAAACTAATTGTGAGCGATTAATTAGACCTTCAATCCATTTCAATAAGTTAGAGTCAATATTCAGATGTTTTAGTTTGTGAGCCAAAAGGTTGTGACATACATCGTCGAAAGCCTTCGAAAAATCCAGAAATATACAGTCAGTTAGTGATGGTAGGTCTAGAATACAGTGCAATGCATGTGTAAACTATATTAACTGTGTTTCGGAAGAGTAAGGTTTTCGAAAACCATGTTGCGCTGACATAAAAAAGTTGTTCAATGAAAGGAAGTTAACAAGGTTGGTGAATATTATATTTTTGAACATTTTGGGTCAAGTATTGGTAAGGGATATGGGACGATAATTAATAGGGGATGCTTTGCTGCCGGATTTGTAGACTGTAACCACCTTTCTGATCTTCCACTCAGTAGCAGCGTTGACTGGTCAATGCTGGAAAAGTTTGGTTAGTATAATGGGCGAATAAGCTGCAGTGCTTTTTAAGTAACGCAGTCATAACCCCGAGCGGAATGAATACTGAGTCCATCAATAAGCTTATCCACACCAGTAGGAGCAACAGTTACAGGTGGCATGAAAACATAGTTGAAGTGGTGAGTTGTAGGCATATGTATACATCAGATATGGGTGTAAAGTTGTCAGTGATTGCGCGGTTAAGAATCGTGACGCAAACGTCGGAAGGGATGGCGTCGCCTAACGGGTCAGATAACGCAAAACTATCGTCGGTGGAAGGATTAATGACCCGCCAGAATTTTTGACATTGGTGGTTACATGTGAGTGGAAGTGCTTTTAGCGCTTTTTAGCGCCTGAACATACATGTTGGAAGCCGCTGAATACGACGTCCGATCACTCACTAGTTGGCGAGAACTTTACGATGCGGTAGAGGCTTTCTTTTTGTTAGATAAACGTTTAATGTGATTATTACACCAGGGAGCTATTGAGTGGGTGGTGGCAGTGCGTTCAGGAGTGTATTGTTCTGTGAGTTGGGTGACTATAGCTGTGAACATGCTCCAGTTGGTTTGAATGCTGCGGACACCAAAGCTATGCGAAAGCATCGATAAAAAAAATAGTTCATTATTTATCGCCTGAAAATTTGCTCCGTTGTAGTTACGTATTATTATTTTTTTCTTTTTGTTAGTGTTCGGAGTGGCTAGATTAATGTCAGAGTGCATTAGCAAGTGGTCGCTGATGCCTGGCAGGTATGTAATAGGTGAGACTATGTCAGATCGATGTGTCAAGATTAAATCTAGCGTATTAGCCGCGTTGGCTGTTTTAGTCCCTTGTGAGCACAAATGCACGAACGAGAATACTGAGCGCACATCTAAAAATTCGCGACTTCGAGACGAGAACGGGGACATTAAAGGGGAGTTGGTATTCCATGTTATCTTCCAAAAAATTAGATCGGCAAATAAAACAATACTGAAATAGATCATGGTGCTTTGTTTTTAAGTGTTTCCATAAAAAAGTATGGCAACAGATAAGGAAAGGCTTAGGTGATCGTGATCGAGGAGGTTAGACTGAATTATAGTGCAACAGCTTGAAACAGGTCTTCACATCATTCATATATGTATACTAGAACATTGCAGGAGCCCGGACAAAGCAAAATTACACAAATTACGTTTGAATAGAGATCATGGGAGGAAAGTGGATGAAATATAGCTAAAAGAAGAATTGTGAACCGAAGCGAAGTATGTAATGAGCCAGAAATATGCATATCAAAGAAGACACTGCACTGAGAAAATGGACAGCATGAAATAAATGAGCAGCACAAGTGCAGCGTACAGGCCTTTATCAAAGAATTTATTTTTTTTGTTTATTTACCACGTCCTGGTAGTGTTAGCTCCATAAAGCATTATCAAAATTATCACAATTTTCAGTTTTATTTGCTCAGGATAACGTTAGAGCAATAAGAACTTGGTTCATAAATGCACTTCAAATATTGCCATAAATCATCGTACTCTTCGTCCTGGGCCACAAGAGCTGGGGCTTCATGAGATAATTATTACGGTGCATTAACGAAAATTTCAACATGCCGTCAGCATGCAAAGATTTCATACTGGCGCTGAAAAAACCGCATTTTTTTAATTTTCGCTGGCAGGAGGGAGTAACTTTCTTGACTGCGCTGCTTTCTTCCTAAGCAAATGAAAGACGTGTATGCCGAGCAAAAAGAATTCGAAAATATGTAGCGTAAGATATAACACTAATGCACTGTGAAGCTTGATGCCTTATTGGTCCAGTAGAGTGGAGAGCTGGGCGAGTTAATTGGTTCACGATTGTAAAAAGAAAACCAGCGCAAAAGACGGGGACACAGAACTGGGAACACAGAATACAGGAACGCAAAACACAGCGTCGTCCTGTGTTCCTGTTGTGCGTCTCCGTCCTTTGCCCTTGTTTTTTTTCCTTAATTGGCCATGCACTTGTGGCAATTTAAGTGCACTTCCTGTGAATTGCACAAAAGTAGTGTATTTTTGCATTCACCTTTTTTTACACGCTGAGTTGTTTTATCTTTTGGTCACTTCAGAAGGGAGGAGTTAGTATAGAAGTAATTTACTTGGAGAATACAAGGAAATATATCTTGCGATGAATTTTCTCATATTTTAATTCTGCCTGATGGTAATGCATTACGCGTCATACGGTGTTACTCACAACCAAACGCCCAGGGCTCTAAGTTGGGCAAAGCATGTATCATATATGTGGAAGTGCGAATATGGCTGTGGTGCGCTGTGCGTCTTGCATGCACAAAAGGAAGTGATTTGTGTCTAGACCATCCAGGAGGGAATGTGCAAGGACGGGAGGATAGTACAAATAAAAAAAAAAGCTAGCTGGGGCTGGAAACGCATTTTTGGTTCTAGCAAGTACCAACGTTGGGGAAAAGCAACCAGTTTTGGGCGCCTTGTAAGAAGAAAGGAAGGTTCTGGGAAGCGGAGGCAGGGCTGCGTACGGCGCACGCGAGGTCGCGGGGTCACGGAGTCGCGCGAGATGTCTATCTTGCAGCAGCACATCGGGAAAAGGTTAAATTTTTCCACTCGCCACTCGCAGCGTACCGCAGAGCCGGCAGCCTTCTCTCTTGTCCGCCTACCCGGCAGGAGCTACTCTCTCCGGTTCCGGCCGGGGAGACGGACAATAGTCGCGGGCGAGAGCGAAGGGGTGGCCCCCACCACATGAATGGCATTAGAAGAATGTCACTGGCGCCTCCACTACGGCTCAGCTCGTACTGGTTGCTGCGTTTCGCCGTAATTGCTTGTCAGCGAAGTGAACACAGCACCGTGCCTTCCCGTGTATAGTAGAAGCAGGGATGTCGCGGCCACATCGGCATTCGCAGGATAGCGGCGCCCTGTCGCTTATTTGCTCGCTTATCCTCTGACAAGTCAAAAAGTCTTCCTGTCGTGGCACGCCATCCATGGCTTACTACACCACGTCTGTCATTCCCCTTCGTACTTCAAGCATTTCTATTCTTGCTATGAAAGTATTAGCCGTTGCGGCCGCCAATTCAAGCAGCGAAAAAAATTTCAGCGCCGCAGGATTCGTAATGAAAGAGCGCCGCTCTTGTTTCGATCAAGCCATCATCAATGAACAACATGCATATTTAGAGTGATAAATCTATACCTTTAAGCGTTGTGTCTTGTGTATAATCCCAAACTGTGATCTGGAATGCGAGGTCAAAATTTGAATGTCATTGAAATAAACTCATTTTCCTGAAATTCTCTTTTTGTGTCGTCGCCGCTTTGCAGGTCGGGCCGAGCACGAGCGTGCTCAGGGTCCTTCAGTGTCGGGCCGGGCTTCCTGTCGGTAGGTTAGGTCCCGGGCCGGGCGCGGGTTCGAAATTGCGGCCCGTGTAGAGCTCTATTCAGAAACCTAATCACATTTCCTTTTATGAAAAAAGACCTATGTGCAGAGTTTAAATGGTGCAAGTATGAAGCTACAATGAAGTCAATTACAGACTTCTGTACAACAGCTAGAGGAATTTCAAGAGCATGCTATACGTGATGCTAGTTGCCTCAGTCACAATTGATGCAGTCAAGTATTATTTCGTATATTTTTTTTTACCCAACAGACATGAAATGTCTGAAGATGAATATGTACCAGACACATTGAAACATCAGTTGTCATGCCTGAAAAAAGTTGTACTGCAACATATAAATGCTCAAGTCTCGATAAGCAGGAATACTGAAGGGGAATAAAAGCAGTTTTCTTTTGTTCGGGCTCACGCACCTGCTACAAACATATTTTTTATACATAGCAATAAAACTTGAAATAACTGTTTAAGAAGCCTTTTGGTCAATAGTAAAGCTAAGTATGACTGAAAGGAGTCCGCAAGAAATGCACAGAAGCAGGCATGCAGTGTGACAGCGCAGCGCGACAGGTGCGCGTTTTAATCTCGCGCGCGCTCTGAAGAACATGGGTTTATGGTTTATTGGGGTTTTAACGTCGCAAAACGACTCAGGCTATGAGGGACGCCGTAGTGAAAGGGGTTCGGAAATTTCGACCACCTGGGGTTCTTTAACGTGCACTGACATCGCACAGTAAACGGGCCTCTAGAAGTTAGCCTCCATCGAAATTCGACCACCCCGACCGGGATCGAACCCGCGTCTTTCGGATCAGCGGCTAGCGCCATAGCCACTGAGCCAGCGCGGCGGCTCGAAACTCGAAAGACATGACGGGGACACGCCGAGAAGGCAACGCTGCACTGCACGCCGGTGCACGCTGCCTCCTCGCCTCTCGGCTCCTCGCGAGCAGCCCCGTCCGCTGACGAGCGGTGGCGGGGAAAAATCTAGGGAAAACTGCCTGTCCCCAACCGGACATGACGTCACTAAATACTACGTAACCTATGACGTCACGCGTATGACGTCATATTTTTTGACCAATCAGCGTTTCTAGCCTACCTACCCGCAAACGCTTGTGAAGTGAAGTCTATTTTCCTGATTTCGGTTTCGAAATGGCTCCCTACGAAGACACCAAACAGCCCGCGAATTTTAAAAAACACGATTTTTAAAAATTCATAATAAAATGCCGGCCCAGTTCCGAAGACTCATATTTGTTGTCAATGCTTCTGAGCGTCACTTCTAACATTTACAAGCGGCTTTTAATTGTTTGCATGGTCCCTTTAACGTGCACTGACATCGCACAGTACACGGGCCTCTAGAATTTCTCCTCCAAAGAAATTCAACCGCCGCGGCCGGGATCGAACCCGCGTCTTTCGGGTCAGCAGCCGAGCACCATAACCACTGAGGCACCGCGGCGGCCAAAAAAAAAATAATCGATGACGTGATCACAAGCGAAGTGTTAAGTGGGTCACATGACAAGGTCACCTCTCATGGTGACATACAAAAGCCACACAACAAAATTACTTAAAAAATGAGCGATGACGCCGATTTAAGCAACATATATCGCAGGTGCAAAGGAAATCCTCGCGATGTCATCACTAGTTGACCTCAATTCGGTGGCAGTATTCCGGAACACATTCACCAAAATTTTTAGCAACCGTTCGTTCTACAGCATCTGGTCGGTGTCGTAGCATTTCTCTATGAATATAGCTTACATGTTTTACTCAAGTTGCTTGTGACAGGGTTTCGGACCAATGACATGTGCACCTTAAATTGCGTGCTTTCTAAGACATTTTCCTTTAGGGTGCAGTTGAGGTGTCCACCGAGATGTCGAGATGTGGTTGGATGCGAACTTGGGATAAGGGTATAAGGGTTCGGACCACGATATAGGCACCATCAGTGGCATGATTTAAGGCGCCTTTGAGGTGTCCACCTGAGAGCTACTGCGTCCTTTCCTTTCCTCAAAACACATGATTTCGCATTCCTCCGCTCAGGAAGACGTGTTTTTTCTCGTCGTGCACAGTGCCATTTTGTCTGCGTGAGTGCCGCGGCAGTAAAGGAGGAAAGTCGCCGTCGCAGTTATGTTGGTATATGTTGTTAGCCTATGTTGCAATGTAATCAGTACGGCAGCCGAGGCCGATGTTTTTGGCAGTCATTCTCTCTTCGTGATTGCGTGTTTTGTGGTATCATGCAATGACAGCTAACAGGAGGCTGACCTGAGCTTGAGGAAGCGAAGCGGTGTAGTCCACATGAATTCAGGAGAGCAACGTGGTGGTTGGTGCTCTCATGAGGACCAGAAGTGGTACCGCAGTGGTCAGCGTGTAAGAATCGTCACGGGAGCAAGTCTGGTACAGACAACCGTTCGGGGGTCTGCTGCCGGACAGAAGTGCCTGCAATAAAAGGAACGATGATCGCTGCATCGTTACGGTCGCGTTTCGGTCCACTCGGCAATATGATGGGAGATCCAAACGTTCGTGGGTGTCTTGCGTCAAGATTTAGTTAAGGTTCTATGCCGTTTTGAAAGTGTAATTGATTTCCAGTGCCCTTGAGACAAACATGCTAACTGCAAGTATAACAGAAAATGGGGCTAGTGGGAGCGCAACCGTGAAGATTTCGATCAAAAATGAACAATCATTCAGCACTATTTTCACTGCTCCCTCAGTCACACCTAGAGATTGGCGCATCTTGGAGAGCACCTTGAGAATAAAAATGCATCTGAGGCCGTTGATTTCGAGTGGTTTAAGCGATTCGAAAGGAAGCACCCTGACAGCTCATGAGATGAAAGCAGTGGACGGCCTCGATCATCAGCCAGTGATGCACATATCGCTAAAATTATTTCGACAGTAACTATATAAAATTGTGGAAAGCCTTGCGGATACTTCCAAAATTGCAAAAACACAACTTAAACATACAACATGAGAAAATCCTCAGATTTGAGACAGAAGTTTACAAACTTCAAGCAGGCAACAACACTGATCCTCTGGAAACCAACAAGGATTTTCTAGCAAACAGCTGCTGATGCTGCCAATTATTTCTCAGGTCTTGCTGCTTGCGACATATGCAAATCGGTTTTTGGTATGAAACTATGCACATCCAGAAATAGGGTAGTTCTATAGGAAGCAATGATTCGAAAAGCGTTTTCGAAGCATGATATGCAAAAATAAAATGAGCTGCGGTTTAGCTACTCGAACTTGGTTAGAGAGCGAAAACTGTGGTGTATCGGGCAAGTAGACACGGCTAGGCGTATGTAACGTTGAGTGCGTTCCCGACACTTCCTTCCTGCTGGCCACCTTGCACAGGAGGCCCTCGTGTCCCCCAGACCATCATGGAGGACAGGGGCACAGGCTTTTCAACGGCTGAAGCCTACAGCAAGGCGTGGCGGCTCTTGCTCTGCGCGCCTTCACTATTTCTCTCTCCTACTTCTTTCCATCTTTCCTTACTCCTCCTCTCTCCTATCGGCATGCAGGCAGTGGTGGTGGTATTCATACCAGTCACAGGCCCGTGCCCTTTCCTCTTTCCTATTCTCTACAGCCTCTAACAACCGACACTGGAGAAGCAGGGCGCCCACCTTGCCACCCAGGCAGGTGGCAAGTTATTGGTTGATCGCGAGAGGTTTCTCACCGAGTATACACCCCGGCTTATTGGTGCAGTGCCGCGTGCCTGCCACAGCGTTGTCAGCGTTAAGGCATGCAGCCCACATCTCTCTTACCACCGCCACGTATCACAAAGCGCGGTTGAGGCGTCCTCTGACTCAGGGAGCCAGTTATTTGCCCTTCCTTTCCTGAAAATCATCCCTAAGTAAAACGTTGTCAGCGCCAATGCCAATGAACGCCGACGGCCTGTAAAAATGTGTTTTTGAGGAAAGGAAATGGCGCCGTATCTGTCTCACATCTCGGTGGACGCGTGGACCGCCCCATAAGGGACGGGGGGACAAAGGAGGGAGTAAGGGAGAAAGAGGTGCCGTAGTGGACGACTCCGAAATAATTTCGACCACCTGGGGCGCTATGCTGGAAGGCCCGAGTTTGCTGAAACTCGGAATCTTCCCGAGCTCTGGCGACGCCCTCAGATGAGTGAACTAATGGTAGCAAGACAAAATCCCACCCTCGTCACGCCTCCAACTTCATTGGGTTATCTGGATATATTCCGTGCTTTATCACCACATCGGCGCCACCTCATCGGCTTCTTGGGCGGTCTACAAAGAACGGGTTACGTGAGCCGACCGCCGGTGCACTTTTCATTTGTGTGTCGCTCCACCAAGTGCACTGCGTGTGCAATTAGACACACGAGGTTTGTTGAATTTTATAATGCACTTAATACACCTTTATAAGCATTTTATAGTGTGCAAGATTTTGATTTAAAGCGCTTTGGAGTGATTTATGCATTATTAAATTTTGCTTTGTACCGCGAGGGAACGCTACCAACGCCCGTCATCAGCTGACCGCCAATGGCGACGAGGTACATGTGCAACGCTACGGAAGTAGTCCGCAAAAAAAAAATGAGAGGTGTGTCACTCCGCGCTGTTCTGTGGCCGTGTGGTCTAACGCGTCGCTCCGCAGAGTCGACAGGCAATGGGAGCGCGTGGGTTCAAATCCCGCATGGTAAAACTTTTTTATCTCACATTTTTTTTCATCGCAAGTTGAATTTCGCGTGACTTGAATGAGAAAACTCGTTTTGTTCAGAATCGCTTGAATATTATGCCGTGTTCTGAAATGAACTGCATGCATCTGTTCATTTCATGCATACCGCGTTAATGTGAGCTGTCCGAAATTCGTTGTCAATGAGTTCGCACCGGCTTTTGGTCAGCAGTGGCGGTTATCTTCTCGATTCTGCAGCATTGTGAATATACTTTTTAGATGCAAGTGAGAGGTGTGTGCGAAAGATGACATTCATTCGTCGGATTTAATTAATTAGCACAGTGGTGAGTGCTCTGCAGTGGCCCGATTAACAAGTGGCCATCTGCAACTTTCGACCTCGCCGTTGCCGAGGAGCCGACTTTTTTTTTGTGGGCCTCTCTTAAGGTACCTGGCATGTTATGAATTGTTCTGTGGAACCGGTTAGCGGCTGATCCAGTCTTCGCCAAAAGAATCTGGGACCGACTTTGGCACTGTGCTGTAGAGTAGCCCAAAGGACTTGGCGAGAACAATTATTTTTTACTGATTGCAATGTTCAATGCATAATGTGCCTTCCTCGTGAAATAGTTGGCCTTCACCATGTCAGGGCTGGACTTCGAAGGGGCCTTTACGCCAATGTAGGTCTCGTGGACGCATCCCACGACGTCTGTGATGCCGCCGCGCAGAAGGAAACGCTCCTCAACATACGCACGCTCGGCCGCAGTCGTGGGCAAAGCGAGCCACCGCTTCTGCACAGCCGCGTCGATAAACGCGTCGGAGACGTCCCTCACACAGCGGCTCACAGTGCTTTATTGGCGTCCAATAAAGCGGTCGGCGCCGACGCTCCGAAGCTGCCGGTCGCGAAGAACCGGAGGGCGCAGAGGACTTGCTCTTCGACCGAAAGCGAATGAGGCCCGGTACGCACTCTCCGCAGGCGTGGGTCGTCGCCTAACTATTTACACAACCATCGTACCGATTTTTTGGACAGGCGAAAATGTCGCTAGAATTCGTCGTCGGCCAAGGCAGTAAACGGGTCCAGCCGGCCGTACTGACATTTGCCGTCAGAGGAAGCGATTACCCAGGCTGCTGCTGCTGCCGCCATGACAGTCCCCAGATGAATTCGGGGCACTTCACCGTTCACGAGTTTAGCTCCGAGTTCACCTGTCAATCAAAACCATTGGTCACGCCCCCGGTGTGCCGTACATAAATTACAGGCGTACACGCTATGGGTGGGCCACTCCCAACATCCCTGCCGGCTACAGGTATGCTGCGCGGCGGTGCTCATTGCTGACAGACATCGACGATGTTGACCATCGAAATATAACAGGAAAAACGGACGTCATCGATAATAAATCTAAGCACCTCTGCGAAGGACACGCAATGTGGCGAAAGCCGCCGATTTCTTCGCTCGCATACCAAGATTGCACAACACTATAGCCTGTTGCAACCACGTAAGACACAGCACAACGCTGAAGGCGCGTCACACCTGCTTGCAAGGCGTCAAACATGGAGCACGACGACGAACCGGAGCTTGGAGCACGTCCTACTCCAACAACATCGCATCACAGGTGTTTGGCTTGGCCGTCCTTTCATCGGTGATAAAGCTCAGCATCAATGTGTCAAACACATCTGGGATCGACAAACGATCGCTGCTCCAGACCCATTGCAATAAAGAGTTTGTAATTTCTAGCACGCAAGCACTGCGTACTTCACAACCGTAACACCTTTCTCTGTTATAAGTCCGATTCCATTATTACAAACAGGACCCCTCACCTGCCCGAATGATATTAATGCGATGTCCCTGCGGTATACAACGGCGATCGACGTTAGTGACCAAACCAGTCCGCAAAACCTAGAAGTGCGCAACGTTAACAAATACTACGCAGATACGCGCGCCACCCCCTTCACAGCTTTTAGTCAGCGTCTGATGACATAGGATGAGTTGTGTCGCTGGGTAGCACGCTCTTCGCATCCGCGGTGCACTAAAGAGGCGTCACACACAACAGGCATACGTAATGAATCATTGAATACAGCCAAACAGCAATTTTTTTTTCTCACACCGCATCACAGCCGCTCGCACGGCCAATTTCTACCGCTGAGATTCGCCAAGAGCGTACTAAAAGCAATGGTTGGCCATAGCGGGGTGCGGCAGCGGCCGTAGCAGCGGAGAGCTCCACCTGGGGTCACTGCAGAGAGCAGCAGTGACGCGGGGGTGCAGTGAAGTTCAGTTTTTTGCTTTTGTTTATTATGCAAGCCAGAAGACGCATGACTGTTATATTTTGATATACGACACAATAAAACATATTATCGCAATGGCCGAAAAATAAGACAGATTCAGCGTGTAGTAGTTGCCCAGTATTTCCAGTCGAAGGCAGCGCTACCGGCGGCGTGTCAGCGCAGGAGCTCTCTCGTTTTCGACACGGTGGGCTGCCGCTCTAGTTCGTATGCAAGCCACGCTGCAAGCAATTGCCACACTATCGCCTCTAGCGGCAGAAAGTGTCAAAACTTTGTTAATTCCCTAAAGCTATGCTTTTCAACAACGCTTCATTGGATCCAGATTTTAAAATACATTTGGAGATGAAAAAAATGTTCATAATAATATCTGTTGCCTTTTAACGTATTTGAGAGAAGAGAAAGGGTTGATACAAGAGTGCACTTAGTGCGCACTGTTCGTCTTCGGAAATGGAGAGACAGATAGAGCTGAAAGAGAAGACACGCCTTTGACGCGCCCGAAAAGGCGTGTCAAACAGCTAGCGGCGAGTGTGCAGATAGATAGCAGAGAAGTCACGATTTCGCGATTGCTGATATGGCGCTGATAACTTCAGGTAGCGCTGCGGCCTGGTATTGCGCAGTGTATTGTGTTTGAAGTGTGAAACAGGCGCGCAGGGTGCGCTTGTATCGCCTTTACGTGGCTTTATCTCAACATTTTATTGTCCGCTGCCTGCGCACGTTCCGCGCTATCTTCGTTCACTGACTGCCGTCATCGCAAACTCGGATGAAACTCGGGCGAGCGCCAAACTCGGGCCTTCCGGCATAGCGCCCCTGCTGCACTGACACTGGTGCACTTCAACGTGCACTGACGTCGCACAGTACACAGGCCTCTAGAATTTTGCCTGGATCGAAATTCAACCGCCGCGGTTGAATTTCGTCGATCGAACCCGCCGATCGAACCCGCGTATTTTGGGTCAGTAGCCGAGCGCAATAACTACAGAGCCGCCGCGGCAGGTTCATGGGCCACGAGCTCCGGAACCGCTGAAGGTCGCTGAAGGTCGACGTGGTCTGCGTAGCTCGCGGAACATGCCGCTGTAAAGATTTCACTTAAAAAAAACGATCTGTGGTGAAGGTATGCACTGTCATTACTGGCGACTGTGCCGAGAACTGTTGAGAATATAATTTTTTTTGGCGCAATTTACATATCTCACTTATTTGTGAGTCAGAATAAACAAAATTTTTGAACTCGTCTCCTGTAGACCCTGAAAGGCAGCAAAACGAAGTTATTGGAATTGACAGGCAAGGGCACCGCGTTTCAACTCCTTCGCTGCAAAGCCACAGAGGTGAACGCACTTGTGTGCAGCGCTAAAGCAACGCTCTACGTATAATAAGAAGCTAAAGTTGGGAGAAGGTTCTGAGCTTGGCCGTCTTTAACTTCTTTGTCTGCGCAATGGATCCACAACACACCGCTATCGCATTTCCCTCTTAAACACAGCCTCGAACCCAAAGCTGAAGTTGGAGCGCATCTAATTTGCATTTTACCTAACCACGCTTAGATCGTCATCTTTTTTTTTCGCGTTAAAATATGGCACCACGGCGCAAACTATAACTTCACCAAAAAATATCATACTGAGGAAAAAAAAAATTAAGATGATGAAAGGCGTATCCTTTGACGACATGGTTTCTGAAAAGCACCAACAAAGCGTTGCAGCACCTTCTTGGGGCCTCATCCCAAGCAGCGCAGGCAATCGGCCCAATATTGGAAGCTTATAGGCAAAGGCCGGTTCTACAAAGAACCAGAGTGAAACTATTCATTTGGAATATTGGGCCGATTACATGTGCTGCTTGGTGAGCCGTCTGCTTGATGCAGCTGAATTTCAGATGAACTCACCTTACTCTTTTTTTCCCCGCACGAAAGGCAAGCCGTGATGATGGAAAGCATGTCTCGACGCTGCGAAGATTACGTGGCCATCGTGACTGCGCTGCCGTTGTCGATGCGGGAACCTGGTCGCCATCGTCCTGGCAGCTATGCTGGTGGTTATGGCAGTATAGGAGTTCTTGTAGTTGCCCGGAGTTGTTTTTGTCGTGCTTACTCGAGCGTTTTGGACGTAGTGCTTGAGGTTCGAGTGACTGCGTGAGTAGTTGAGGTGCTCGCGCTTGTTCTTTCTGCGATTGTTGCAGTTGCAACTGTGTCGTTGTAGTTTTCAAAACTGCGGTTGCTCAGATACCGGAGAAATATTTGTTGGGAACTCAAATGGTGTGGCTGTACTTTCATTTTCTGCTTTGCGCTGCATTGTTGTGGTGAAATGTTGTCATATTGTGGCTGTACTTGCGTTTTTTGCTTTGTGCTGCGTTTCTATGGTCACCTATTTTCATAGTGTGGCTGTACTTTCGTTTTCTGCTTTGTGCTGCGTTTCTATGGTCACCTGTAGTCCTAGTGTGGCTGTACTTGTGTATTCTGTTTTGTGCTGCGTTGCTATGGTCATATGTTGTCATTGGCGTTTATGGATCGTGTGGGAGAGGTCCTTGTTTAGAAGAATGTAGGTGGTCATAGAATGACCAGCATTAGGAAGAACATAAGCGCCACCAGTGGATTTGCCAGGAGGGATGAGTTGACAGTGCCATGATGAACAGAAGTGCTGTTTTGGTCAAGACGCGTCTCATTTTAGATGGTGTGCCTTGCTTTGATCCGGATGTCCAAAAATGTTCAGTTCTGATTGATTGCACTTTTGCGTGGATTTATCACAGTCCAGAGGTATTAAGCAATGTCACAGGTAGGCATGTCGATAGTACTGGCAGTGGGGTAGCCTGCAATGAAAAATGCATCGCACCGGTACAGAACGTTTTGAACAGATGCCGACGCCTGTGCTGAGCAGCAGTTTGGTTTTTTGAGGCTGTGAGACAATTTATATCCAAGCAAATGACGCTCAATAGAAGTTCAAGAAGAGATTAATTCTGTATAAATGCGGTGGAAATTGCCGAGGCCACCGTGAATATATATACAGAAGGTCTTTTTAACACCTGAACGGCGTACCTGACAACGCCCACTGCAGGACAAAGACTTCTCCCATGTCTCTCCAATTACCACTGTCTATTGCCAGCTTCAGTGACCGTATCCCTGCAAACTTCTTAATCTCATCTGCCCACCTAACTTTCTGGCACCCCCTGCTACGCTTAGCTTTTCTGGGAATCCATTCGGTTACCCTTAAAGGACCTGTGGTTATCTTGCCTTCGCATTACATGTCCTGCCGAAGCCCATTTCCTGATTTCTACTGGAAATCAAGAGGAATAAATAAGTAAATGAATAAATAGATAAATTAGTTAATAAGGAGACACCTGATTTCTACTGGAAATCAAGAGGAATAAATAAGTAAATAAATAAATTAGTTAATAAGGAGAGAGTAAAAGTTAAAAACATAACTATTCAATATTAGTCAACCAGCTTACTAGTTAGCACGTCTTAGCTATATTCAGATGTGCTACACTACTGACGATGTTATGCCGAAACAAGCGCACTTCCCTCTCAAAAAGCGTATTTTAAAAAACTGCAGAGCATCTAAGGTGGAACACCCCGCATACAGCCTTCATAGATTACGAGACGGCAATGGACTCAGTTGAAACCAAACCTCAGTAGTATGAAGCCAATGTGTAACCAGGGTGCATGTGCAACCAGGGTGTAGAAGAAGACATATGTAAATGCTGTGAAAAATATTCACAGCTGTTGCACGGCGATAGCTTACAAGGGAAGCGATCAAAAACCGATCAGGAATGGAGAATGGCTAGATTACAGGATCTCTCTGCCACTGTTCACCGCGTGTTTAAAGAAGGTATCAAGAGAACAAGATTGGGAAGAGTTCGGGCTAAAAGATAATGAATAGCATATTAGAAATCTCAGGTCAGATTATGAATTCGCCTTTCTACTTGCTAAGGGCACGAAATTCAAGCCATGATCGAGTTCGCGGTCAGGCAACGTAGAACTGTCCGAAAATATTCAAGACTCTCGGAAGAGAGCATCAGTTTACGAAAAGCAGCGAAGTGTTCGACGTGGTGAGGAAATACGTCTACTGAGGGCACTTAGGGAAGTAGTCAGCACACAGTAACAGTCAGCACCATATGGTCACGCTAGTATGCATGAAGCATTTCGATTTATACAGATTCAAAAACCCGCGCCAAAATCTCCTCCTATACACAGTTTGAACGCTTAGTGTTTACTTTATTGGCCGCCAGATGTCAGGAGCTGTCCATCTTTTTTTGTCAGCTGCCCAAAAGGCGGGAAATAGTGTTCTTGTGAGAGGTGCGGCGCCATGCAACGCTCCCATGGATAAGTGTGTTTTTTGCACTGTTCCTTTAGGCAATAGGACGATGCACTTACCTCCGTATAGCTCTTTGAATATGCGACCACCGGTGAGTGTTTTAGAAGGATTGATGTTTGTTTTATGAAGGAAAGAGCGCATGTTTTGCTTCATTACCATATGGTCACGCTGGGCCTTAGGGCTCCGTAAATTGTTTTGTTTTTCATTTCTGCATTGCTTTCACTCGCACTAAGGCAAAATTGTCCCCGCTATACTCATGTAATGCATTATTGTCTAAATAGATTGACGTTGGAAGAAATAGCGTAGATACTCGAAGAGGAAGATGACGACGTGTCAGCAATTTACATAGAACCACTAGAGGCTAGCACCTATTCGGATGAGGACTCCGCAGATGAGGATTCCGGCGGGCTCATTGACAATCTGAGCGGGAGGCAGCTGAGAGCCGGAGCCGAAACTGTTTTCACGGAAGGACGCCGCATTGGTGGATGTGATTCCGACGACGACGATGACGACCATGGCGGGCAAGGCGACGGAGCATTGAACACCTCGTCACCTGCGGGTGATGCAGGCGTTTGTGCAAAATTACCTCTGACTTCGAAGTGGAAGAAGGAGGACCTTCAAAAGAGTCCTGCCATATTTCCCGACCCAAACGTTTCCTCCTACAGGGTCTTTTTAGCTGTGGAATTGTTCGAACGTTTTTTCGATGAAGCCGTAGTGGAGCTGCTGGTTGAGCAAACACGAAAATACGCGCTATTTTTTCATATGCCCGATCCGGAGGTCACCAGAGAAGAAATGAGGTGTTTTATCGGAGTCCTCGTTTTGTCCGGCTATACCCGCTTGCCAGGAAAGAAGTGCTACTGACAGCGGCACGGACATGCGCAACACAATGGTGCACAACGCCATGCGTAGAAACCGCTTCATACAGAAAATGAGGTTTCTGCACTGTGCGGACAACATAAGCCTGACACTCAGCGACAAGTTAACGAAGTTGCGGCCTTTGATGACGCTATTGAAAGCGAGGTTTCTGAAGCACTTTCAGCCTGTGCGTCACTTGAGCTATGACGAAAGCATGATTGAATACTACGGTCGCCATGGCTGTAAACAGTTCATACGTGGAAAGCCAATTCGCTTCGGATATAAAGTTCGGTGTCTAAATGCCAAGAATGGCTACCTTGTAAACTTTGAAGTGTATCAAGGCAAGCAGGGGAACCCAGGGACGTCTGCAAAATATGAAAAGGACTTTTGAAAGCTGCGGCCCCACTTCTTCAAATGGTGAATGAACTCCCGGCAGAAGCTCGCCATCTTCCATTCTCTTTCTATTTCGAAAATTTATTCACAAGCATCCCTCTGCTTAGGCATCTCAAGGAACAGGGCTACGAAGGTACGGGCACAGTGAGGCAGAACCGTGTTCCGAAAGAGTGCTCTATCGCTCGACCGGATGTCGTGAAGCGCCAACCTCGCGGACACGAAGAGCACGTGTTGAGCGACGATGGAATAATTGTTGTCCGCTGGATCGACAGTTCTGTAGTAACCATCGCGAGCACCATACACGGGGTAGAGCCAGTGTCGTCTGCAGACAGGTACTCCCGTGCTCAGAAGAAAATAATCAAAGTACCCCGTCCAAATGCTGTTGCTCAATACAACAGCTTTATGGGAGGTACAGACCAGATGGATCCGAATGTAGGTGCCTACAGGATCGGAATCCGTGGCAAGAAATGGTGGTGGCCGATCTTCACATGGCTTTGTGATGTGTCAATCAGCAATGCTTGGGCGCTTATTCGTAGCACAGGGTCCAACGTCACTCAGCTTCAGTTCCGTAGGCAAATCGCACAAAGTTATCTGATGCGATCGGACAATAAACCGAAACGACCTGGACGACGAAGAACCCCGAAGACTGGTGACGTCTTGACGGGTGCACGGTTTGACCAAGTGGCCCACTTTGTTGTACCGGTTCCCATTAGCAAAAGGCGAAGATGCGCTGGGGGACGATTGCAACAGCACGGTGCGCACACAATGTTCAAAGTGTGACATTGGCATGTGTATCCCATGCTTTAAACCTTACCACATTAAATAAGTGGCCAAATATTCACTTAGTATGTTTTTTGTCATTTCTCGCCACTTGAAATAAAGATTTGTTATTCCGTGCATTTTTGTGCAGCCTAAGGCCCAGCGTGACCATGTGGTCACGGGCTATATTTCCTGAACTAATAACACAACAGCCATAGTTTTTTCCATGGGACTTATGTGTATGGAATTGGGTTAAAATATAACATCCACTTCAAGAAAACCGAAAAAAAAACGGTCCTTAATGGGTTAAGGATAGGGTGAAGTGCATTCGGCAGGTACTTTCGGCTTAAGAGTTGAAGGAGGGATCGATGGTGACTTTTCAGTATTTGTTCTTAGAGCGACGAAATTTGGCAGATTTGCTTAAAACAGCATCAAACAATCAAATATAAAGATTCGCAATGGTAGCTTCAGTAGGTTCTCTTTTATCATTGCTTTTGTACTGTCTCCATGTTACTTGTGTAAAGCCTAGTATGACAAAAACAGGCTACAGTTCTGTAAATGCTTTTAATATTTATTAAGAAGTGTGGTGTAAATCAAGAATAGACTCTACTCAATTTTCTTTTTAAATTTCTCTGCTCTGTTTTTAAAGGTTTGGTTTGGTTTATGGGGTTTAACGTCCAAAAACGACTCAAGCTATTGAAGGGCTCTGGAAAATTCGACCACCTGGGGTTCTTTAACGTGCATCCCAGGGGACACAATATGCACCTTCTGTTTACTTTTAGAATGTATCACATGAAAGAGAGTTGGGTTTTGCTGCCCCAGCAGTTATCGCCGACGAAGGAGAGGAAGAAGACAGAAGACGAAGCTGACGAAGCTCGTGTGCGCGCTTGCGAACGCTGGCCTGCTGAGCAGCACCGCTCGAACATAGACCGGCCGTCCACACTAATTGTGCGAGTCGTCTCATTACACATACTTTAGTTACCATGTAATAAAAGAATGTGAGCCTAAATGATAAATCTTAGACTGTCTCGGCGCAGACCGCATTTCAATGATCACAACAAAAAATTACCGACGATTACGTTACTTCCTAATGCGAAATTTGAGCGCAGCAAATAAGCTGTTTCACCTTTTCGATAGATTGAGGCAAAGAAATCGAGCAACACATGTATGCGCTATCACAGAATTTTTTTTTTTTATTTTTCACACGTATTCCTTTAACAAAGACTCCACTAACAGTTCTTGACAGTCATGAAGGAAGCTTTGTGGTCGGAGAAATAGACTGATATATGTTCGACTTGGTACACCAATGCTTGATTCTCAAAGACGAGATCTATACAAGTGCCTCGCGAGGTTGTCACAGCCGTGGGACGCGTTACGAGCGAGAGGAACGGGATGTTCTCCCGCATAAGTGTTAGGAAATTGCTGTTAGTCTTTATGTCAACATTAAAGTCCCCCACTACTAACATCGGTGTGGATCGATGGACGGTTAATGCGAGTTGCAGGAAGTGCACGACCTCTTTCGTGAGTGCGGTAGGGGCGAAGTAGGCAGCTACTACCAGCAAGCCGTTGGGCAACTTTGCGGCGCACAGTTCGCCAACTTCATGTGACGTGCCAAACATTTCGACTGGTATTGCAGAGAGACCTGTGCGCAAGTAGATAGCGACTCCCGCCGCTCTGTTGTGGTCTCTGCGAGCACCACAGCAGTATAGGAAATCTATGATTTCGAGAGGGTCTTCGGGATCCATCCAGGTTTCAGCAAAGCAAAGTACAGAGGAATGGCGCAGAATGTGATCGTGGTGTACGTCCTTGGCATGTGCGGCAAGGGAGCGTACGTTAAGAATGTGGTTGTGAATGATAAATCAAGTGCTGCCAGAGAATGACGCGTCCATTGGCTGTCTGCGTGTGTTACTGATGTGTGGTTAACATGTTAAGCTTCGCCTGTAAGAGTGGAACGCGACAGCGTCTTGCAACGCTGCCAGGGAGTCCACAGAACGCCATCGCCAATTCGGCTGTACGCCTTGCTGGACGGTAAATTTATTTTTTGAGGAAAGGAAATGTATCTCTCTCGCATATCTGGGTGGACACCTGCACCTCGCCGTAAGGGAAAGGGGGAAGATGGGAGTGAACGAAGACGCCGTATTAGCTAGACGCGCCTTTGTTCATTCCAAACCGTTCAGCTGGCATTACGAAGTGGCTAGCGTGCTCGTATCGCACTCCGGAGACCCTGGTTCGAATCCCCAACTCGACCAATTTCGTTCTCGGTTTTATTGATTTATGCGGTCTAACTAGAAAGGTTAATTAGGCTATTTCATATTTATATTATTGTATTTCTATCTGTCGTGTTCTGTCATTAACCTGTCAATTGTTGGAACTGTCTAGGATGTTCGACACAACGTATATGAAACGAGCAACGTCTTACTGAGTGGGGAAGTGCGTGGTGGTGGAGGGAACGCGGCTTTGTACTTATGTTTTTTTCAGCAGCGTCTCCTTCCGCGGACGCTGTTGTCGCTGCGGCGCGCGTCTTTCTTTTCTTTTCTTCTGACCTCTTCATTCTCCTCTATATTAATCAGGCTAATTGATTAATTAAGCAATTAACTAAACTCAGTCTAACGTAGTTGCAGCATCACTATACTATCCCTTTGATTGGTTGCATGGTTACTAGCCAAAGTACAATTGGCCCCATTTGAAATTCGCGCACTGTGACGTCACGAGCATTTCGACCAATTGAAAAGCGTGACATTGGGGGCGGAGCTGGTTACGAGGCCGACGCCGACGCCGACGCCGACGCGAAACCCAGGAACGGACGCCAAAGAGCTGCGCTCTAAAAAAGAAAACGGGGTAAAAATCTATGAACCCATTGCTGTGCTAAGCTTTCCACGAGCAAGGTATTAAGCGCAAAACAAACTTTCGATAAAACAAGCCTGGAAGTAGTAAGCCAGCACACACTGTATATGTGTAGATGCCTTCAAATATATTTAGTTGGAGTGCTTAAAGTTTATTTTTGGGTGAAATATTTCAGTACAACATAGAAACAGTGTTGGAGATACCAGAAAGTACACTTTTCAAAAATCAAATTTTTTCGCGACTTTTGCATTCTGATCCGCACACCCCGCCTAAAGGATGGCAGTTTATCAGTATCCTCTCAAGAGCAAATGGTATAACAGCTGTATTAAGCATGAAATGCTTTTAGCCCCCGTTGTCGGCAGTGTGGTGACGTCACGCCGAGACCGAGATCCACTCATCCGGGCATTGAAATCCACTCATCCGGGCACTGAAATCCACTCATCCGGGCACTGAAATCGAGTCATCCGGGCACTGAAATCGAGTCATCCGGGCACTGAAATCGAGTCATCCGGGCACTGAAATGGAGTCATCCGGGCACTGAAATCGAGTCATCCGGGCACTGAAATCGAGTCATCCGGGCACTGAATTCCAGTCATCCGGGCTCTGAAACGAGAACATCCGGGCACCGTACGAGACTTAACGAGATTTAACGAGACTCTCTAAGCCCTCCTACGCGACCGGCATGCAAGCAACGGTTGGTCTCCAAACGAGTCACAAAAAATAACTGCTGCCAGTGCCTTCTCAATGTTTATCAAGATATCAGTCGCGCTGTGCGTTTGATAATGCACGGAATTATAATTTCCGATTTCTAATAACGCCTGCAGAAAGCACATAAATGCCACGTACACTTCGTTGTCGTACGTGATCTCTTAGGGGCTTCGCGCATCGAAGCAAAGCTGCGCAGGTGCACAGGGGCCCGGGGGAGAAGCGCTGCGTTCAAAGGGCAAGGCATCGCGCCGAACGGGTGGTGGCGTTCCTCCCTTGCTTTACGGTGCGGTTCGGGTGTCCACCGAGATGGCAGAGAATTACTGCGCCATTTCCTTTCCTCAAAAAACCAAATGGCAAGGCATCGCGCTGAACGGGTGGGGGCGTTCCTCCCTTCCTGTACGGTGCGGTTCGGGTGTCCACCGAGATGACATTAGGCCCGTAAACATTTCATGCTTACTCTACTCTCGGTTACGGGAGAGGCAGAGATTTTTTTGTTAGCACTCAATTAAGGAGCAGAAACATAGATGCTTGACAACAAGGTTGAACTTGAGTTGTGACAATGCGGCGAACTTAATTTCCTTCCCGTAGCTCCCTTTCAACGTCCAGCTTTTTTAACGTTCAAAGACAGGTATAGAGCGGAGTAGGTCAGGGAACAAATGCAAGTTAATCACACCCTAGTAGATATCATGAGAGAGAAACGGACATGGGCAGTGGAAGCCATGCAGGGCAATATAATCGATGGCCGTTATGGCTAACGCAGTGGATTCCAAGAGCAGGCAAGCGTAGCCGGAGGGCGGCAGTGAATAATCTGGTCATGAGATTAGTAAGCTTGCGTATGTGAGGCGGCCACAGCTGGCACAGGACAAGGTTATTCAGAGGGTTAACCTGGATGACTTTGTCCTGCAGTGGAGTAGTGAGGCTGATAATGAATTCACCGCAGGAAGATCCAACTCCTATACTCGAGTACCCATACCGCGATGTGGAGCAGTTTCAGTGCCAAAGTTGACGCGAACTTGCCCATGTTTCACCCAAAAACGAAGTTGCGCTTTGCTTGTGAACTAAAAGGCTCACTTGGCCACAATCTGGACAAATAGCGGCAGGCGCTTCGTTATCTAAAATGAGGTGTGCGCCCGTGAGGTACCGCTGAAGCCTCCCTAATTAAAACTTGCCGTGAGAGACCGTATTGAAACGTCACTGGAACATTTTGCGAGAGCCAGTAGTGTGGCGAAGATTACGTTGTTCAATGGGCCGATGGTTTATGGGGTTTAACGTCCCAAAGCAACTCGGGACACGAGGCACGCCGTAGTGAAGGGCTCCGCAAATTTCGATCACCTTCTTTAATACGCACTGACATCGCACAGTACACGGACCTCTAGAATTTTGCCTCCATCGACGGCTGAGAGACCAGAGTTATCCTGGTTATTACCGAGTGTACTCACCACAATTGTCTTGTCTTTCGGGGTTGAGGTCGAAGATATGTAAGACTTGTTTTTGCTGCGCAGGTGACTAGATGTGCTCAGTCGGAACGTGCTGGACTTTGTCGGGCTGAGGGACCGCATTTAGTTGCTGCTGTTGAAATTTGTGCACTCGCTACTACACTTGTCTGGGAGCTTGCGGTTGTGGCTGTCGCGGTTGTCGTCATTGGTGCCGTGGTGCATGCTTCTTGTCTTCTCCACAGGCATGTTTCCTCTGCGTGGTTATTAAGGTATTATGGCTAGTGCAGCATTGAGAAAATCCTGCAAGTCGTGGCTACGCCTGTCCTGGTTTTGCTGAAGGTCTAGCGTTCGGGCGTGACTGACAAACGTAAATATCTGAAGTCGTGTGGTTACTCTCATCTGGATGTTGGTGTCGTCATACTAATGGCGTAATGTTATCTTGAACCATCTATCCGTCAGTTGCAATGGGCGCTCTAGACCTCGTCTGGCTGGTTGTATTTCTACAGCTGTTGTTCGGTGGTTCGCCTGTTGTAGTGTGCCAAGTGCGGAGTCTGTGCGGTCTTACGTGCAGCTATGGTAATTGTGCTGTAGTCAGTAGTAAAGTTCTGGGTACTGTTGGGGCGCGCGTTCACCGTTTGTGACGGGGACGCGGTGGCTGTGCGTTTTGTGTTAGTGCATGGAATGTTGCGGCTACTGCTAGAAACTTAAGCATGAGGAATAACAGTAGCGCCACCAGAAATCTTCCAGGTCTGTATGGAACTGTGGACGAAATGAGAAAAAACAGCGCTGATTTGGACGAGGCGATTTGGACGCTTTAGAATTATATGCTTATTTTGTTTAGTTGTTAACAAGACCAGTGTCTCTTGTTGTGAGCCTTCAATGGTCTACACGATTTGTTCTTGAATATAAGTCCTACTCAAGCTTAAATTACTAGCTGGAATCTACATGGCATCCACAATGGTGGTCATCACCATGGGAGGAAGGATGTGCGGGCTTCAACTGCCCGGCGATGTTCTAGTCGCCGGAGTGTAGATGAAGGCGTCAATGCTCTGTCTGTAGAATCGATGTTAGGCCATACGTGAGCAGACTTGTCATTAGGGACAGCGGCTGCCCTACGGGCGTGATGTCGGGACGGGGTGACGACTGTTGGTCTGACACGATGAATATAGAAGGGCTGCCACACCGAAAACCTTCAGCCAGCGATATGATGTAGCAGTGGTTGCTGTCTGACCTGTTGGCGGGACCGACGCGGCGGATGCTTTTTAGCGAGTGCCGAAGAGTCGTTGGTGCTGGTCAACCGTGGTGTGTTGCATGGCAAACGCCTGGTGGCGTCTTGTGCCTGCGCGTGTTTTAGTTTTGTAGGTTGTGTTTCGGGGAGTGTCAGTCGTGTTTTCCCTGGTGTGTCCTTACTGGGTCTTGTGTCCCATCAGTGTGTTTTGCTCGTCGCTGCATACGTGTTGCTATTAATCTGCGCATTTCCTTACGGTTGTATGGCTCGTGGTTATTAAAAGTGTGTTCGACGAGCCTGGCTGTGTATTTGTGGTTGTGTCTGGTACGGCACTGTGAGCTTGGGTCGTCCATGTTGACTCATGAGGAGCAAAAGAAGTGCCGCCGGTTGCTTCGGAGTCACTGGGCCGCATGTTCCCGTCCGCAAATATGCGCACACGTCAGCCATGTCGACGCATATGCTAGTCACCCAGAGTGGTCCACTTTGCGATGTTGGTCAGTCCGATACAATCTGCGAAAAGGAAAGTGTCATCTTTGTTGAGCATTCTCAGTGTATGCAAAACATATTTCTGTTTCGCGTAGCATTCGTGATACTCTGCATTAACACGTGCACGAACTCCTACCGATATCGATTTTGTACTGTAAAAGAGGAGCATACATTAGTTTTGTTCAATAGCATTTGTTTTTTCATCTTTCTTGGTTATCATTGCCTGCAGGTGGCCTCAAACTTTTTGTATGTTAGCAGAGAGGCAAGCAGAGCTCTCTGGAACTGCGAATGACAAACGGGGAAGTGTGTACGATATTCTAGGTTGTCGTGGGTGCTTTAGCCTCTCCGCTCGTAAGTTTGCTTTCGTGTTTTAACTTAATGCGTCTAAAAAACACGGCCAGCATTCTGATTTTCAACGGCCGTGGAGCACACATGCTGATCTCGCCTCAATAGAGCATTTTGTATCGGGACGCAAGTTCACCCAATGGCGCTGCCTTCACCACTATATAACAACATCCTCGTATTATAGCTGCACAGTCTAGGCAGGAACACTCGACAGAATAAATTGACCTACAATTGTGATAGTAAAGACAGATTTCAGAGCAGCTCTTGACATGCCAGCCGCCAAAGCTCCTGACATGAAACTTGCCACCTTCCAGGAGCATCCCTTGGTATGCCACCTGCCACTGCTGGTAGGTGGTATTTTACGCTGCTAGCCCCGTTTCAGGATGTTCTCGTGGTACTTTCCAAGTGCCATGGGATTGAAACGCCACCAGGAAGGTGGGGGTTCATTCTCCTAATAATAGGAAAACCGATTACACAAGTAAGCTGAACTGGGCTAGTCGGAGCAATTGCATCTTCGAAAAACGTAGCGCGAAACACAAGACACAGGTAAGGTGAAGACAGGACACGAGCGCTACAGTACACTGGTACCGATTACACTGGTAGCTCCAGTGCCGACAGCGCCAATGCCGACAGCGCCGACGCCAACTACCAAGCAGAATACAGAAACGCGCGCCTGAGATCGGCGCTCTAAAAACTGTAGCGCAGAGATTTTTAAGGTGCCCCAGTGCACACGTGATGCGCTCGCATGACCAAATCTGTGGAACCACGTAAGGAGCCAGTGATCGCCAAATCTATACAGCCTGCTTTGGTAAGGGCAACAACGGTGCCGCACTCGGTAATATGGCCATCAAGCGAGGATGGTGACTTCCCATCAGAATTCGCCAGTGGCTGAAGCGACGCCAAGGCTCTCCTTTCCTGGGGCTTGAGCTAACGGCAATTGTTGAACCTGGGGTGGGGCATTGCTTTAGGAAATGACGGAAAGCAAAAACAAACGAATGGAATCAGCGTCGAGTCCACATGTTGCTTCACAGGCTGACCATTAATTACGGGAGGATTCATTAATTGTCTGAATGAATACTATTCGGTCAGGATGACAGAAGATCTGCTGGGTAAACGGGTTCTCGGAGGAGGGGTGATATTTCTCTCACTATGCTGTCATGATCTTGCATGAACGAAGGAAGTGAACTTAATGAGATTCGATAGCACCACAGATTTAATGAGCAACAAGTAAGCTTATAAATACCAAGTAAAACGAACGCTGTAAAACAAAAGCATAGCTTAGAAGCACCCACTCCGAACCCAACTGAAGAAAGAAGGAAATTTGATAGACGGAATGATGTGACAATGTTCGGTAGACCTTGTAACGATGCCATCTTCTAGCACTTTTCGATGTGACCCACGGCCTTCTAAGGCCGGAGGACCAGTGTCTCTGGGGAGGCTGGAAGGGGGTTTAGTGCATAGGCTTAGCTTGCACCCTCGGCCTTTAGGCGCGGCGTCTCCAAGCTAGTGGCTGCAGACCTTGAATTGCATGGTGTCACTAGGCCAAAACTGCGAAATCATCTTTGCCATCTCGTCACATGGTATGAAGTATAGAGTCCGACTTTTACGGCGTCGCCAGGAAAGAGGTTGAAGGATCTACGTAGGTATGACGCGGCATCGCTGCCTGGGCGCTGTTACTCAGCTCTGGACTTCATGACAGCCTAGCACTAGTGCTGCTGCACTTACTCGGGGTGGGGCAGGTGCAGTGCGTCCATTTGAATAGAGCCCACACACTACCCACACTGCAGGATGCAGTGAATGCTTCAAGATGCCTTTGGCTCAACCTTTGAGTGCACCGTTTGCGGTTAAAACTTCATGCCTAAAAATCCGGAAAAAATGCCTGAGTTCGAGTGTGCATGGCTTAGTAAACAGAAAAAAAAATTTAAAACAAGCTGCCCTTTCTCGGTGCTGAAAAGTAGCAATCACAACAGTACCACACCCATCAAAAGAGCTTCCTCTCTGAGACCCAACAGCTGTGCCACGTGATCACAAGCAGTAGAATGGGGGCGGAAGGTTGCCGGGTCACACAACCCACTTCGCACAAGGTTCTCTTGCGATCCCGTTTCTATTTACGAGCACGTGACCGTACGATTTACCGCCTTTGACACGCTTCGTAAATACCGACAATTCCACAAAGCGCGCCAGAGGCTCATCAAAACTCAGTGGCGCTAGGAGCGGGTAGGGATAAGAATTACAACCTCTTGGCGTCAATCCTTTGCCATGGAGGTTACGCACTAAGGCCATAATCAAGTGCGGGAACGGCGGCAAAATTAGAGAGCCTTAGCACTGCTTCGTAATACTAACAGGGCGCATTGCCACCTGCGTGATACTCCGTCGCGAGCTTCCCGTTCCAATTAACTCTCCCGTTAGGGTGAACCCTGGGAAGCCCTGCGGAGACCTGTCGTGCCCCCGTGCCGCTCCAGACGGCAGGAGAGCCAATCAAGAGGCAAGAGGCGCCCCGGCCAGACCTGCGCGCGTCCAACCTGGGCTCCTGACACACCGGGCAAGCTGCATCGAAGCACCCGCGATGAACACGCTAGCCGCTAGGCCACAGGTCCGGCACTGGCAATAGGCTTTCAGGGGGCCTTAATGTTGAACGCATTGGGAGTACTTATTGCACCGCAACACTGGGCACATACAATGCAATCGCTGCCAAGAGCCCATCCCGTCAGCGATCGCTTGTAGCAGGAGCACGCGGCGGCAAAAAGACGAAAAAAATTACGAGGAACTTTAGCGGCTAAACTGGTGAAAGGCGAAAGCCTGAGTGCTGCATTCTGCTACGCGATTGTTCACTACATATTTTGTTTGTGCATTAATTAACTGCCAATTAATGACGCTTAAGCTTCGCATTTGGGAGTAGAACGCGACAGCGTGTTGTAGGACTGCCACGGAGTCCAAGGAACGCCTCCACCCGTTCGGCGCGATGCGTTGTCCTTTGAACGCAACGCCTTTTGAGGAAAGGAAATGGGGCTGTATTCTCTGTCATCTCGGTGAACACCTGAGCCGCACCGTACAGGAAGGGAGGAAGTGTGAGTGAAAGAAGAAAGAGGGGCCGTAATGAAGAAAATGAAATTTGTATTTGAGGAAAGGAAATACGCATTAACTGTCTCACATATCTCAGTAGACACTAGTCGAGAATTGCATTTGAGGAAAGGAAGCTGCACAGTAACTGCCTCACATATTTCGGTGGACACCCGTCAAATTTAGCGCGCGGTGACGTCACCACAATTTGGACCAATCTGAAACGCAGATAAATACGCCTTGCTCGTCGGTAAATTGGTTTTTGAGGAAAGGAAATGTATCTGTCTCGCATATCTCAGTGGACACCTAAACCTCGCCGTAACGGGAAGGCAGGAAGATGGGAGTGAACGAAGACACCGTATTCACTAGACGCACCTTTGTGCATTCCGAACCATCGAGCTGGCATGGCGGAGTGGTAGCGTGCTCGACTCGCACTCCGGAGACCGGGGTTCGATTCCGAAGCTCGGCTAGGTTTTATTTATTTACCTGGTCTGACTAGAAATGTTATACTAATTGGTTAAGTAAGTAATTGGTTAAGTAATTTGTCAAACTTACTTGAAGCACAATCTTTTAATTGGTTGCATGGTTAGTAGCGAAAGTACAATTGGCCCCATCTGAAATTCGCGCACTGTGACGTCACGACCGTTTCGACCAACTGAAAAGCGTGACATTTCTGTCGACAGCTCCTGCTTACAACGATGAGGCATTAAAGGCTTCCGCCTTAAAACTTCAGGAGACAATGAAACAGCTTGAGAATATCAGGCGGCAGTGTTAGTGGGTTCACCGCCATGTTTGCGGAATCGGTTATTCCGTGCACTCATAGGTCCCACAGAGCTCTCATGCCACCACTCGCGCAGTGGTGCAGCTGTTAGGCGATGCGCCACTGCCCTGCGACGACCGCAGTTGCCACCTGTGGGGCTTGTGAGGCTCAGGGTGCCCTCCTCGAGAAGCCTGTCGCAACCAGTATTTAATTTAGCTCTCACCTGTCACGGTGGGCAGTTCGCTCAAAATCCGGTAGGCAGGTTCTGATCACGCCACAAGGTAATGTGACCTAGGAGGCACCTAGATTGCCGGAGCGGCTAGCTGCTGCGGGTGCTCCGGCTGCTCCGGGTGCTCCTTCTGCGAGGCTCCAAACGGTCGCCATCGAGGCGCCGGACAATTTGACCTGACATCGGGCTACTAACGCTCTCGCGCTAAAAGAAACGGTAAAGTTAAAAAGAGCACAAGAGCCCATCGACCCAGAAAGAGAGATCAGGTGTCCAGCCCCACTGAACTTAGGAAAGACAAAGGGTGAACAATTGAAACAACAAACAAAAGAAACAACAGAGACGGGACGCGGTCAGGAACGCAGGCAGCCAAAGAAATTGCTGCCGCGGTGGAAGAGCGAAGGAACACGGAGCAAAATTCAGGGGGCGCTTTGACTGTCAAGTGCGTAGAGGCGAAAGTGATTCCCCACCACTTTGACTGCCTCTGTGGCACTGGTGACATCTTCACTCGATGACGTCATACATAATGAAGTACTAATTACTAAGTAATAAACAATTACTAATAAATGGCTAATTACTGATTAACGACTAAATACTAATTAACTGCTAATTAATACCGCATAAGCTTTGCCTTTAGGAGCGGAACGCGACAGCGTGTTGTAGCGCTGCCAGGTAGTCCATGGAAGAACGCAACGCTTATTAAGGAAAGGAAATGGCGCAGTAATTCTCTGTCATCTCGGTGGACTCCTGAACCGCGCAGTACAGGAAGGGAGGAAGTCGGAGTGAAAGAAGAAAGATGATTGGCCGTAATGAAGAAATTGAAAATTGCATTTGATGAAAGGAAATTACGCAGTAACTGTCTCACATATCTCGGCTGACACCCGTCATCTCTTTGTAGCGGAAGGGAGGAAGCGGGATCGAAAGAAGGGGCCGGAATGAAGAAAATGGAAATCGTATTTAAGGAAAGGAAATTGCGCAGTAACTGTCTCGCATATCTGGGTGGACACCCGTCCAAAAGCGTGACACCTCTGCTGAGCATCTTCAGTCGACAAGGATGAGGCATTAAAGACTTTCGCCTTAATGCAAAATGAAGACGAAGATGAGACCGCAGGTTAACACGGGGGACCCTGCGCAGAAACGAAAGCGCAAGTCCACCGGCCCAGCTACGCAGAGAGAAAATGGTTTACGGTTCTTGGGCGTTTAACGCCCCAAGGCGACTTAGGCTATGAGGGGCGCCGTAGTGGAGGGCTGCGGAAATATCCTCCCCATGGGGTTCCTTAACATGCGCTGACATCGGACAGTACACGGGCCTCTGAATTCGACCGCCGCGGCCGGGATCAAACCTGCGTCTTTCGGGTCGCAGCCGAGCGCCATAAGCACCGAGCCACCGCGTCGGCGGAGAGAGAACAGGCCTACGCTGACAACCTACAACAATGAATGATGAATCAAACTTTATTTCCGCAAACAAAGAGGGGATTGATTAGAAGATGGTGACTTGGGCATTGCTTGGTCTTTCCTGGTTCGGAGACCATTGGCGCTCGCGGTCAGCGTCGCGCGCTCAACCAGCAGAATATGGTCTTGCACGTTCACGCTGCTCAGAAGCGTCTCCCATTGTTCGGATGACTGATTTTTAATTTTGGATTGTTTCGGGTTTTCCAGACAGCCCTATTTTATGCGAAGCATATTACTAGAGCTACACTACAGCCCGTCGAGCGCGGCGGTGGAGCTACCATTGACCTTTAGCGTGACCACGTGACACCACATGACAACATGAGGTCACAGCAGAGGAGAGATGGGCTGCCGGCTCGCGCGGTCGGCCGCGGCGGTGGAGGCTGCACATCAGAGGCGCGGCGGCTGACCACGTGACAACATGACGTCACAGCAGAGGAGAGATGGGCTGCCGGCTCGCGCGGTCAGCCGCGGCGGTGGAGGCTTCACATCAGAGGCGCTGCCGCTGACCACGTGACGCTGCAGCAGCGGTATAAAGCTGAGCTTGCCTCGCTCTCCGGGCACTTACGAGGCGGAAAAGGCGGGGAAATATTGCTACAACCGCCGGTACTACAGCTGCTGCTGCTGCTGGGGGTACATCAATAGTCTATAGGGAATGGTGGCGGTGGTGGAATAACTAAGGGTGTTTCCAGTGTACTTTCCATGGGTGCCAAGAATAATGTTGTAGCCGGTGCTGGGGCAGCGGTTGTACACTCTGCATTGAATTCACCGATGATCCCGTATATAGCTGCCACGGCAATCCTTGCTACACTTCTAGTGGTTGTATTAAAATGACCAAGTATTCAACCAAGGAAAGCCATGTATTACCAAGCCTATAGCCATCAATATGCTTCGCATCTGACTAGGCTTAACCTTAGCTAAGCCTCAGCCATTTATAGTTGTAGGGTGTATCCACTTCCCCACGCCTTTCACATGCCGATGCATACTGTTTGGTTTGGTTTATTGGGTTTTAACGTCCCAAAGCGACTCAGGCTATGAGGGACGCCGTAGTGAAGGGCTCCGGAAATTTCGACCAACTGGGGTTCTTTAACGTGCACTGAGATCGCACAGTACACGGGCCGCCGCGGCCAGGATCGAACCCGCGTCTTTCCAGTCAGGAGCCGAGCACCGTAACCACTGAGCCAGCACAGCGGGGCCCGATGCATACTGTGTTAGGAATGTTTTCCTACATACTTGACGACATGGATATGTGCTTGTAGTCTCCTCCAAGGTTATGGTTTATGGGGGTTTAACATCCGAAAGCAAAACAGGTTATGAGGGACGCCGTAGTGGAGGGCTTCAGAAATTTCCACCACCTGGGGTGGCTTGGTCTCTTGTGAGTCTTTTGTGCAATAACTCCCGCCGATCCGACTCAAAAAGAAAAGAGCAGGTAAAAACTGGAGGGCCCTCATGCGATAGCGTTAATCGACTATTGTCCGTATATGCGCAATTGGTCATTTTGTGCTTTAGATCCATAGATCGCGGGGTGCATTCATGCCACTCCTGGCGCAGTGGTGCAGCACGACTGCCCTGCGATGGCACAGGCAGCCACCGGTGTGGCTTGTGTGCCCCAGCAATCTCTCCCCACCAATCACTTATTTACCTGCTACCTGCCCCGGTCGTCAATTTGATCTCAATTCGGTGGGCAGGTTGTCACCGTATGACGGCACAACGTCACGCGACCTATAGGAGGCGAGTGGGCCCACTGCTTTTTCGTTAAAGCAGAAATGGCGTAGTAACTGTCTCACATGTCGGTGGACCCTTGAACCGTGCTGTAAAGATCGGGTGTTCAGCGTGATGTGAGACAGTCACTGCGCCATTTCCTTTCCTCAAAAACAAATTTTCAAATTTTTTCGCCGCTGACGATGCCAGAATTTCTGCAGAACGGAAGCCTTAACGCTTTCACGTTAACAGTGAATACCTGGCGCTCTTTTCGGGGGACATGAGTACAAGAATCGCAACCAAAGCGGGTCGCCACGACGGCTCCCGCAAGGAAAAGAGCCGAATATCAGCGTCCTCGTCGGCACGCCGGATGACTGGCTACAGGCCACAGTGTGCCCCCGAGTTAAGACGCTCAACGTGCACGGCAAGAATCGAACACGCTCTCACGCCTGGCGTGTGACGCAGGCCGAGGTCCGATCTCTAGAAATACATGGGATCGCCGATGCCATCACACACTTTGCCACCCTACCCCCCTCCCCACAATACGTTGTCTATACAGACTCGCAGGCAGCTCTGCGTGCCTTCCATGAAAGAGGCCTTCCCTACTCGATCGGCCTTAGATGACGACCGGTGACCCTTCGGTGGATCCCTGGTCACATGGGCATCCCCGGCAATGAGCTGGCTCACCAGCTTGCCTGCGAAACTATACACCGGGCGCCGTGGATCTCATGGACGAGCCCACCGACGGAGCAGGCGGTCAGGGCTTACAAACGTACTGTCGACAGATACTACGCGCAGCAAAAATTGGATTTAGCTGATTTACCGCCACCGCACCCATCCTTCTCGATCCGTGAAGCTCGCATTCTTCGCCGAATACAGTGTAATCTCCTTCTTACACCAGCCAAACTTTACCTATACCGGTACACCTCCACACCTCAGTGCCCAAACTGGTTCGGTTTGGTTTAAGGGGTTTAACGTCCCAAAGCGACTAAGGCTATGAGAGACGTCATAGTGGAGGGCTCCGGAAATTTCGACCACCTAGTGTTCTTTAACGTGCACTGACATCGCACAGTACACGGGCCAAAACTGTCCACACACATATGCAGACATAGAACACTGCCTTACACAGTGTCGCGCAGCCTTCCAGTCCCCCGCCTATCCTCCCCCCCCCCCCCCCCCCCCGTGGCCCATCTGGCTCGCCTCCCTGGATCTGAGACTGCAACGTGCCCTCGTCGCCTTGGCCCAGGATGTACTGAACGCCTAACAGAAAGGATGTTCGAATAAAAATGTCACACCACCACCGACTGTCAGCGAACCATACGGGTGCGTCAGCCTGGCTGAACGCGGAGCCTTCAGCGGAGCCCGGGTTATTTCGCACACGGCAGTTACGCGGGACCTAGACGTAAGACGCGAAAAAGTGCACAACGTCAAGCGGAGATCCTCCCGTGGACAAGCGAAAGTCCAGTCGACCGCGACTCATCGGCCACCACCAGAATCTACCGCCAAAATGACGCAGTGACTGTCTCACATATTTCCACCGAGATATGTGAGACAGTTACTGCGTCATTTCTTTTCCTCAAAAACCAGTTTTCATTTCAATTTCATTTTTAATTGTAGAGGCTAATTGTAAACGACCCCAGGCGGTCTAAATTTTTCGATACCTTCCCTACGGATTCCCTCATAGCCTAAGTCGCTTTGGGACCTTCAACGCTCTAAAAACAAAACAAAAAAGCATCGAAACGCGACCGGCGCGGCCGGGTTCGAACCTGGGAACTCCAGCTGTAGCCGAACGCGCTAATCACTCCAGTGCCGTGTTTCTGCCACAGCGTTGTCAACGCATGCAGCGCAGATCTCTATCATTACTGTCAGGTAGCTAAACGCGCGACTGAGGTGTCCACTGAACCAAGGAATGAGTTATGCAACTTTCCTTTCCTCAAAATTGATGAAGTCGACAGCTTTGCCAACCCCAATGAACGCAGTGAACGCCGGCGAGCGACTGCTCCAGAGCCGCGCTTGTGCCACAACGGCATCACGCGTCTCGAAATATACTTTATTTATACTGTTCTTGGGCCAAACCCACAAAGCCAATTTCTGCGTTCCTGCGTCTCGCCTATGAAAAATAATTTATTGGAATTTGACCTCCAAAGCGGCTCAAGCTATGAAGGACGCCGTAGTGAACAGCTCCAGAAATTTCAACTGCCTGTGGTTCTTTAACGAGCACTGACATCGCACAGTACACAGGCCTCTAGAATTTCGCCTCGATCGAAATACGGCCGCCGCGGCCGGGATCGCACCCGCGTCTTTCCGGTCAGCAGCCAAACGCCATTGGCCACTGAGCCACCACTGAGGTTTCGCCCATAACACAAGCGAAAGACACCGTTTTAATTCACTTACAGCTGTCGCTTATCCTACCGAGCTATTCAGCTTTAATTCCAAATGGACGGCTACTCGAAGGAGCCGACAATCATTTCTTAAATGGCGCTGGAAATGCCCCCCCCTCCCCGCCCCCCGTGTATCGCACAAGACGTAATTAAGGTATGGCTAGCGTCCCCTTTACTGTGAACACTGTGAAGAAGGACGCTTTTGCCTGACGACACCACAAAGAAAGCCTGTGCAACAAACTTGAATAGTGCTACGTTTACACACCTTCCACCTCACTAATACTGCACCATTGAATAGTAACGACGTTTCCTGCCCTAGGGCCCTCAAAAACGCACGCGGCGTTGTTGATGCACACGCAGACGCAAGCGAAGCGTCGTGCTGATCCCAGCGCTCACCTTTCAGTGGCCGTCACCGAGCATTGCCAAAACTGACGGCGTCCGTTCATACTGCGGGCGCTGTGGTGGAAGATGTGAATGTGTCCCTTGTCCTCCGATTCGATGCAGCGGAACGAGGAACACTGTAGCTCAGAGCATAAACCGCTTCCTCAGCAGGAAGGTCAGCAGCGACTGAACCACGAAGAACGAGTGCTCGCAGAGTCCGCGTCACTCCCGCACGTGCCTCGCGCTTCCCTCGTGTGCAAGTCATGATCGCGAGCACACCTGCTCTTCCTTTCTAAAGCATCAATGCTGTGCACGTGGACGCGGAGGAGCACAAGCGCCCCTTGCGCGGCTTGGCGTCTGTAACGTTGAGTGCGTTCCGGACACTGGATAGGTAACTCTGCGACCCTGCCACCCTTGCGGGTGGCAGTTAACGGTGGATCGCGAGGGTTTGCTCATCCGATGAACGCAGCGGCCTACTGCTGCAGTGCTGCATGACTGCAGAAAACGTTCTAACCGCTAATTAATGCAGCCACGTCTCTCTCCCATCACCCCACGTATACGTCAAAGCGTAATTGCGTCCACTGACCTATACTCCGTCTCACAAGATGTTTGCAGCACTACGAAAGGTACAGCTCTCTCGTCCAATCAGGATGGCGCGCACTGCATTAGTGTGTTCCTACGCGCCTGTGGCTCGATCCACCTGATGTCCAGGTGGCTTCTTTCTACCTCTAGCAGGTGGCGCGTGATGTCTTTTTATTCTTTTTTTGGTTTGTTTTTGGACAGGCGGACGCCCGTTCCAAAGGGACTAGCCCCACTTTTTTTTTATCGCAACCTGTTCTCATCAGTTCCTCTGTTGTCGCGTCGCAGTAAATTTCAGTACTCGTGTCATGTGCATATAAATTTATTTACTCCAGCGTGCCGAGGCAGCCGAGTGTCGATGGTGGCGAAATGAAAAACAAGCCCATGTGCTGAGCGAGAGGCAACGCACGTTAAACGGGCTCGATCATCTCATCGTCCTCATAACAACTGAATTCAGCACTGCTGGTTGTGTCGTCTCCAGGTTGACAACAATGGCCGGTCCCTGGTCAACAACATCGTCGATGATGTGGTCCAGTTTTCTCATCACATCTTCCTCACTGATAATATGCTGCACGTAATTCCTCCATTTCTCAACAGTCACTTGCGTGATGCCTTGCCAAACCAGAGGCTCGACGTCTTGGAGCTTAAACGTCTTGTGTTGGCTGGCCACGAAACCCTTGACGTCGCTCCAGACAAGCTCTATCGGGTTCAGTTGGCAGTGGTACGGTGGCAGGCGCACAACGAGATGGCCAGCAGCTTCAGCAATGCTGTCAACACGGTATCACTCCCCACCTGTGTTCAAACTGCTCACAAGCTGCATGAGCTCGGCCTTCACCACGCCGCTGCTCCACGCGACACCTTTTGCGGACAGCCAAGCCTGTATGTCCTTTTTGAGGCTACTCATCCGCGGCACTTTATCGTGCTTCACAGAATGATATGGCGCGTTGTCCATCACTATAACGCTGCGGGGTGGTAGTAGTGGAAGAAGTCTCCTGGAGAACCAGTTTTCGTAGTGTTCCCCGTTCATTTCCTCGTGGTAATCGCCCAAGTTTTTCTTCGCTCGGAAAACTTCCGCTGCGCCTTGGACAAAACCTTGCTCACTACCGCAATGCGTCACAATAAGCCTGCCACCTTTGCCACTGGGGTTTTGTAGACCAGTCGACAGTCCTGATCGATGCGCTTGGTGTGCAGATTGGATGGTGCAGTCAGTCCACACTCGACTTCGCGTGTGGCCGGCGTTAACCCACGTTTCGTCGGTAAAGAAAATAGGCCTACCCTGGCGTCGCAGCTCCGCTATCTGGCGCAGGTACCGGCGGCGACACTGCACAAAGTGCGTCGCTTCGATTAACATCGCATTCCGAGAGCGCTTCTTGTATCGGAAGCCAAGTTTCTTCAACATCCTCTGCATTGTCGCTGCGGACACGGTCGGTAGCGTTTCGTCCTCTTCGAAATGCGCAACCACCTTCGCGATAGTTGGAATTTGCCCTCTCTGGAAAAAGGTGTGTACCACCCTTCGCAACACGCTCAGGTCAAAATCGTCCAGCTTCTTCGTCCGCTCGCGGCCTCTTCCGCCAGAACGCTTCTTCGGTGACAACACTCGGCCCGCGTTCAACGTCTCCGTTGTCCACTTGTAAAGCGTTCGCTCGCTCACCTGCGTGAGTTTTGCCGTCCTCTTGATGAGCGCATTTGTACTCCAACTGCCCCCACACTCGACGCGAAGCGCTTCAAGAACATTTAAAGCCACCTGCTTCGGCTGCTTGGGGAAACAGCGCACTGTCGGTGTAGAGCCTACAGGAGGCACAACAGACTCGACCGACGCCATGTTGGAAAGTGGCGACGCATCACTACCTCGCAGCAGGCCTCCGCAGAGCTGTGTCCGTACGGGCTTTGTCTGGTAATTTCACCAGTGATTGAAACACTCCCTACCATTTAAATATACCTGTCCAAACCATGTTTTTAGTTGCAATGCTTATTGTTTTGATTAATAGTCATACACTCCTCAAATATTCGAGGGACTATTTTCTGCGTTTCTGCAGCCCTGATTGGACGAGAGAGCTCTACCTTCCGTAGTGCTGCAAACATCTTGTGAGACAAAGTATATACTCCGCTTCATACATCATGTGCAACGCTGTCAAGGCTACGGAAGTAGTCCGCAAAAGAAAATAAAGAGAGTTGTATCACTCCGCGCTGTTCTGTGGCCGTGTGGTCTAACGCGTCGCCCCGGAGTGTCGACAGGCCGCAATAGGGGTGCATGGGTTCAAATCCCGCGTGGTGAAACTTTTTTTTTTCGCACATTTTTTTTTCTTTTTTTTCATTGCAAGTTGCATTTCGCGTGACTTGATAGAGAAATCTTGTTTTGTTCACAGTCGCTTGATTATTATGCCATGTTCTCAAAAAAACTGCATGCATCTGTTCATTTGATGCATACCGCGTTAATGTGAGTTGTCTGAAATTCGTTGTCAGTGAGCTCGCACCGGCTTTTGGTCAGCAGTGGCGGTTTTCTTCCCGATTCTGCAGCATTGTGACTATACTTTTTAGATGCAAGCTAGAGATTTGAGCGAAAGATGACGTTCATTTGTCGGGTTTAATTAATAAGCACAGTGGCCCAGGTAACAAGTGGCCGTGTGCAACTTTCGATTTCTCTGT
Source organism: Amblyomma mixtum (assembly GCF_055824585.1). Lineage (NCBI taxonomy): Eukaryota > Metazoa > Arthropoda > Arachnida > Ixodida > Ixodidae > Amblyomma > Amblyomma mixtum. The sequence goes on along the minus strand of NC_143018.1, from coordinate 132,808,283 downwards.
TGCCGCGGAACCCACTCTTTTGTGGGCCTCTCTTAAGGTATCTGGCATGTTATGAATTGTTCTGAGCAACCGGTTAGCGGCTGATCCAGTCTTCGCCAAAAGAGTCTGGGGCCGACTTTGGCACTGTGCTGTAGAGTTGAGAAGCGAGATGTCTGTTAATTTAGAATGCTGGTTTAGAATTGAGAATACAGGAGCGCAGAAAACAATCTAGACTTCTTAATCGCCTATTTTCTGACTGTGTATGCGTAACATTCTTGTGCATATCTGCAATTCTTTTGTTTTTGTTAGTGTCTTTCGTTTTTAACCAAAGCGCGTTTTCCTTTGTCATTGAAGATAGCTCTATAACTTGGCTATTATATGCGGAAAAAGAGCAGTATATTTAGAGTGATGGGTCAAAATATTTTTACACACACCACCTCGATATGGCCTGTTTCCTGTGTTGTGTTAAATTTAGAACATAGTGTTTATTAACACAGTGACAGAAAGCAGTACTGCCTCAAGAGTTACAGATTTGTTGTCGTGCACAAATGTATATGAAGGCAATACAGAGGCAAGTCAGGTTGTCTCTATTTCCCTGCTCACCTAGAAGAGCAGAAGCTGCTCAGGCAGGATTTTCATGCACCCAGGTAAAAAGAGTTCCAAGCTGTGGGAGCGTCAAGTAAGAATGCCGAAAAAGTTGTACAACACTAGGAAAAATTATTCTATAAATGAGACAGGACAGTAAAGAACGTTGACCCCGCAGTGTTTGCGAGAAAAGGTTTATTCTGGAAACAGCCAGTGGCCCCCTTGCCCGAAGGCGCAGCCAATCCCGTTGTTAAACCTTTCAGGAAAGCATCCTGAGATGACTTCACAGTCTTGTCCTGCCAGACATATTCTTTTGTGTGCCCTGTGTTGACCCAGGTTTCATCTAGGTAGATGATGCACCTGTAAATGCGAAACAACCGAGTTCACGAGCTAATGCTATTAAGTAAACAAACATACTGCAGCATGTAAGCAGGCAACGCACTGCAACAAACACACTGCTGACCACTGTCTAACAAATAGCCGCTCAAAGACAATCGAGAAAAAGAATTATCTCGGCTTTATTGCTCCCTTGTTCGGGATTATATTTCGCGCCCAGGCGGCATTTGGTAGCCAGGTTATATTCACTCTATGTTTGCTAATTCATAACATTTGAAATCTCTTCACGTGTGGCGACTGCGAACAAAAATTCCCAACGTTCGCAGCAGTAGCGCCTCTAACTCGCACCACAGGTGCAACGGGCAGTGTACGGTGGGTGTTTATTCGTTCCTAACGGAGACGATGAGATGGCACTGCCCATTGCGGTGCTACGACATTTTGGCAGTTTTGTTGTTTTTGCTTGCCGCACCAATTCGGATTTAGCGATTAAATCTGACCCATGCAGACACGTGCCCCACCCAAACGAAGCGCAAAACTGGCCGTGAAACGTCACCTCTGCGCAAAAGGTCCGCAACAGCAACGTGGTTAAGACGATTTCCTTTAAATGTGTCATTCTCAAGCAGCAATCACTGTTACGACTACGAGGTTGCCACGCTAACATCAAGCTCTATGTGAAGCCAGTCTAAACGTGCTGCGTAAGAAAATAAGCAAGGAACGATTCGTACCTGCCCTGTTCTCGGAATGCATAGATCGCCCGCAGGTACAGAGGGCAAAACACATGCCTAGAACAACCAAACTCTGTGTTCCGCCGCTCCCAAAGCCGCTGCGACAAGGAAGGCAAAAAATGACGATGAAATTCTATGAGTTTAAAAGCACATGTTTACAACCAGACCCTTTTTAACCAAATCTTATCGCTAGTTATCGCGTGTTACGCCCGAAACCCACTCTGAGCGTGTTCTAGACATGCGTTTTGCCCTCTGTACCTGCGACGCCAGGCAATGATGTCACTTCGCTCGATCAGTGCAAGGTTCCGTTTTCTTTTTTCGAATGTGAATCCGATGTCCTTCATCAACCTCCACAACGTCGTTTTCTTGAAGTTCGGCAGGTCGTCGTCCTCATTGACAGCCTTTAGCACACTGTCCAGTGTTGGGACTTCCCTCTTCGCGTACATACTGTGCGCTTTCAGACGGATGGCATGGACTGTGAAGCTACCATTCTTGACTGTTCGCGAGCTTGAGATCTTCACGTCGCGAGGTCTTTTCTTCGGAGACGCCAGAGGCCAACACAGACGCTCCGCCTTGATTTTGGCAACGGTACGGGGATATACTCCGGTGTCCTCGTTCACAGCACTCAGTACTTCCCGAACAGACTTCTCCGGAAAACGGATCCTGGTACGGGAGTGCCTTGACAGCTTGGATGACGAACTTTCGCGAAAATGCGTACAGGAGGGTGGCCGCGGCCGCTGAGCAGGACGCCATTTTCTCAAAAGTGAAAGGGAGCCGGACGGAAAGAGTAAACACGGCCAGGGTTGCGGAGACAAAAACGTGAAATGGAAAAATACGGCAAGCGCAAAATACAAAATTACAGATCTCGATCGATTCCCTCGCAATAGCAGCGTTTTTTGTCACGCTGATGACAAAAGTATTATTCACAAAGCCTGCCAGCAAAGCATTTGTTACTTTTCGCTCACCACAAGCAAGGAGCCGCCGCGGTGGCTCAGCGGTTATGGTGCTCGGCTGCTGACCCAAAAGACGCGGGTTCGATCCCGACCGCGGCGGCTAGAATTTCTTTGGGGGAGAAATTCTAGAGGCCCGTGTACTGTGCGATGTCAGTGCACGTTAAAGAACCCCAGGTGGTCGAAATTTCCGGAGCCCTCCACTACGGCGTCTCTCATAGCCTTAGTCGCTTTGGGACGTTAAACCCCATAATCCATAATCCATCCTCACCACAAGCAACGCACTATTTTGTGTCACAGATGCAGGTTGCGCAAAAAGGAGCGCTAGCTTTGGCAGCGTTGCACCTGATGTATGAAACGGAGTATAGGAAGCCAGTTATGCGCACTTCCTTTCCTTATAACAAAATCGGTCTACAACAACAGTGAACACATACGAATGCCGACGGCCTATGGCTTCAAAGCCGCGTTTCTGCCACATTATTGTGGCAAACAAACCAAACAAACAATAGAGGCAACAAACACAGGAAAGAGCCACGAACGCAAGCAGTTCAAGGGAAGCATCGCCAAGAACGGCGGAAGACCGACTGAACGTGGAGCAAAAATTCAGGGCACTTTGGCTCTGTAAAGTGCTGCAAGGCGAAAGCGTCTCCTAATGCAGTTTTTACATACGCAAGGCTCCACACCCGAATAATAGCTTTACAGGAAACTAACACGACACCGTCACTCAGGGGATATACGTGCTACGATAGCGAACGCACGGCAACCTTGGTCAGCAAAACGTTGGTAGCCATAGCTCATGACCCAATTCCCAACACCAAAATTGAACACTTAGTGACGGAAATTATTCCCAAAAAGAAGCGTAAGGAAAAGAGTGTCTTTATCGTAAACCTCTATAGCCCGCCCCGCCAGCGGGACGCGAATTTTGATACACTCTTTCTAGGGGCCAGCAAACTTGCGAAAAGCAACTCGTTGCTCATTGTAGGCGACTTCAACGCTCGCGGACAGCAATGGGGATACCCCACTAATAATCACAAAGGTATACAGGTCGAGGACGCGGCGGAGGCGATCCAATGTACCCTCTTAACAGACGAACTTCAACCCACGCGCCTTGGCACTTCGATCTGCCCGGATACGTGTCCGGACTTAACGTTTGTCAGGGGAGTGAAGCACGCAACGTGGGAGAATCTGCTGGAGAATCTAGGCAGTGACCACTATATCCTGAAGACCACGATAGCAGCCACCAACATCAAGCGCAAGCTCGGCACAGCCAAGATCACCAACTGGCCGGCTTTCCGCAAGGCTTGCGCGGACCTGGAAGGGGAATGGTACGGCAAAACAGCACTGACGGACGGGACGGAAGAAGATGAGACAAACACATGCGCTGACTAACAACTAAATGGTTTATTGCGAAAGAGGGGTGCAATATAAAGCATAGAAGGGAAAACTGCGGTGTAAACATGACAAGGCATAGTACATTCGCCAGAAAACAAGTCAGGCCGAAATAACATGGTCATTCATTTCGCAGATTGCGACAAATGTGAGGCGTTTTTAGACCAAACCACTATCATCGCCAAGTATAGAGATCACACCTCACGCCTGATATCGGAGGCCTTTCACATTCACACATTAGGCAACTCATGTGTAAGCCAACCATCGGTGGCTCTATTCCCACAGGAGATCGCTTTTCTTAATCATTGATGATATCCCGAATGTATGCCTTGTCATGTTTACACCGCAGCTTTCCCTTCTATGCTTTATATTGCACCCCTCTTTCGCAATAAACCATTTGGTTGTTAGTCAGCGCATGTGTTTATCTCATCTTCTTCCGTCCCGTCCGTCAGCGCTGTTTTGCCGTACCATTCAACATGAACCAACCAGCCCGACTCAGCCCTCTCACCTGGAAGGGGGGATTACTTCCATAGATGATTGGTGCCAACAACTTAAAGACATCCAGAAGCGGTACACTCAGGAAGTGGATCGCACCGAGCAAACACCAGAGGTGGACCCTCGGCTCATCAGGCTATGGGAGACACGTCGAGGACTCACCAAGCGCTGGAAGAAGCAGCGCTTTAACAGGAATCTCAAGCTCAAGATCGCAGAAGTCACCAAGATAGCGGAGGAGTACGCGACCCAACTGGCCAGGCAGAGCTGGCAGCAGTTCAGTAGCTCGCTGGACGGCACCCTCAGCACGGCGAAAACGTGGCGTATACTCAAGACCCTCCTCGACCCTACCCAAACCAGGGCCGAAAGTGGGAAAGCTATCCGCAGACTCGTCCACACCTTCGAGGGTACGGAAGAGGAACTGCTAGATAAGGCCAAAGAGAAATGCTACGGCACGGCCTTGCCTGCGGCATACGCGAAACCATACCTGGGGAAACCGAACACCCACTTAGACAGGCCGATCACCAGGGAAGAAGTGTTCGCTGCCATAAAGGCATGCACGCGCAACACTGCGGCGGGAGCAGACAAGATCCAGAACGCACTCATACGCAACCTCAGCGACGAGGCGGTCGACCAGTTGACCACCTTCCTCAACGGGCACTGGGCCGCAGGAACGGTTCCTGAAGAGTGGAAGCATGCAGAGGTCGTAATGATCAACTGGTCACGCAGTTAGCTAGGCTCCAGCAGACTCCTACGGGGCGCTCGCTCCTTAGGCGACTGGGGCTAGGCCGAACTGCGGAATTCGAGAATCGTACTGCGATCATACCGGACGCAATTCGCCAGACGCTAAAGGTTCGCTCCCTTCCCCGGAACATGGACCCCAACTTGCATGCGGCCCGTAGGGCAGCCCGGGCGAGGTATGTACAACAAAATCTAGCTACAAAATCCACAACGGTATACACGGACGCGGCTCCGTATACAGGAAGCTCACATAACAGCACAGTGGCGGTAGTTATTGATTCGAACTTAAAGGAATTAGCTAGCGCCTCAGTGAGGGATTGCACGGTAACCGAAGGGGAGGAGCTGGCCGTAGCTCTAGCGGCGGTAGCCGGTTATCGAAGCAACATGTCCCTTACCATCCTTACACATTCGAGAGAAGCGTGCCGTAACTACATGAACGGCCGCATAGGTCGCGCCGCGCTCCGGCTCCTCCAGAGCGCGACCCCACCAAAAGTCACACATAGCATTTACTGGGTGCCAGGACACACCGACATAGCCGGGAACGAACGCGCCGACGAGGTAGCTCGAGGGTATACGAGCCGAGCTTCCTCCCAATCGGACGATCTACCCGAACGAGTCAGCCCTACGTACTCAGACATTCTCAACTACTTTAAGGGGGTACGGATCCGCTATCCGCCGCCTCATCCTGATCTAAATCAACTAGAGGCAGTGTATTGGCGAAGATTGCAGACAGGAACACTCCCAAACCTGCATATCCTTAGCAAGATTTACCCTACGCAATATCGGGACACTTGCCCGTGGTGTGGTAGCAAACCATCGTTGTACCACATCACGTGGGAATGCAGTAAAAACGGCAACTTTCGCAAAGACCCGAGTGCAGAACAGTGGGAGAGCCGGCTCTCCACGGCGATCTGGGTTGCCAACAAGGTCTGATACAGCACGCCCAACGAGCAGCGAAGCTCAGCGGAGCCCTGGAATAGGGGCACCGACCCTGTGAGAAGAAGGAAGATGGACCTCTTCTTTCTCGTCTGCTACTAGCACCTTTCTAGAGCAATAAAAGTCTCCTACCTACCTACCTACCTTCCTGGCGCACTGTTTTTTTCTATTTATTTTTATTTTCCATATTTTTTTGCTCTTTTCCTTATTTTTATTGTTTTTTATTTTTATTTTGAAATCGTATTTTGATTTTGTTTTTATTTTTTTTTCTTATTTTTATTTTTTATTTTTCCTTTCCTTCAATTTATTCCCTTTATTTTATTTATGAAACCCATGCATTCACTAGATGCGCCTTTCTTCATGCTCAAATCTTGAGCCCTCGTCACGGCAACTGTGATGCCAATGAGCAAATTATAAGTGTGGCCTCGAAGCGCAGTGTGTCTCCGAGTTCTGCCTCCTCTGAGGAGGACAGTGTCCCCGCCAAGCACAAGTCCCGCCGTCGAAAGTCTAAAAATAAGAAACCTCCTCGGCGCTCCAGATCAAGGAGAAAGGGCGTCAACTCTAGGGAGGTCTCACCTTCCGGAGTGATGCCCCCAGACATCGTGGATGCCTGATTGAAGCTCAAGTTAGCCACCATGGCGTCTAACCAGCAGTTGATTGTCGCAACACTCAACATATGCGGACTCCGTTCAAGGCAGAAACAGGTACAGTTACGCCGATTGCTTTGGGGCATTCGGCTAGACATTGTCGCTATTCAAGAAACTTAGAAAGTGAAGTGGATACAGAGATACCCCTGCGACCTTTCCTAACAGATTACAACGTCTGTGTGTCGCACTCAGTGGGTCTTTTGGCAGGTTGCTTTCTTTTCTTAAAGAAGAGTCTACCTATTTCTGACTTTAAGTACCAGGTGGACATAGAAGGGCGTCTGATATGTTGTGACTTCGACTGCATGGTGAGTCGTGGAGGGTTATCAATGTGTATGATTCAAAATCCGGTGCAACGAGCAGTTTTTTTTTCATGACATTGCAACTCTCCTAGGATGTGGTCGTTATGTCGTTTTCATGGGTCACTTCAACTGTGTGTGCGACCCACGCGATCGCACAGGTCCTAACCAAAACGCCGACAAGAGCTCTGGTATATCATTGTCTATTACCAAAAACGCAGGTTTAATTGATGCCGGATTGTCATCCGCCTTCACATACATCAGAGGAGCCTCACATTCAAGCCTTGATCGCATTTACGCTTCCGTAGATCTCCTTAAGCGGCACATTTCATGTGATGTCAAGCCTGTTTCTTTCTCAGATCATGCTATGGTCATTGCGCGGATTGGAGAATGCACCCGTCCAAAATTTCAGCCGCAGTGGGAACTGTGGAAGCTTAATTCCGAGCTTCTAAATGATGAGCATTTTCAGCAGCGAGTGATGACAGCTTTAGAATCTTGCTTGGTCATGGATGTCCCATTATTTGCAGCTTGGGAGATGTTTAAGCTAGACGTTCGTAGCATAGCTATTGAGATCGGCTCCGTCAAGTCTTATCTTAAGCAATGTGAGGAGAAACGGTTACTTCAGAGTCTTTATAATCTGCATGCACTTGAATGTGAGGCTCCTGGCTTGTACACACAGGAAATTGGTGCTGTTAAGTGCAACCTTCAAAAGTTTGATGCAGAACGCTATCGTGCGGCCCGTGTGCGATCCCGCAGCAACCGTGCTCTGCAATCTGAGGAGCCTATTAGACAGGCCTTGCTAGATGAGCGTCGTCACGTGGCTGCTAAGCGAATTTCTGAGCTCTAATGTGGTGGTGCCCTGGTCACAAGTACAGATGTCATAGTTACCGAGTTTGAAAACCACTATAGCTCTCTGTTTGCTGCCACGTCTAGCACTGCTGATGATGAGCATATAGCGCGATTGGTGTCCATGATTAACCCACTCAATGAGGATGAGTGCAAGGCAATACGTGGCTCTTTAAGCTTGGGTGAATTGCAAGATGCAATTCATCAATTGCCACTTTCGAAAACCCCGGGGCCTGACGGCCTCTCAGGAGAATTTTACAAGGCATTTAAATCCGTTCTAGCCCTTGTCCTGCTCCAAATTTTTGAGACAAGTATTGATATTGAATTTCTGCCTCAGTCATTTACGAAGAGTCATATTGTCTTTATACCAAAAACCGAGGATAAGGAAGAACTTCGATTTGTAGATGGCTGCAGACCAATCACGCTTTCTAATTTAGATTATAAGATTTTTGCTAAAGTACTGTCAAATCAGCTGCAGCTTGCAATGTCTACTTTGATTGGGCCTCATCAAACATGTGGCTTGCGGGGATGATCAATACAATCTAACCTACATGTAGCGCGTACGGTGTTGCAGTATTGCAGTGACGCTCAAGAACAATTAGCAATGCTGCAAATTGACCTGGCAAAGGCATTTGATCGAGTGTGCCATTCATTTCTTTTTGCACTTTTAAATCACGTCATTCTCGGTTCAATACTTTCTACTGGCATACGCCTTTGTTACAAATCCTGTACCACGCGCTTGATTGTTAATGGCTGTCTCTCGCAACCAGTTCCAATTCAGTCTTCGGTGAAACAAGGGTGCCCACTGTCTCCGCTCCTGTTCGCATTATACTTGGAGCCACTTTGCAAAAGTGTTATAAACAGTAGAGCTGTCAATGGTTTCCGAATAATGGGCCACGAACTGAAGGTATTGGCTTATGCAGATCACCTTGCGTTTTTTTGTACTGATAAGCCAAGCATCGATGAGGTTATTCGTTTAACGGAGGACTTTGGTTCGGTGTCAGGAAGTCGGATTAATCGCTCTAAGAATTGCGGTCTTTGGTTTGGTAGCTGGAGTTCGACACCTGCTGAATATGCTGGTATAACATGGACATGCAGGCCACCAAAGTACCTTCGCGTCCCTTTGAGTGCCTATAAGCATAGCGCACATTATTGGAAAGACCGCGTGTCACCTCTTCAGCGCTATGCTCAAACGTTTGTCCCCCATGGCCTCTCAATTTTTGGCAGGGCGACCGCCTGTAATTTGTTTCTCGCCACTAAAATATATTATGTACTGCAAATTATTCATTGCGCAAGACTTCCTATCCAGCGTTTTCACAGGGTTTTCGCTACTTTTGTATGGGATTCGTCTTTTGAATCCATGAGGCGTGATAACCTTTTTCGGCCTGTCAGCGCTGGCGGCCTTGGTCTAGTTCACCTGTATGTCCGACAGATAGTGTCACGTTTCATGTTTTTCCGTGACACTACACACCCAATAGTACGTTCATTCCTGCAAACAAATTTAGTTCATGTTTTACCCAACCTCATTGTGTCTTCCAATGTTTGTGACCGTCCGTGTTTTTGGGGCATAATGCAAGAGGTGTATTCGGCTGTCCGTTTCCTACTTGTTCGTTTTTCTCCTGAGGTCCTTTTTTTTTAGTGTCGAGGAAAAAGTTGTATAAGGATTTGATTAGTATGCTCTTCCCTCCGCCCATGTACCGCTCTCTGTATTTCGGTTTACCGGGGCATGGCGTACTCAAAAGAGTACGTAAGATGCTAGTCTCGCCGTGTACAAGGACCTTTTTCTTTAAGTTACACACCGGTACGTTGCCTGTTAGAACATGGTTAGAGAAAAAGGGCATTTTTGTGTCTACCGTTAATTGCTGCCTTTGTGATGAACCAGAAACAATTGAGCATTGTTTCATCAGTTGCAAAGATGCAGTACTCTTCTGGAATATCCTGCAACGCACATTTAAAAAAAGAATTCATCTGACACCACATTCTGTTCGCTATCTCACTGCGCTGCCATTTGTTGATGAACCCCTGGACACGTTCTTTGTGATTGGAGTGCACAGCCTCTGGAAAACCCGCATGATCGACAGACACTGTGAACCTGTTGTGTCTACAAAGGATCACTTCAGTCGAATGGTTGTTCATCTAAGAGACGTGTATGCCCAGACTGAGTACGAACCGGAGTGGCACTCACTATTAGTGAGTTGCTCTGTATTGCCCCTTTTTAAGTGCATGGTCTTTTTAATATGTATTGTTTAACACTGTTTTCATAATGGCTTGTATATAGTTAATGTACATAGAACATTACATCACTGTAATAAATACCATGTTGAAGAAACAAAAAAGCCTTCGTGGCGGAGTGGTAGCGTCTGCGCTTCAAATGCCAAAGGCTCTGGTTCGATTCCCACCCTCGGCGCAGTTTCTTTTTAAGCAGTGACGCCGAAAGGCGGACAAATCTGCAGACGCGTCTGTCGACACGGCTGCTGACGCGTCTGTCGACAAGGCTGCCGACAGCGTCTGCTAACTACAGTATGAGGCATTAAAGGCTTCCGTCTTAAAAGGCAGAATAAAGACGAAGATGAGACCGCAGGTTAACGCGAGGAGCCGCGCGAAGAAACGGAAAGCGCAAGGGGACCCACCTATCTACTGAGAGGGAAATTGGTTTATGGGGTTTAACGTCTGGATGCGACTCAGGCTATGAGGGACGCCGTAGGCAAGGGCTCCGGAAATTTCGACCAATTGGGCTTCTTTAATGTGCCCTGAAGTTGCACAGTTCACACGCCTGTAGAATTTCTCCTCCATCGAAATTCCACCACCGCGACCACGATCGAACCCGCGTCTTTCGGCTCAGCAGCCGCGCCCCATAGCCCCTGTGCCACCGCGGCGGCGGAGGGAGAAAAGACCTACGCTAGCAAGCTACAACAGTGAACAATGAATTAAACTTTATTTCAACAAAGAAAGGGGTTTGACTAGGAGATGGTGACTTGGGCACTGGGTGGTCTTTCCTGGTCCGTAGTCCACTGTCGCTCGCGGTCAGCGTCGCCCGCTCAACCAGCAGAAGCATGGTGGGTACCTAAACCGCTCCATAAGGATCGTGTGTTCACCTTGATGTGGGAGAATTTCTGAGCCATTTCCTTCCTGAAACTGTTTTTTCCAGCCACCGCGGTGGATCAGTGGTTATCGCACTCGGCTGCTGACCCGAAAGACGTGGGTTCGATCCCGGTCGCGATGGTCGAATTTCAATGGAGGCGAAATTCTAGAGGCCCGTGTACTCTGCGATGTCAGTGCATGTTAAAGAACACCAGGTGGTCGAAATTTCCGTAGCCCTTTAATACTGCAGCCCTCATAGCCTGAGTAGCTTTGGGACGTTAAAGCGCTCATAAACGAAACCATAAAAAATTGCTGGGGCTTAGCTTTGGTTAAGCCTAGGTAATTGCGAAAGCAATATCCCCTTGGCTACGCCATGTGTTTCGCTTATGGGTGATACACATTGCTAATGTCCGTGTGTACCCACGAAATGAAAGCGCAGTGTTCTGCTTGTGTCAGTGATGCGTGGTTAAGATGTTAAGCTTCGCCTCTAAAAGTGGAACGTGACAGCGTCCTGGAACGCTGCCAGGGAGTCCACAGACCGCCATCGCACGTTCGGATCTACGCCTTGCTCGATGGTAAACTGGTTTTTGATGGAAGGAAATGTATCTCTCTCGCCTATCTCGATGGACACCAAAACCTTGCCTAAGGGAAGGCAGAAACATGGCAGTGAACGAAGACGCCGTTTTAGCTAGACGCGCCTTTGTTCGGTCGCAGGTGGTCGACCCGCCGCGAAGTTCTAGCTGCGGTGCGCTGAAGAGCCGACTTGGTGCCCCGTCTCTCGCTCTGGTATGACGTCAGTAGTCACATCACCAACCACCGACCGTGAAGAGTAGGCTGCGGTACCGTGAAGATGCGACACCTGGCGTAGTGTTGCTTTCGCAATAAAGGACGATGAGGTAGCGTCGACGTGTTCACGAGACTTTTTTTTTTCTTCGTACGCTGTGGTCCGCTCGTGCCAACGTTCCAGCGCGTGCTCGCCTCGAGCTCTGACCTTGTTACAAGAGGTTTCTTGCGGCAAAGTTGGTCCTGTCTGCTCTGAAGCTGTCCACACTGCAGCGTCCTGCTGCTGGTGCTGCTGTTGCTGCTTTTGGTTTACTGCTGAGTCTGTATCGATCCCAAGGCGGTGCCTTGATGTCTGTGCCTCCGGCGGCCTCAACCCGGCTTCATTCCGAGGCGGTAGGCTTACGAGGCCATCATCTTCAGCGTGTGGGAGGCCGGCGGTTAGCTTACAAGATGACCCCGTCGGCGGAGCACCAGGGTAGTGCAAATACAAAGTTCCGCTCCAGCGGTGACGTGGACTGGCGGCTACGGACGTGGCTTCTGGAACTCGGGCGCAAGTACCGCGGCCAGTGCGGACGGCTGCGGACGCAAGGGATGATGATGCTGCTCTGCTCACGCATTATCTGTGTTGGCTGCTACGCTCAGTATACGAGGGGGAGCTACGCCTGCGTGCTGGACGTCAAGGGCGTCCGGAAACAAGACGTCTCCGTGGTGACCTGTACCAGCGAGGACCTGGCCTCGCCGCACGCCCGACCCTGGACCACTGGCACCGGCTGCGATGTTGCAGGGCCGCTAATCGTGGCTCTGGGCCGGAGTGAGGAGGACTTTCATTTCGTCACGTGTAGCTGCGGCCGGCGCGGCCTGCTGGTCTGTCTTGGACGTTATCGATGCTGCCGGGGAACTGGACCGCACCAGGGTAATCAACCGAGCGTTCCCGCGAGTGTTCATCTCGCAGAAGACCCACCACGCGATGAATGTCGGGAAGGACTTCGTGCGCCAGCCCCGGCCCGTCTCGATGCCTCTGCACCTTTGCCTGGACAGCTGGTCCCACGCCGAGTCCGGAGCAGTTGCTGCGGGCGGAGAGGCGGCAGACTACTTCCATGACCTAAGCACCGCCTTCTTCGGCTACGCCGTCGTCCCCGGTCTGCGTTTGGAGGAAGCGTCCGAGCGCGCGCCCAGCGAGTTCTCTTTCGGCCGATTTCCGTGCGGAGAGGAATCTGAGGCGACTTCCTTCGGTGGCCCGTCCTGAAGCAGCTGGCCAGCTGAGGTGGGACGTCCTTCGCCTAGAAAGGAAGGTCGGACTGAAGGGTGCGCGAGGCCCGCAGACGAGATCACGAAGCCCGTCTCAGGAGCCAAGAGCGTGAAAGCTGGCTATTTCGAAGTGTCCGGGTCGTGGCTGTTGCTGAAATTCGATGACAAATAGTGGCTGGCAGCGTCTGCTCTCACTCCCTACCCTTTCCTCTCCAAGCTTGCCCTGGCCTTCCCTCTGCGTCTGCACGCTACCATCCCTACTCTACCCTACCCTACCCTATTGTACCGTATACCCTACCCTACCCTAATCTTCGCAATTTTCACTAGCGCCAGAAACGGTGCTATAGTAGGATGCAACTTATAAAAACAGCAGTTGCTAACACTGGGCCGTGGTCCGCGGCGTCTTGTATTACTCCGCTGGCGAATCGCAACTGTAAACGAAATAAATTTTTTAATGCTTGACTATATCAAACGATCCACGTATCAGAACTGTAGAGCTCGTAACTTTTTTCTTGTGCTAAGCTTCTTGTTTACTTAACAAGAAACGTTTCAGCCACAGACTACTTTTTCGTCGTGGAGGAATTCTGCGCGCGGAGGCTGAATGTGGGCGCAGCTTCACTGCAGACTTAAGTTGTATCCGACTATGGAACTCGCACGGTATCTGCTTGACCCGTACTACGTCGCGGGTACTTTTTTACCATGAAATTGGCGTTGATGTATTTGTGCTGTTAAATAGCGTTGAAAACTATGCATAAACTTTTGCTGCATATTACGTGCCTTGTTGTGTACTTCATGGTAACGCGATTTGTATCGTCTCACCTCATTGTGATCGAGTACATCTGTAGGTTGCTACTGCTGCCGGCGACTTTGAGCTCCCAAGTAGCGTCAAAACGGATAGAATGAAAATTGATTTTGAGAAAAGGAAAGGCACAGTAACTGTCCCGCTTCTAGGTGGACACCTCAGCCGCGCCATGGAGGAAGGAATGAGAAGGGAGCGAAAGAAAGGTGCCGTAGTGGAAGGTTTTTGAGGAAAGGAAATGGCACAGTATCTGTCTCACATATCTCGGTGGACACCTGAAGCGCGCCGTAAGGGAAGGGTGGAGTGAAAGAAGAGAGGTGCCGTAGTAGAGGTCGGAATAATTTCGGCCACCTGGGGATCTTTAACGTGCGCGGACGCAACATCACCTAGATTGGTGTTGGCTGACATCGCACAGCACACGGGTGGCTTTTGCGTTCCGGCTCCGTCGAAACGCGGCCGCTGTGGTCGGGTTCGTACCCGGCTTTACTCCGGCTTGGCCAATGAGCCACCGCGGCGGGTCCGTAGTGGAAGGCCTCGGATAAATTTCGAACATCTTATTACGCGCACCCGCTTCGCACAGCACATGGGTGTCCTTAAAACCCCTCAGGTGTCCTTTGCGACACACCTAATCAGGCTCGCACGTTAAGTGGTCAATGTCACAAGCTGTGAACGACGAACTTTAGTACGTGAGTGTGCTGAATGTGCTGCGCAAAATAAGGTGCCTATATGATTTCGCAACTGCATTCAGTGTGGCGGGACATTTACGCCTAAAGTATTTGGAGCATTTAGGAACGAACTCGCATGTTGTTTTAATTTGCTGTGCCCTGCCGTCGTATAGATGTTCTGGTCGATCATCGCTTTGCCTTTTTCCAAACTCCTGCACGCAAGCGCCCCGCCGCGGTGGCGCTTGGCTGCTGACCCGAAAGACGTGGGTTCGATAATGGCCGCGGCAGCGGAACTTCGATCGAGGCGAAATTCTAGAGGACCGTGTACTGTGTGAGGTCTGTGCACGTTAAAGAACCCCAAGTGGTCGAAATTTCCGGAGGCCTTCAATACGGCTTGCCTCATAGCCTGAGTCGCTTCGGGACGTCAGACCCTAATAAAACCAATAAACGAAATTCGATCCTACCGGCACATGGTGATTGCGGAAACACCAGCTTGTAGACAGCGTGCACCAATTATTGTTGTGCCCGTTTATAAATAACGGATACTGACAAGGCATGGGAATGAAAATTCACTACAAAAACAAAAAAAAGAACATTTAAACAAAGGAACTGCGCTAATTATTAAACAGAAAGATGAGGTAGCTTCGACGTGTTCACGAGATTTTTTTTCTTCGTACGCTGTGATCCGCTCGTGCCAGCGTTCCAGCGCGCGCTCGCCTCGAGCTCTGACCTTGTTCCAAGAGGTTTCTTGCGGCAACGTCGGTCCTGTTTGCTCAGAAACTGTCCACACTGCAGCCTCCTGCTGCTGCTGCTCCTGCTGCTTTCGGTTTACTGCTGAGTCTGTGTCGATCCTAAGGCGGTGGCTTGATGTCTGTGCCACCGACGGCGTCAACCCGGCTTCATTCCGAGGCGGTAGGCTTAAGAGGCCATCATCTTCAGCGTGGGGGACGCCGGCGGTTACCTTACAAGATGACCCCGTCGGCGGAGCACCAGGGTCGTACCAATACAAAGTTCGGCTCCAGCGGTGACGTGGACTGGCTGCTACGGACGTGGCTTCTGGAACCTGGGAGCATGTACCGAGGCCAGTGCCGGCGTCTGTGGACGCAAGGGATGATGATGCTGCTCTGCTCACGCATTGTCTGTGTTGGCTGCTACGCTCAGTATACGAGGAGGAGCTACGCCTGCGTGCTGGACGTCAAGGGCGTCCGGAAACAATACGTCTCCATGGTTACCTGTACCAGCGAGGACCCGGTCTCTCGGGACGCCCGACGCTGGACCACTGGCACCGGCTGCAATGTTGCAGGGCCGCTAATCGTGGCTCTGGGCCGGAGTGAGGAGGACTTTCAATTCGTCATGTGTAGCTGCGGCCGGCGCGGCCTGCTGGTATGTCTTGGACGATATCGATGCTGCCGGGGAACTGGACCGCACCACGGTAACTGACCGGGCGTTCCTCCTAGAATTCATCTCGCAGAAGACCCACCGTGTGATGAATCTCAGGATGGACGTCTTGCGTCAGCCCCGGGCCCTCTCGATGCCTTTGCACCGGTTTCTGAACAGCTGGTCCCAACCCGAGTCCGGGGCAGTTGCTGCGGGCGGAGAGGCGGCCGACTACTTCCACGACGTATGCACCGCCTTCTTCGACTACACCGTCGTCCCCGGTCTGCGTTTGGAGGAAGCGTCCGAGCGCGCGCCCCGCGAGTTCTCTTTTGGCCGTATTTCGTGCGGAGGAAATTCGAGGCGACTTCCTTCGGTGGCCCATCCTGAAGCAGCTGGCCAGCTGAGGTGGGACGTCCTTCGACACGCGTACAAGGGAAAGATGCGTTTCCTGGCCGTAGATACAAAGAAAGGTCGGACTGAGGGGTGCGCGAGGCCCGGAGTCGAGATCACGAAGCCCGTCTCAGGACCCACGAGCGTCAAAGCTGACTATTTCGAAGTGTCCGGGTCGTGGCTGTTGCTTAAGTTCGATGCCAAATATTTGCTAGCAGCCCCTGCTCTCACTCCCTACCCTTTCCTCTGCAAGCTTACACTGGCCTTCCCTCTGCCTCTGTACGCTACCTTACCCTACTCTATACCCTACCCTATTGTACCGTATACCCTACCCTACCCTAATCTACTAGCGCCAGAAGCGGTGCTAGAACTCGCACCGTATCTGCTCGACCCGTACTACGTCGCGGGTACTTAATTACGATGAAATTGGTGTTGATGTATTTGTGCAGTTAAATAGCGTTGAAAACTGTGCATAAATTTTTACTCGATATTACGTGCCTTGTTGTGTACTTCATAATAACTCGATTTGCATCGTCTCTCTCACCTCATTGCGTTCTAGTACATCTGTAGGATGCGACTACTGCCATCCGGGGTTCTTTAACGTGCACTCACATCGCACAGTACGCGGGCCTCGAATTTCGCCTCAATCGAAATACGACCGTTGTGGCCGGGATGGAACCCGCGTCTTTCAGGTCAGCAGCCGAGCACCGTACCTAATGAGCCACCGCGGCGGAATTTCCGGAGCCCTTGACTACGGCGTCTCATAGCTTGAGTCGCTTTGGGGGGCCCGTGTACTGTGCGATGTCAGTGCACGTTAAAGAACCCCAGGACGTCTAAATTTCCGGAGCCCTCCACTACGGCGTCTCTCATAGCCTTGGTCGCTTTGGGACGTTAAACCCCATAAACCAACCAACCAACCCCATAAACCATAAGCCATCACTGCCGGCGACTTTGAGCCCCCATGTAGTGTCAAAATGGATAGACAGGATGAAAAAATTTAGGCGGGCGCTTTGTTGACCTAAAGTGCGGTGAGGCGAAAGCCTTAAGCGCGGTGGTGCTGTTTGTGTCACTGAAGTGTGGTTAAGATGTTAAGCTTCGCCTCTAAGAGTGGAACGCGACAGCGGCTTGCAACGCTGCCAGGGAGTCCACAGAACGCCATCGCCCGTCCGGCTCTGCGCCTTGCTCGTCGGTAAACTGGTTTTTGAGGAAAGGTTGGTTCGATTCCCCAACTCACCAATATCCTACTGTTTTATTTATTTGTCTCGTCTGTCTAGAAAGGTTAGTTAGGCTAACTGGTTAATTAACTAATTAACTAAACTAAGTCTCGCTTATTTGGAGCACCACTATACCACCCCTTTTATTGGTTGCATGGTGATGCCGTTCGGCGACCTCTTCGGCTCGCTCTGTGACTCGAAGTTTAACCTCCGGGTCCGAGCTGAGCAGCGCGGCCTCCCACTGAGATCATATTGTGCGGTGAGGTGTGCTTCCATCATTTCCGCTAAGGTGTTATGAATTCCTAACTGTAGTAGGTTTTCATTTGGAGTATGACGAGGTAGGTTAAGTGAAATTTTGTACGACTGTCTAATTAGAGAATCCAGGTCGTCTCTTTCTCTGACTGTGAGGGTGATGTATGGTGTAGAGTAGATGACTCTGCTAAGAACAAAGGCTTGTATTAGTTTTCTGGTCTCGGCTTCTTTAACTCCTCCTCGCCTATTCGCGATGCGTCTGATGAGGAAGGAGATTTGGTTGACAGTGTTTCTCAGCTTCTTAATTAGTGTGTCGTTTTTTTGGTTTGACTGTATCAGCATTCCCAAGATTCTTAGCGTTTCCACTTCTGGGATGGCTGCCCCTTCCGCGTAGATTTTGATTTCAGGCGCTTTATTCTTTCTTTGACGCTTTGGATGTAGGATGAGGACTTCAGATTTTTGGGGGGAACACGCGAGTCACGCGGCTTATGCCTCCTCTACTGCTACATGTGCCGCTTGTTGTAGCGTATCTTGTATCGTGGCGATACTCCCCTTGGTGGTACAAAGGGTGATATTGCCACGTATCATTGTGCTGTTTGTTCGTTGACGCTCAAGCCTGCAGGAAAGGGTTGTTATCACTTTTGTTCGTGACGCGAGAAGCGACCAGACTAATCTCGATTGATCGCAGCCATGAAAGGCTGCATCTAGGTTTTTCTAGATTACTGTAGATGATCTTGTCCTGTTACCTGGAAGTTTCCTTGCCGCCTTTAAATTGAACGATGCCGCGAGCGGCGGACATTCGTAGTTCGACGACTGACGAGCACGTTTGTTGCTTACGCCGCCGCCGAGTGATTCAGTTCTTTTGTGGGCGCAAGTCAGCCCAAATAAAGAGCTTCGTTTCCAAGACTGGTTGGTGTATTCCTGACCGCTGGACTGCCGTCACTACAACGTGACATCTGGTGGAGGTGCTGGGTAGCCTCCTATGTTCCGGACACCCCCTACAAGTCGCGACGCCAGCCCTTCGAGTCATTCACCGGAGGACTTGACTCCAGTCTACCACGCAGCCTCTTGGAGCCTCCAGCCATGACTTACGCCGCAGCAGTGCGCCGTCGTGCACCTCGACGACGGCACCTAAGCCCCTATCGCCATTAGCCTGCTGCGCTGGAGCGCCGCCCTCTCGCCCCAACTCGCCCGTCTTACGAGTGTCGCACACGGCCTAGGAAATGCGACGAGTGGAGAACACCCGACCAGCGCCGTCAACTATGCTTCCACTGCGGAGAAGCCGGTGACATTCTCCGGTACTGCCCATACAGGAGAATGGGCATCCGAGGATTTTCTTACGACGCCCCACGACCCCGACCTGGCCTGCGACCAGCCGCAATCGAAGAGTTCTTGCGTCGGGAAGAATACTCATCGCCGAGCCGCCTATCTCGTTCTCCGTCACCATCGTCACCGCGCTATGTATCGCTACGCAGTGCGTGGACGCTCCCCCAGCCTCAGAAGGTTGAGCTGAGTAAAGCAGCCTCTGGAGGTTTGGTTGCTTCTGAGCGCAAGGACTAAGATCCTCCATCGAGAAAAACACAAGACTATGCCTCAACTACGACGAGAACTACGACGACCCCTACGTCGACGACGACCCCTACGATGGCGACGACCCCTACGATGACGACGACCCCTACGATGACGACGACCCCTACGACGACGACGACCCCTAAAACGACGATGACCCCTGTGACGACGACGACCCCTACGACGACGGCGACCCCTACGACGACGACGACCCGTACGACGACGACGACCCGTACGACGACGACGACCCCTACGACGACGACGACCCCTACGACGACGACGACAACTACGACGACGAAAACTACGATAACACCGACGATGACGACACTGCCAGACTTGAAGATTTTAGCGCTGCACTTAAACCTTGTTATGAACGCTAAAGTGCTCGAAGTTAGCATTCTCCGTCTTTATTTTCATTTTAAAGCATCGAAACGATGCTCCTTTGGAAGGGGGGTAATGCCACGTATCATTGTACTGTTTGTTCGTTCACGCTCAAGCCTGCAGGAAAGGGTTGTTATCACTTTTGTTCGTGACGCGAGAAGCGACCAGACTAATCTCGATTGATCGCAGCCATGAAAGGCTGCATCTAGGTTTTTCTAGATCACTGTAGATGATCTTGTCCTGTTACCTGGAAGTTTCCTTGCCGCCTTTAAATTGAACGATGCCGCGAGCGGCGGACATTCGTAGTTCGACGACTGACGAGCACGTTTGTTGCTTACGCCGCCACCGAGTGATTCAGTTCTTTTGTGGGCGCAAGTCAGCCCAAATAAAGAGCTTCGTTTCCAAGACTGGTTGGTGTATTCCTGACCGCTGGACTGCCGTCACTACAACGTGACAATATCGTCCGCGTACAAAGAGTGTTCTAGGTCTGGGATTTTTGCGAGTGCGTGTGCCATTTTGATGAGGGTTATATTGAATAAAAAGGGGGAGAGGACCGATCCTTGCGGCGTTTCTCTGTCTCCTAAACTGAAGGTGTCGGATGTGATAGTGCCAATTTGAATTTTAGCCGTTCTATCAGACAGAAAGTCCTAGATGTAGTTAAACGGTCTTTCGCCTACATTCAACGATGAAAGAGATTCTAGGATTGATTTGTGTTTGACGTTATCAAACGCTTTTGTTAAATCTAGAGCTAGGATTGCCCTGGTACTCTTTCCTTGCTCCTGAGATAGAACTTCGTTTGCTAGTCTGAGCATCGTGTCCTGTGTTGATAAATGCGGTCTAAAGCCAATCATAGTGCGTGGATATAAATTCTCTTTGTGCATGTGAGACTG
This sequence comes from Amblyomma mixtum, assembly GCF_055824585.1. Classification (NCBI taxonomy): domain Eukaryota; kingdom Metazoa; phylum Arthropoda; class Arachnida; order Ixodida; family Ixodidae; genus Amblyomma; species Amblyomma mixtum. The sequence continues at coordinate 132,787,712 of NC_143018.1, read as the reverse complement.
GAGTCTGTATAGTATGACGTGCTCTATTAGTTTTCCTGTGCACGAAGTAAGCGGAATAGGTCTGCCGAAGTACAATTGGCCCCGTTTGAAATTCGCGCACTGTGACGTCACGACCGTTTCGACCACTTGAAAAGCGCGACATTTCTGTCGACAAGTCCTGCTTACAACGATGAGCATTAAAGGCGTTCGCCTTAATACGTCAGACAGGAGGAGCGGTGGGACCGAGGTACCGTTGGATTAAGTATAGCGCAGTCGTGCGCTTTGAAGTGTCGCTACGTTACACACCACTGGGAGGCTCAACCTCCTTTCCAAACGTCGCCTGCTAGCGTAGTCTACGCACCCAAGCTGCGCAGTTAATCGGCCCAATATGGGAAATGGTTTCACTCTGCTACTTTTGTAGGATCGGCCTTTGCCAATACATTTCCAATATGGGGCCGATTTTCACTACTGCATGCAAGGACGTCGACGCAGAACCATGGGTAAACGCCACACACACGCACAAAAATCCGATATTAAGGCGAACGCCTTTAATGGCTCATACATTCGTGACCATGACGTGTTAGCAAATGTGTCCACGTTTCTGATTGGTCTAAATGGTCGTGACGTCACTACGCGCGATTTCTGACGGGTGTCCACCGAAATATGTGAGACAGTTACTGCAAAATTTCCTTTCCTCAAATACAATTTTCGACTGGTGTCCACCGAGATATGTGAGACAGTTACTGCCTAATTTCCTTTCCTCCAATACAATTTTCATTTTCTTCTTTACGGTCCTTCTTTCTTCTTTCACTCCACTACCTCCCTTCCTGTACGGTGCGGTACGGGTGTCCACCGAGATGACAGAGAATTACAGCGCCATTTGGTAAATTGGTTTCTGAGGAAAGGAAATGGCGCAGTATCTGCCTCACATATATCGGCGGACACCTGAACCGCGCCGTAAGGGAAGGTAGGAGTGAAAGAAGAAAGAGAGAAAGTGGTGCCGCAGTGGAGGTCTCCGGAATAATTTCGACAACCTGGGGATCTTTAACGTGCCCTGACATCGCACAGCACACGGGCGCCTCTTGCGTTTCGCCTCCATCGAAACACGGCCACGGCGGTCGGGTTCGAACCCAGGTACTCCGGCTCGGTAGACGAGCCTTTCCTCAAAAAGCGTCGCGTTCAAAGGGCAACCCATCGCGCCGAGCGGGTGGTGGCGTTCCGTGGACTCCCTGGCAGCGGCACAACACGCTGTCGCGTTCCACAAAACTAACCCGAAAGGTCGCCCTCACTACCAACACGCCCGAGGTGGACAAACATCTCTTACACCTTTGGGACGCCAGACGGGGCCTACTAAAAAGGTGGAAAAGGCAAAAGCATAATAGGCGGCTCAAGCGTAAGATCGCTGAGGTCACCAGATAAGCCGAAGAATATGCGACGGAGCTCTCGAGGCGCGACTGGAACCAAAAGTGCAACGAACTTCAGGGGACTCTAGGTTGGGCCAAGACATGGGCTTTGCTAAGGGCTCTCATAGACTCAACCACGACAAAATCCGAAACTCGTAAGACGACCCAAAGGATCGCGCACCAGTTCCAAGGCACTGACGAGGAACTACTACAGAACATCAAGCAGCGTTATATCGGCAATTCAACACACGCCGACAGCAGCTTGGCATACACGGGCAAAGCGAATCCCGCTCTGGACGAACCCCTTACCATACAAGAAGTCAGACAAGCTGTGATGTCCGCCACAAAGAACACAACACCAGGGAGGGATGGCATCACTAATGCCATGATAAGAAATTTGGATGACAATTCAATCAAAAGATTCACAGAATTCGTCAATAAACACTGGGAACAGGGGACCCTCCCGGACGACTGGCGACATGCGGAAATAGTCATGATTCCGAAGTCCGGAAAGACTCCAAACCTGGAAAATCTTAGACCAATTTCCTTAACATCATGCTTGGGAAAAGTGTACGAGAGAGTTGTGCATCACAGGTTGCAGACCCACCTTGAGGACAACGAACTCATGCCGCACACTATGTTTGGATTTCGAAAATACCTATCGACACAAGACGTTCTCCTGCAGATCAAGGAGGAGGTGTTTACTACCGTTCCAAAATATGGAGAAAACATCTTGCTCGCTCTCGATCTTAAAGCGGCCTTCGACAACGTCAGTCATAGGGCTGTGCTGGAGGGGCTTAGCAAACTGAGTTGTGGGCAGAGAATATTCAACTATGTGAAAGCCTTTCTGACTAACCGAATCGCTACCATTGGAATAGGAGGCATCAGGACTGACACCTTACACACCCCCGAAAAAGGAACACCGCAAGGCTCTGTGTTATCACCTATGCTTTTTAATATTCCAATGATTGGTTTAGCAAGGGCGCTTGAAGAAATTTAAGGAATCAGGCATGCCATCTACGCAGATGATGTCACAATCTGGGTGACAAGGGGATCCTTAGGATAAAAACAAGAGCTTCTTCAGCGAGCAGCAGACACGGTCAACGCATACGTCCGACACTGTGGACTCGCATGCTCCCCTGAAAAATCCGAGGTGCTCAGAGTCTACAGACAAGGGTATGATCTGCAAAACTCCATAGATATCTACATAGGGGAAACGAAGGTTCCGGAAGTATCGAAAGTTAAGATCCTCGGCATGTGGATCCAAAGCAACCGTCGTATTGATCACACGGTCAGACAGCTAGCAAATACCACAGCACAGATCACCAGGATGATTGCAAGAATTTCCAACAGAAGAAGAGGTATGAAGGAGGAAGACACATGTAGGCTAGTACAGGCCCTCGTGGTCAGTAGGATCTTATACGGCGTCCCCTACCAAACACCGCTCGAGCAAGAAAAGGAGCAGTTAGAGGCAATTCTTAGAAAAGCATACAAATGCGCTCTCGGACTGCCGGTCAACACTTCGACGGAGAAATTCCTTAAACTGGGCATAAACAACACAGTACAAGAACATATCGAGGCCCACCTTCTCGCGCAGAAAACAAGACTGGTACTGTCCGCAACAGGCCGAAACACGCTGCGGTTGCTCGGCATGAGGGACGCTTTGAAAGAAATCAATAGCACAGAGAGCGTTCCAAATGAAATCAGGAGGATCATTGAGATCAGCCCGATTCCTAAAAACATGCATCCCGATATACATAAGGCGAGAAGAAAGGCAAGATCTGAATTCCACGAAAGAAGCTTCGCCGGGGCAAAAGACGTATTATACGTTGACGCAACAACATACAGACACCGATACGGCTCGGTAGCCAGCGTGGTGGATCACCAGCTCAGGGAAATCAACTGCGCTTCGATAAAAACCAACAACATCCTCGAGGCTGAGGAAGCAGCAATTGCACTCGCCATAACCCAGCAGAGTGACGAGCCCCATGCACACATCATTACAGACTCGCAAGAGGCGTGCAGAAGATACAGCAGTGGACGCATATCCACTGCAGCCATTCACATACTCAAGGCGAGGACGATCACTTTTACGAGTTGCTTCATCACGTGGACACCAGGCCATGAGGCTGTCAAAGGGAACCAATGTGCGGACGCCAATGCCCGAGGATACGCCAACCGGGAGGCGCGCACCGAAGGGGAACTGGACGCAGTCACTAGACGGTATGGAGCCATCTTAGAACACCAACGAGCCCTCCGTAGGGCCTACCCTCCTCCCCACAAAGACCTTAGTAGAGAGCAGTCGGTTGCCTGGAAACAACTGCAGACTAATACATACCCCAATCTGAGTTTACTCAGCAAAATTTATCCTTCCACATATGCCAACAAATGCCCGCTATGCGGTGAACACCCAACGCTTTACCACGTTACATGGGCCTGTCAGAAAATGCAGGCAGTGCCGATAAACACACACCAACACCGGAGCAGTGGGAGGCTGCGCTGTCCAGCTCGAAGCCTGAAGAGCAGCTCAAGCTGATCGACAGGGCTTGCAAGACTGCAAAGGCCGCTGGGGCCCTGGACTGAGGGCTAAACCTACTCTTCGATAAAGAACACTTGTTCTACAATAAAGTTTTTCATTCATTCATTCATTCATTCATTCATTCATTCCTAAAGGCGAAGATTAAGCGTCATTAATTCGCAATTAATTAATGCACCAACAGAATGCGAAGTGAACAATCGCGTAGCAGAATGCATCACTCAGGCTTTCGCCTTTCGCCACTTTAGCCGCTAAAAGTTCCTTGTAATTTTTTCTTCACAGGCGAAGCTGTAAATACGACCATTTGTACTTTAATTAAGTGTAAATAGAATGCTCGGGCTTACAACAAGAGCAAGGAACTGAAAGTGACTTTTGGCCGAACAGGAATGCAACTTTATTTCACCGGACAACAATGGTTATTCGCCGAAAAAAAAGAAGAAACGAAAATTAATTTCTGAGATAAACACCGCCTTCTCCTCGAGGTCCTTCTTCTTCTCGAGGTCATCCTCCGCAAAATCATGAAACGAGCGCTGGACCTCCCGGTCTCTACCTCTACCAGCCGCCTTTTGGCGCTGGGGATGGTTAACACATTTAGGGAGCTTCGGGAGGCCCAGCTCAACAACCAATACACTCGTCTCACAAAGACAGGGTCGGGTCACCGCCTTTTAGCCCGACTTCACATCCAGCACACTCAATTCACAGAGGAGAGATGCCGCCTTCCCGTACACTGGAGACGCGCCCTCCACGTGCGGCCTCTCCCCACCAATATGTCCAAAGAGGATCATAATGGCAGGCGCCTGGCGCGGGCGGAAGCCTTGGACCGCCATTTTCGGAGCAAACCAGGAGTCTTCTACGTGGACACGTCGGGCCCGGACCCCAGGAGATGGTACACGGCCGCGGTTGTCCACGAGGGTAAAACAGTAGACGCCCTTACTTTCAAGGCCCAGTCAGCAATTCACGCAGAAGAGGTTGCCATCGCTTTGGCAGCCTCTCACACCTCCTACAAATACATAATCACCGACTCGCGAGGGGCTTGCCGTAACGTCACGCAAGGGTGGGTTACTCCCCTAGCTTATCGCATTTACCAAAATTGTAGCCGAGACTCGGATCCCGCGCACCGATCTCTCGTTTGGGCTCCGGGTCACCAAGGCGTCCACGGAAATGAGGCAGCCGACGCCGCCGCCCGCGCGCTCTCTCTCCCGGCATTTCCCACGGGACCCGACGCCGACCAGGACACTGATTTCAATCCGATTTATACTTTTAAAGAAATATGCGAGTATTACAAATCCATGCACCAAACTCTTCCCACCCCGTGCAAAGGGCTGGGGAAGGTCAACGAGCGGGTACTCCTGCGCCTGCTCACCAACACGATATTGTGCCCGGCAACTCTGCAACATTTCGATCCTCAATTCGACGGGCGGTGCTCACACTGTGGGGAGGTGTCTGACACCAAATGGTGTGGGCCTGCCAGCAGAACCCATCCCTACCCCCTATCCCAAACCCCACCCGAGAGGACTGGGAGGCGACCCTGTCCGGTTGCTGCACCCTCGAGGCCCAAAGGGGCTTAACGCAGCGCGCCCGGGCTGCGGCAAACGCCAATGGGGTACCTGTCTAGGCATCCCACCTAGTGGTTGTAAGGGCGTGACCCTTCAGGTCACGACCCCCAACACCTCTCCCTATGATTTAATAAATGTTTTCACCACCACCACCCCCGGGTTCGAACCTGGGCTTGGCGGCCGCGCTTCGATGGAGGCGGAACGCAAAGGCACCCGTATGCTATGTTTGTTATACCAGTGTTTGAAGGACGGTGGTTATACCATCATCTATTTATGTGCATTGCAGTCACTTGATAGAAGCGCCTCGCCTTCCGGTTACGAGTGTCAGAGTGGCCTCCGTCAGCGAGCTTTTTAACTTCCGCTACGAGTACATATGCCTCTCGTCCAAACTTCTCTGGACAACAACAGACACATCAGCCTGCCCCGCCTCCACTTTTTACAGTATATCTTCCACCACTACTACGCGTATATTCAGCTTCCACAAGCTTGTACGTTAAAGATCCACAGGTAGTCGAAATTGTTTTGGTTTGGTTTGATTATAGGGTTTAACGTCCCAAAGCGACTCAGGCTATGAGGGACGCCGCAGTGAAGGGTTCTGGAAATTTCGACCACCTGGGGTTCCTTAACGTGCACTAACATCGCACAGTACACGGGCCTCTAGAATTTCACCTTCATCGAAATTCGGCCGCCACGGCCGGGATCGAACCCTCGTCTTTTGGGTCAGCAGCCGAGCGCCATAACCACTGAGCCACCGCAGCATGGCGGTAGTCGAAATTATTCAGGTGACCTTCTCCTGCAGCCGCGGCGGTCGAATTTCGATGGAGGCGAAATTCTTGAGGCCCGTGTACTGTGCGATGTCAGTGCAGGTTAAAGAACGCCAGTTGGTCGAAAATTCCGGAGCCCTTCACTACGGCGTTCCTCATAGCCTGAGTCGCTTTGGGACGTTGAACCCGATAAACCAATCCGAAGACCTCCACTACGGCACCTCTTTCTCCCTTTCTTCTTTCACTCCCTCCTTTATCGTTTCCCTTCCGGCGCGTTTTGGGTGTCCGCCGAGTAGAACAGTTACTGCACCCTCAAAATCCATTGTCTCTTCCCTCTTCCTCCCCCCCCCCCCTGTTGCGCTCAAAATCTATGAATTAGTAAACTGCAAGGGTATTTTTCAGACTGTTCGGAACAAAATGCGTCATGCATAAGAGGCAAGGTAAACACATCAAAAATTGTTTCAAGATAGAATGTTACAATGAAAATAATATAAACAGCATGGAGAAATCGAGGGCGAAAAAGAATCAACGTGTCACGTGTTGTCATCGTCATCTTCTTCCTTCCGCGCGCTGCAGTTCTCTCGCGCCAACGTTCCAGCTAGCTGACACGTCGAGCTCTGCCATCCTTGTTCCGAGAGCTTTCTTGGCACAGCCTGCGTCTCTTAAACACGGTACACTGTCTGTGCCATCGTCCCTGCTTTCTGAGGCGGTATACGGTTAAGGAGGGTACAGTCTTCCGCATCGGCACCGGCGGACACCAGGCAAGGCAACCCCGCCAGCTGTTCGGCTGGAGGACGCCCGCACTCTGTTCGGCTGCGGTAGTGACGGGTACTGGCGGTGAAGAGCGCGCTTCCCGGAACCGCTTCCTCTTGAGAGTACTGAAACCCGGGCCGCTGTGGGCGAAGGTGGTGATGCTGTTCCCCGGTTTCCATGTTGTCTGCACCAACTGCAGCGATCACAGCGTCTCAAGGAGCTACTTTCGGGTGCTGTCCGCGAAGGGCTTCCGGGAGCATGACGTTGCCGTGGTGACCTGCACCTGCGAGGACCTGGCCTCTCGACACACCTAATGCTGGAACGCTAGCGGCGGCTGCGGTTCGAGGCCATCGTCCGATGCTCTTGAGTACTACCAGAAGGGCTGCCCGTACCGGACCGTTAGCTTCTCGTGGTGCGGCCAATTCGCCTTCTTCCACGAAGGCGCCGTCGTCGCTCATCTGGACCTGCGGTACTTTCGGTCAGTGGAGCACTTGATCTGGCATAAGACCAAGGACGCGTTGAGCGCGTTCGAGTCTCGCGTTCGCTGCGGGATGACGACACAGCCTGAGGCATCCAACGCACTCCGAGGTGCCCTCGCTTCCTGGAACGTGGACCCTCGAGACCCTCGCAAGGTATGCAGGACGGACAAGTGCGATTCCTCGCAACACGAACCACCTGTTAGCGATAGTCTTTCCGTGTCGTGTGTCCGAGAGAAACGAGACTTCAGAACAGAAGGCCGACTAGTAGGAAGCGGGAATCAAGGACCGACATCAGTCGTCCCGACGGACGAAACAGCGGAGAGTTCCACTTCCGACAGATGCGAACCCCTGACGTCGCGGCTCCACGGCTACCCCAGTGAGATCGGCCGCTTTGTGCGCATGATTGTCACCGGAGTCATCTCGGCAAAGGATGCGCTCGGTAAGCTCATGCCGGAAGTGCCAGCGTTAGCCCTGAAGGCCTGCGAGGATGATGACGTCATGGATTATGTGATGACGATGGCGGTCAGCATGCGCACTAGGGTGTCTCCAAGGGCTGGGTAGGAGAAGAATTGAGAATCACTGTCCGACAGTGCTCGGGAGAAGCGACCACTGCAGCGTCGCATGACGGTCGGCGACAATACGTCGCCTGGTTTTGTGAGCACTCGGTGAACTTCGGAGGGAACGTCTTGCGTAGGAACGGCGCGTACCGGTGCCTGCGCGACGGATCGTCGACAGTTGGTTTGACCTGGAGGCCTGGGCAGTTGCTATGGTCGAGGAGGTGTCTGCCACGACATCGGCACCACCTTATTCGGCTACTTATCGTTCCCGGACTGCTTCTGGAAGACGCGAACTTTCGACTTCTTTTTTTCTCGGGTGGATTGTTGTGGAAGAGATGACACTGAGCGTCGTTCGCCCCAGAGACCGGAAAGGTGGACACAAAGAGGGACCTGAAAAGGGGATGTACTATACCCGGAGACAAGGTCACGAAGACTGTGCCGAGAACCGAGATCACCAGGGCGGATAACTTCGACGTGACTGGATGTGGCACTCCTGTCGTGCGTAATTCGACATGGATGCGTTTACGTCCCAGACGGCAGCGTAGATTATTACGCATTCCAGCTTTTGTTTGACTAATTCGTTTCCGTTTGCTTTGTTATCTCTGCGGTACTGAGGTCGTCTCTAGTGTAACTATTCTGCGGAATTTAATTGCTTTCTTGTGTGGTATAAATGACCTTGTTAATTTTCTGTGTCTGTGTGAAGCAGCTTTTAGTAAAGGGCTTCTCCCTTACCCAAAGGCTTCCCACCCCGCCTTGGCTGGCTAGTTGCCGCCATTCACCTGATCCACCGAAGTGTATGGCTCAAAGATTTTATCAACCGACCAGGTGGGGTAATAGGGAGTAATTACTCATTGGCATCCAGCCAAGCGCAGCCATACGGCTACGAAGGCTAGATGTACAGCTTTCTCAGAATCTTCGCAGTTGAAAAAAAAAATTTGCTGTGGCTTAGCTTGGATAAGCCCGGTAATTGCGAAAGCAATATCCGTACCTACGCCATGGTACAGCTGGTAGTATAGGGTTTGGTTTGGTTTATGGGGTTTAACGTCCCAAAGCGACTAAGGCTATGAGAGACGCCGTAGTGAAGGGCTCCGGAAATTTCGAACACCTGGGGTTCTTTAACGTGCACTGACATCGCACAGTACACAGGCCTCTAGAATTTCTCCTCCAAAGAAATTCTAGCCGCCGCGGCCGGGATCGAACCCGCGTCTTTCGGGTCAGCAGCCGAGCACCATAACCGCTGACTCACCGCGGCGGCAGCTGGTAGTATATCTGGTGGTGGTGCTTGTGGTTAGACTTGTGGTGATGCATCGGTAATCGAATCCAATCCAATCCAATCCACTCCTATCCGATCCAATCCAATGTAATCTAATTTAATGTAATATAATCAAATCCAATCCAGTCTAATCCAATCTAATCTAATGCAATGTAATCCAATCTAATCCAATCTAATGCAATGGTGGTCACCGGCACAATGGTGGTCACCGGCCGCGGCACGGCAAAGGCGTGAAAGTGCAAATAGTATTGCTTTCGCAATAAAAGCAAATCTTGATTGGTTTCGAATCCCTCGCACGGTTGGTATTGTCGACCGGGATGATCAGACTCAGCCCGACGTCTACGAGAACCCTCTTAAGGGCGTAGCTTCAGCTGACTTGCTTCGTCCATAGCGAGACATTGGATAGGCAGCGCGCACTGGCGGCGGCGACGGCGGAGCGCGCGGCTGCAGCTGCCGCGAGTCACGTGGTACTACATCACGTGGTTGCTACGCAGCTCTGCTCCTCCCTTTCAGGGTCATTCGTGGAGACAGCCAAATCGGCGCCGCTAGGCTAGTAAAATTTTGGCTTTAATAAAATGAAAGGCGCTTAACCCGCCGTGGTGGCTGAGGTGGAGTAGCCGGGTTCGAACGCGGCCGCGGCGGCCGCGTTTCGATGGAATGTGAAACGGAATAAAGGCGCCCGTGCGAGTGGACGTTAAAGATCCCCAGGTGGTCCAAATTATTCCGCAATCTTCACTACAAGCCCTTTTTCTTCCTCTCTTCTTTCACTCCCTCCTTTATCCGCGGTTCGGGTGTCCACCGAGGTATGTCACTTCCTTCCTTCAAAAACAATTTTCAATTCCCAAAGGCGCTTAGCAGCTTCCGTTTTTAGGTGGCAGCCATTGCCTAATCACACCGCGGAAGAGGCGTCCAGTGCTGGCGTTGAAAATTAGTTTTTGAGGAAAGTAAATAGAGCCAGTAATTTCCTCACATCTTACGCAGCAAAAATTGGACAGCTGATTTACCACCACCACAACCATCCTTATCGATCCGTGAAGCACGCATTCTTCGCCGAATGGAGTTTAGTCTACAATAAAACTAGGGTTGGGCCTAGTTGGTACATGATGTTGTGAAGGTATAGGATGCGCAATCAAAAAACGAACCACGAAGAAAGACACAGAGACACACACAAGCGCTTGTGTGTGTCTCTGTGTCTTTCTTCGTGGTTCGTCCTTTGATTGCGCATCCTATACCTTCACAACAGTTTAGTCTCCTACATACACCAGCCAAACTTTATCTGGACTGGTACACTTACCCACCTAAGTGCCCAAACTGTCCACACACATATGCAGACATAGAATACTGCCTTACACAGGGCCACGTAGCCTTCCAGTCCCCCGCCTATCCTTTCCCGCTACCCCCACCGTGGCCCATCTGGCTGGTGGATGGTGGTGCGCTGGTGCTCAGGGTCCGGGCTTCAGATTCTCCGAGTCTTCTCTACTGTGAATATTCCCACATCGTTTGGGAGTGCCCGAATTCTCCCGAGGCGGCCAAAAATATTGACCATGGTTGATTATAAATTGGTGTGGTTTAGCTCTGGTTGAACCTGGTTGGTTTCGAAAGCAATGCAATGTTATGCATGGTCACACACAGTCGTGCTTATTGCTTGCTTGTTTAGCGTAGACATCCTTGGTTCTCATCCGATTTGAAAGACGTTCGGCCCGTTGTTCTTCTGCTTCCTCGGCTATAGACAGCTATAGAAATACAACCAGGCAGACGAGGTCTAGAGCACCCATTGCAACCCAGATAGGTGACAGAAGATAACATTACGCCATTAGTAGGAAGACATGAACATCTGGATGAGAGTAACCACACTACTTGAAGATATTTATGATTATCAGTCACGCCCGAACGCAGCACCTTCAGGAAAAGCAGGACAGGCGTAGCCACGATTTTCATGACTTTACTTATTAGAATGCTCCAGCAGCCTTAATACCCACACACAGGTCACATGCTTATGGAGATGACAAGAAGCATATACCATGGCACCATCAACAACCGCGACAGCCACGACCGCGAGCTTCCAGACAACCGTTATTGCAAGTGCGGTAGCGAGCGCACATATTTCAACAGTAGCAACGACATGGGGTCCCTTGGTCCGAGACCGTCCAGCACGCTCCAACTGAGCACATCTAATGGCCCGCGCAGCCCCAATAAGTCTTACATACCTTCCACTTGAACCCCCTGAAAGACGAGGGATTCGCGGTAGTAAACTCGATGTTTACCGTCGAGTTTCTGCCTTGAACAAACAAGCCCCTTGAACAAACTAGTCTTCGCCGCACTGCGGGCTCTCGCAAAACGAGCCAATGACATTTAAGTCCGATATGTCACGGCAAGTTTCAAGTATGGAGGCTTCAGCGGTGCGCCTAGTTACCTCATTGCCGCAGACCTCAGTTAAGATAACGAAGACCCTTCCGCTACTTGTTCAGAGGCTGCTAAGGTGATCCTTTATCTTTATAGATGAATCCCAACTTCGCTGTTGGGTGAAACGTGGACATTGAAGTTCTGACAACTTCGGCACAGAAACTACTCCACATCGCGGCGTGGGTGCGCAAGTTCATGAATTCAATCTTCCTCTAGTTAATTCATTATCAGCCTAACTAATCCTCTACATGACAAGGCCATCCAGCATAACCCTATAATTAACCTACTCCTGTGCTAGCTATGGTCACCTTATGTACGTAAGCTTACTAATCTTATCCGCCCAAATTATTTACTGCCGCCCTCTGGCTACGCTTGCCTGCTCTTGGAATCCATTGCGTTAGCCATAACGGCCATCGATTATGTTGCCTTTGCATGGCGTGCACTGCCCATGTCCGTTTCTCCCTCTTGATATCCACTAGGGTGTGACTGTTCACTGGCCTATTCCACTCTATTCCTGTCCAACGTTTGAAAGTTAGCTATGGAAGGGAAAAAAATTCGCAACGCTGTCCACAACTAAATTCAACCCTTTTCTCCAGCCTCTACGTATCTACCCTCAGGTTAGTGCGACAAAATACAGCTGTAATACCGTTTTCTCTTTAGGGACTACTGATAAACTGCCATTCTTAATCCGAGAATACCTGCCGAATGCACTTCACCCCATTTTTAGTATCACAAAACTTTCTCTTCATCCGGCACTCACAAAACTTTAATGGTCTTCAACCGGCACTGCGGTTATTGGTTGCCCTAAGTGCCCTCAGTAGACGTATATACTCACCACTTTCAACTCTTCCCTGCTTTTCGTAAACTGATGCTCTTTTCGAGAGTCTTGAACATTACCAGATGGTGTCATGATAATTTTGAAACCGACAGTTATGCTCTGCTTGTCTATGAGCTCGATCGTGCTTTGAATACCGTCCCCTCAGTAAGTAGAAAGGCGATTTCGTTGGCTAATCTGAGATTTTTAGTGTGCTATTTATTATCTTTCGACCCAACCCTTCCCAATCCAGGTCTCTTAATACCTTTTTTGAACACGCGGTGAATAGTGCCGGAGGGATCCTGTACCCTATCCATTCTCCATACCTGATCGGCTTTTGAGCGCTTCCCTTGTAAATTATTGCTGTGCAACCGCTGTGAATATTTTTGACGGCATTTCCATATGCCTTCTACACCCTGGTTGCACATACACCCTGCTTCCGCATTGCCTTCACACTGCTGAGGTTTCGACTGAGTCCACTGCCATCTCGCAATCTATAAAGGCTGTATACGGCGTGTTCCACCTTAGATGCTCTCCGGTTTTTAAAAATACGGTTTTGGAGAGCGAAGTGCGCTTGTTTCGGCATAATTTTCAGTGGTGCAGCACATCAGTATATAGCTAAGACGCACTAAATAGTATAGGTTGGTTAACTATTATTGAATAGTTAACTTTTTAAAATTTACTGTCTCCTTATTAACTAATATTATTTATTTATTCTTGATTTCTAGTCGAAATCAAGAAATTGGCTTCGGCAGGGCATGTAATGTGAAGGCAAGATAACCGCTGGCCATTAAGGGTAACGGATTGGATTCCCAGAGTAGGTAAGCGGCGTAGCAGGGGGCGTCAGAAAATTGGATGGGCGGATGAGATTAAGAAGTTTGCGGGGATACGGTGGTTGAAGGTGGCAAGGGACAGTGTTAATTAGAGACGTGGGAGCGGCCTTTGCCATGCAGTGGGCGTAGTCAGGATGATGATGATGAAGGTGATGTCTAACCCACCGTAATATTGCTCTTAATCACTGCCCGGATCCTCGATACGACACGCTTCATACCCCGCACCCTTCACTAAGCCCGCAAAAGTCTATTTCTAGTGAAACAACTACGCATACATACACGAGCCCTGATAAAATGGCTTAGCTGCGTCTTATACAAGTAATTCCTCACGGCGAGTACTTGCGGTTTTAACGACACCTTATGAACTACCGTGACTGATGTGACGACTATAACTCAATAGGCTCGCACTCAAGAAAACCGGCAGAGAGAACTGCTCGAGAAGATCCATGTTAATCAGCCCTATACAATTGACCAAAGGGAAGAGGTCCCACGCAATGTGAGAAGAGTCATCAACGTGCACGCCATTCCGCGGAATATGCATCCCGCATACAACATCAAGAGGAGGAAAGCAAGAGGGGAATCCCTGCAGAAGAAATGTAACAAGCAAACTAATACCCTTTACGTGGACGCAGCAGGACCTAAGAATGGAGTCATGACTATTGTGGTCTCAACGCCTTCAGGATCGATGGTGAACTGCGCCTCGATGAAAACATCTAACCCCACTCACGCAGAGGAGACAGCTATTGCATTAGCTGTAGCATCTAACCCCAACGCAGTTGTGCTGATTCGCAGAACGCCTGGCGCAGCTTCAATAACGGATTAATTCACAGGTCAGAGGGTTCATTGCTGACTAAGCATCTGGTTTCCCGGTCACCTGGAACTACCAGGAGGAAACGAAGCCGCTCAGAGGCATGGCCGAACTCTTCTATGCCGGGCGTCTCCCCCTGATGACCAGGAAGGGTGCGGCGACCCAATAGTTCAACAGTGTATGCTGACATCCTCGCACCATACAGAACAGCCAGGTAGGAGTACCCAACACCACATAAATCTCCCAGTAAGTTCGAAGAGAACACCCCTAGGAGACTACAAACCAACACCTACCCAACGCCAGCTAGGTTACACCAGTGGTACCCTACAGTATACACTCCGCAGTGCCCACACTCTGGAGAGGTAGCTAACCTCTGTCACATGGTGTGGGCATGCAAATTTAATCCCTTAGTTGACCTCATTCCAAGCCCCTCAGAAGAGCAGTGGGAGGCTATTCTGCTCAGCGATGATCCTGACCGTCAGCACTGGCTGGTGGTTGGGCAGCGCAGCAGCAGCAGCCAGTGGACTACCGGACTAGGCGGCCCACCCACATGTTCTGAGAATATTCAGCAAATCAATCAATCAATCAATCAATCAATCAATCAATCAATCAATCAATCAATCAATCAATCCCTTGCTGAACGTTTAGGTGAGCATAATTGAAAGGAAGCTAGTTTCTGAATCTGGAGAGGGACCTTATTTTCGGCGCATAGCTGAGAGTGCTTTCTTGCGGCCCTTCAAATTTTCGCAGCATGTCTCGCGCCTCATACCCTGCTGTCTTGTCCACCGTTCTATGCTTCCTTTCCGCGCATTCCGTTGGCTAGTTGTGACAAAAAGTGACGATTTATTATACGGTTTATGGTGGTGTAACGTCGCAAAGCAGCTCAGGATATGAGGGACGCCGTAGTGAAGGGCATCGGAAATTTCGACCACCTGGGGCTCTTTAACGTGCACTGACATCGCGCAGTACACGTGCCTCGAGAATTTCACCTCCGTCGAAATTTGACTGCCGTGATCGGGATCGAACCCACGTCTTTGGGGTCAGCAGCCGAGATCCATAAACACTTAGCCACTAAGACGGCTATGACTATCGAGAACTCGCAACATCGAACGAATAGATATTGCGTCATTAGCCATATTCGCTATATCTCGTAGAGATTTTCGCTATATCTGGGAGGACAAATGGTTTGGCCTCAGTTAGTTTACCCGTAATGAACGTTTGAAGTTCCAAGAAGTTACGCTTTGGGGAGCCAAAGGTCGTCGGTGCCAATCCCTACTATGGACTATGCTCTGATTTGACTAGTAATCTTAAGCTCTGTAACGCGCTGAATCGTTTAATATTACTGCGAACATTATGCGCCAATTAGGTGGTCGACAATCCGTGTACCACTGATACTACCCACAGGTCCCACTTGAATGACTTTGTGTTTCATACTAACGCGACCTTGAGTAATGCGACTATTAGAGCTAACGCTTTCAATCTCAAACACAGGGGCAAAGCACTTTAAGCTAATTCCGGCGTTCATTGATGTGCTCTGGCATAGACAGCGTTTTAGACTGCGTTGATTTCGAGGAAAGGAAAGGCACCTTACCAACTCTGTGGTTTAGTGGACACCTCAATATTACTTCAAGCTAATTCCGGCGTTCTGTGCAGCACTCAGGCTTTCGCCTTTCACTACTTTAGTCGCTAAAGTTGCTTGTAATTTGCTTTCGCAACCTTCCGGGCTTAACCAATCTAAGCCTTTGGCAATTTTTATTGCGAAAGCAATACTGCTAGCACTTTCAGCCCGTCGCGTAGCGAGGCCGGTAGCTATCAAGAGCGGCCTAACTCCTGCTCCTGCCACGCGCGGCGCGCTTAGCCGTCTGATACTGAGAAGGCGGCCGAGCTAATTCCAGGAAATGAGGTTACAGTCACTGATAAGAGGCAACAAGATCCGGAAGTTAGGAGGGAGGGGCAGAGTAGGCTAGTGCTTATCGCTGGTGCCTCAAACATGGGGCGCTGCAAAAGAGCTATTCTGGACCTGGTGAAGGGTGATAGGCGGGTAGCAGTCGGGGTGTTTCCAGGAAGGACAATGGACGGTGTTCTGAGAGCGACTAAAAGTGAACTTTCCGAGAAGGCTGCAAGGCGTAACTTGGTAGTGGTAGCGGTGGGGCTAAATGATGTCCTGAATGGTAACGGCGCACAAGTAGGCAAAAGATTAGCTGAGGGAGTTGACGGTATAAGGGCGATAGCACAGCAAGCGCAGATTGTGGTGTGTACAGTGCCGGAGGTACAAGGAAGGAATGCAGAGGTTGCTAAAGACGTTGTGAATCTTAATCGAGAGGTAAGGCAGTTAGGCCTCGAGAAAGGCTTTGAGGTGGTAGACATAAACAAGGAAGTGCACAGAGCAGGTTCGGGCTGAGACTTTGGACGAGACGGCATCCATTTCAGTGGAAGGGTAGGAGAAGAGATAGGCGGGTGCCTGGGAGGCCGAGCGGTAGCTTTTTTAGGGGGTCCACGGTGGCTCAGGGCGTAGGGGTAGGTAGAAGCGATGTAGTAAATGAAACAATGGCGGCTGAGCCCTACAACATGGCCACTAGGATAGAGTGTACTAGAACCTTTCTAGTACACTCTAACTAGGAGGCCCTGAAAGAAAACTACGAAAAAGAAATTTAACGCCAGGATCAGTTACATAAACATGCAAGGGGGTAGAAAGAGAGCGAAATGGCTAGAAATAGAACAGCAGTTAAAGGACGAAGCAGTAGGTGTGTACGCTCTATGCGAGACACATCTGAGGGATCTAAAAGATCCACCTTTAATCGCTGGCCATATCTGGGAAGGGTGCAACAGAACAACAACAGAGAAAAAGGGAGGAGGAGTAGGTATGCTGATACATCAAGGAACAAATTGGCAAAGAATAAAATTAACTTGCAAAGAACATGTCTGGGTATCAGGTACAATTGCTGGCAAAAGGACATGGCTAGGGGTAGTTTATTTAGGGACCGGGGACAAATGCAGGCAAGAAAACAATGATCTAGTTAAGTGCCTCAATGACGATATAAAGCAGATTGGAGACGGTGTCGATAATATTTTGCTTGGAGACATGAACGGCCACATCGAGGATCTGGATGGATACACAGATTGTAACGGGAAGTTAATGCTAGACTTGTGTGAGCGGCACAACCTAGTTATTGTCAATAGACAAACTAAATGTGAGGGACAAATCACGTGGGAATCCCGTAACAGGCAAACAACCATTGACTACTGTCTAATGTCGCAGGGCATCTATAGCAAGCTCGCAATAATGGAAATTGAAGAAGAGGGGAAGTACAGCCTAGGAAGTGATCATAAACGTATTAGTCTACAGTTCGGAGCCCTAGTCAAAAGAGAAATGCAGCGAAGTCCAAAAGACAACGCAAATTTAAACGATGAACAAATAGCGCTAATATCAGCCGAAATAGAAGTAATCGAGAAACGCCCCATGGCAAAGTGAGATTATGAGAGCCTTGGCCCTCGCCGCTCTTCTTTCCTTGTTATACTCGGGGTTCATGTTCTTGGGTATAGGGACCCAAAGCAACGTCGAGCGGCGCTGCTGCTCTTGACAGGGAGCGCCATCTCTGGCAGAAAAAAAGAAACTGGGGATAGACGTGGCGCTCCACCTGGGCTCCCGTGCATGCTTTCTCCTTTCGCTCTCTCGCTTCC
This sequence comes from Amblyomma mixtum, assembly GCF_055824585.1. NCBI lineage: Eukaryota > Metazoa > Arthropoda > Arachnida > Ixodida > Ixodidae > Amblyomma > Amblyomma mixtum. Next base: position 132,769,873 of record NC_143018.1, on the reverse strand, counting down.
GCGCACGTGCAGACGTCTCGCGCTGCTTCTGTCGCGCGCCGCAATGATCCGGCTGCAGTGCGGGTTCAAAAAGATATGCCAGCTCGACAACTATTTCAGGAAAGCGAACCTAACCAAAGGTGAAAGGCTCTTAAGCCATGTGTTCTCCGTAGAGCAGGTAATTGAAAACAACGAAGCCCGATTGAATGGAAAATGCGTGTCACAAGTCAGCGACAACGTTGTGTACGACGTGAACCTTGAGCCTGTCCATTTGTTATATGCTCAAATAACTGAACGTTTTTATAAGCACTAGCTACGAAACGAAGCGGTGCACTCGGTTGAAGTTCTCCGTTGTCAAAATGCATATAGGAATGAGTTGTTTCCACATGTCATTTGTGAAGAAATTAATCGCGCACTTTCGGGAACGACGTTTGCGTCATGGGGAAGAAATTCTTTGCGGCCAAACCATAATACCCGCTATAAAGCATGGGACAGTACGAGACACACATACTCCATCCCTTAGAACATCACCCGCTGACTTGGCTGGGAGGCAGCTGGACGTAAGCGCTCAGAAGCCACACATATTGTTCGCCTTTTTTTCTCGGTGGCTCGTTGTTCTTTCAGTTGCAATGTCATGCCTGCACTTTATTTTTTTGTTCGCGATTGTTAGATTTACAGACTTAAATACGTAAAATCTGCTCCGCGAACGCGATGTTCAGCGTGAGGGGTGCCGAGCTAGAGGCGCGCTGTCGTAGCTGTGGTATCGAGCGCGCGGAGCGTTCGCGTAATTACGCTGGCATAAAAACGCACTCACAACATTGTACTGGGTGTTTTAAATAATGAAGCCTTTAACCAAATCTTTCGCCTTAATTTTAGCTTTGTACGCGCGCACGGAATAGTGTGGGAGGGGCAGACGGAGTTAACTGAAAAAATGTACACCGTGCCACATGACATGTAGCTGAAAATTTGTAGAGGGAAGTTTCGGGAGGAAGCCTTCTTTAAGAAGACGGCAAGCGTCTACGCTGTCTCACTTTTATTTCTGACTCTCATAGCTGTCGTGGTCGTGCCAGGAAAAGCAGGAGCTGCTTGTTCGAGAGGGGCGATGCTCCTGCAAAGCTGGAATTACAGCTAACTGCAAGCACGCAGCTGCGGTGTGCCTCCATGTGAACGACCACGAAGTAAATTCATGCACCAGCGAGCCCCAGAAGTGGGGAAAACCGAGCGGAAAGCCCAAGAGGCGCTTAGAAGAGGATGTTTTGGACCTCTTCCCCCGTAAGTATATTTAGGCATCCGATGTGCCACACCTTTAAACGGCAGTTTCCATTTTATGAGTGAATCGTTACCTTCCTTACCCCTTGTCTCATTCTCCATAACAGGACAGGGCAGCAGGGTTCCTGATACCAAACCATGCAGCTGACCCAAATATCATTCTCAGCTATCCGGACATGGTGTGTCCACTGAGAGAAATATTGGAGCTGCAATATCGAAGCGCTGAAGATGTCATTTGTGCGACCTTGCTAGATGACATTGTTGACAAAGTCTCAGAAACTGTGTAAAAGGAAATCCTAGAGGATTTACTGCAGTCAATGTCGCACCGGCCTGTTTACAGGTATCTTAATGTCCTCGATGACAAAACAACTGAAGTAAACGATTTTGTTAGCAAAATGGACCGTGAAAGGGCGCATATGTACAAAACAAAAGTAGTACTGAAAGAAGCGCCACGTGACATGGGCTTCCACACCATAGGCCAAGCAAACTGCTCACGGTATGAAACTAAAGTGCAGTAAAAGGTAGGCGACACATTTCATATACATTCTGTTGACTCATATTTTCAAATTTGCCAATTTTCAGATGGCATGAAGAACGTCGACTTCGCATCAGCAGCACGAAAGCACATGCCATACGCACAAAAAAGAATGAAGGATTGGAGAGAGCTGCTATTAGCCTTTGCAGAACATCATCATACGCAAGTGCTGCAATGCGCTACGGTATGTTTCCAACAGCACAAAAAATTGTTTAAAGAAACATTTGGAGTGCTTAGTTATGGCATTCCAACACTAAATTCACTTGTGCTGCCACAAGCTTGGACATAAACCGTGATGTTCACAGTTTATTTGCTCTTAAGTTAAACATGTAAATGTGTTTTACTAGGCATCAAGACAGAAGCCACAGCACGAGAAGAGCTCCAACGAAAGCTTGGCACCCATATTGTGCAGGTGAGTTCACTTACCAGTTTACATCAGGAGTTATTCCTGGCATGCTCAGTTTCCTCTTTGTTGTACATTTCAACTCAAGCACTAATCTCAATTATTCATGTTCTAGGCAGGACTCGTGCTTCCACAGCAGCCATGACTGTGTTGCAGCCCAGATGGACTCGCAAAAATTGGCAGTGAAACTGTGTTGATTGAAATCAAGTGCACATTCAAATACAACGAAGAACCATTCATCGACTATAAAGAAAGGCGAAGCTTGCTCCCCTACTTAATGTTTAATGGAGATGTGATTGTGCTGAGAACCACAAATACTTATTACACACAAATACAAGTCCAGATGTATGTTTTGAACCTGCAGTGGGCCATTTTATATGTCTACAGCCCGAAACACGCAGTTATAGTGAAAGTAACTCGGGACGAGGCTTTTCTGTGGGAACTGATCCCCAAGATGGAGTATTTTTATTTCAAGTTATTGGTTCTGCATTTATTGTAGGATTCTATGCTCTATATTTATGGACTGATGCACGATCCTTGCCTGAAATCAAACTTATTGCTGTGCATACTTCAACTGACATATATCTGCCGTTTGGTTTTCAGTCCTGTTATTGCCTCTTTTACATGTATATTTTGCTTGTAGAATAACACATTACAGAACTATCACAGGGCTTCTCACTAAAAAATAAAATTCAGACAAAAAACAGTGGTGTGATTGAAGAACCCATTTATTGGCTGAAGTGCACATAGTTGCAGTTATCAAGTCACAGTGTGTTAATATGAAACTGCAGAACTAGTTTTCCTTTAAATTTTCATCTTTTTGCAAATGCAATCTATGCCTACAAACCAATTTATGGATGCCACAGCAAACCAAGCAGTGCTACTTCTGAATTATTGGTGCTTGCATGTTTACAAGGGCAGCACACACTGAAACCACTTTGTTCATGTGTGGGACCAGGCTTAGTGGTACTCTGTTGCTTAGAATATGATATATCTTCAGCCTTTGAATAACTCTTTCCACATGGATTCGCACAGACGCAATCTTGCATGTCTTTTCCATGTCTTGTTCAGACAGCTGTCCACCCCCTGAATTAAAAGGAGGCATAAGCAGCACTGCACCTTTACCCTCTACAGTTGTCCGTATGCTCGGGAATCCTTTGTCACTTAAAACTAAGTCCCCTGGTTTGATAAGCTGCAGGAAGCCGGAGTCCTGTGTTATGAAAGAGTCTGTATGCCGTCCTCCATAACATTTAGAAATGAAACTTATCATTCCATTAGGAATTATGCCGATCAAAATTTTGAGCGTGTATCCTCCTTTGTAATGTGAATACAACACGTGTTGGCAATTAGGATTAGACGGTGTTTCTGTGCGGAGCTCGGTGCAATCTATTATTAGGGTGCAATTTGGATAATTTTCTTTGAATGGGGGAGGCAAACACAGCTTGATTACTTCCCTGGAAGGCATAAAGACCCACTCTTTCAGGGCAATGCTTAGAATATCAAGCGTCTTTCTAAACACAGTTGATGCTGTTGTGGCTGTGACACTGAACATAGCGGCCAAGGCACTGTACGTTATCCCAAGCCGTAGCTTGGCAAGGAACAAGCATAGCTTGTCTTCCCTTGACATCGCATTGCGCCTGTACTGTGGTGCTGGCAACAAGTTCAGAAGAAGGCAGAAAACTGGCAGCGTCACACCGCACATATCTTGCAGTGCCTCTTTCTTTTCCTTTAAGGAATGAAAGCCATAAAATCCGCATTTCCGCTTCCAATTTCCATCTGTCCTTGCAACCTTCAGGTTAGAATAAACATACAGAACGATGAAATGAAAAAGGAACCACACTAAGGTAAAATGAATAACAAAGAGACAGTAACATTTGTACTCTCAAGGAGATAAACAAGTTCATTCTAAAGCGAAAATCAGCATAGCCATTATAAAATTTAAAAAAAGTGATGCAGGAAAGGAAGATAAAAATGAACATTGCCCAATAATGCAAGTAAACTGGAGAAAAACAAAAGTGGGGTGCTACAGCAAGACAGCACCACAGTTCAACAGAACAGATAAAGAACAACAGCTGCATCATCTCACCTTGTGAGTCATTTCTGTGTGCATGACTTGAGTAGAAGCTTCAGTGCCATTTGTTGCTGAGAGAAGTATAGTTAGCTTTCCTGAAGTTGCACATTCTTCTGTCTGGCTTGTCTGAAAAAAATCAAACAAAGGATATGTAGAGGTATTTAGACAAATTTTCTGTATTCTTTGGGGAAATTGAAAGGACACTATTAAAAGCAAATGTATGTTGCACTACTGTCAGCTATATTTACACTGACTAAACAGGAGCCCAAAATTAAAAGGTTTCCTTACAGCGTCCGTCTTTTTTGCTGTAGAATGACTTTCTTGTCCTGCACCACACAAAAGCTCCAAAGAATGTGAATCACTCGTGTCGTTGAGCAAAGAGGTAGTTGTACTTGTTTCCAGAGGTGCATCACTGAAATCCATTGGGCTCAAGTCACGATGCACATCGTCCAGAACGGAGGCTTCCAGCACCTGCATTTTTGCTTCATCGGCTGCACTTTGCTATGGATGCTCATCTTTTGCAACAAGCTGTTTGGATGAGATTTCCTTCTTGAAACGTGTCTGCATTGCACAATCAAAATTCTAGGTTACTAATTGAGTCTTCTGCAGGCTGCAAACAAACTTGCCATGAAATGTAGTCACTAAATACATGAGAATGCATCTAATGATCATATTATGATTGGACCGCAATTTCATAAAGCAGGTAAACAACAGAACACACTTGAAAACATAAGCTTGTGACTTCCACTGGCAGTGTCACATTTTTGGTTTCATACCTTTGCGCCCTTTCCCGATCAGGTGCCTTTTTTCTGTAGATAGGTGGAAAAATGGTTGGGATGTAGGAGGGATGTTGGCTGATGTCACTCTTGCTGTTGCCCACAAAATGTGCGCTACAAATTCGCGTATGTTCTTTTGGCAGCCACTGAGTTCCATCGGGACTGCACAAGAAAGAACAGCATTCTCTCTTATCCACCGCCAAGACACACACGTACTCACGCACATGCATGCACACAAAGACACACGAAAACATAGAAACGAATGCGCACACATGAACAAATGAATGAAAATTGCTCAAGCTCCGAAGGTGGCAAATAACAGAGCCGCCGAGCTCCTAAGCATTCGATATGGTAGTAGTATATATAATGGTAGTAACATACAGAACATAAAATGCTGCCATAATAAAGAGGCACAGCAAATTGAACTAGCAAAACAATGTCCAAGTTTGTTGAAATTAAAAGCAGTCTGTTCAGACGCGAGAAAGATGCTTGCCTGATGCGCAAATCGCGGCGTCAAACCTTTGACAACGTACGTAGTTCAAATGAATTAAATTAACAGCGCAACGAGCGCGTGCAAGTGTGAATTTCAACAATGACGGCTACGTTAAAAAAAAAAGCTGATTAAAAACGCCTCAACATGCCACCGTAACTTGGCTTTCACACACACGTGCTGTGAGAAGGCAGCGATCTCGATATCGAGATGCGTCGCGGCAACAAACAAAAACGATTAGCTGCCACGGTCAAAGCAGAAAACGAGAGAGGGCTGTCATGACTTACTTGACTCTCCTTACAGCGGTGATCCAGGCTTGTCTCCTTTCTTTCTCGTACCACCTGCCTGGGAATCGGTACAGTTTCACAGGCGGATCGCGATCTTTGGTGTTGTCTGCACTGTTGTGGCAACCCACGACACAGCAGTACTTCGGACCTCGCTTTTGTTTTCGTTGGGCCGTTTCTGCCATTGCAAAAATTCCGCTTCAACACCCTTGTCGATGCAGCGCACAAAACTAGCCACGCGGAGACTACGCTGCGCCCCAGCCGGACTGAACAGCACGCGTGCACGTGCGCCGCCGCCGCTGTCAAACCGGCAGCGTCTGCCGCGCTCCTTCCCAATAGCCTCTCCGGGTGGCCACCATAGGAGGCGCGGCGCTGTCGTCGCGCCGCCAAACTTGAGCTTGGGTTCCCTATGGGGTCGATTCTGGTCTGGCGTGGGACCTCTTCGGGGACGGGGAGCTTCGTCTCCGCGTCGTTTAAGTGTCCTATTCCCAGGTCGTCCAGTATTTTCCTCCCGGCTTTGGTCGTGGACAGCCGCTCCTGTTGAGAGGTCCGTTGCGCTTCGGCTATTTCATCAAGCGTGTTGTGGATCCCGAGCTGTAAGAGGCGGGTCGTGCTCGTGGACTCGAACAGGCCCAGCGCCGCCTTGTACGCTCTCCTGATGATTACATTAATTTTGTTGCGTTCGTGTTGCAGCCATCTATGGTAGATTGCAACGTACGCGACGTGGCTGATGACGAAGGATTGGACGAGCCTGATTAGGCTCTCCTCTCTGATGCCAGCCTTCCGGGAAGTGACTCTTTTGAGGAGTCGCATAGCGTTGGCCGCTTTTGCCGTGAGACGGGCGATGGTTTCGCCGTTTCTTCCATGCTTTTCGATGACCATGCCTAGGATCCTGATTTTGCTGACCTCGGGATCACGTTGCCAGATTTGGTTACGATTCTGATTTTTTCGCATTCGCGTTGTCTGGCCTTGCATCTGCCATTGTTGGTAGGTGGGAGTATGAGGAGCTCCGATTTGCTCGGCGAACATCTCAAGCCGGTGCCTTCCAGGTGGTCTTCTATCGCGTCGACGGCGGCTTGCAGAGCGCCCTCGATGTGGGCGTCGCTGCCGCCGGTCACCCACAGTGTGATATCGTCCGCGTAGATGGTGTGCCTGGCGTCTTCGATGTCCGCGAGCTTCTCGGCCACTCCGATCATTACCAGGTTGAACAGCATCGGCGAAATGACCGATCCCTGCGGTGTGGCGGTGCTCCCGAGCTTCTTCTCTTGCGTTTGTAGGTCGCCTGCTCGTAGCTGGGCGGTCCTGTCCGTGAAGAAGTCCTTGATGTAGTTGTAGGATCTTTCGCCCATGTTGAGCTTAGAGACTTGGGACATAATCGCCGAGTGTTTCACATTATCAAAGGCGCTCTTTAGGTCGAGACCCAGGATTGCCTTGTTGTCGCGGGCGCTGCCGCCATTGTCTATGATTTGGTATTTGAGCTGCAGCATCGCGTCCTGCGTGCTGAGGTGCTGTCTAAAGCCGATCACCGTGGCCGGATACAGCCCTTCTCGTTCCAGGTAGTCTTGCCACCTGTTGAGCAGGACGTGCTCCAGCACCTTGCCCACGCAGGACGTGAGCGAGATGGGCCGAAGGTTGTCCGTGTCCGGTGGCTTCCCCGGCTTGGGTATCAGGATAGTCTTGGCTGTCTTCCACTGCTTTGGTAGCGCGGCCGCCCTCCAGCACTTGTTGAAGTATTTTGCGAGGTTCTCAATCGAGCTGTCGTCGAGGTTCTTGAGCGCCTTGTTCGTGACGACGTCCGGGGCAGCTGCCGACCGGCTGTTGAGGGCGTGCAGGGCCGCGCGGACCTCCTCGACGTCGATGTCACGATCGAGCTTCGCGTTGGGTAGGCCGCCGTACGGCGCGTGTTGTTCGGTGGGCGTAGTGGGCAGGTATTTGTCATTGATGCGCCTGGTGACAGCATCGGCGCCCTGTACCGAGACAGCCCGATGTATGTGCTTGGCGAGTCTGTCCCTTTGGTGCGACTTGGTCTTGGTTTCGTTCGAGCAGGTGCCGCAGCAGGTTCCACGTCTTCCCGCTATGCATCTGCCCGTCTGCCGCGTTGCAGATCTCGATCCACTGTTGCGTGCATAGAGCGCGGCAGTGCTCCTCGATCGCTCGGTTGACCTCCGCCACCTTCTTTCTGAGTCTGCGGTTGAGCCGTTGGTTCTTCCAGCGACTGAGTATTGACTGCTTGGCTTCGATGAGATGCGCTAGCCGGCTGTCTACTTTATCAATCGCAGCGTCCGTTTCAATTTCTTTGGTCGCGTCGCGTATGCTCTTGGTGATTTCGGCCGTCCACGTCTCTGTCTTCGATCTCGCCGTCAGCGTCTGTCTTCTGGCTTCTGGCGTCTCGGAAGGCATCCCAGTCTACCCATCTGCGTGTTTTGATGCTGGTGTCGTTGTGTTCCGGTATGCTGATTTCCACGATGGTGTGGTCGCTGCCGAGGTCGGTTCCCGTGTTTCGCCAGGTGATCGCACCCCGGACGTCGTTCTTGACGAACGTGAGGTCCGGAATGGTGTCCCGGGACACAGAGTTACCGATTCTCGTCGGGTGCGCCGGGTCCGTGATGAGGGTGAAGTCGAGTTCCATGGCGTCTTGGTACAGGTCGCGGCCCTTTGCTGTGTACTTGTTGTAGCCCCAGGCTGGGTTCATCGCGTTGAAGTCGCCGCAGACGATTAGCGTGTTGCGGCCTGCCGCGGTGCTGGCTCTGTGTAGTATTGTTTTGAATCTCTGTTTTCTCTGCGATGGGTTGCTGTATATGTTGAGCAGAAAAATGCTTCCTTTTCTCTTCTTGCCCGGGATGATTTCGGTGAGTGTGCGCTCGATCTTGATATTGCTTTGCAGCTCGTGCTCAATGAACGTGAGTCCTTTCCTGACCAGGGTGCACAGGCCTCTCCCGTCGGGCTGGCCCTTGTGCACTCTGTAGCTGGGCAGGGACGGTGCGTCGGTGAGCGTTTCTTGTAATAGGATCACGTCTGGTTTGCGCGCGGCATGTGCGATGTGCTGTTGGATGACTGCCTTCTTCCTTCCGAGGCCGCGACAGTTCCACTGCCACGCTGTTACGGCTGCTGCTGTTGTTGCGTTGGCAGCCATGGTTGCGTTGGTGTGTACGCGGTTCCCTGGTTGGGTGGATGTTGCGCGAAGAGGGGCGCAAACGTCGGGTGGCTCACTATCGGCTGTAGGGTCCTTTCGATGTAGGCGAATCTGTTCGTGTTCTCGGCTTGGTAGGTCTCCATTGTTTGTTTCATTGCTGTCACTGCTGCGATGTTCGCCGTGATTAATTGTTCGAGTTTGGTGAACGTCGCTTCGAATTTGGCCTCGGGGTTGTCGATTCGATTGTTCTCTGTTTGCTTGCGCGTGGCCTCGACGGCTCGCTTCTTAGGTGCCGGTTCCTCTACGGCTGTCTCCTGGGTGTTCATGGTTGTTTCGTCGGTCGTGCTTGTGCTTGGCGCGAGTCTCTGTGGAGGCTCGTTGTTGCATAGCAGCAACTTACGGATCTCGGCGATCTCTCTCGTGAGGCTGTTGATGGTCGTGCGCAGCGCCGCGTTCTCTTGTCTTAATGTCTCGTTGGCTTCTCGCATCTTGTTTATATCGTCTTTCTTCGTGGCTTCGGTGATTTTATGCGCGTTCCTTATATTGTTCCCTTTAGCTGCGTCAGCCCAGCTGACTCGCTCACGTGATGGTGACCTTTTCCTACTGAGGCTTCTCTTGCAGCTGCTGGCTCTGGAATTTGGCGCGCGGTTCTCTGATGGAGTCCTTGACTTTTCCGCAGCTGGCGGCTTGTCGAGTGGCGGGAAATCGCTCTCCGACAGCAGCTGGCGTTCGGCCTGTCGGCGCTCCCATTGTCGCTTGCGCACTACGTAGGGGATCTTGTATTTCGCCTTGCATGTTCGGTCTCCGGTCGGGTGTTCGTCCCCGCACAGCTTACATTTAGGGGTACAGCGATGGTCTTCTTTGGGGTTGGCGAGTCCGCAGGCCAGGCACGTCTTGATATTGGGGGTCGGGCACACGTCCTTTCGGTGTCCCACTCGGCCGCACTGCTTGCAAACGTCGATCTGTTTCCTGTAGAGGCGGCACGGTATCAGGGTGACTCCGTATCGGACGAAGTTCGGTACCTTGGGTCCCTGGAACACCACGATCGCGGTGGTCGTGCTGCCGATCCTCTTTGCGCCCACTGCTAGCGGGTTTCTCTCGTTGACGATGTTCCTATCTATCTCGTCGGCGCTCGCATCGATGGGGATGCCTCTGATGACGCCCTTTACGGTGTCGTGAGGAGCCGTGCGATATGCGCTGACTTCGTAGGAGTTGTCTTGAATATAGATTTCCTGGATTTTAGCGTACCTAGCCGCGTTGTCTTCGTTCGGTGTACTGACGACCATGATGTTCTGTTGCGTGCTGGGGCAGATGGTGTCCGCGGCGCTTTCCTCGCTCGTGATCTTGGCCGCGGCGAGTATGGCCGCAGCCACGGTGGTGTTGCCGGTCTGGCGATGTCCAGTCCCCCTCTGGGTCTGACGACTATCTTGCTCTCTTCCAGTGGCATGGCTGGCATGCGTGGTGCATTGATGGCCGAGGCTCTGACGTTCTTGTGGAATTTCGATTTCGGGCTTGTTTGACTCCCGCCGGGTCCGTCAGGCTTGCCGCCGTCGGGGTACGCTGGCGCAGCCTCGACATGCGTTCCCCCGCGAGCGTCCATCCGGCGTCGTTGTGGTATTCCTCTGGTGATATCTCTTTGCCTTGACCTTGAACGCACATTTGGTTGTCCACGATCATTGTAGACGTAGCGGATGCCTCCCTCGTCGTAACGGACGCCTCCATCTCGGACGCCGCCGATGAGTACGGTTGAACTTGAACGCACATTTGGTTGTCCACGATCATTGTAGACGTAGCGGACGCCTCCCTCGTCGTAACGGACGCCTCCATCTCGGCCGCCGCCGAGGAGTGCGGCAGGCGGCGACCGGTGCGACGGTGCTGGGCCTAGCGTCCGCGGGACAAGCTTAGGCCTAGCACTCTATCACACGGCAGCGATAGAAAAAGTCACAAAATTTGGCAAAGAAAAACGCACCTCTAGGGTCAGCTGGTATCGGTCGATGCCGCTCGCCTTCACGGACACATTGGTGCAAGGAAAACTTTGTTTCGAGGCAATTAGCACTGCGTAATTGGTTAGCAGTGACAGAGCCGATGTGAACACGTCTGCTCCGGCGGCATGGAGCCAGCGTTCTCCAAAAAACTTTCATAAATAAGCTTTACTAAGAGCACTGCCAAGACACACCACCAGGCAAACCAGGCGCAGCTAGGGCTATTGCTTTCGCAACATACCGGGCTTAAGCAAGCTAATCCTCTTTCAAATTTTTTGACCGAACGAGCTATTGTGTATGCTGTCGCGTAATATTGGTGGACGCTAAAGCTTCATCTTTAAGAGTGGAACGGGACAGCGTCTTGCAGCGCTGCCAGGCAGTCGCCATTGCGCGTTCGGCGCGACGCTTTGGCCGGTTGACAAATCGATCGGAGTGTCTCTAGGACGCCTCTCGAAATTAGTTGATCGAATACACTAAATTTTCTTACCGTCGCCAGGCATCCTGCTTTCATTCTCAGCATTTTGACGCGTTTGGACTCCTTGTTTGGTTGGTTAGCTGGCTTTTAAGGAAAGGAAATGAGGCAGTAACTGTCACGTGGTGGACACCTGAACGGCGCCGTAAGGGAAGGGGCAGAGGGAGTGAAGAAGAAACGAAGAGGTGTGGTGCTGGAGGTCTCCGGAATAATTTCGACCATCTGTATATATTTAACGTGCACTGACATCGAACAGCACATGGGGGGGGGGGGGGGGGGGCGGAGGTGGGGGGCCGGCTACACGAATCGCGGCTACGGCCGCTTATCTGTTTTTTCAGCCAGCGTCCGCTCCGGCGGACGCGGTTGTTGCTGCGACGCACGTATTTTCTTTTCTTTTTCTCTTTCCTCCGAACTTTTAACTCTCCTCTATCTGCACGTGGCAGCGGTGGTGGTTCGGCTGGAGCCAGTTGGCAGGCCCGTGCAATTTCCTTTTCATCGTTCTCTCAGTCACAACAACAACAGCAACAACACAACACATGGGCGCCTCTGGCGTTTCGCCTCCAGCGAAACGTGGCCGCCGCGGTCGGGTTCGAACCCGGGAACTCCGGCTCGGTAGACGAGCGCCTTAACCACTTAGCGGCGGCCGCTGCGGGTCGCCCTTTCTTCAATTACAAATTGCTTTGATTAATTACTATATCATGGTATTTTTTTATGTCGTTCCGATTATTTGGAACACGTGGTGTCAACACCATCGACGGCTTTTCGAGCGAGCGAGCTGTATGCGCAGTTGCGTAAAATCGACTGGCGCACGTAACTGTTCCCCGATATAAGTGGCATCGCCGCAACTGCGCCAGGGGCCGGGGTTGGAGAGATGGGAACAAAACAAGACAGAGGGCAGGCGAAGGTGAGGGAGACGCAGAGCACTGCAGCGCGTGCATGCGCGTGGAGAAGGATAGGGAGGGGGGACTCAGAACAGAAAGCACGAGAGAGAAAGGCAATGCTGCGCGAGCCAGTGCGCGAGGGTAGCGAGCGTGTGCGGCCGAGCCAGAGGCCGTTCGATTTTGAGGCCTAGCAGTCGAGGCGTGCCGACACTACTGGCTTACCTTGGTCCGTGGTCGCTTCCTCAGGAACTAGCCGGGTCAAGCCAACTGTTCGAGCTGTTCGAATCTGAGGCCATGAGTTCGGGAGCCAGCCGTGTCATGCTGACGGTGCTGGGCTGGCCTGACAGAACCGAGCCAGGACTCGACGTGGTGGCGCCGGACTTAGCCCTATTCGAACAAAGAATCAGCGCCGGCATTGCGACCCGACCGACCACAGGGGGACTTCCTCAGAATGTGAGCCACGCCTTATGATAGCGCTTATTTTTGTTCCTTTCAATGTGAATGTGTTTTGTATTGCGTGAGTGGTTCGTAAACGTCTATTACATCTTAGTCTAGTGTGCGCGTAGCGCGTCCACAGGTGTTGAGGTTCGCCAAAAACGGGCACGGCGTTCAGAGAGAAGGCGTCTCATTCAGCTCTAAGCGCCGTGCATTAGTTTTTTGCGTACTCAAGAGCCATCACGACATGGTTTCTTCCCTGCACTGCCTGGTAATAGCCGTGTATGACGACACTCTCAGACGAGCGCCTGCTTGGGAACGTGGCCTTGGACGCCCACCTTTTTATGCGAAGCATACTAAAATAGCCCAACCTAGCTCCTCGAGCGCGGCGGTGTCGTTACCAGAGACCTTTCGTGACCTCCATGTCATACCACGTGATGCGTGACGTCACAGCAGATGAAAAACGGGGGCTCAACTCGCGCCGTCGCGCGAGGCGTCGTGACTATAGTGTGGTAGAACACTATAGTCGTGACCAAGGATGACCACGTGGTGCGTGACGTCGCAGCAGATGAGAAACGGGGGCCCAGCTCGCGCCGTCGCGCGAGGCGTCGCGACCAAGGCGGACCACGTGATGCGGGACGTAACGACATAGGGGAAACGGGGCCCCAGCTCGCGCCGTCGCGCGAGGCGTCGCGACAAATGTGTTTCCTGCTTCTGCCGCTAGGTGCGCTGTAGTGAACACGTGATGCTGGAGCGGCAGTATACAAGGGGGTGCGCGTGCCTCTGCTAGGCGTTGTTACATATGAGGTAGCAGCATCCCACCGCTGCCACCAGTTTGTTAAGGACGAGGTAGCATGGTCGTGTGCCGGAGAGAGAATGAGGGACGTCTGAGACGAGGCTGCTGGAAAAAGACAATGAAAGAGGACTTTATACAGGAATATTTACAAGTGAGCTGCAGGAACTCTGCATCACGACAGCTCATCAGGAGATCATTCAAAGACAAAGAGCCCTTCGGCCGTGCCGCTGCCGGCTTTTTTAAGAGTTCCCTTCCCTAGGGTCCCTAGATGGGGGCCGGGTTTCACTGGCACCAATCGCAGACACACACGCACTCACTCACTCCCGAGAGATCACGCCGTCGTCACGCGCTGGGAGAGGGGAACGATGCCATCCACGTAGCGCAGACGCCGGAATGTCCATGAGCGGCGTTCGCGCGCATTTCGAACGCGCGTTCACACTCGGTGTACGGGAAAGGCTCGCTCAACCGGGCAGACGGACGCGGCTTCCGTGGCAATCCAGGCGCTCACCCAACGCGCGTCTCGGGGTTTGTCGGCGTTTCGCTGCTGCCATGTCGTTGTCTTCCCCACGACGAAGGCGAGACGTAACAGCGTACACGGGATAGAGATGCCTCCTGGAGGCAGCGCTGCTCGTTGGAATGAGAAGCAAAAGTTGCGGCGTGCTACAGAGACTGATGAAGAGCGTGAAGAACGTCTAGCCAAGCGGCGTGCTCGATATGCAACTCGCCGACAATATGTTTCGCATCTCACTAGGCTTAACCTAAGCTAAGCCTCAGCCATTTTTGACCACCAAATTTCACCACCTGGAGTTATTTAACGAGCACTGACATCACACAAGGCACGGGTCTCGATTTTCACCCCTATCCAAATTCGACCACCGCGGCTGGATCGAACCTGCGTCTTTGGGGTCAGCAGCCGAGTGCCGTAACCACTGTTGGACCAATAGCAGGGTGGTCTACCTTATTTCTGAACTCTCCTCTATGGCGTTTTTAGAGCGCAGCTCTTTCACGCCCGTTTCTTCGTTTCGCGGCGTCGCCGCCGCCATTGTCCATTGTAACCAGCAAATTGGTAAATTGATTTATGAGGAAAGGAAATGCGCAGTATCTGTCTCACATACCTCGGTGGACACCTGAAACGCGCCGTAGGGAAGGGAGGAAGGTGGGAGTGAAAGAGATGCCATTGTGGAGGTTTCCGGAATGATTCCGACCACCTGGGGATCTTTAACGTGCGCTGCCATCACACAGCTCACGGGCGCCTTTTGCATTCCGCCTCCTTCGAAACGCGACCGCCGTGCTCGGTTTCGAACCCGGGTACTCCGGCCCAGTAGACGAGCGCCTTAACCACTGAGCCCGCGACGGGTGGCGGTAGTGACATGTGTGCGCTGCATGCGTTGGCATTGACTACGTTGTGGCAGAAACGCGGCGTAAAAAGCCGTAGAGCACGTAATTGGCTCCCTGGCTTAGTGGACGCCTGAATCGTGGTTATAGATACGTGAATGATGCGAGATGTGGGCTACATGCGTTTGTGCTGAAGACGGTGAGCGAACTCTTACGATCAAATATTACCTGCTTCCTGCCAGGGTGGCAGGCGGGGGGGGGGGGGGGGGCGTTAATGTCGATATAAAGAGAAACGGTAATTACCACTTATGCGGGAGAACATCCCGTTCCTCTCGCTCGTAACGCCTTCCACGGCTGTGACAACCTCGCGAAATACTTGCACGGAAACCACGTCTTTGAGAACCAGGCATTGGTGCAGCAAGTCGAGCATATACCCATCTATTAGTAATATCACAAAGCTTCCTGCTGCTTCCTCAAAGCACCGTATTCACTACACGCGCGTCTCTTCCTCCTCCTCCGCACCGGCAGTGTGTGGACGGCAGAACGCCTCCACCGTTATCGTGGTGCTCCCAGTGCATTGTGCGCGAACTGCAATAGCCATGACGTCAAACCGAGCGTAACTGAACCTTTTCGCTTGTATATCAAAGCTTAACTACAGCTAAGCCAATGCCAATTTTTGTGGCGGAAGTAACACTCCGCTAGGTGTGAGCGATTTCGCGCAGCCCCGGAGAGCCCCAACTGCGCATGCGCGAGGATTGAGTGTGAGACAGTAACTGTGTAATTCCCTTCCGTCAAATACAATTTTCATTTCGTTCATTACGGCATCTCTTTCTTCTTTCACTCCCACTTCCTCCCTTCCTGTACGAACGGATGACGGGTGCCCATCGAGATATGTGAGACAGATTCTGCGTAATTTCCTTTCCTCAAATACAATTTCCATTCTCTTCATTACGGCCCCTCTTTCTCTTTCTTCTTTTACTCCGACTTCCTCCCTCCTACAAATGGGTGACGGGTGTCTATAGAGATGCGTGACACAGGCTTACAACGGACATCGCCGACGGCGACGCCGCGAAACGCAGAAACGGGCACCAAAGAGCTGCGCTCTAAAAGGGTGAGAGTACTGCACTTGCGGCGTACTTCGACCGCTTAATGAAAGGTTGGAGGTCGGCTATTTAGCTGAAGCACCATGGTGTGAACGCGGCCGCGACGGACGCATTTCGATGAAAGCGAAACGCTAAACGGGTCCCTGTGATGTGAGGCGTCCCACACAGGTCCCTAAAACAGGTAAGGCCGTGAATACGGACAACCTGAGGCCCATATCACTGACCTCATGTGCGGGCAAGCTTATGGGGACGATGGTTCGGGATCGCCTCTCTCCATACCTGGAGAGTAAGGGCTTCTTTGCAGTCACCATGTTCAGGTTTCACCCCCACATGTCTGCACATGATGTCCTTCTCCAGCTGCACAGGGATGTAATACGACCCACAACTATGCAACACAATGACAAAGCCATCCTCGCCCTTGATCTGAAAGGGGCTTTCGACAATGTTAAACACGGAAGCATCCTGGCCAACTTGAGTTCTACCGATTGTGGGGCTAGGGCCTACGCGTATGTAAGAGATTTCTTGACTAATCGCCGGCCTTTCTTTGGACTGAGGGCGAGGAATACGGCCATACATGATGGGAACACGGGGTACCCCTCAGGGAGCGGTGTTATCACCGCTCCTGTTCAACATAGCTATTATGCGCCTCCCAAGCCAACTGGCCTGGGTGGAAGGCATTCAACACGCGTTATATGCAGATGACATTACAATTTGGACCACTGAGGGGAGCCTTGGGGACATGGAGGCCCGCCTTCAGCAGGCCGCTTCCATAGTCGATGCGTATGCTATTGACTGTGGGCTCCAATGTGCTCCAGCGAAATCAGAGCTTTTGCATGTCAGAGCGAACCCAAAGGATAGGACAGCAATTCACATCTCTCTGTGAGGAGGTCTTATTAGAGAGGTGGAGGAGCTCCGTATTCTGGGCCTTTTCATTCACCACAGACTCAGACCGGACTCCACCATTCTGAAACTCAAGAGATTAGGCGAACAGGTAGGGCGCATGATCCGCCGCGTTTCCAACAAGCGGGGCGGTATGAGGGGCAGGGACGCGCTTCGGCTCGTCTATGCCTTCGTGACTAGCCGGATCCTCTACGCCGTGCCATATCTCCGCACTACTAAGCAAGACGAGGCGCGAATAGACGCCGTCATCCGAAAGGCAACTAAGCGAGCCCTGGATCTCCCGGTGGCTACCTCTAATGCCAAACTCAAGGCATTGGGGGTGCTAAACTCCTACCAGGAGCTGCGGGAGGCCCACCTCGTGAACCAATACACGTGGCTCATGCAGACGGCCCCTGGGCGCCGCCTGCTAAACCGCTTACACATCCAACACGACTGCACTCCAGAGGAGGCGGAGCGTATCCCAGTACTGTGGCGCCATATGCTCTGGGTCTCCCCGCTCCCCCGTAACATGGACACCGACATGCACGTAAACAGGCGACAAGCGCGGGCTCGGGCTCTTGAGAGACAACACGGCTCCCGACCGGGTGTATATTATGTAGACGTAGCAGGCCCATCGCCCACGGGATTTTACACGGCCGCTGTCGTTCACCAGGAAATGCACGTTGATGGACTCTCTTTTCGAGCCCTGAATTCAATGCGAGCCGAGGAAGTAGCGATAGCGCTTGCTGCCGCCCACGCCAATTCGAGAATCATCATTACGGACTCCCGAAAAGCATGTGATCATTACTTGGCAGGGGAGATCACCCCCTTAGCTGCTTGCATTCTAAGAAGGACTGCCACTGATCCAACACCCAAAAGAATCATTTGGGCTCCTGGCCACCAGGACTTACGAGGTAATGAGGCCGCTGACGCGGCTGCCCGAGCGCTTACTCACCGGGATCCTCATCCCAGCTCTTCTGGCTCGGAGACTAACCAGCCGCTGCTGCGATTCAAGGAAATTATAACGCATTATAGCGACATCCACCGCCTTTTCCCGGCCCCTGCAAAAGGGCTGAGTAAGACGGAGGAGCGAACTTTAAGGCGCCTGCAGACAGGTACTCTACTCTGTCCTGCATTCTTAAAGCATTACGATCCTAA
The DNA here is from genome assembly GCF_055824585.1 of Amblyomma mixtum. NCBI lineage: Eukaryota > Metazoa > Arthropoda > Arachnida > Ixodida > Ixodidae > Amblyomma > Amblyomma mixtum. The sequence goes on along the minus strand of NC_143018.1, from coordinate 132,751,892 downwards.
CACGGATGGGCGATGCCCACACTGTGGGGAGACCTGTGATATCTTCCACATGGTGTGGGCATGTACTCAAAATCCCCACCTCCCCCCTTCCCCTACCCCTTCCAGAGAGGCATGGGAGACTGCCCTTCTCAACTGCTCCTCGCTTGAGTCCCAAAGGGCTCTGGTGAAACGGGCTAGAGACGGGGCATTGTCATGCGGTGTCCCGGACTAGGGACGCCGACCATGTAGCGGGGCCACTCTGTGGCTCCCAAACTTTATTTCAGTAATTAAACGTTTTCACCACCACCACCACACAGGTGGTCGAAATTCTTCCCGAGCCCTCCAGTACTACTCTTCTTTCACCTTCTTCCCTTTCCTCACGGCGCAGTTGAGGTGGCCAGTGAGGAGGTACTGCTCCTTCATTTATCGTTGTACGTGCCTCGAAGCACGGCTCATTAACGGTGTGAGAGGTGCTCCACGTGGGAATACCTGAAGCGCCATCGCCTTTCAACTCGCCAATTTATGACAACCACCCTATGCTGATAGGGCACTCGTTTACTGAGTCGGAGTACCCGGGTTCGCGATGGAAACACTGCGATGTCCTGCCCTGCTAAGCACGAAATAAAACCTGCACTGAAGCTTTCTCTTTAGGAGGCCTTCATATGCCATCCTTCTACGCAGATCACTGCTTAGTGATTGGAGCGACGAGCTTTGCCGCGCTTTCACGGGGCCACTGCTCGAGCGTGCTATTAGCAAGAAATGAAACGCGAACAAGACAACCGAACCACGGACTGCAAAATACGCGGCTCTTAGCCGGGCTGAGGTCTATACTAGCTCCTACTATATTAATTTTGAAGGCACGAAGACTCTTCTTTAGATGTGTTATTCAACCTCGCTTGTATTTCTAACCCAGGAGCTAATATGTTGTTGTTTTTGTGTTTCCACCTCAGTTTTCTTGTTTGCGTTTAATTCATTCATTGCTGATAGTACCTCATGGTAAGCGTCCACACTCATATGGGAAGGGGAATCACGAAGCGAGACGCAGCCTGAGGCCGAACCCCGTAAGCGCGAAAACGAGGAATACTGCCAATTGCGCACGGGCCATAATTCAAAATGCGTTCCCGCGTTTGTCGCTGCGGTCGCTACCGAAGGAGCGGGCAACATTTTAATAGTGCCGGGAAGATTATGTGAAGATGAGTGGTGTCCACTAACACGAACAAAATTTATACAGCTCTTAGGTTTGGTCACTCAGTGTTCTCTGTCCAATGTCCGAAAAGCAAACTTTCATATTAGCGAGGACCCACCGCGATAAGGCGCTCTATTGAGCTCGAGTACCCGGGTTCAATTCAATTTATTCTCCAGTTACACACTGGAATGCTCGAACCCAACCGCGTTGGGTTAGAACCCAATCGTGGCGGCGGCGTTTCGATAAAGGCGAAACGCAAAATCACCCGCCGCGGGGCCTCAGTGGTTAAGGCGCTCGTCCACCGAGCAGGAGTACTCGGTCTGGAACCCGACCGCGACGGCCACATTTCGATGGAGGCGGAACGCAACAAGGCGCCCTTGTGCTGTGCGATGTCAGTGCACGTTAAAGGTCCCCATGTGATCGACATCACTGTGGCAGTTCCTCTCCGTTCGTTTCCCCGCACTCCCTTGCAGCTTGGCTCGGGTGTCCACCGTGATATGTGAGACAGTTACTGCGTCATTTCATTTCCTCAAAAACAAGTTTTCATATTAGCGAGAATATATATATATATATATATATATATATATATATATATATATATAAAAGCAAACAAGGGATATGGGAAGGGGAATGAGGGGCTCGTTATAAATACGACAGAAGCCAACAGCCACAGAAACCAAGGGACACAGGGGATATATATATTGAAGAAGTTTGGTCCGTGCAAATAATTTTCATAATTCAGTGTGTCCAAATTCTTAGGGTGCCGACCCAAAATTTTTATGCTCAGCTGCAAACGATTTTGTACCCGCATTTTCCGCCTTCGTCTGCGCCTACGTTGAACTGCACCTTGACGTCAAGGTCGACTGGCCAACCTGGACTGCCACATTACTGATAATGTCGGTGTTCCCGAAATGCGCTGGTTGTTCCTATGAACAAGCACTAGGTTCTGTGAGGTCTCATTGTCGCAAGTGCACTTTAATGTCACTAGACGTGGTTGGAAATGCCGAGTGGCTCCTTGGCCGACATTCAAGATCATATTACCTTATGCGTTCAATTCAACGCCTACAACCGAAACGTTCTAGATCGTTGTGAAGCAATTGCCATCATTTGCTTATGATCAAAAGTTTAGGGCGCCGCGGTTGCTCAGTGGCTATGACACTTGGCTGCTGACCCGAAATACGCGGGTTCAATTCGGGCCGCGGCGGTCGAATTCCGATGGAGGCAAAATGCTAGAGGCCCGCGTACTGTGCGATGTCAGTGCACGTTAATGAGCCCCAGGTGGTCGAAATTTCCGGAGCCCTTCACTGCGGCGTCCCTCATGGCCTAAGTCGCCTTGGGACGTTAAACCCTCATAATCCATAGGACCAAACTTGTGTGTCCGTGCTGCTTAACGGAGGAGCCCAATCTAGCGAGGCGCAACTATATATAAACCGACCAACCTATAATCCTTATAGTTCACTTACTTTTGAGACCTTACTAGCCGCGTGTGTTTTTACATTGCAGTATACGTAGAAGAAACGGGGACACGCTGCCCACGTTGTGCAAATATAGCCTGGGGTGGTATTCTCCCGGTGTCGCCTTTTGCGACATGTCGCATTAGGGCGGGGCCTAAAAAAGTGCGTACAGTTGCTCGAAGAAACGCAAAACGGCACCGGCACTTTCGTCGGCGGTGCTTTCATTCTCTCCGAGAAGCGACAATTTACCACTGCTGATTCACTAGCAGCAGTAGTTTCGTATTTTTGATAGCAAGAATATTTGCCATCACATGACGTCTAATTTTCAAAGAACATTTGCAAATTTAATATAAACTCGATTTACTTCATTTAAGTCTATAAAACACCGCGAAAAAGCTCCAAATCTATTTTTGTTTCGTCCCGGACGGTTGTGTTAGGTTTCGGCTGCGTTTCGGGCAGTTGAAGACGGTAGCAGTGTAGCTGGAGGTCCCATTAGGCTTGCGCGCTCCAGAATCGAGAGCGTATCTCAAACATTAGGCTGAATTGCAGCTTAAACTTTATCGTCGAAGCAAGGTAAGTCATAACGAAAAGCAACAACACCAGTAGTTGCTGGTAAACATGCCGACCAGAATCGCGAGGACTGCTGAATTGGCTGAAGCGGGAAGCTCTCGCTTGGAAGGACGCCACCATGTTTTCACGCTAAGGGCGCAACTGCCGATTGCATTCGTACGCTAACGCTATTTCTCCATTAGCGTCCTGCGCATGCGCACTCTGGACCCGCTATTCCACTATGCACGCAATTACGCAAAGCCCGCACTACGAAAACTCTCTAATGTTGAGTTGTAGGTTTGTAAAAGTCATCACATTGCTTTAAATCCTCTTCGGCTCGTGCCGACACTGTTTCGTTGCACTAACGTGCATTAAAACGCCTTGAAGGGTCATGTAGATGCGAGCTCAAGCGCTGCCAAGGCCATCTCGTCGCAGCGGGCAACGTCTGCTTCGTCGTCTGTTTACGACGGTGCAAAGTAGTTTGCATGGCGAGTGGCAGTCCGGCTAAGCAGACGGTAGCCACAGTGCTGTGCTCTTCGACAGCCGGGCCCGCTTCCACAAACACGAGCCTCTAAGTCCTGACTTATATCCCAATCTCGTCTTATCTTAAGCTATGATAAGTCCGGACCTTCCTGCAGACGTAGGGCGCTTGCACGAACCGATAAAACTGAACCAGACTGCAGACTTATTGAAGACGGTAGGTACACCTAGTACCTAGGCGGGGAACTTAGCCGCCGACAGGGAATGAGATGGGGAACGTGCCGGAAGTCGGTTGCGGCGGCGACAGGCGTTCGCGCTGTCCAATAGATAACCGCGACTCGGTGTCAACATCCGGCCACACTCCCGCGCTTTTTGAACTGAAAACTGAACACTGTGGTACCACTTCCCAAGGCAACGCGCCCGTCCCAAGTGCCAACCATGACCTCGCAACCGCTCGCCAATCGATCGAAGTGTCAGCATTGGAGCGAAGATGAGAAGATGGACTTAGCACATATTATAAAAGAAAAATCAACGGCATTATTCGCCAAGTTTAATAAATCTGTGACTAGAAAAAAACGAGATCAGGCCTGGGAAGAAGTCGCCATAAAACTAAATTCGCACCACACTACGAGGAGAGAAGTAAAAGAAATAAAAAAGCAATGGCAGAACTTGAAGAAGCAGCTAAAGGCGGCCGTTAAGCTCGTACACCGGCATGAAAGACAAACCGGTAAGTGATCTATTACCCCTTCTCTTTGTAGTAAAACTTTCGTTATGAAAGTGGCCGCCGCGGTGGCTCAGTGGGTGTGGCGCTCGGCTGCTGACCCCGAAAGACGCTGGTTCGAGCCCTGCCGCGGCGGCCGAATTTCGATGGAGGCGTACCCCAGGTGGTCGAAATTTCGGGAGCTCTTCACTAGGCGTCCCGCATAACCCGAGTCGCTTTGGGACGTTACACCCCATAAACCAAACCAGTTTATGAACAGCAGCACGATGAAGGTGGGAAAGACCCATTCTTCCCATGATTTCGGCAAGTACAAATTATGTTCGGGCATGCAGCGTACAGTGCAACATTTTCTTGTTTATTTGTTCAGCAGAATTTTACTGCGGCCAACATTGAAATCAACAATTTATTAGGCACCTATCACTACCATTTATGTAGCTAGCTTCGAGTAAGAGATGCATCTTTCCTGACGATTGAGTCTTTGAGAAAGCAACAACAACGTCGTTAGGTACGCCTCACTGCAAGTTATAGTTACTGCACGGACTGGCACTCTGATAAATGGCTAGAACTGAAGCTAGAATCCATGCAACAAAACTGGACGCTAAATTGCTCCTTATAAAATCTCAAGAGGACAAAGCCCACTGTTTATCTTTCAAGTGTATCAAGGAAAATGTGATCGCCTTTCAGCTTTTTGTTTTGTTTTTGTGCTGCTCTTTTGCTTGCAACAACCACTCATTTAGGCGCAATGGTGTCTCATTCGTTGAACTTCATATTCGTGCAGCTGTTAAAGTTCGTAATCAGTAGCTGCCACTCCAGACGCACACTGTAATTCGCTAGAGCACATGTGGAAGGATATGAGCCAGCCGCACTGGTAGGAACACAAAAGAAAATTTATTCTGCACATATGCATGAAATACAAGCACTCAGTACTTATACACAAATGTAACGAAAGAAGTGAAGTAAGAAAGTAGCAGGCAACACTTGGCCAGACAGTTTTTGCTGGGCACGACAGGTTTCGAAGAGACAATAGTCATTACCTCAAGTTCTTGGGTAAAAAAAAATAAAGCATTAGCATAATGGCATGTCTTGCACAGAAATACAGTGTATAGTAAAGAAATTTTGATGCTAGGCATGGCTGGTGAGTGCTGCATTTTATTGTGAAGTATTCCTAATCAATGCTTTTGCAAATTCATAGTCCAAGATTTCTTAATGTGTGCAGGTGCTGGTCGTAATGAGTATCAGCTGTCTGCCCTACTGGAGGCTGTCAGGGACGTCGTAGGAGCAGACAACCCAATGTTGGAGGGCATACCTGATGCTGTAAACCCAGATGAGTAAGTATAACGACTCCCCGAGTGCAATGAACCGCAGTCACGCAGTTCATATTGTCAGCTACTACAAAAAAAGAGTTGTGGGGAGGAAATTGTGCAATATATGATGCTTAGCTGCTACTCAGTGAAAATAGGCTGCAATGGGGCTACAGGAATTAGAGAATACGAGCATACGCACACACACATGACAGTAACAAATCTCGATTTCTGCGTGTACATTGTGAACAATCACTTTCAAGCAGCTATCTTGCATAATAACACTTATTTGCTTAAGAGAAATTTTTCAAAACTTTTACAGATGTAACATTATGTACAGTCTGCCAAAAATGATTGATACAATGTAAGTCCATCTTGCAGAACTTCTTGCACAAATAAGTCTTTAACATCAAGGCACAAATCTAGTCTCTGTACACAGCAGTGTTACACAAATGCATTCCTGCCAGTGGGTTACTCCTTCTGCAAGTTCTCCTTTTGATGTACAGCATCAATAAAAGTGCAAATAATTCACACAGGCTCCTTGAAGACGGCGGTAACCAGCCTTCGCCAGGCACTGCTGATGAGCCAGAGTAGCAACATGAAAGCAGCCGCACAGAAATTTACACAGATTACCAGGCACCAGTAGACGCGGTCAACGAGGGAATGTTCTTCTCTTTTGACCCTGTCGAAGCAGATGAAGACACTGTCGGCTCAGAAGCTGGCTACCAAGGCAGCCCACCACGACGAGAAGGCACATGTCTACATGATGGAGAACCGGTGGTGGTGGAAGCAGCAGTGGTTGCCACCCCAGCTCAGGCATCACCAGCACCAGTGAGACCTCCACCTCAACGACTCTCAAGCCGAGCACTGCAGAACCAGAGCCTCCAAGAGGCTATTCAGCTGAACCGAAGAAATGTTGAGCTGGAGCATGATGTCCTGCAAGCAAAAAAAAGAGCTGCTCATATAGAATTGAGTGCAGCAGGAGCAACAGCAGAAGCAGCAGCAAAAGTCACAGATGTGGCAGAAGGCTGGAAGGCAGTCAGCAATGCTGCTGTTGCTGTCATAAACAAGTATGGAGGAGTTGCTGATGCACTCTTAGCAGAAAGACAAGCCCGAATGAGGACAGAAGCCCGCAAATGTGAATTAGAGAGCGACGCAGGCTTGAAATAAAGAAGCTACAGCTGGAACTGAAAGAAGGCAAAGATGAGATAGCAGAAAATGGAGAAGAACCTGAGTAGCTCCACATCTCTTTTAAAGTTCAGTAAGCTTGATAGCAAAGATTACCTGTCATTTCTTTTTTAGAGATCCTATCTTCCTGAATTTAAAGTCCATGTACTGTGCGGTCTCGATGCATGTTAATGAACTCCAGGTGGCCAAAATTATCGAGAGCCCGCCATTATGGCATCCCTCATAGCTTGAGTTGCTTCGGAACTTTACATCCCATAAAACCAAATGAAACCTAATGATGTTCTTAATAGGACAAAGATTGAGCATAACATGTGTCAAAAGAATCCGCAAAGTTTCTGGATGTGGATTTGTTATTTCTGGAGCCCCATTACAGTTTGTGCCTTTTCTTTTTCTGAGCTGTGATTTGCTTTTATGGGGTTAAACGACCCAAAGCAACTCAGGCTATGAGACTGTGTAGTGAAGGGCTCAGATAATGTTGACCAACTGCGGTTCTTTAACATGCACTGACATCGCAGAGTACACGCGATTTGATTACATAGTTTTCACAGTGTTGGAAAAGCACTCCAGTATGTACTGCGTGTCTAGTCATTCTGCAACCATTTCTTGAAGCCGTATGTTCTGCTCAAGTGAATGGGTGGTTACTTTGTTTATGATATGATCGGTGTGACTTAATTCCTTATTTTAACGTGCACTTTTCTGGCTACATGCATCATTGTAAGCCTTAGCAGCAGTGTTTGAACGACAACAATCTTGTCTACACTAAAGAATAATTATATTTGATGCTAAGAAGTAGCAAGCTTCCTTAAAAATGTTTGCGTTTCTTTTTGCACTTATTTTTGCTTGTTTGCATTTTGAAATTTAGGTTTTCCTGTGTGCATAATAAAAAAGGTATCTATCCACTTTTTAGGTGTTTGTCACCAATCTTGACAAGAACACTGCATAATCAAAAGGAAAATTAGAGTAGTTGAGGGCAAGATACATGCATGTCGGAGTAGTAGTAGAAAACTAGCGAAAAGGACGCATTCACAAGGAGGAGAAGTACTCAGGACAACGCTGGAGTGGGCCAGTTTTTGAAACAATCCTTGGACCCCTTGGCACCTGACGACCCCTTTAGCGTTCGGACCTCGATGAACGTCGCGGACTACTTATCCGCTACCAGTGCGAGTGCCAATTCCGCCTTTTCCGTGGATTTTCTTAATTTTCTTGAAACTAACTTCTCATGACTGTGTCGAAGCGGTCGCAAATGGCATTTTGACCTTCTTTTTACTGATACCTATCCTCATTGAATTTGACTCATGAAGTGCCCCTTGGTGACTTCATTAGGTTTTTTTATTTGACTCTCACCTTCTCTGAAGAAAGCCATGTTTGCTGGAGCTACTCTCCACGGACCAAGAAAAGCCTGCTGCCCTACTCTTCCTCACATTCCAAACTTGTGAAGAGAGGCATTGACAACCTTTGCCTCGGTAATGCTCTGCGCAGGTCTTGTACACACAATATGCAAAAGAGTTTCTTAGCGCAGCTTGACCGCTTGAGGTCAGCGGGCTACCCTCAGGACGTCCTCGTTTCTATTGCTGAGACCTTGACCAGTAAATTTAAGTCACAGTACAAACGAGATGAAACGCCTAGTGAAGAATGTAATGCCATACCTGCATAAAGTCTCACATAACGTTAAAAAGGTAGTCATGAAATACGGTGTTAAGTTAGTCTTTCCTGCGCCCACCAAACTGTCGTCGCTTTGTTCATGTATCTCAAAAATTAGCACAAAAAAGAAATGTTATGTCAAACACCAGAGCATGTTCGCCAAATGCACAACCGATGTTGTTTACTCGCTCCAACTGTCCTGTGGCAAGGCCTACATAGGTCAAACAGGTCAATGCGTCAATGACCATATCAGGCAGCACCGCACTTCGCTGCAGCTAGGTAACACAAATCTGCCAAGACATTGCAACCACTGCAAAGACTGCACCCCTCTGTTCCATAATGTCAAAATCATCGGCTGCGGCAAAACACAGATAGAACGAGAAATCTTAGAACCTTTTAAAATCAAGCAGTTAGGAACTGAATGCGTCTGTTAGGTTCACGGCAAGAGAGTACAATTTCATGAATGGGACACAGGTTGCCAAATGCAATCTTCGCTCGCTTAATCAATTTTGTGCTTGCTGTTTTGATAGCGTTTGTGGTGCTCTGGCGCATATGCGCCCCGTTCTGATGTTGGCAATATACCAAGTAAAGAATTTTCAGTTGTGTTTCCAGTGTTGTCCTATCTACTTCTCCTGCTTGTGAACGTGTCCTTTCCGCTGGTTTTCTACATACCATGCACCAACTGGCCCAACAAGCTACGCTTCTGCAATACTATGCATGTGGGAGCATTAACCTCAGTGGTACCACCCGTCCCCTGCACTTACTTCAAAAAAGATATCATTAATTGTTCTCTGAACTGCAACCTGGTTGCATGGTTTTCACATTAACGCAATAGCATATTCTTAGGTGATGTGTTGTCTTCTTGCGACTGTTTTCTGAAGTAGGATACAATACTCAAATGTTTGGGCTTCCCTGATTACATGTACTTTCATGTGCTATGATCCCTCATCTCGACTTGTGGCGTTCTGGCGACATGCAACACTCGGGGCACAAAGAGCAAGGTTCGAATATGCAATCATCTTTTGTACCTAAGGTTACCATACGTGGAATGCTAAGTGGCAGTAAATGTTCGGATATGCTGTTTGCTAATATGCGTGTTTTTTTTGCATTTGTTTACCTTTTGGATTATTAATGTTTCGTTGTGTACAGAAACAAAATAAAACTTGTTACTCTTCACTCTCTGTTTGTCAACAATTATGGCAGAAACACTGCTATTCAGCAAGGGTATTCATGTAGTCCAGGGCAAGATATGTTAGAACAGTTACACAGGGGACAACATATTTCCCCTTTATTCCTTCCAAAAAACACACAAAAGCTTTGATACTTACAGTAAGAAAAGTGTTGCTGCACAAGAGCATTTCGCACTGTGTTGCCATCATCAGCCATGGCACTGGGAGGAGCTGGCACCTCCGGTGGTAGCACACATTCTTCATCGCTGCTGCATGCGTACTGCTTGGCAATGTTGTGCAGCACACAGCAGGCGAGGATGATTGCTGAGCACCGGTGAGGTGCCATTCGGAGCTCCCCATGCAGACAATGGAAGCGCCGCTTCAGCTGCCCGATCGTCCTGCAAAAGCGAAGTGTCACCTGTGATTGCCACAATAACCCTCAAACAAACATGGCAGTAGTATGCAAATATTGATACATGTGCCTACTTCACGATATGTGTCTTGCAGGCTGCTATCTGTAAACTTTATACCATGCATCAACATTCTGAAAGTTAATTATGTTTATACTGAGTAATGTAAATTATCACTTGGCAGAATTGATATTCCTACGAAATTCGAAAATTGCAGTGCACCAATGAGCACACCTGCTGGTGAAATTATTGCTGGTTGAAATAAATTAAATGCCATACCATACCCAAAGTAAGGGTGGTGCAGACAGCCACAGTGCGCGACCTAAGGGAGAGGTTCACTCAACTTGTTTTAACCGTTTGAAGGTTTTGTCCCGCAAGGTCTTTGCCGTAGGGGTACGGTTTCGATCTTTCGTTTGAAATTTTGCGCCATAAGAACAATGCGAGCTCACTGGGGGGTGCTGCCACCTATTAGGACTTACACGAAGTGTTTGAATTTTGTGCTGCCTTGTTACGGAGATAATCAGAACTTATGTCTAGCTTTAGCGCGGCGGCACAGACTGCGGCAACACCCCTTTTGTAGTTCTGGTTTCGCCTCGTGATCGCAACGGAGTCGCGCGAAATTTGAGTTTCCTTTTTGTCAGCACTATCTTGCAGGGGCTGCCGAAGTTGATTTCTATCTTTATTGGCGCTGCTCTTAGGATCGCAACGGAGTCGCGCGAAACGTGTTTTCTTTTTGTGGGCACTGTTTTGCAGAGGCGTCGAAAGTTGATTTCTATCTTTATTGATGCTGCTCTTAGCTTGCTTATCACCGTTGCTATTCTATTCTATTGAACATTTTCCAGTTGTTGTGAGTGATGCTGTCACCAAAGTACTGTTCCTAATTTTTTTTAACTATTTATTCTCGATTATATACATTTTGTAGATTCAAGATCCGCAATAAAGTAATTTGACCACCTGGGAAAGTTTTCTTCAAAATAATTCGACCCTCAAACGGTTAATGGCCTAGTGCGTGAACAGCACAATCAGGATGTAAAAAAAAAACTAACCAATAATGCACACTTCGCCACACTTCTCTACAGTGGCATGACCGAGTGTTTGCGTACTGCAATCAGAGCGCAGTCGCGTACATAGAGCTGTGTGCGTTCTTTTCGTGCGTTCCTCACGGCACCTGTGTTCGCTTTCCACTGGCGCATCAAGACTCACCTCTCCACAATCGCCCTCGTTGTGCCGTGCGCAGCGTTGTAGCGCCTTTTCCCGGGAGTGTCCGCAGTCCGGAACGGCGTCATCAACCATGGCCTGCATGGATATCCGCTGTCTCCGAGTAACACGCCGGTGTAAATACCATCGTCGAGGCGTTGGGCCACGCTGCTGTTCGCCAGCATCCGCGCGTCGTGAGTGCCGCCCGGCCACCGTGCGACCACATCGATGATGCGGCAGTGGCTATCAACCACCAGCTGCACGTTGATCGAAAGATAAAAGTGGCGGTTGATATAGGCTTCTTCATGCACTTCGGGAGCCTGTATCCGCACATGGGTGCCGTCGATTGCGCCGACCACGCGCGGAAAGCCGGCGACGGCGTAGAAGCTGCTTTGGACTTCCCGCAGCTCGCTAGGCGACGGCCAGCTGGAAAGAAAACGGGGATGGGCATGTTTAGTTTCACGCCAATGTCTTGCGTGCCCTTGGACACATTCGCACGCGCACGTATTAAGGGAGGCACATTTAAATATAATATCGATCTCATGCTGACCCTCACACAGATTTTCACGACGACGACTTGAAAGAACAAAATCAAGGAAAGCGCGCTTGAGTACCAAAACATTCACGGCGAGCGAGCAACGCTCTACTGGCGATCCTTTCGCGTGCGGTCCTGTACACGCAAATACAGGAACACATTTCACACATCGTGCGTACGGCAGCTGATGTTCCAGCCACGCAACTCTCTAAAATCCACGTGCGAACACGAAGAGCCAAAGAAAACAAGCGGCAGTAACACCATGGATGGAATGATAGAAGGCCAAAGATAGGCTTACCGGATCCAATCTCTGCTGCGGCGGACGAGGGCGACAGCAACTCGGCGCACTGTGCGGCTTGCTGTTGATTCGTGGGCACCGATCGTGTCTCCGGCAGTAAGCAGGAAACAGCCGGAGGCGAAAAACTTCAGTGCCAGCGTCACTTGCAGCTCGGCGCTCACAGCGCCGCTTCGACGCGTCGGGGGCTCGATCTCGGAGCGAAGCAGCTCGGCGAGAAATGCTATGCCTTCCCGCCCGAACCGTAAGCGGCGCTGCAGCTGCTCCTCGCTAAGTGTATCAAGCGGATTTGTCCTGTCGCGAAATACACGTTCGCGCCGCAAAAGGTGATCGGCGAGCACCTCGAGACGGATCAACCGCACGGTAGCCATTTTAGATAAGACTGGAAAAGATTTGATTAAGACTGCCTGAAGCAGCCTAGGTTCGAGGCTTGTTGAAATCTTCATTTTCTGTCTCGTTCCAGTCTAGTTCTTTTCGTGCAAGCGACTTATCGGCTAGGGAAGATAGAGACTTCAATGAGATCAAATTGAGCCTGAAGATCAGAGTAAGACTGGGCTAGAGAGCTTTGTGCAAGCGGGCCCCGGTAATGCCGCCGACAAGATTCGTCGCCCAAGGCAAACTGGTCGCGATGTCCGCAGACACGCCACTCTTCTTCGCAACTCAAAAACCAGGCAAGTAGAGTGGGATCCATGGGGTCTAGTATCAATTTCGTAGCCCGTCGCCAGTGCGAATCACTTCAGCGCATTCCGTTGTTCGACTAAGCGTAGTAAATTAGGCCGACGTCACGATGACGTAGCAGGAAGGCGGATCCGTGTCGTCACGCCGGCGTCACCGCGGCTCGAGCCAATCAGCGAAGAGCGAATGCGACATGTCGCAAAAGGCGACACCGGGAGAATACCACCCCTGTACAGCGCTGGCAAGCAGTGCACACGGGACGCCCTAAAGAAACGTGCTCTCTCGCGCTGCTTCGTGAAAGCGACAGTCTACTTCCAACGATGGAAAGAAAGTGTCTGCTGAGCTGAGTAGCGACGGCAAGCAGATATGGCTGCCTTTACCACTATTTTCCGAATCATATCAGTACTATCTATAAGAGAAAAACCTATGAGAACAAATGATCGCATTTGGGCAATTACTTAGGCTGTACAACGGTGTCTTTTTTGGCGCAATTCCCTTGTTTAAGTTTTCAACTACTGTTCGGCGTAGCGCTTCGTGCCGTCTCTCCAATACCCTTGTGTTGCATGTTACAAGGATCCTCAACAAAATGTATCCAACACAATACAATGACAAATGCCATTGGTGCCAAGAAGCCCCCACGCTGTACCATATAACGTGGGCATGCCAGAGGATAAGCGTGGTACCAGTGATAACAAACCCGAGTGCGGAGCAATCGGAAGGAGTGCTCTCCAGCGATCGCCGGGTCCACCAAGAAGGTCTGATTCGGCGAGCAAAACTGGCAGCAGCATCCAGCGGCCTTTGAGCAAGATGGACGAAGCCATTTCAAAACCGCCGAATATAACCGAATCTAGAGCTAATAAAGTTTTCACTCGCTCACTCAGTGGTCCTTCGGCATCTTAACTTTGCAGATGTCCGGAAGCACAAAATTCGGGGGGGGGGGGGGGGGGGGGGGGGGCACTATGTTGACCTAAAGTGCGGTGAGGTGAAATCCTTAAGCGCAGTGTTGCTGCTTGTGTCACTTATGCGTGGTTAAGATGTTAAGCTTCGCCTCTAAGAGTGGAATGCGATAGCTCCTTGCAACGCTGCCAGGGAGTCCACAGAACGCCATCGCCCATTCGGCTCTACGCTGTGCTCGACAGCAATTTGTTTTTGAGGACAGGAAATGTATCTCTCTCGCATATCTCGGTGGACACCTGAACCTCACCGTAAGGGAAGGCAGGAAGATGGGAGTGAACGAAGACGCCTTTTAGCTAGACGCGCCTTTGTTCATACCAAACCATCGAGCTGGCATGGTGGAATGGTTAGCGTGCTCGTCTTGCACCCCGGAAACCCTGGTTCGATTCTCCAACTCGACCAATTTCCTGCTCGGTTTTATTTATTTATTTGGTCTAACTAGGAAGGTTAATTAGGCTAACTGGTCTTTACCATTGTTCTAATGCCATCCATCATGTCCTGTTACTCACCTGTCAAGTGATGGAACAGTCTAGAAGGTTAGAATATCGAAGTCTAGAAGTCTAGAATATCGCACTTGCTGTGCGATATTTTCGTTGCCAAAACCGCAAACCACGGGATACCTACATATCTATCCACTGTACACTTATTTGTTGCGAACAGAGCTAACAACCATTTGTCGGTGTTATGTTTGTCGGTGTTATGTTTGCCATTTCAAGACTGCGGGATACAGTCGGAGAAGCAAGGTCCGACTGTGTTTGCATTTACGACTGCTAGTGGAATTCAGAACCAAATTCAATAACGTGCTTGCCTATTAGCAAAGCAGTCGGAGCCACTCCTTCATTTACTGTGCAGCAGCTCTTATGTTATTCACCGAAGTATTGCATGTCACAGCAATACTTAAAAAAATTGGAGATTCCGGTTGTTCTGGTAAGCTATCAGGATATTCAAACTTCTTAAGCGAGTTTTGTTTGTTACCATGAATACAGCACAGAAAACGCGGACTGAGCAAGGAAGATACACGACACAGCATTCTGCCGTCTTTCTGTAGTGAATGCATTGTAAGGTGAAGGCAAATACAGACATCACAAAGGAGAGCGATGTGTTTTTTTTTTTGCAGGCCTTTGTCCCGCTGTCAACCTCTCCGTGGTGATCTCTGCCGTGGCCTGCATACGCACCTTTCGGCACGCAACGTTGAAACAAGCCTCGGCCGTTGCTCAATGTGTCCCAAGGAATGACAAAGAGCCAAGGGACCTGAAAGATAGCGTCTGCAGCGGCACTCCTCCTGTTTTTTAGGGTGGCGGTGCCTTCGAACCACTCCCTCGGCAGCGCTGCCGCTGTTCATCATGCCGGCAGCCTCCGCCACACAGCCACTAACATTTGACAACCACCAAAACAAGCGCCAGCAACAGAAACACTGGAACCCTACGACCCTCTCACGCCTCAGCTCACACTTCAACAACGCCCAGAGCTCAAACATCCGAGCAGACCACAAGCACAGCTACAACAAATGACAGCGAACGCAGCATGAAAATACGCGACAGATTTGATCGAATGCGTGACCACAGTCCACACAACACCGTAAACCTCGAGACGACTGCAGTCATGCAGCGTTCACTACAAGCAGATCGACATGGTTACTGTGACTTCGGCAGCCATGGAAGCACAAAACAGCGGGCACAGCAAACAGGCAGCAGAAACATACACTGCATAAAGCGATCCACCTGAAGACACTACTTCGACACATTACCGACACCTGAGCAACAATTTTTGAAAACAGCGCTCTCAAGACCGACACTATCACCACCTATAACAGATGCGCAGCTTCACAACATGAAAACCTCATCAGTGAGCAGCCCGCAGACATCTGTTCATCTTGATTATATCACCTGACAGTAAGAGAGACGAGCGTCTACTTTATGAAGACGACTACCAATTTCACAAGCAGGACAGGACTTAACCCCACAGGACGTTGCACCTGCGGCGAAAAGGCTGGAAGGAACCTCATGCACTGCCAGGGTGTGCCTTGTGGGTTTTGTGTACTGCTTGCCAGCATTTCCGTCATTGCTGCGGCGTCAATGTTGCACCGCAGTGTGCGATTCGCCCGCGTAAGAGACTCTCGTGCAAGACGGTGAGCTTACTCGCAACCTATCGATTTCTAAAATGTGAAGAATAGGGGGGTAGGGCTTTAGCGAAGGTAAACTGAGCACACGTGCTGAAGTATGTCTTTGGCCTGCTTGGCTCATGGTTTTGCTTTGCTGGGTCGTCTGAACGTCTGTAGGCGAGGGTAACGGAGTGGATCCAAACATAAGGCAAGCGTATCAGTGGGCATAGTCAGGCTGATGATGATGATGATGATGATGATGATGATGATACTCTGATCGAGGATACAGCTAATGTGATCTTTGCGCGCCGCAGTTGGCAGTTGGACTACAGTGTCCAATGCACAGCTCAAGTGTGTTGCAGTTTAGCAGGTGGAGTGATCGGATGCCGCAAAAGATACCATGGTGCTGTCGTGCAGTAATCAGCGAAGCTCTTTATTTCTGCGTGGGCTGTTGCGTTCCTGGATTTATCCAAGGTCATCCTCAAGGCGATTGTTACAGCTGGCGCCACACTCCTTCGAACTTACCTGAGCTTCTTCCCACTGGCGGCACCTTGCGCGGCACTCCTCCGAACTAACCCGCGAGCGTACCAGAGTTACTCCGTGGCACAAGATTCTCGCTTGGGAACGCGTTAAGCAGTGTTTGCGCGCTTTGCAGAGCATGTTTGAACAATGTTTGAGCAAAAGGATTCTAGGAGATTTGATGAAACCGGTGCCTGGAAGCGAGTTTAACATGGTCAAGAACGGAAAATCGCACTTGGTGATCATCCGCCGCGGTGGCTCAAAGCGCTCGTCTAGCGAGCCGGAGTATCCGTGTTTGAGCCCGACCGCGGTGGCCGCATTTCATTTCGATGGAGGAGGAAAGCAAAAAGCGCGCGTGTGCTGTGCAATGTCAGTGCACGTTAAAGATCTCCAAGTGGGCGTAATTATTCCTGAGACCTCCACTATGGCACCTCTTTCTCTAGTTCATCTTTCACTCTCACCTTCCTCCCTTCCCTTGCGGCATGCTTCTGGTGTCCGAGATATGTGAGATAGATACTGCGCCATTTCCTTTCCTCAGAACTCAATTTTCCGATTTCCTTATTTCCCAATTGGTGATTTTCAGCATTTTCTGACACGAAGCCAGCCAAGCAATCTATTTTGCTCTTTATTGTTCCAAATGTGTCCCGTATGATAAAACCGAATTAATGGGTGGCGCCTAAAATTATGAAGGAATTGTTGTACTCATTGCGCTTGTGGTGATACACAATAGGTGCAGAAGCATTAAAGGAATGAAGTTTTATGACGCGAAATGATAAAGGCGGTTTGCTATAAAGTCTTGCTTGCTGCTTCAAGAAAATTTCATTAAGGAATTACCATGCGTAGCGACAAAGCTACTACCACATTCCTTCCTTGACTCCTTCTCCAGAGCACATTTAGGATCGTGGTGAAATGCAAAATGGAATCCTATAAAGTACGTTGATCACAGCAATATGTTTCAAAACATGAAATTTCGAAGGCGCGCCCCCTTTTTCCCACTTGAATGTTCCGAGGACCGAGTTAGCTCACGACAAATATTCGAGCCACTATTTTTCGTTGGTGCTCTAACTAGGCGGCCATGACCCACTGTCTCGAGTGAGACACTCGATGACGGCGAAATCCAAAACGCCTGTGTAGAAACTGGACCCCGCCTTAGATAATCGCTATTGGCTGTGTTTAGCTGTTTCTCTGACGTCGAAACTGTCCACTTAGGACATCGCCATTTGACGCCATTCACACGGCGATCACTAAGATTAATATTTGCTTACAATCTCTCACATCGTTGAATTTAGGGCTGAGCCAGCAGACCAGTCAGTTACGGCGCAGTGGTGCCACGGTTAGACGATGTCCAACTGCCCTGCGATGGCAGCTGCTCCCAGCGGGGGGGCATGTGCGACCCAGGCTGCTCTAAACGAGCCACCTGTCGTGACCAGTCAAATAACTGCCACCTGCGACGGTTGTCAGTCAGTTTGCTCACAATCCAGTGGAGCCGGTTATGACGACGCCACAAGGTCAGCTGACCCTGGTGGCCCACCTAGGTTGCTTCTGGTATTTTTCGCTCACAACGCTGATTGAAAACGCCGGATTTTGTGCATTACGGGATCCTTAGTGCTGTTGCATTAATAAAAGACACCCGTGTGCACTGCGAGCTCAGTGCATTACGAACCCCACCTGATCTAAAACAGTCCGCCGCCTTTTCTCTATACGGCGTACCACGTAGCCTATATCGATTAGTGCCTGTAATCCTCGCAATTTTATCTTACTCTTGATTAGCTCAATTTGTTGCATTTGGGTGCTCAGTTTTAGCCCGTTTCATCTGGAGGCTTGTGGGTGTGTTCATCTTTTCTTTAGCCTCTGCGTCTGTATGTGCTGCGCTCATTATAACGCACTAGCCTTGATGCGTTGTAAGCAACGTTACGTAAGGCCGCCGCGGTGGCTCAGTGGTTATGGTGCTCGGCTGCTGACGGAAAGACGCGGGTTCGATCCCGGCCGCGGCAGCTAGAATTTCTTTGGAGGAGAAATTATTAGAGGCCCGTGTACTGTGCGATGTCAGTGCACGCAAAAGAAGTCCAGGCGGTTGAAATTTCCGGAGCCCTCTACTACGGCGTCTCTCATAGCCTTAGTCACTTTGGGACGTTAAACCCCGTAAACCAAACCAAACCAAGCAACGTTACGTAAGTTCGACTTTAGCGCCGTGCTGGTCCGTACCTTTGGAGGTGAGAAGCAAATCGTCGACCAGTCAGACTTTATGGTGCATTGCCAGTCAAACTGCTTCGACGATAGGTCATCTGAGTTGTTATTCTGTGCTATCAGGATGTCAGAACTTCTTGCGCGAGAAGCAGAAATTTCGAGAGGGGGAGATTGGTGGCACTCCGTGAATGCCTTCTCGAAAGATCTTATTTTTTTTCAGGTTGTACGTGGAAGTAGTAAAAGTAGTAGCATCGCATAGGAACTCACTCGAGGTGACCTGCATGGTGGTCAGCTTAAAGACAGCGTCCGACAGACACCTGGGGACTACTCATGTGTCCGAACGAATGACACAGCGCCAAGGGACTCGGCATTGGTGTCAATAGGGACACTTTCCTGTTCTTCCTGGTTGTGCCAATAAGTGCCGTTCAAGTGCACCCTGTGGCGACGCTTCTGCTGTTCCTCATGTCACACGCCTCCGCCACACCATCGAGACACGCGACCACAGCATCCACAACAAGCGCCAGCAGAGCAGCAGAAGCACTTAGGACCTTTGACCCCCGCCTGCAGAGCTCACGCCAAAATTGACAGCAATCCATCAAACCATCCAATACAATCTAATAGACAACCCACTCGGCTGCTCAGGAAGTTCCCAAACACAACACGCTGCGCAAATGCAACCTTATGTATTCGACAGGTATCGTGATGAAATACAGTCAACAACGAAGCAAAGGGATAATTGAGGAGATTCTCTTCGTGCAATGAAAAACTGTTCCCAACGTATCTACTAAGCACTACGAGAGAAATAATAGCGACACACATGCGAACATTGATCAGCAATGGCTCCTACAGCAGCGACATCAGTGGCCAGTTGATAATCAATCAATCAATCAATCAATCAATCAATCAATCAATCTATTTCCTTAGAAAAGGTGGAGTATGGGACTAAAAGCTAGAACAGCTTGACGAGGTCCCGACCCCTTGTTATTTAGCATGACAGCAGGATGACGGCCAGTCTTACACAAAAATGAAAAAAAAAATATTTCAAAACAACGGGTAATACAGAATGAAACAAGACGGCAATCAAACGGAGAAGCAACAAAAGGTAATACAGATAAATCAACACACATAAGCAACAGTGGTGAACAAAACTACGCGAATAGGAAGGCATGGTTTAGCCTTGCAAATGAATAAGTTGACAAAAACGTTTAATGCGACAGTTTCGGTTTCTGGAAGGATCAAAATTTTGTCGGTCTAGTAAGTTTAACAGCGAAGGTAATGTATAAGATAGAGATTGTTCATCATAGGAGGTTCTCGGGGTGTGTAAAAACCATATTTCTTTATGTCCGGTCTGACGAATATTTGTGTTTGCTTGGAGTTTTGCCAGATGAATTATATAATCAATGCCAAACTTTACAAAACCTTTGTAGCACAACATCAACCTGTAATTGTAAAAACAAAACACAGGAAGAATTTCATATTTTGGAAAAAGTGGTTCTGTGGAGTATGTATAATGGACATCAGCTATGTAACGTACAGCTCTTTTTTGTAGCAAATGTAGTTTCTGCAAGTGTGTCACGCCAGTTGTGCCCCACACCACGATGCAATACTGCATGACGGATACCACCAGTGCATTGTACAACATTAATTTTACCTTGGTCGGGAGAATGCGACGCAGACGAGCAATGACACCAATGGCAGATGACAATTTTGATTGTAGGTGATCGACATGCTCCTTCCAGGTAAGGTGCTTTGAAAAATGCACCCCAAGGATGTTAACGGAGTCCACTATCTCTAACTGCTCACTGCCCAGACACAAATTTATATTAGTTGTCAACATCTTACCTCTAGGCGTGTACAAGATTACTTTTGTTTTCTTCGGGTTGATTTTTAAGCAGTTTATCGCGGACCAGCGTTCTAAGTCAGACAGCGTCTTATTAGCCTTTATTTCTAAATCTGTTTCCACGTTGCCTGTAATAAAAATGGTTGTGTCATCGGCATACGAAACGAATGTAGCATTATCTGTGCAGCTTGCAATGTCATTTATCTAAATTAAGAATAAAAGTGGGTCCAAAATGCTTCCTTGCGGCACACCAGTGGTAACTGCCTTCCGTGAAGATATTGCGTTATTGGCATCTACAAACTGTGACCTTTGGGACAGATAAGATGACAAAAGCGAGTGGGCGATTCCACGCACACCATACATTTCCAATTTGTTAAGAAGGATGGAATGATTAATTAAATCAAAAGCCTTAGAGAAGTCTATATATATGCCTAATGCCATATGCTTACACCTGAACGCGTCTAGAATTATTTCTTTTTGGCTCAGGAGGGCTGTTTCCGTAGAGCGATGCTTTCTAAAACTATGTTGAAAGTCTGCAATCAAATGGTGGCGGTTGAAGAATGAGAGTAATCGCTCATGCATTATCTTCTCAATGCCCTTAGAAAATACTGGAACTATTGATATAGGCCGATAATTATTCAGTGCAGTTTTATCACCGCGCTTGAAGACGGGAACAACGCGGGTGATTTGCATCCTCTTAGGAAAGGTACCTGTTGATAATATTATGTTATAAACATGGGCGAGAATAGGGCTTATAATATCGAGCACAAACTTTAAAGGGCGAATCTGGATACCATCGGCATCTAGTGACTTGCTATTGCTTGTAGCTCTGATACATGAAAAAACTTCAAGAGAGGTAGTGGGAACAAGGAAAAGCGATGCTCCATTCCTGTTTACTGGAAGAAACTGAGCGTAGTTAGTGAGGCTGTGTTCTATGTCCTGTTGCGGTGCTTGAGTAAAAACTTCATTAAATGCGTCTGGTACTGCATCTCCAGAAATTTGCTGTCCATCATGTTTCAATATATCAGGAATAGCTGAGTAGGAGCTAGGCTGTAACAAAACATTCAATTTGCGCCAAAGTACATCACTTCGCTGGTTAGCAGGGTCACTAAATATTGCTAAAAAATAAGCATCTTTGGCAGCTCTAAGTTTTTTTGTTAAACTGTTTCTGTATTTCTTAAACTTCCTAAGTAAGGCTTCATCCCTAGATTTCACAAATTTGGCATATAAAAAATGTTTTTGTTTAATCATGTCAGGAAGCTCAGGGGTCAGCCAAGGTTTCCGCGCTTTCGATGGCCTTGTAATTTTTTTTGGGTGGAAAGTGTGTATCATATAATGGTTTAAAAATATTAATAAAAGCGGAATATGCAGAGTCACTGTCTTGAGCGCAATAAAGGCTATCCCAAGTTTGCTGAGCAATGGCGCGGCGAAAAGCCTCCAGATTTGATGACGTAATTGACTGAACATAAACTGGTTCCTTTATTTTGTGAATCAAATGATTGATCTTACTTACTAGTAAAATGATGCCTAGATGGTCACTGATATCAGTGTACAGAACGTCGGCCTTTAACGAATGAATATTTACATTTGATATGAATACATCCAATAAGGAGGCACTGTCAACAGTCACGCGTGTTGCTGTAGAAATTGTATTCGAAAAACCGCAAGTTGTAATTAGAGTCTGGAAATCCTTTTGCAGAGGAGAAGATGACAGCATGTTTATATTGACGTCACCTCCTAAAACTAGATTCATTTTTTCTTCTGTTGCATAACTAAAAAGCTTTTCAACGAAAGCAAGAAAGCGGGTGGCATCGCCTGATGGTGGTCTGTACACAACAGAGAAGAAGTTTGTACGGTTTTGTAGTGTTAATACCTCATAATCAGAAGTTATAGCGGTGAAATCGTCGACTGGTTCAGCAACAATATCATCTTTGAGCAAAAGCGCTACACCGCCCCCTCGCTTATCATGTCGACTACAGAAGAACGACTGATAACCAGAAAGCCGGAACAATTGTGATGTAGGCGTTAACCAAGTTTCGGTTAACATTACGACTGTAATCGGTATCCTAAAGCTATGTATTAACATGGTCAGTTCATCTCTCTTATGTGCAAGCGATCGAACATTTTGATGAAAAAATGTCATTGCTGGTTTTTATCTGATATAAAATCTTTTACCTCGGACGGCAGATAACGCGTATTTTAAAAAAGGAGCCACCAGAAAAGATGAACACATTTGTTGTTCCTAAGTCATTTTCTGCAAATCATCAAGATGACAAATGGAGACAATGAGACTGCCTTCTGATTTCCGGGCGAAAATCTTGCCGTTTGTTTGTTTGTTTATTGGGGTTTAACGTCCCAAAGCAACTCAGGCTATGAGAGACGCCGTAGTGAAGGGCTCCGGAAATTTCGACCACCTGGGGTTCTTTAACGTGCACTGACATCGCACAGCACACGGGCCTCTAGAATTTCGCCTTCAAGAAATTCAGCCGCCGCGGCCGGGATCGAACCCGCGTCTTTCGGGCCAGCAGCCGAGCGCCGTAACCACTTAGCCACCGCGGCGGGGCATCTTGCCGTTTCGATACCAGGCATACTTCCAGCCGAGTTCTTTTTTTTTGCTGTTGACCGCTCCAAACAAGCGTTTCATGGGAGTAGATAAGTGTTCATTGATTTAAATCGGAGTACTGGACTGCAACTCTAACTGTATATCTTCTGTTGTCAGCCGTTTTTTTCTTGCTTTCTCTAGGAAACAGTCGCGCTTGGCTCTGTGTGTGAACTGCACCACAATATTAGGACTGTCAGCGTTTCCACTTTTCCTAACCCGGTGGCAAATTTCAACATCAGAATCCTCGAAAGGTACATCAAGTGCATCTGCAAGTTTTCTGGTTATATCCAGGGTGTTTTCTGCTGGCTCCGTTGGTACACCTTTGATTTCTATGTTGAAACACCTGGCATGCTGTTTATTTTGCATCAGCCTTACTTCTTGATCCTTGAGCTTTGCGAGCAGGGCATCTCGGTCCTTTTCCAGACCCTGCAATGCGTTTCTTAGATCAGAGTTTTCGTTTTTCAGCTCATTAACCGATGTTTTCATTTCCTCATAGCTCTTGTTCGCAAATTCCAAAAATCCCTTCATTTCTCTGATTTCTTTCCTTAAGTCTCTTTCCAGGCATTCGCGCAGTTCTCTAAATTCATTCTTGAACTCACGTTTAAGGTCTTCGAAAAGTTTAGAGAGCTCTTGCTTTCCTGTCATTGCTACCACCAGAGCGTGGTGCAGCACGGAGATAAGCGAAAACAAGACCGCGAGTAAAACGGTCCGCACGGGAACACACAAAAACAATGTATGTGCATGAACAGGAATATGGTAGCAGAAGCTACGGCCGAGTGTTTATCCGACTATTTAAGATGGCATAGAAATCACCAACCTGTACAGGTGGAAAGAAACAGTTCAGAATGCGTGCTCCCGGCCGCAACCGCTGCTGCCAACTGATGCGAAGGTGCTTCTTGCAGGGCTTTTTAACCAAGGGGCTTGGTGTCCCGCGCTGGCGCGCTGTGGTAGACAGTAGGCAGTAGACACGGCCACCGTCACGATGCTTTTTCTTGGGGCGATAAGCGCTGCAGCCAGGGTAGATGAAGTTTTCTTGCCGATAGTTCCTTGCAGCTGTGATCTGTACAGGTGGAAAGAAACAGTTCAGAATGCGTGCTCCCGGCCGCAACCGCTGCAGCCAACTGATGCGAAGGTGCTTCTTGCAGGGCTTTTTAACCAAGGGGCTTGGTGTCCCGCGCAGGCGCGCTGTGGTAGACAGTAGGCAGTAGACACGGCCACCGTCACGATGCTTTTTCTTGGGGCGTTAAGCGCTGCAGCCAGGGTAGATGAAGTTTCTTGCCGGTAGTTCCTTGCAGCTGTGATCTGTACAGGTGGAAAGAAGCAGTTCAGAATGCGTGCTCCCGGCCGCAACCGGGTGCACGCATTACAAAATACATTGTACAGATACAGATACAGATACAGGTACAGATACAGAAAATACAGATACAAAATACATTATCATCTTGACCCCAAGGTGTCAGCGAAAATACCAGTAAACCTCACCTGATTAAAGCAGAGAGTGCGGCTACAGATAGTAATAAGAACACCGGTGACCCAATTATAGCGACAGAGGCTGTCGACAAAAGCACTGCCGACTCGTTGCATAATGCACAAAGCTCGCACGCCGCCAGCGTCGTCGTGCACTCAGTGGCAGCGTTGTGGTCATTGCAGTAGCATCAAGACCTTCACCAGAGCCTGATTCCACTGGGAGGAGAAATTATAAATTCTACGCAACACGGTGAGTTCATTACCAACCCTTTATTTTTTTGACGCAAGCTGAGATATTACTTGATCACTTGAAGAAAGCCTTAGATCGCCCCTTTTGATGAAACAGATATTAATAAGATAGCTGTAACGCGATGACTAGCAAACACGACACATTGATGTTTCTCTGCCATTACTGACGTAAGTATTATTGGAACCTAGCCACTAAGTGTGATTGTTTAATGGCATCCGGTGTTGCATATAACCACATTCACATAGACAGCACAAGCAGGGAAAGGAATTTCTAGTTTTTTATTAATTTCACTGCGGCAATGCATATAAAATACAGAATACAAAAATGCTAATACAAAATACAACACAATAAAATACAATAGAAAAATGCCAAAATTCTACGGCGAACAGGTTTCAGATATGGTAACAAATGTGGCTAACTTGAAACATTTATTGAGAATGCAGTCGGTGTCACGTTTTTAATTTCAAAATTGATAATTGCATGTAACATAGAATGGAATCAAGTGCTTGTCCAGGGTAGCCAGGAAATATCCAAGCACACGTGGAAGCGGACAAAACGGAAAAAATTAGTCGAACACTGAGTGACTGCCTACTTGATCCTGTTTGGAGCCATTCATGCCCTGGTCTCGGAAGTAATGTAGATTAATACAGTTTCACTTGTTGGCCAAACTGTTTCACAGTTACCACGAGAACAGAGCAACAAACTCAAACACCATGACAAATGTTGTGCTTTTGTGTACTAGCAAATCGCATGACTTTAGTGAATAGCAGATTCGCTTATGACATTGTTTTGCTAAGCCACTCAGGATATGAACTGCCAAGGAGGATCAATCAGTTAGACAGGCAGAGCAGAACAGTGGGTCTAAAATTAGCGTGCAGAAAACCAAGGTAATGTTCAACAGTCTAGCAAGGGAACAGCAGTTCGCAGTTCGTTGCTAAGGGCTGGAAGTGGTAAGGGAACAGGTCTACTTAGGGCAGATAGTGCCCGCTGATTCGGATCATGAGGGGGAAGTAACTAGAAGAACAAGAATGGGGTGGGGTGCATATGGCAGGTTCTCTCAAATCATTACCGATATCCCTCAAGAGAAAAGTACACAACACCTGTGTCTTACCAGCATTCAGCTATGGGTCAAAAACGTAGAGGCTAACTTAGGGGGTTCAGCGTAAGTTAAGGACAACGCAGCGAGCAATTGAAAAGAAAATGATAAATGTAACGTTGAAATCGGAAGCGGGCGGAGGGGATGAGGGAACAGGCACTCGTTAATGACACCCTGGTCGAAATCGGGAGGACGAAATGGGCTTGGGCAGGGCCTGTAAAGACAAAGCAAGATAACGGCTGGCCCCTACGGGTAACGGGGTGTATACAAGAAAAGGGAAGCGTACCGGGAGGGCGGAAGAAAGTTAGGTGGACCGGGTTAATTGGAGAGACGTGGGAGAGGCCGTTGCCCTGATGTGGGCGTAGTCATGCTGATGATAAGGATTATTATTGTGTGCCTATGGATTGTGCTTTCACAGTAGGAGGGGAAATTGGCATTACTGGGTTGATACGAATTGTCGCTAAAGAGATCGACGGTGCTCTTTTTGTAGGCCATGAAGCCACTGCCACTGCTGAGCAACGCTTTCGTGTTAACTGAAACGAGACATGGTATTCGCTTCACGTGCGCGGACGACTCGACCATGGCGTTCAAGGCGGCACTTATCCCGTTCTTCATGGTGGCAGCGGTTCGTCCTCCAGCGACACCCTGTCGCGGAGTTCCTGCTGTTCGTCATGTCGGCGGCGGCCTCCGTAACGGAACCGCACACACAGTCACAGCAAGAGAAACAGTAAAACCCCCTGTTCCTCACCACCGCAGCAAGAGAGGCAGAATAACTGTAGCGCTGCACACAGATGCAGCACGACACCGACGACAGTACTGTAAGCTACGATGTGGCAGCATTTTCCTGGCGCAGTATGGGATTTCACCTAGCATTTCACGTACGGCACGGTGAGTACACATGCTTCCCGCCAATTTCTAAAGCGTTAGCTGAAAGCTTACAGATTTTCCGCAATAACAAAGTGCCTTTTGCGCGAACGGGTCCCAAGAAGCTGTCTAGAAGACCGTCAAGGCCAGTGTTCATCCGTAAACACTGATGTGCGATCAGCCCATCTGCAGTGTGTCCTTCCTCATTAGCCTTCATGGTGAGCGGTGATTCAGCCTGTGGATTCAGCCTGTGGAAAGATGGCCGGCTTTTAGCATAAGTAGGTATACTGCAACTTCCCTGTTTTTTGGTGCTGATTGAAACGATGCTCCGCAGATAACAAATCTTCAGCATACGGAGAGCTTATTTCAATGCTAAATGTCCTATCACCGTTACCGTGAGACCCATCACAGGCGTGCCACATACTTGGGAGCATTGGGCTCGGGGTTAGTTCAGAAATCTTTGGTGTTCTTGATCGAGGAATGACATCCCACAGCGACTTTGCAAATCGTCTGTATGCAATCCTGTCGCTGCAGACGAATTTCGACTCTTCAGACCTAATGCTTCACTAAGCCACTGCTACGACCGCTATTATTATTAGCGGGTTATAAGCCTTAGAAGCCTTTATTAACCTTTGGACAGAAAGTAGTAGCGGAGCATAGTATTGTTTTACCGCAAACCATTGCTCGAACATTTGCTACAGACTGCGTAAGATAGTACGAGACTTTACGCGGGTAAATAACCCTCGTCAACCGCGTAAAGCAGTCAATGGAAACTACTTGCCAGAAATAAAAGTTCTCTGGCATAGTGCACTGGTCCTGCAACCTGAAGCCAGCAATATAATATTTAATATTGGAAGGTGACGATGAGTGGCTCTTCTGTGCAGGACCAACACCAGCTGCTTGATACCTTGCGAAACAGCGATGCTGCCTCTTCCTGGAGACCAGAGTCCCGGCAGGAACTTGTGCTCGTGTCGTGCCGCGGCTGATCCGCCAGCTCTATAAACGTGTGCCAATTTTGAGCTGTGTGCTTCAAGGAGGAGCTAGTGTTCCATCCGGTACCTCCTCTCTTCCTCATATTCACGCCAATGGTCGCCCGCCCAGCATCAAGGTCATCGACATCAATCCAGTTCCTCTTGAGTGCTTCGGTTGGACAGCATGGCCCTAACCAAAGCAAGCACAAATGGAGACAAGCCTGCGTCAATGCAGCGAAATCTTGCTGTACAACCACAATACACACCCGGGTGACCACAACACGAAAACAGCGGGACACTACCAGGGGACAGCGGGGCACTGCCGCAGGCAACTCGTCGGATGCATCCAGGAACGGACACTGCAAGCAGAAGCAAGGTGCCGCAGACGACGTGGAACGCAAGTGGTAAACGAAACAGCTCTGAAATGTCTCGGCTCCTCATGACTGTATCTCAACCACGGACCCAATGGCTGCGATCAGCACGACGCAGTACCGGTGAGCATTGTAAGAGTTCAACGTTGTTGCAGAGGCGGCAAGTAGAAGGTAGTGACTTCGTCGCCGAACGTTGTGGTGAGGGCCACGGTTACGCGCCTGTAATCGGTGACGTTAATTGAAATTCAGTGACCGGACGTCATAGCGACAAAATTTGTTGTGGCAGCGTACAGTGTGTGGGATATACAGATATCCCTCGCCTGCCCGCGCCGAGTCACGAGACGAGAGCGCACGCCGCAGGGAATGGGGAGAGGAGGGCACCCGGCAACTCTCCTCACTCTCAGCTCGGACGTGACGTCACGCCTACGCTCTGGCGTCTTAGGAACGGGGTGAACGACCCCTCTTGGTTGCAACCGGTTGCTCAAGGGGGTGCAATGTCGTAGGGGTTTAAGGAGAGCTCACGCGGGAACAAAGGCTGTCTAGTCTCTCCTCAAGCCGCGGTGACTGCCCGATTGCCCCGCCGACCCCGTCTCCTGCCCGCGCCCTCCCGGATTATCCAACGCCAGTCGACGATGACTTGGTAAGCTGCTGAACCATCTATTATCGGATAGAACATTCTTCCGCAGTGTGCTTTACCTTGCGCTAGGTAAATAAACGGTTTCCTAGCGTACTCTGTTCGTTGCCTACTTCGTCCGAACCCGCCGTGGCTGTGACTTTGCGCCACGGGTTGGGGACACGAGAACGCCCGCGCATAGCTGGCACGGAAGCGCACCTTCCCGGCCGGCTGCTCGCGGGTGACCCCATATCTTGGCGCCCAACGTGGGGCGAACTAGGCATTGAGCAGTGTACTTTGTTGGAGCGAACGACTGTCGACGCGCTAACAAAGGATGGCAGCTGATAGGCCTGACTTCCAGTCTTTGTTCATGCTGTCAGAGCTAGCGGCACAGAGCCAGGGCTCCCTACTTGACTTGCCTTTGGAAGGCGTAAATCTTGAGTGTTCCACGCGGAATAGCCGAGTCGCATTCCCGGGCGCGTCGGCTGGACTTAGGCCTGGTACGGAGGGCACCACATCGGGCACCTCGCCGCTCCGTGGTGCGAACAATAGGGCACCTACGCCTCATTGTTCGACGCCATCAGCGGCTGCGCCCAACTCCGGGGGCGTTAGTCCGCAGTCATCCGAGGTGCTCTTGCAGAACGCGATGCAAGTTATGCAGAGCTTAGCGGGTATGTTGCAAAACAATTTGCAAGCCCCGGCCCAGGCACCCCGTCTTAGGATAGACGTACCTACCTACACGGGGTACCTTGACAGAACAGGGGCTAATGAGTACCTCGACCGTCTGCTGCGTTATCAGCAAGCGACAGGAATTGCAGACGCCGAACTGCTCGCGCGTGTTGTGCCTGTCTCTTTGACGGAGCAAGCGGCCCGCTGGTACCGACTAACCGGTAACCGAGCGAGTACAATGGAGGAGTTTAGCGCAAGCTTCCGCGACGAATTCCTTCCCGCTAACTACGAGTGGCGTTTGAGGAGGGAGCTGGAACTCCGCACCCAGCACCCCGACGAGTGTTTGTTAGAGTACGTCCGAGCGATGGACGAACTGTATCGCCTCGCTGACCCTCGCGCCACAAACACGGAAAAAGTTGAGCGTGTCACACGACAAGCGCACCCGACTTTCGCGGCCTACCTGAGAGGAGGCAGGTTTAGAGACCTGGACGAGCTAGCAGCTGAGGCGAAGCGCATTCAGGGAGACATCCTCTCTGCGCGAGCGTATCGGCCGCCGCCACCTGCATCGCAGTCACTTGAGCCGCGCTGCGCGTGGAATGGCAGCTCAGCGCGTTGTCCGTCTAGAGCTGAAGCGACAGCACAATTTGCTGACGAGCGTGTCCCGAGGGGTTGGGAATTGTCGGACCGCGCTTTGGACCCCTTCAGCTACGCGCTGCGAACGGCACACGCTGCCGCAGAGCGGAACACCTGTAGCCGAGATCGCGAGGCCGACACGCGGCCGCACGAGCGGCCCCCACCGTCCGCACCGCGAGATCGAGATCGAAACGACCGACCAGAACGTGGCGACCAGCGCCTCGCCCGTCGGAGCCCGAGCAACCGCTGCTACAGGTGTGACCAACCGGGCCACTTCGCCCGCGACTGTGGCCGCCTCCCCGCCCGTGACCAAACACGGTCGGGAAACGGCTACAGCCGCCGGTGATCGACCTTCGATCCCGCGCGGCTTACACAGAGAACCCCGGTTTATTAGCGCCTTTGGCATGTCGCGTAGGAAGTTCTGTTGACTTGCCAGCGCCGTTCATCGAGCTAACGATAGCTCGAAAGAAATTCACCGCGTTACTCGACACAGGGGCAAGCGCTTCTTTGTTCGGTGACGAAGTGCTAAACCATCTCCGCCAGAACAAAATCCGGTTGAGAGAGTGCGATACCACTTTTCGCCTCGCGAGCGGCACAGCGCAATCCAGCGGTGCAGCTAGGATAGTGGTTCGCTGGGAAAGACGCGTGCGGCGACAACGCCTCGTTCATCTTCCCTGTTTATCCGTTCCTGTAATTCTTGGGCGAGACTTCCTAGCCAAGACAGGCATTGTGATAGACATAGCCAGCGGAGGCTATCGAGAGCGCACCACCGGCGCCTTGAAGCTTTTTGCAAAAGCGCCCGCGGCCTCGCAGTCAATTAGGGCTCCGAACGCGGAGCTAGCGGGGAGTGACCGTGGAAAATCACCCCCGCCGGCCCGGAAACAAGCATGCGGGCGGACAGTCGCCGCTGAGAGAGGGCCCACAGAGAATGTTGTCGCGGTAGAAAGCTGTTCTACCGTGCCAGTGAGGGCAATGCACCCTTTGTTGTCGGAGGTGAACAGCGTATCGGAAAGGGAGAAGGCACGTTTGTCATCTCTCCTCTGCGAATTCAACGCGACATTCACGGACCGGCCTGGCCTGACTACACTAGTAAGGCACAGAATAGACACGGGTGATGCACTGCCTTGGAAGTGCAATCCTAGACCAATTAGCTTGGCTAAGAGAAAAGCACTAGACGGCGCCTTAGACGAACTTATCGATACTGGCGTTGTTGAGAGGTCTAACAGCCCTTGGGGCTTCCCGGTAGTCTTAGTTCCAAAGAAAGACGATACATATCGGCTTTGCGTGGACTACCGCAGACTGAATGAGGTTACGAGGAAGGATGCGTACCCTCTACCAACCATTTCTTCTCTAGTGTCCAACCTAGGTGGGGCGAAGTACTTTACTGCGCTCGATGCTAGCCGCGGATACTTTCAGGTTGAAATGGATGAGCGTGATAAGGAGAAGACTGCTTTCACTTGTCACAGAGGTCTTTTCCAATTCAAGAGAATGTCTTTTGGCTTGGTAGGAGCACCCGCTACTTATCAGCGCCTAATGGACCGTGTTCTGGGAGATGCGAAGTGGCACCACGCACTCGCATACCTAGAAGACATCGTGGTGTACTCGAAAACGTTCGAGGAACACCTGCGCCACTTGAGGGACATCCTAGAGAGGCTGAGGTCCGCAGGAATCACTTTGAACCCGAAGAAGGCGCAGATCGCCGCGACCCGAATAACACTGTTGGGGTTCACGATCGACAAAGGCCGCATTCTGCCGTGCGAGGATAAACTCGAGGCTTTGCTTAAGTTTCCGTCGCCGTCAGATCTAGCTGGTCTCAGACGCTTCCTGGGAATGGCGAACTTTTATCGCCAGTTCATCCCAGATTGCGCAGCGCTGCAGGCACCTTTGACAAAGCTTTTGAAGAAGGGAGAGCGCTGGAGTTGGGGTCCCGAGCAAGAGGCTGCACTGCGCAACCTCGTTAAAGTGCTCGCGGACACGGCTGAGTTGCAGCTACCCGACCTAAACAGGGAGTTTGTGATTCAAACCGACGCAAGCGACCTGGGCTTAGGAGCAGTGTTGCTTCAGGAGCATGAAGGCGTCCTCCGACCGGTAGCGTTCGCGAGCCGTTCACTGACGCCGGCAGAGAAGAACTATTCGGTGACAGAGAAGGAATGTCTCGCGATAGTTTTTGCTCTGCGGAAGTTCGACTACTACGTCGACGGGGTGGCATTTGTGATCGAGACGGATCACATGGCGCTCACCTGGCTGAGACGCCTCAGCGAGCCGAGCGGCCGCCTGGCGCGTTGGGCCCTGTTGCTGCAGCGCTACGACTTTACCGTGCGCTACCGCAGAGGGAAGAACAACGCCGTGGCTGACGCACTCTCGCGAGCGCCTGTCCAGGGCGAGGAAGGTCACGCGACCGACCACCCGACAGAGGGAGAGAGTGCGGGACTGTCGCCAGCCGTAGCCGATGTAAGGGACACGGACCGACCGTTGACCCCAGGCGAGAGCGTGAACCACGTGGACTACGCGAGTTCCGTGGGGATCGTGTTTAGCAGAAAGGAGTTGCTCGAAGCTCAGCAGATGGATTCATTTTGTCGAAAAGTGTTCGACGGGCTCCGGGAGCCGGGCGGCCGGTAGCCGCGCACACGGGGACAGCTGGTTTTGCTGTCGGTGCGGAGCGCTTGGAAACAGCTGGTAATGCTGTGAGCGCGCTGGATTCTTATCTGCTGGATTCCGACGGCGTCCTGCTGAGGTATATCCCATCCGAGAACGACACAAGTGAGGCGTTCAAGGTGGTGATACCGCGGGTGTTGAGAGCGGCACTGTTACGCTACTTTCATGACTGGTGCATTGCTGGGCATGCAAGCGGCCCCAAGACTTACATTAAGTTGTGTCGCTTTGCTACCTGGCTTGGCATGAAAAGGGACGTAACACGCTACGCCCGCTCATGTCATGTGTGCCAAAGCGTGAAGCCCCGGGGTGGACGACCGCCCGGCCTCATGCAGCCGATTAACAGCCAGACTCCCTGGCAAATCGCGGCGTGTTACATCATGGGACCGTATCCCACGACACCGAGTAGGAACAAGTTCCTGCTGGTGGTCACGGATCACTTCAGCAAGTGGGTTGAACTTTTCCCCCTTAGAAAGCTGACGGCACGAGTGATCATGGAGAAGCTGATGGACGTATTCACCAGGTTCGGTTTCCCAGAGCAGCTGATAACGGACAACGCGTCCTACTTCACTGCGAAGGTGTTCGTAGATTCGTGCGCTGCACTCGGCATTAAGCACAAGAAAACGACCACCTATCATGCTCAGTCGAACCCCACGGAACGAGTCAACCGCAACATCAAGCACATGCTTGTCGCGTACTCTGAGAGGCACAAAGATTGGGACTCCTATCTGCCGGAGATCGCGTTCGCTTTGCGTACGACCGTTAACCGCTCGGCTGGGTATGCACCGTCTTCTCTCAATCTGGGTAGAGAGCTGCTAAATCCGATGGACGGGGTTCTAACGGACAGCAGGAAGACGCCAGTCGCTTCGTCAGCACGAGCTGAATACGCGACGCAGCTGCGCGCTAAGATGACGGAGGCCTTACACAAGGCTCGCCGAAACCTGAGCACCGCTAGGGCGCAGCAGAAAGCACAGTACGACCGCTCGCACCGGGATGTTCACTACGAAGTGGGCGATCTGGTGCTTCGGCGCCAACACGTTCTGAGCGATGCTAGCAGACAGTTCGCGGCCTCGTTGGCGCCGAAATGGATCGGGCCGTTTCGCGTGCGAGAGAAGCTTTCCTCGCTCGTTTACAGGCTCGAGGACTTCCGGTCGAAACCGACAGGCGGACCGGTGCACGTATGCGACCTGAAACATTACGTGCAGCGAGATGAGTGGGTTCAGGACACAGCCCGACCCGCGCCGCAGTCGGAGAACGAGCGCTGCGATCAGCCGGCGAACTCCGCGTCCCGCTATAACTTGCGCCGTAGGCAGAAATAAAATCTGCCTGCGCGGACTAGAGCGAGGGCGCAGGCCGACACGCAGTCTCGTTAAATGCATGAACGTACGGGCCGCTCATGCCGATCAATGTTACGTGAGACTTACTTGCGTTAGCCCTCATGACTCTCGTGAGGGCCGAACAGCTACGTAGCACGCGCTGCGGGAGTTGGTTACTTCTGTGTTGACCTTTTCAGCGCAGATGGAAAAGAAGCAGGGCGCATCAAAACGACATCGTTCACGTCTACCAACTAGAAGCCACCATCCAGCTTCGGCAACGCGCCGCGCCCATGGCCCGCCGCTACGCCCAGCCCGCGACCTGAAGCCGCCTCCCTGCAGCAGCCAGACGCCCCTGCTACCTGCCACGCCGCATCGGAGCCAACCGCCTGCCTAACGCCTGCCGACTGTACGCCGCCGCACCCGCCTACCCAAGAGCAAGCTGTCCAAACGAAGAAAGAGCAGCCGCGGCCGCTTTACCATCTCAACCCTGGGCCCTCGCCAGCTAACCGGGCATGCCAGGGCAGCCCAACCGCCCGGCATCTACGTTGGAAGCGCCGCGGCCCTCGCCTCTGAAGCCACCTGACCCTGTCTCTGAGGGTGGCGCAGCCATGAACCTGGCCTCCAAGCAATCGAAGCCGGGGCCAAGGAGGCGGTCGACCATATTCACCGGAGCGGCGCAGCCGCGCGTACTCGGAAGACGGCGACCGGTAACAAGCCACCTTTCGACGTCGGCATCTCGCGGGTGGTCAAGCCTTCGGACCAGCTGATCGGAGCGGGCGTGGCGCGGACATCAACAAGTGTACCGGCGGGAGCCGAAGAACTTCGATCCCTGGATGGCGGAGAAGATTAAGTAACGTTGCGCCTGCTTCTCTGTCCGGGAGGCTTCTTAAGGAGGGGAGGATGTGGGATATACAGATATCCCTCGCCTGCCCGCGCCGAGTCACGAGACGAGAGCGCACGCCGCAGGGAATGGGGAGAGGAGGGCACCCGGCAACTCTCCTCACTCTCAGCTCGGACGTGACGTCACGCCTACGCTCTGGCGTCTTAGGAACGGGGTGAACGATCCCTCTTGGTTGCAACCGGTTGCTCAAGGGGGTGCAATGTCGTAGGGGTTTAAGGAGAGCTCACGCGGGAACAAAGGCTGTCTAGTCTCTCCTCTCGCCGCGGTGACTGCCCGATTGCCCCGCCGACCCCGTCTCCTGCCCGCGCCCTCCCGGATTATCCAACGCCAGTCGACGACGACTTGGTAAGCTGCTGAACCATCTATTATCGGATAGAACATTCTTCCGCAGTGTGCTTTGCCTTGCGCTAGGTAAATAAACGGTTTCCTAGCGTACTCTGTTCGTTGCCTACTTCGTCCGAACCCGCCGTGGCTGTGACTTTGCGCCACGGGTTGGGGACACGAGAACGCCCGCGCATAGCTGGCACGGAAGCGCGCCTTCCCGGCCGGCTGCTCGCGGGTGACCCCATAAGTGAAAGATGATTTTTGTGGTGGATATTATTCGTGGTGCGACTTACATGCGATTGCCTTCAGGACAACTCATTCTCCTGTTATAGGTAGCAGTGGCAGCAGTGTTCAAGTTTACTACTTTATTTATGTGCTATCGGAGATAAAATGGTTGCGGGACGCGAGTTCTTCGAAGAACATTTATTATATATAGCTCAACCTCTCTACCCTGTCGGCTGATAATTGTATGAAGGTATTAAAGACCTAAATGCTCTTTCCTTTGGCAAGAATATCAGGTGACTGGGAAGTGAGGTGGAGGTGAAGTAAACGTGCCCCGCAAACTTTTGTCGCCGATAGTACGAAATGCACACAATGGTTAGGACAAGAACCTCGATTTTCACCATTACTATTTCACCGGTGCCTTTTAGGCTCAGAGTAGCTTCATGTCTAAGCCGCCGCTCAGTGGTTGCGGTACTCGGCTGCTGAACTGAAAGACTCTGGTTTGATGCGGCCGCGGGGTCGCATTTTAATGGAGGCAAAATGTAAGAGGCCCGTGCACTGTGCGATGCCAGAGTGCGTGGAAAATCCCCACGTGGTCGAAATTTCCCGAGCCCTCCACTAGGGTGTCTGTGACAGTCTGTGGCACTTTGGGACATTAAACCCCTTAAAACCAAACCAGACACCAATTTCATATCTGCTAGCTTTATCCCAACGAAGGGAATATCAGCAGACTATTCAGCAGTCGCTAATACAGTGTTATCTCCGCTTCCATCGAAGATTGTTTTTTTTTTTTGCGGGATGGCATGGCATTACTACTGTATACTCCACAGTATGGGGAGACAAGTCATGCTCAGCTTGAAGAAAACAGCGCAGCAACAGGGATAAAAGAGGTGACTGGACAGGCGCCGTTTTCTCTCTTGTGCTTGTTGCTGCGCTGTTTTCTTAATTATGTACCAACTCGCTCAAATCGCCGTTTTACTGAAGTTATGATGAATATTCATTTTTTCTTGACTATTATATACTAAGGACTTACTGTTGGCTTTACAGCCGGCGCTATCCGAGTACTACGCTTTTGACATAGTTTATTTTCACATAGTTAGCAAACTAGCCGCTGTATACAACGCTTGGCTGTAAGCCAAATTCTCAGTATGCTCTTGCGCAGCATATTGAGGAATTCCCATTTAGGCTGTTTTGTTCCGTGATTCCTTTGAGCTCCTTTATGGAAGTAGCTTGGAACCACAAAGGCGGAATGAGTGGAGGGGCCACCGGTCACGGGGATGAATCTGCGATGAACACATACGCTTCGTACTGCTGAATCACAATGCTGGAACAGGAGCACTATAAAACGCCGTTGATGTTTTATAGTATCGGTACGCATTTTATTGCGTCCAACGCGGTCGCGCGAACGCTTCAAGAAGTGTTTATAGGAATGCCAACGACCGCGCTGATCACGTTCATTAATTTCGGCCATGCGCAAGTCCTCCTTCGTGAGGGCGTGTTTTAAATCTCAGTGTGTACATTCTTGCTAAGATCACTGAGATAATAAAAAGCGTTGAAGTAATCGTTTCTCGACATATTGCACATGTTTCTTACTAACAGCACATTGAAGGTATTGGAGAAAAGGTTAGCTAATTTACCATTGTTAGTAATCATATCAGGCAAGTTAAAAGTGTATCGTAGCATTGTCAATGCTAGTGTAGTCAGCGGAAATAAAAGAATTAGTCGTCCTAAAAAAATCTATATAACTTTCTTTTCCCCGTTCTCTAGAAGGCTGAAATCGAACTTTCGTTGTATTGCTGAGCATATTTTGGCGCAAAAGTATTGTTCACCTGTTTTATGCACTCATATTTTTTTATTCTTCAACTCACTAAACTCTGCTTATCAAGAACCAAGATATTAATTTCCCATGGGCGCTATGTGGCATTCAGCGTCCCGGAGCTGAACACGCATGCTACAAGGCTGGCTGAAGGGTTGGACTCCTATTTTGAACTCCCTGAGCTTGTGTGACGCGCACAGACATGTATCGCACAGTACAAATGCGCATTTCGCGCTTTGCCTGCATCTAAACGCGTCTGCTGGTGCTGGGAGTCAATCCCATGACTTTAGTTGGGAAGCAGAGTGCCTGGTCAACATAGAGTGCACTGCAATTCTGCGGCGCTTTGATTTTGCCCCTCTAGATCACCTGTGGCGTGGCCTGGAGACTCAGCTGCGGATGGACCCTTGCCAAGCCATCCATGTCCGTGTCTTGCGACCTCCAGAGCACCAGGAGACGGATGCTTGGTGGCCTTAGCAGCACTTCTCCCGTTCTTCATGTTGGCGGCAGTGCGCGCCTCTCGGCAGTTCCCCTGGCGGGCATTCGTGCTGTTCTTCATGCCGCTGTCGGCCTCCAGCCTCGCTTCCAACACTGACACTCACAACAAACGCGGTCAACTGAAGAACTGACCGAACAACTGAAAAACCAAAAACACAAAAACCAAAAACACTGTGCAGAAACACTGTGTCCACAACAATACAAGCAGAAGAAGCTTAAAAACAACCATGACTCAATAGAGGACCCGAGGAAATTAGGTAACAAGTTCCATCGACTGTGTATCCACAACCACCTCATAAGACAACAACGAGAGTACAACAGTTAAACATCACCACAAGACACAACAGCGCCACCAGCAAACAGCTACAAGTACAGGCTGCGCAAGCACTAAAACAATAGCACCACCTGACGTTAAAAATATCAGGAAAAGAAGGATTATCAGCGATGAAAAGACAATGTTAATGATACCCATGGAACTGTAATGCAGAAATGGCACCAACAACGCCGACGCACAAGTTCACAAAGAAATTAGAAATGAAGAGAAGGATTGGAACCATAAAATTAATTCTGCATGTTTATTTGTTCCATACTGCGAATCTGACACATAATACGCAGTGTACTTAACGTTTCATAGCTCAACCACCCAAAAAAAAGCCCTGCAGTGGCCCGCGTTCTGTTATTGATATCCTTACCAAGCGAAAGACCAAGAGAAATGTATCGCTTCGCTCACATCGCAAGATTTTAGTGATAATCCTCACCTGTTTCTATTGTGAACACACTAGTACATAATTTTTCCAGTTTATGGATCGCGTAAATAGCAGCTGTACCTTAAAGAGCATGCAGCTGTTTCTTCGCGCTTTCTGGCTGAAAGGGTACCTTGCCACTGACAAGAGGGCACCGTAGCCATGCACGGTGGGAGGGAACTTCCTGTCCGCTTTCTCGTGGCAGTGCCTTGAAATTTGCTTGTTTACCTGCTGTCTTTTTTAAACTTGCATGTAGCTAGCCATGCAGGAATGCCTTAGTTTTATATTTTCTGCACACTGGGATTTCTGCCTTTTAATACGCAGCATTTGTGATGCAGTTCATTCCATTTCATGTAATATGCCAAGAGCAAGCAGACTTAATGAAACATTGTTTTGGCGCCCTTTGGCCTAAGTCGCCGTTGCAAAATAAATCCCAAACTAGCGCAGTATGACTTTTCAGCTATGACTAAGCATGGGCACCTCACCTTGACAGATATGGCAGGACACATCAAGAAATTATTAAAACTATGCTGTTGTATGGCGACCACCGCAATGATTGCACCCCATGGAAATAGCTGAAGTGTAGCGCGGACATCTGGCATGGGAGCCAGCCTGAGAACTGGGAGCACGCCGCAGGTTGTGTACAGCCAGCTTTTAACGGACCTGCTAAAGGTGTCTGCTCGGAGATTCAGTGGGCATGGCGTTAGTCCGGCGCAGACATTGCACCTAGACCCGAAAGGCTCTTCCTTGGCTCCCACAATGGTGTTCCTCCTGTTCTTCATGCAGGTGGCAATTATTGCTATGGGGCTTCGCTGCTGTTATTCCTCATGCCGGTGGCGTCCAACATCACCCCACACACCTTATATCTACCACAACCTCCAATAGAAATATGGTAAACTTTTAGACTCCAAAGCAGCGACACTTAAATTAATGGACACACTAATCTCGACAACCGCCACTGCGAGAACCAGGCTTCATGGAAACAGCCTCAAACTAAAGGATTATTCGTTCGAGTGGAGGTGATTGGGACCAGGTAGTCATGCGATGCAATGACACTTAAGCACTGACACGCGGAACATTATAAAACTGCACGAACAGCACGAATATACTCGAAACATAAGGACTACAGACAGACATCACGAACACAACGGCTACCCATCGTAAGTCACCGCAGGGAACAACCTTTATACCGAGGTCCTAAAACCCCTAGGTCACAAAACGACCACAGCTATACAAGCTGCATACGTCTACAGACACAAGCACCACGAAGACCAATGCTACGATTACGCTACCGGAAGGCACAGCCAATAACACGAGGAAAAGGTTGTGCACTGTGGAATGCAACTACCCTTGTGCCATCAAGGGTCCACATCTGGTGATTCCAGCGGCAAAGAAAGCAAGGTGAGTTCAAACGCAGCCGGCCTACTGCTCTAGGACTCGCAGTTTGCGGGAAAATTTGTTTTTGAGGAAAGGAAATGGGCCAGTATCTGGTTCACCTCTCGGTGAACACCTGAACCGCGCCGTAAGGGAAGGGATAAAAGAGATAGTGAGGCAAGAAAGAAGGAAAGAGGTGGCGTAGTGCAGGGCTCTGGAATATTTTCGACTTCCTGGGGATCTTTAGGTGCTCAAACATCGCCGCGGCAGGGTGCGAACGCAGTTCGCATAAAGAGTTGTTCGGACCGGAAACGCTGTTAAATGTTGCGTTGTAAAAAGCCGCAAATACATTCTAGGCATTCAATTAAGACCGCGGCGGTCGCATTTCAATGGAGGCGAAAGTCTAGAGGCCCGTGTACTGTGCGACGTCAGTGCACGTTTAACACCACGTGGTCGAAATTGCCGGAGTCCTCCACTGCGTCCTCCCTGATAGCCTGAGTCGCTCTGGGACGTTAAGCCCCATAGAACCATAGTTTCCGACCACTGTCGTCCGGGGACCTCCTCTACTGCTTTTATTTTCCTCGTAATAATAACCCGCAATCAGAAATATTGTACGAAAAAAGTCACTCAAAAGTCATTAGAGGTAATACAGTTTTGTGCGCTGCCGGGCCTATGTCGAAGGCAGTGGTACGCTTAATGTACCCGAATGCAGCAAAGTAGTTCCAAATGTGTCAAATTTGTAGATAGCACGCGTATGCTATTTTGTTTGCAAAGCACCCAACAAGGAAAGGGAAAACGACGATGGCGCGAAAAATGCGACTCTTCATCGTTTGTTGTGTTTTCCTCACTGCCAATATGCGTATACTACTGAATACAGGCGCGCCCAAACATATACTGTCGTCAGCCGGTCCATTTCTTTGCAAGCGTTGAGTTTATTCGCATGCCCATCGTCTGCTAGCTCGCAAGATAGCGAGGAGTGCTTGAAGACAGTAACAGAAGGAAACTAGCGATAGCGAGCCAAGTTAGCTCTTTGCTTCGACTTCACATTTCTACTAATGTCCCTGTCCCGCGGCGCTCGCAATTGCTTCTCAAACGGTGCAGATGGCCCTCAGCTTGCTTAAAATTGTCTTATGCCTCAAAGCAGCACACAATTCTCGCTTGGCGCTGCTAATTTCGCACTATGAGCGCGAGACTGAACCAACTGAAGATGCTCGATTTTGGAGGTTTGTGGCGCTAGTTGTAGCGGGGCGTTTGGGGGGGAACGTACCCTGTCATTTAATTTCCGCCATTCGCCATTTGTTGAAACGACCAGTATTTCATAAAAGAAATCGCAACATACAAAGCCGAGTCAATCACAAAGATAATCTGTAGTTAGTCTAGAAACGCTCCATTATGTCCTGCACAGCGCGCCGTTTGATGTGCAGCGTGCGTGCAGTTTGCACCCCGATGTGTGGTGCTCAATGAAATACGTTCAAGTGCGACTGATGTTCGCATGCTTTTGATGATCCCTCGAAGTTTACGTCGTGCACACAACGCTGCGGCACAGAACTCACCGAAGGCACACGCTCGCGTCGTCATGGATGCTGGAATCCGCGGCTTCCGTCGATAACATGAGCTGGTTCTTTGCGCACCTACGGAACCTATTTCTACCACGTGGGTGCATTAGTTCGAGATGCTGCAGAGAGCCTCTGCTTTACGGGGATGCTGAAGCGGCACTTACATGCACCTCGCCGCCACGATGGCTGACTCGGCCGACGGGCTGATGTCGGTGTGCAGCCGAGTTTCGTGTCATTGGGAGCGGAGCCTGTGATTGTTCGGAGAACTCCACACTAATAATCTGACCCCTATTTTCTTACTTTGATATTTGTCTTCAACTTCACTTTAAAATCAGAGGGCAAAGGTCAGGAAGAAGCTGAACGAAAAACAGTGTTTTTGTTTTAGTGTAAATAGTTGTGCTCAGAAGGAGATGTTACTGTAGATCGGTCGGCAGGTCGGCAGCAAGCACAAAGTGTGTTAAAGGGCATCGTTCATAAACAGCTTTTAGAAAACTCAGACGGCCTCCAGCAGTGCACAGTGCGGAATTTTTACTGCCCACAAACAGATAAATCGTGTTTGATAGCATCCTTGCAATATCAGTAACCGTCAATTTGCTGCAGGTTATCGGATCAAAATACTGCTGCCTTCTGCGCTCCCGGACCTATGCTTTGGAACTCCGTGCGTGAAAAAAGCCAACCGAGGCATCCTGGCTACCGAAAATGACCTATGAACCAGTTGTACGGTCTCTGTGCTCTTCTCAGCGAGCTATCGGCCACTGCTTAATTTCTCATGCCGGTGGAAGTGACCAAGATTCCCGCCTCTAGGTAATCCGCAGGCGGACGATTCCAGAAAGCAGGAAATGCAGGCAGGCGGAAGCACACACATATGACACGACCATTGTAGCTAAACTTTACAAGTTGCGGTTAGCATCGCCATGGACAAGAGCAAGGACACGCAACGCAGACATCAGGCCACCCCCACAACACGGACGCTCATCGATTGGAGTTACATGGCTTCTTCTTCGTGGCTGCGTCTGCGCCATCGGCGCCATTAGAGGCAGCTCCTTGTGGCTATCGGCAGTGTTGAGCATCCGTGACTGAGTTTTTGCTTATTTTCTTACATGTAGAAAGCAGAATGAATGAACGCTATGAGTTTAGGAGTAGCGACATCACTAGGAATAACAAAAAAAATCTCTCTAACCACATTGAACACATGTGGTTAGAGGGCTAGAGGACTAGCTCATTAGATGTTCTGATATCCTCCGAATGTCGTTCCATAGACGGCGGATGGAGGCTTCCGTGATAATGGAACTTAGGGTGTGTCATTAAAACAACAGATGATCACAAGCACGCCGTCTCTGCAGGTTATCGGTCCAGGCCAACTGGTGGACATTTGCCGTGGATGGCCACGCTGCATCTTCCTGGAGTCAAGGCGTCTTGGCGTGGCGCGTTACGAGCCATGGCTGCTTCGCCGCGTTTATCTGGGCGAAATCTGCGCATCCGGGAGGAATGTGCACCGGCGTCGCACCCAGGCAGCGACTGAAGTCACCGCCTGCCCGCTTACCAGATCATCGGCAGCAACCTGTTTCCTTTTGAGAACGGCGGCCACTCTTCAACGACGCTTCAACCCAGAACACGGCATGGCCCTACCGAAAGCAAGCACGAATGAAGACAGCACAACGGAATCGGCACAAGTAGAGACAGACCTGCTTTCTGCAGTACAGCGAACACTGCACAACAGGAAAACGCGAAAGCAGAGCCTCGACAAGACGTGACGAAGAGAGGAAAGGTCTGAAGACAACTTAGTTGACCTTAGACGTGTCAACAGAACCTGGAACGCGTTGGCTGCCAACACTGCTGGTAGCACGTCACAGGCCATAATCGAAGCCGCCTTTTTGTGCGATTCCTCGACACTAATGCCCGCACCATGGACACTATCATGGCCGATCCTTGGTGCTGACCACCTTGGACGTAGTACCGGTGAGCAGAGCATTCGTTCATTTTGGCAAAGCCGAGAAATAGCAAATGACCTTGACCTAATCGCAAGCGTTTTGGCGGAATCCCTTTACGCCCTTGTATTGTGGCGCAGTAAAAACGCACCCATAGAGTGTGCCAGCGATGCCACCAAGCACAGAAAATTCATCATGTTCTGGAAATGTGTACTATCCACTGCGGGCGTGTTCATAAGAGATAGGAAGGATACATGCCAAAGTGTCAGAGAACGCCTTCATTTTGAGAATCTCAGAAAGCAATTACTTTGAAGTGCGATGTTTCTATACCTGTATACAGTTGTTATTGAGACCAACATTTTTAGCATTGCTATTTCATCGATGCTTTTTGGATTAAAAATACAGTGCACTTTGACGATCTAAAGTGCGCGGGGTGAAAGCCTTTCTGTGCAACTTTGCTGGCGCTCTCTATGCT
The DNA here is from genome assembly GCF_055824585.1 of Amblyomma mixtum. Lineage (NCBI taxonomy): Eukaryota > Metazoa > Arthropoda > Arachnida > Ixodida > Ixodidae > Amblyomma > Amblyomma mixtum. The sequence continues at coordinate 132,708,173 of NC_143018.1, read as the reverse complement.
TGCATTCAGGTTGACAACCAAATGCTTACGTTTTTGTCGCGTAAAGGTCCAGCTGATCCCTCCACGCTGCTTTGGGTTAAAATTTACGAAGGATCTAACAGAATGAAGATCGTATCAGGGACCAGTAGAGTGATTAAGCAGCGTTACTTTTTTACATTTCGCTGCAATGGGTACTTTTCGTATTCAAAACAGTACAGTAAGCAGGGATCAAGCACACATCGTATTGTAATATTTCCTCCCCCCGTCATAAGAAGGTGCTTTACTCGCTCGGCGGAGTCAGCACTGAATAACTATGGATGTCTTACTAAGGTTTATTCTCTAAATGTTTTTCTTACGGCGATAGAGACAACAGGGGCACTCGGCGAAGATGGCAGCATTGTCTGCATGAAGCCTCGGCAACGTATGGTGCTCTTCATACACATATCACCGCCCCCGCAATCCGCATCCCCATCTCACCTCTGCCCACCTTAACCGACCAGACCCACCCTCCACCACCAAACCACCCAACTCTGCCCTACAGGAGCGCCAACACTACTGCCTCCACAGTCTACAGGGCCTGCACCTGAAACTCACGCAGCTACGGAAGTAATGATGCGACTGTAAAATCCAATTCGGAGACTCAGTCTGAAAGCCAGCTGCTTTCCAGAAGCATCACTCACCAGCCACCCCTCCAGCTACCCACTCACCACCCCACCTCCACCCTTCAGAAGTGTCCCCGATCGCCTGCTCTCCTGCGGCCTCAGCTAGGTGCTCATCTTCTCCAGCGTTTATCTCACCTTCCTCAGTTCTGAGTGGCCGCATAATCATGGCGTCGACACCACCGTCGAGTGGTTCCCTGCTATGGGGTACAACTCGCAAAGCGATCCATTTACACTAGACGCTTCCTAGCTCTCCTGCCATCTTGTTGCATAACATGGCTGAACCGCTTCTACGGCGACCTCATTGAAAGCACAACTATTCAGAAGGGTACGCGTCCGTGAGTCGTCAAAGAATTGAAAGCCTACTTAGCCGTATTGAAGCTCTTCACTATGCATCAATCTCGCCAGCGCGCGCAATTACGCTCAGTGCTCGGCTACAAACCAGCGTCGCCTCCGAGCGCTGATAAATACTGGCCTTGCTGATGAATAGCGCCATGGGGACCTGGGCTCAAAGGTTCTCAGTTTGTTGCTTTCCGGCGCATGCATTACGTTACCCAATGACAACTCACACATCGCAGTCTCGCAACTCAAGTGCCGCAACGACTGGTGCATGGGACTGTCAAGTTGCGGAAAAGAACAGCGAAGCCTATTGCTGACGCATGCGCCGCCCTGGTGACAGCACAGCGTACCAACCAAGCGGAGAACGCGGGGGGGGGGGGGGGGGGGGATTCCTTAATACTCGTTTAGGTGGGTGGCGCTTCTGGAAGGTGAAGGAAGGATGCAGAGACGTCTGGAGGTTCTCGAGGGCAGCTGGCTTTCCCACTACGTCTTAGAATTTCGCCTTTGCCTGTTCCTTCCTGTGGTGTGCGAGCCTACATTTGGTGGAGGCCTTGCGTATTGTGAAGGTAAGAGGGTTGTTCGCGCGTCAAGCTAATGCAGGATGATGGACGGCGCCTATGGAAGGCGGAGGCTGGTGGGTTGCCAGGCACCTAGATAGGGCAGTAAATTGAGGAACACGGCTTGTGTGGCGCGCTTCTCGAATATGGAGGCTTCATTTTCTTAGGCTACAGGCAGACGGCGCCGTTTTCTCATTGGGAAACTAGAGCTCCTTACGTAATAAAAGAATCTGCTAAAGGTGCGAGATTTTTCCTGCCCAGAAGTCTAGATCCAATGCCCTCCCGAAGCCTGCATTAAATTTAGCACGTGTCTGAATTGACTGTAAACGCTTCATATTGCTCATCTCTAACCAATAAAATTTATGCTCACACTTAATAGAAATTAACAAAGGTGGCATGCCTTGACGCTCAGCTTGGACCCGCATAAGCAAAAAACGTCATTAGTGAAGCCTGGGCGAACCACCAGAACCCAAAAGATGCTGTCTGACTCCTATAGCCTTGTAGGTTAAAACCACCTCTAATTTGATTGACAATATAGTTTCCTCCCGCTCTCTACTGCACATAGTGCATGGGCTGTGATGGATTCTGAAATATAAGGTTCCAGATATTAAACTTGAGATTTTTTTAAACCTGATTTGACATTGTACATCCAAGGGCGTGTTTTGCCACTGCATCAGTATTCTATCATGAGCATTTAGGTAGGAAAGGTTGCGGTCCGGTCAACACATTTCGTGAACTGGCCGCATTCTTTTTTGCAGGCCTTCGTGCACCAAGGACTGCCTAGCAGCCTGGCCCACATCATCTCCGGCGTGGCAAGGAGGAGCAGCTGCTGGACACCCACGACCACGTCTTCAGATATCGAGACAAGACCTAGATCCAAGAGACTAATCCTAGGATCCCAGAGCGGCACTCCACCTGTTCTTCATGCTGGACTGCCAGCCATTCGGCAATGAGCACTGCTGCTCTTTCTCATGCCGGCGGTCTGCAACCCGCTACCCACCATACACAAAAACCAGCCCGTTTGGCTGAAAATCTAACCACGAGAGCTGCAACACAAAAAACCACTTCACGAAGCCACAAAAACATGGCTACCGCAGCAATACACGAATAACAAAGACAATAGAAACAAAAGAGAACAAGAGAAAAAAAAATTAAGAGTCGAAACAACGTCAGAATGTCACAAGCAACATCAATGCAGTTAAGCATCAACACGGTGCAACACACAACAAACTTTTACAAGCACAGCCTGGACAAACGACAAAACGTCCAATGGCGCAGTGACTAATAGGAAGGAGGACCATATTAGCGACGGCCATATATTTGAAACTCTGGTTTTAGACCCAAACATCGCCAGTATCACCTTGCTTTTGGAGGAGTATGGCCCGAGAAGGCGCTGGGCTATCGGCCCCAGTGACTAGTATTGCTGATACGAGTGGGGCTGCTTTTCTGCAGGTCCTCGCACTGAGTATTGATGAGGGTCCTGCTGGCGGTTACAATCAGCGGGGTGTCTTGATGCCTTGGCTGACTGGACAACCGTTGGAGAAAACAGCGGCACCTCTACTGCTCATCAGGCGTTTTTCTTTTTTTCCGCGCATTCTATTTTATGTTCATGCGAGCGGTGGTGCAATTTCTCATGCCAGTGGCAGCGAGCATCTGCGAGACATCTCTTGTCCACCATAACCTCTAAGAAGAGCATAATTTTCTTGAGAGACCAAAGCCGCGACATTTCGCAAATGAACAAGAAGCACTGGAAGAAGTGTGACAACCCTAGAACACAGCGATCTCGACAGCCTTTAATACGAGACGCAACGACTGCCAAAAAAGATAGTCTAGAAAGTAATTGCCACCTCTGCCATCGCAGGCGCTTTTACTACCAGGACATTACAAACGACCAAATATCTAACACCAATACAGCACTAACGAACCAGTGGCATCGGTAACAGTGAAAAGATAAACCGGGTTCATAGAATGACGTTAGGTATACGAAAAGCACTTATAAATTACAATCGGGAAGACTGCGGACACCCGGAAGGCTGCTGATACAACACGGACGTCCTGTGTACTGCGAACAGCCATCACCCTTGTACGGAACCTTCCAGAGCCGGCGATTCCACAGGACAAGGCGACTTGGTACGTAGAAATGCACCCAGCCAACTTAGCATATGGAAGCTACGACCTTTATAGATTAAACATAACTCGAAGCTTTCCTGAAGGTTCGGTCGTTTATTAACTCAGAAAGAGCCTCGTTGCTCAGTTTCCCTCTTGAGTGCCGTTCACTCTCTTAGGAACAGAGAATATCACTTTTACAAATTAAAAAAGTATTGTAGGTCATGTAGGCTTCAGTCTTCATGCTTACTGTTTGTAAAAATATTCGCCTTCACCGTGTGATGTAATTTGATTTTTTATAAACAGCACTCGCTCTCACATCCATGCCCCTGTGTTCACCCCTGAGCGTGTAAACCATTTCGAAATGTACTGCACGATGATCTCTCTTACCGCTTCACCTTTGGTCTCTGACAGGCCAGGAAACAGCATAGAAGACGGTCCGAAAATGGCTTTCCTTTTGTTCCGGTGACACGGAGACAAGTGCGACCACCTACAGTCATCAGTGCAGAACTGGGGGTGTAAATGAGATTCAGCAAGAAGACAGCTTCGAAGTGCTAACCGTCGCTGTTGGAACCGTCGACAGCAACCGCGACTGGCGCATCAAGGCGAAGATGGGCAGCCGAGAAGTGGTGTTTAAAGTTGACACTGGCTCACAAGCTAACATCATACCCTTTTCGGTGTACCGCAAGTTGCGTATGGCTGCATTGGAACCCAGTAATACCACGCTCCGTTCTTACAACGGTGGGCTCATCAAGCATTGCGGCGTGGTTGCAACAAGCGTACTAGTTGGACACAGAGAGGTGGCTGCTGACTTTTTTGTGGTAAGAAAGGACCACCAAGCCATTTTGGGTCCCGAAACGAGCGAGCGATTGGGCCTTATCCAACGAGCGATAGCAGTGGTCTCGACCACAGTAGAAGGCGTACTCCAACAGTTGCCTGGGCTGTTCGAAGGTACTGGATGCATTCAGCGAAAACACACAATAACGCTCCGCGAAGACTCCGTCCCCGTCGTCCAGCCGGCGCGAAGGGTGCCGCTGTCTCTTCAGCAGCCGCTGCGTGACGAATTAGACCGGATGGAACAAGAAGGCAACGTACCGAAAATGAGCAGCCCGACAGACTGGGTAAGCCCTTTGGTCATTGTGCGCAAAAAAGACGGCAAGAGTATGTCTTGACGCCAGGAAGATTAACGAGAGTCTAAAACGGGAGCACTATCAGATGCCTCGTCGAGAGGACATTAGGGCGGAGCAGGCAGGCGCAAAATTTTTCTCGCGTTTGGATGCGAATGCGGAGTTTCATCAAATTCCGCTGGATGAGAATTCGGCAAGAATATGCACGTTCGCGACGCCCTTTGGTCGTTATTGTTTTCTACGCCTTCCGTTCGGCATAGCCTCAGCCAGCGAAGTGTTCCAGAAAGCCCTGAATGAGATATTTGATGGCCTCCCCGGTGTGCGAGTGTATGTCGACGATGTTCTAATCTGGGATAAAACTAGGGCAGAGCATGACGAACGACTGCATGCCGTCCTAAGCGCGGCTGAAAAAGCAGGGCTGACCTTCAACGAGGCAAAATGTCAGTTTGGCGTTGAAGAAACTGCATTCTTGGCGGACATTATTAGCAGCAAAGGCATAAGACCAAATCACACTCTCGTGAAGAGCCTTCTAGAAATGCCAAAACCGAAAGATAAACAAGCGGTGCAGAGAATGCTTGGCGTTGTAAACTACTTTAGCAAATACCTACTAGCACTAGCTCAGCAGACGACAGCGTTGCGGTCCCTTATCAAACAGAATGCGCTGTTTGTGTGGACACAAAATCATGAAAAGGGCTGGCAGGACATATGCAAAGCATTGACTCAAGCACCTCTTCGGGCAATATTCGACCCAACAAAGGAAACGAAAGTGACGTCAGATGCATCACAAGCTGGCATGGGCTCAGCTCTGTTGCAGCGTCATGGTGCTACCTTCAGACCGGTAGCATATGCCTCTCGAGTCCTGACAGAAGCCGAGCAACGATATTTGCAAATCGAGAAAGAGGCACTTGCCCTTGCCTGTGGTTGTGAAAAATTCCATTATTTTGTATATGGCCATCCGATATCTTTAGAAAGTGACCACCGGGCGCTGATGGATGTCGCTAAGAAAGCGATGGGGACATGCCGCCTAGAGTGCAGCGCTTCTTTTTGCGGCTTTTGAAATACAACTACGTGTTATCGTATGTTCCTGGCAAACAGATGGAGCTCGCCGATATGCTGTCAAGGTCGCCACTTCCTGCTGATGTCGTCGCTGAGGATACGGATGATGTCGAAGTGCACGCCATCAATGTACTATCGTCAACCGTGAGTGAAAGAATAATGACGCGCCGTGTGCGCGAGACATCGGCGGATCCCTATGTGCAGGCTGTGATACAGAGCATTTCGACAGGCGGGCCTATAGAAGGGTGTTTTAAGCCTATAGTGCCGGAGCTATCAGTTGTGAACGGCGTACTCATGAAGGGCACCAGGGTCATAAATCCTACAAGCATGCGTGCCGAGATATTGCAGCGCATTCATGCAGGGCACCTCGGTATAGCCAAGAGCAAAGCAAGAGCTAGGCAACTGGTTTACTGGCCTGGGATGAACTCTGACATAGAATCATTGAAACAAAAATGCGGAATCTGCAGAAAGTACGCTAACAGTCAGCCAGCAGAACCACTAATGCTTCGTTCAACGCCGAATCAAGCTTGGCAGCGTGTTGGTGCTAATATATTTCAGTACGGAGGAAAGTACTATTTGTGCGCTGATGACGCAATGTCAAATTTCCTTGATGTAGAGAAGCTTTCCGATCTGAGTGCGAGCACAGTCATTGAAAAGCTCAGTGCAATGTTTTCAAGATATGACATCCCAGCTGAACTTTGCACCGATAATGGACCTCAATTTTCTAGCCGCGAGTTTGCAAGCTTTTCGAAACTGTATGACTTACATCACACTACATCCAGCCCACAGTTTCCGCGCTCAAATGGTCTTGCTGAAAAGGGTGTACAAGTGATCAAAAGGATTCTTAAGAAGACAAGCGAAAGAAATGAAGATTTTTGGCTTGGTGTATTAAATTACAAGACGAGTCCATTGGAAGATGGCCGGTCGCCTGCAGAGCTGCTTCAAGGAAGGAGTCTTCGCACCCCATTGCCCGACTTCCGCCCGCAGCCGATCATCCAGGTCAGCAAGCACAAGCAGTCGAGCCAGAACAGCCGCAACCTGCCATCCCCTGCAGAAGGTGACGTCGTACGGATAAAATGGTCCTCATGGAAAACAAAAGCCAAAGTGATATCACCTGCCGGTCCGCGATCCTATCGCGTTCAAACCGCCGAAAGCATCTTGAGGCGCAACCGGCAGCATTTGCTCGCAACAAGGGAGCGATTCGCTTCATGCTCATCGGACGGCAGTGACTCTGTTGACGACCTACCGACCGGAGCCCAGCATCAGCATGCCACCTCATCGCCTCAGGATCCTACAGCCACTCCTCCGACGGCACAACCTCCCCTGCCAAGGCGGTCCACGCGACCCACAAGGCAACCCATGCGTTTAGGCTATGACACGAACTTTGAACAGATCACTAACGGCTGATTCCTATTGTTAAAGGGAGGGGGATGTATCATTCAGTACCGGTGCCTATTTGCTCTCCCCAGCTCATGTGCAACGTGCTGCACTCCCTCCTCTCTTCTTTACCCTGCCTTCTCTCCTCACGGCCCTATATATGCACAGACCGTAATAAACCTTGTCATTTGTTGTTCCCTGACTGCGCCGTTCGTCACTCCGGTAAACTTCACGATACATGGACAACTTCACGATACATAGTGTCAGAAGTGGGATATCCACCCTCGTCTGAGAGCAGCGGTGGCGGTTGCCGGTTACAAGCAGCAAGAATGGATTGCATCAGATCACCAGAACAACTGCCCATCACCGGAGACGGTGGTAAGAACTGGACCCTCTTCAAGCAGAAGTTTGAAATATTTTGGCAAGCAACGTCGTGCAGTGAAAAGCCAAGATCCAGAGCCGTGAAAACTGCACAGCTTCTAAGCTTGGCGTGTGAAGACGCGTTAGAGGTCTTCAATAACTTTACTTTTGCCACAGGGGAAAGCAAAGAAAACTATGATGCAGTGGTCGCAAAGTTCGAGTCGTACTGCGTCGAGCAGCGAAACGACGTTCACGAACGATACATATTTCGCACTCGCATCCAAGGTAAAGGGGAGTCCTTCGAGCAGTTTCTTCGGGATCTCAAGAAACAAGCCAGGCACTGCAACTTTGGCACAATGGTCGAGGACATGGTGCGTGATCAAATCGTTTTTGGCACGAACTCTCACCCGCTTCGGGAGAAGATGCTAAGGGACAAAATGTTGACGCTTGAAAAAGCTGTTGTTTTATGCAAGACTGCAGAGACTGCAGCCCGTCAAAGCGAAGTGTGGAACACAAAAAAAGAAGAGAGGAGGCAGTGCAGCACGTTGCACATGAGCTGGTGATAGCAAACAGGCACCGGCACTGAATGATACAATGGAGACAGTGTAATGACCGGGCACGCACCACTCTGCAGAACAGCCACCGCAACTGTTGTTAAGCGGGGCCAACACTGAACATCCCGTGGCTCCAGTGACAGCTCTTGGAACGAGACTTCCGACTGGTGCCTCCGGGATCGCTACATCTCGACTGGTGAGCACACTGACACCACTCGCACTTTAAGCTGCTAAGCTTCTTGCATTTGTTAATGGTATATCTTGGAAAGCCTGAAAGAAACCCAAATCGGAGGACCTCAGTAATAATGGCAGTGGTAGCATCGGCACAATAGATGCCGGAGAGCTTAGACATAAGGCCTCACTGTGAAGCCGGAGGGTAATTAAGAAATGTTGACTAGTGAAACCCGAGTGAGCGTGTTAGAAGTGATGTCCAATGCGTTAACATTCATGATTCCTCTTTTTGCCATGGTTGGTAATTGGCCCAGTGTCCGAACACTTCTTAGTCATAAGCAAATCTGGAACCTAAGGGGGTGGGTGGATGCGCAGTTATTGATCGTGTGGTGCGAGACAGTTGGAGCCGCGCAAGATGAAGCCACAGCTTCTGCAACATAGTTCAGTCGGCTGAGAATCCAGAGGACCGTTTGCTAGGATGTTTAGTCACTCGCGAGCTGGCTGCGTATGCTGGGAAACACAAGCGTAGCTATTAATGAGTGTTTGGATTCTTCCTGTGCGACTCGGTTAGGAGGTTGACATTCTCATCCGACCCCAGAACTCAAGAAGAGGCAAGCAAGAAAGGAAAGAGAAAAGGGCTTAAGGCTTAAGGCATCTCTCTCATTAGCTCGTTGTAGCATGACGTCATAAAGCGTTGGCTAAACTACACCGCACGTTAAGTCGAAATATCAATAAAGATAACAATAGAAAATTGAGTTCTAGGCGAAAATCGAACCCAGGTCACCGGCGTGAGACCTGACGCGAAAGTATGACGCAAAATTTAGCGAGTGATGACGTCACCCCCGCGCTGAGTCACAATCGCTGCAACGTGCGTACAGGAGAGATGAGAAATGATGGAAAGAGCTGTGCGGTGCAAAACCGCGTCCCCCGAAGTGACGACGCTGGTTTAAACAAGAGATATATCGCAGATGCGAACGAAATCGATCGCAGCGATGTCATCACTGCTTGATCTCAATGTGGTGGCAGTATTCCCGAATACATTCTCGAAAATATTGAGCAACCGTTCGTCGTTCAGCATTCCGTGTGGTGTCATAGCATTTCTCTTTCCGTACAGCTTACGTTTTACTCAAGATGGAGCTAAGCTAGCGAAAGGGGTTCGGATGTGCCTGCTTTCTAAGACTACGTGTTCCCTTAAGGTGCGGTTGGACGCTAGGTTTCGACAGGGGTTTGGACAGATGACATATGCACCCTCAGTTGCCTGCTGTAAGGCGCAGTTGAGGTGTTCACCGAGATATCGACAACTTAGGGCTAATGCGCCCTTTCCTTTCCTCAAAAGTCTTTCCTTTCCCCAGAACACATATGCTTTCGCATTCCTCTATACAAACAGACTTAAATTCGCTCAGAATATTCTGTCCGCGACTGTTCATTGCACGGTGAATGGCCTGCACGTGAGCATAGGAGAAAGCTTTAAACGATGGCCACCCGCGATCCACTCAGGCAGCTCGTTGGAGAGATGAAGGCTGAAGCACACGCAATAAATACTCGATTTTCCTGCCAATGCTGTCAACTTCATGATGAGTTCAGTCGACGAATGACTAGAAAAATGCGTGCTGAAAGCGACGTTTAATGGTGTAAATGTAAGGTATCCTGCTCTTTGGAGCAATCCATTCCAGTGCATTCGGCGGAATGCTTGATAGGCAGCGCCTGTTGTGCCCTTCCTAAAATTTGTGCCCTTCCTATGCCAGAGCATAAGAAACATCACAAATTTCTGTGAACGCAAGGAAGTCCCTTGACATGAGTTTAAAATAACAGACAAAGGGACTTAGGATAGAATACTTCTTTTATGGTTTTTCGAAAACCATTTTTCTCAATAGTTACTTTGAAGTGCAAGTCATTTAGATCTGCGATGAACGCTTCTGTGGATGTACTGAATACGGTACAGAATAGGGACTGTATTCATACTGACTAAGCCACATTGTTCCTGAAACGCCTCCCCCCCCCCTCTATTTGTTGCAGTTTCTTCTAGAAACCACCGGGGCTACCTCTTCTCGTCAGGGTCCGAAGACTGCCTCGTCGGCGCCGTCTATGCGTTTACCTCCGACGCACTGCTTCACACAGATGTACTACGATCTCCATATCTGAAAAACCAAGCTCGCTTCCACGCCTGGCAACACGGCTGCGGCCATACCCGGTGCGTGGTGATCTTTTCGGCACTCCTTTTGTTCTTCGTGCTCGGGAAAACACCTTTTCAACACATTCGCCCGTGCGGCAACACTCCAGTTCCTGTTGCCAAGCGCCATCCACCTGCGTTCCCCACAGGCGCCAAAACGACAGCAACAAGCTCACAGCGCCAGCTCCGAAGGTCAAACATCTCCAAAGAACACCGACAGACCTAGAGCACCTTCACTACAAGAGTAACGACACCATTATCGAAAACAGACCTACAGCACATTCACTACACAATTAATGGCCCCACTCCCAGCTTCCTCACTGCGCAAGACATGAGCCGCTATTCATCCACCAAGATAAACAATCCGTGCACTCGCAGCTATATCAATCGGTACTTGCATGACTGCACCCGTAACGACATCACCAGTTTAACATCCTGTCAGGCGCAACTACGTCAGCGGACGCTGTTCTCCCGGAGCAGGCACTACGCCACTTGCTTGTCTTGTAATGCTAAAACATTATACGTCCCATTAGCAAAAAAGCCGCAGTCTGTTGCCGTCCACATGGCGCGTAATTCCCCAGTGAAGGCACCATGCTCTCTCATGATGTCGCAGTAGACCATAAGACAGTGCCGTGTACACCAAAGTAGAAAGAACGACTCCTTCCGAAGATGCGGAGAATAGAATCATGGACCTCGATTGCGAGGCGAGCGCACAAACCATAGGCCAGAAAACGCAACGTTTTCACAAACGCGAACGTAGCGTATGCGTCTCCTTATGACTGCATGCTAATGATTAGGTGTCATTACAAAGGAAGGAATCGTTAGTGAACCTCGTTACAACTTTTCAGAATGCACGCGTGGTACCTTCATCTAGCGAAAGGTCTGGAGCTTCAATGACGCTCATGTTGCTAGGAACCATTACATGCCAGCTCTTAAGCTAGTGCCAGTAGGTAGCCGACCAGAAAGTAGATAGGCGTTAACAGCCATTCAGTGCGATTTATTTTAGGAAAAATTTAGTTAAAATAATTGGCATCTGTAAGGAACCAGCAAAAACTAATTTTATTTAGTTCCGCCATCATGAGTCAGTGGCTGTGGAATTCCGCTGTTGGGCTAAGGCTGCAGTATCGAAAGCTGGGCGTGGGAACCACGTCTTTTCAAGGTAAAACAAAAAAATGCCCATCTACGTGTGATGTCAGCGCTCGTGAATTGTCCATCACCGAAGCCCTGAAGGATGTAACAAAATCACCAAACTTCTTTTATTTTTGGTGAAAATGGCAGCTGTCAGGCTTAAAACCTTCGCTAGAGGCACGAAACGCTTTTTGTAAGCAGCTGCCTTCTAGCGTTGAAAAAAGCAACCTGCAATTGCATTCCAACTGGTGTTTGTCTGTGGAGCAGTGCAAGATCGGGCGGGAAAAGTTTGACTAGTCATTGGCGATGTTGATACAATCTCCCATGACGAGTACAGTTCGAGGCAAGTGAATAGGGTTAAAACATTGATGGAGCTATCTACTATGATGCTTCATAGCCAATGTGGTGGTTTGGAACGCTAAACGCCAAATATCATATATAATTATCCTGATTCCCAACTAGCTGCGGATAGGAGCTGTCACCAAAGAGGTGTAATAAATATCAATTATAGCAAGACATTTTTAAGGTAACTGAAATGTGTAAAACGCTTGCTGCAGCTCAGGTACGAGTGTAAATATTGGCTGACTCGTAGAGACCACTAGGTCACTAAAAAATTATCAGCGCGGCCTGCAAGCGTTGAAGAACGAAATTGATTTTTTTACTTTCTTCACTTGCCTTTTGAGACACAGTTGTATTGGGAGCTGCTGCAAGACACATTATTCTTGTTTGAATCGAAGGGGACAATTTCTCATAGCCCATTTGTTTTTTTAGTGCGTTAAATCTCATAATTTATAAGGTCCAAAAATTATTGTATGTTTTTGGACAAAAGATGGTCATTTAGGATGTAGTCATGTAGCGCACTATCAAAGAGCGGAGAAAGCGCGAATTACAGGTAGGGAGAGTAATTTAAAACCGCTTGTCACGAACTCAGGGTATTCAAGATACTTGCGTGATGGCCACTGCTGACAACCTGCAAAAACATTTTTGGCATGAAAAAATTTACGCTGGATGTAAGCCACTGACCCGTCCTCTAAACATTATCGCTACTCGCTACGCTGCCTTTGCCTGAGCTCTGCAATTCGGTGTTTATTTAGGCGCGCTTAGTAATTAGCCACATCTCCTTGTTCTTGCTCGTGAGATGGTCTGTAAACCGATTGATTGATTGATTGATTGATTGATTGATTGATTGATTGATTGATTGATTGATTGATTGATTGATTGATTGATTGATTGATTGATTGATTGATTGATTGATTGATTGATTAAAACATCTTTATTTGTTCAGTATTCTCAGAACGTGTGGGTGGGCCGCCTAGTCCGGTAGTCCATTGGCTGCTGCTGCTGCGCTGGCCCTCCCCACCAGCCAGTGCTGACGGTCAGGATCATTGCTGAGCAGAATAGCCTCCCACTGCTCATTCGAGGGGTTGGGAATGGGGTCAACTAAGGGATTAAATTGGCATGCCCACACCATATGGTAGAGGTTAGCTACCTCTCCACAGTGTGGGCACCGCGGAAAGTAGAGTGTAGGGTACCACTGGTGTAATTTAGCTGGTCTTGGCTATGTGTTGGTTCGTAGTCTCCTAAGGGTGTTGTTCTCTTCTAACTTATTGAGGGATTTGTGTGGGGTTGGGTACTCCTTTCTGGCTGTTCTGTATGGCCCGAGATTGTCAGCATACACTGCTAAACCTATCAGGTCGCGCCACCCTTCATGGCCATAAAGAGGACACCCAGTATAAAAGAGCTCGGGCATGCCTGTGAGCGGCTTCATTTCCCCCTCGTAGTTCCAGGTGACCGGCAAACCCAATTACTGAGGTTTTGTTGGGTGGATGCTTAGTCAGCAATGACAACCTTGACTTATGAATTAATCCGTAATTGAAGTTACGACAGGCGTTCGGGAATCAGTGAGCACAACGGCGTTGGGGTTAGATGCTACAGCTAATGCAATAGCTGCCTCCTCTGCGTGAGCGGGGTTAGATGTTTTCACCGAGGCGCAGTTCACCATCGACCCTGAAGGCGTTGAGTCTACAGTAGTCATGAATCCATTCTTTGGTCCTGCTGCGTCCACGTAAAGGGTGTTAGTTTGCTTGTCCCATTTCTTCTTCAGGGATTCCTCTCTTGCTTTCCTCCTCTCGATGTTGTATGCGAGATGCATATTTCGCGGAATGGGGTGCACATTGATGTGTCTTCTCACATCGCGTGGGACCTCTTCCCTTTGGTCAATTGTATAGGGCTGATTAACATGGACCTTCTCGAGCAGTTCTCTGCCGGGTGTTTTGCGAGCCTATTGAATTGTGAGAGCCATTACGTGTCTCACATCTCTTTGAGGGTATTATGTACTCGTAGAGCCATGAGCTTGGCCATTGGCGTGGAGTTCGGTTGCCCCAGTGCCGTCTTGTAGGCTTTCCTGATGAGTGTCTCCAACTTTTCAATTTTCGACCTGGAGAGGTTAAGGAATGCCGTCCCGTACATCATCTGCGAGATCACGAAAGATTGCACTAATCGGATAGTGTCTACTATTCAGTCATGCCATGGTGTTTATTTCGGATACGATGTATCATCCGAAGGATTTGCTCGGTGGATGTTGTAAGCTTCTTCATAGTGGTGGTGTTCTGTCGCCCCTGTGGGATATACTGCCCTAGAATCTTGATCTCCGTGGGTTTCTGTACTGGGTGGTTCTCTATATACACCGAGATGTTCTGCGCTAGGGGTGTCCTCGGGTTCTTCAGGATTAGCAACTCGGACTTTTCCGGCGCACACTGCAGGCCTCTCTCCCTGGCGTACCGGTACACCGTGTCCGCTGCTGCTTGAACACGCTCCTCGATCTCCGTCACTCCCCAAGTTGCACCAGACAGTGATATCATTCACATACAATGTGTGTTTGATGTCGGGAATTTCAGAAAGAAGGCCTGGTAGATCTTTCATAGCTAAGTTGAACAAGAGGGTTGAGAGTACCGCCCCTTGCGAAGTTCCTCTCGGGCCTAGAGTACTGGGAACTGATTTTATTCCACCGAAGTTTATAGTGGCTTGCCTTGCTGATAAGAAGTTTTTGATATAGTAGTAGGTTCTTGCGCCACAGTTGGTATCGGCGAGGCTTTGCAGGATATTTTTATGTAGAATGTTATCGAACGCTCCTTTCAAATCAAGTGCCAGGATGGCCCTTGTCTGTGACTTGGGAGGTGCCTCAGGGAGGTCTTTGTTCAAGTACAAGAGGGCGTCCTGTGTCGATAGGTGATGGCGAAAGCCGAATTGAGTGTTAGGTAGGAGGTTGTTATCTTCTAAGTATCTACTCAGTCTCGCGTTGATGACCCTTTCTATGACCTTCCCCAAACACGAGGTCAGCGATATCGGCCTAAGATTATCCAGTTTAAGGGGTTTGTTCGGCTTCGGAATGAACCGAACCTCGGCTGTCTTCCAGGATATTGGTAACGCTCCTGTAGCCCAATGCTGCTCGTTGAAGCATTCCACCAGCGAGGTGATGGTGTCATCGCTGAGGTTAAATGAGAGCTTCGCTTTATTTGATCTGGACCTGGAGCTGCACATGAGGACTTTGTCTGATGCCTCCCGCGACCATCCGCCCCACAAGCACATCTGTCATCAATCCCGCTCTTCATGCAAAAGAGAGTTGCCGTGAGCGAAACCCCCAGAGAGATTACCCGGAAATACTATAGCCAAATGAAACACAATATCCGCAATACGAAGTCATCTTCATACTCGCAGCATAATCACGACCACGATCAAGTGTCGTACGCTAACGAGCCTTAGCACGTGGACAACCTGTACCAACAACACAGCCCTGGAGGTGGTACGAAGTACACCAACGTCAGCCGAAACGCAACCACAGCCCCACACCAATCTCTACAGCCAAGATGAAGCCGCAGTTATTCGGCCGTTCGGAGAAATTCAAGAACAAGACGCCACGAAGAGCGCAAGGCGGGAAGGCTGGTGTGGAAGGGCTACTTTCAAAGGCCTTCACTCATAGCCTTTCCCACTGTCATCATCCCTGAGACCGATGTTGACGGCGACCGCCGAGCCACAGCGAAAGTGAGTACGGCCAGGGTGTCGAACCGGAATTTTTTCGGGTTCGGTTCAGGTTCGGGTTCACGCCTTTCGGGTTCAGTTCCGGGTTCGGCTCCGGAGCGACATTCCGTTCCGGTTCGAACCGCTCCGGATAGCGTCGAACCGGTTCAAACGGGTTCAAACGGGTTCAGACTATAAAAAAATTCTGAACGTAGGTATTTATTCAACCTTGTTTTGCTGTTTACTTTTCTTTGTGAAATCAGCATATAAAACAAGATTGCAAAATTTGCTGAATTAGAGATGTTTTACTGTCCGCGGCAAAAAGATTTAAATTTACGCAGGAGCCGCGAAATCGAATGAACTCAGAATTAGTGTACACCGGCTATGTGAACTAGACTTTATCTGATCAGATACATAAAAAAAGGCTGATGGATTTTTCATCTACAAAACTTTTCAGCTTCAGCAGTTTCGGAGTTCCCGTCAGGCGAGTAATAGGTCTCTCTTGAAGCTCGTGTCAATCGGGAATTTCTCCGCCGCAAAATGCTTAAGCGAGCGCCGTCAGAACCGCTGCATGCGCCCACTATGAGCGGTAGTTGCCTTGTATTTGCAGGTATATACAGGCAAGACATCTTTCTGTCACTCCAAAAGCGGCTTGCCAGTCACCCCCTACTCTGGCACACCTGCAGCATACATCCAGAGAGTTTACCAAAAATATTTTATTTTCATCACCTGCTCTACATCGCCTATGTAACTCGCATTATATATCTCGACCACCTATAGCTCAGTTTCTTCAAAAACACAGCTAATCGTGGCTTGTCGCTAGTACAGTGTAAAATTAAGATTTTGGCCTATGCTGATGTCGTCGCCGTCTCTTGCTCTGATGAAAAGAATATGATCAAAAATCAGGCTTGCATTGGTTGAGGGCACTTCGTGTCTGTACGGACACAAACTTGCGATGTCTTCTATACAACGTTGCGTTGTGACAATGCTGCGATTGGTGCATTGCGAGAGGAGGACCGTAAATTCGTTAAATAGAATTTTTGTTACTTTTCTGCGACGTTTTCAAAGACAGCCCATGCGTGGACAGAATTTCATGCTACCTTGATGCAGATGGTGAGTGTTTCGTGGAGTTTTTGTCCACTAACCTGTTTCATGATTTTTATTTTCCGAAACCGAAAACCACCGCTTCCTGGCAGCTGTGCTTATTAGGTAACTAAATGCTCATCTGTCTTTTATGTACATAGTCGTGAGGGAATTTTGTGCTGACACACTCGATTTCCTAAATATTCACTTTTCTTTACAATACCTGCACAGCTTCTCCAGAATGGAGCTGACAAAGCTCCTGATCGGTCATTACTTCCTCTGCATGCTGCCTTACCTAGCCTTTCTTGACGGCCTTATATTAAGGCGAGCTCAGAGGATGTACATTCAATAGGCCCCAAAAACCTTTCTTAGGCTTCAAACGTCGACCATACGTGTTAGGACATGCCATCGAGCCAAGGGGACGTTTGTGCCATGATCAGAGAATTGCTACATCTGCAAGCAAGGAGGAACTATTGAACAACGAAATTATTTGTGACGCTATGCTCGTTTCAGACATAGCTTACTTCAGCTGCCTCTTAAAAAGGACATTGAGGTCATGCCTTACACAATAAGATTTGTGCCAGTAATGAAGGACACCGGAATTCCGTGTGAACTTTTCCTGTTAATAAGACAGCTTATCGTGTGAATAAGCTGTATGCTTGATAAACACGCACAATCGCCATTTTCGGCGAGGTCACTGTTCAGAGAACAGTTCATTTCAGCTCAGAATGTACATGCTGCGAAAGTTCAACCTCCTGACTGGCAGCCCTTTTTTGACGTGTGCGCATTCAGGAATTTTTATGTGCGGGCAGAGCAAGGGAGTGATAGTGGCATGAGGCCGTATGCCGAGGTCGCGGAATTCGACCCAGTCAAGTAAGGGAAGACGAGGTCAGGGAAGATCCGAATTCAATGCGGCAACAATAAAAAGGATCTTCGAAGATGGCCGAGTAGCCTAAGGCATCAGTAAACGAAGCTTTTCTGTTGCGGCCGCCGCCACTGGCTAGATTCCCACTCAGCGTTAGAGTATTGCATGTAGTTGGTTTCTTTACTGCGTTAGCAGTTTAGTCTCCTTTCTCAAAAATTCAAAAATTTCCGTGGTGTGTGTTTGCGTGAGTGTGTGTCCATGCATACGTGCGCTTAAACATGTGTATGCACACGCGTGCACAATTCGGTGGGCGCACATCCGGGCACTCACTGGCAAAAAATTGACAGACGGTTGCAATTGTCGTTAATGCGAAATTTAAGCGCAACTCATCACACGCTACCTGTCATGTGGCGTATTATGCTGCTAGCCACTCTTGGGGTCTTCCCGTGGCTCTGCTACTTGGACAACTGGCTACGCCGACTACGCCGACTACGCCGACTACGCCGACTGCGACGCGCAACTGGGGAACGGGCGCATAATAGCTGCGGTCTAAAATGCCCCATCTACCTGCAGCCGATCTACCTGGGGTGGAATGCTGTGAATGCTGCACGTGTGCCGTCACAAAGCGTTCCACAAAAGAACGCGAAAACGCTAGCGAATCCTGCCGCTGTGGTGCAAGAACTTGTCTTTGAGTCGTCGCGGTGGTCCCTTAAGAAAAAATCTAATGACTTTCTTTAGAAAGTCTAGTGACTTTTGACATTAGGATCTTATGCCTTTCTCATGACTTTCTGGTGATTTTCCTAATGAATTCCTAATGGCTTTCTAAAACAAATTGGCCACCGTGGTTCTAGTGTGTTCTTAATGTATGCTTTTCTGATGATTTTTTCTTGACTCTCTCGTGTCCTACCTGCCGTTGCAAAACCTGATCCAAATATGGGGATCACTAATGCAAAATAAAAGCCAAAATAAAAAAAGTGGAGCAAAAACAAAAAAAAACAAAAAAAAAAATAAAACTGCCGGCCTTCATGAGGATTCCAACCACTGACCTCCGACTCCCCATCTTACCACGCTAACCACTACACCACGCCACCAGACGTTAACTAGTCAGCTTATGTGGCGTGATATGCGCAGCCACAGTTGTTTCTTGTTCTTTCCATTGCGAGCATCTACATGCTCGCACGGGACAACAACGCTGTTCAGAAGGACCTTTCAGGCCTGTTGGAAGTGCCAACGTATTCTGAGCCTTGACATACAGCGCATTGGCCGTATCAAACCGCTTGGGAAACTACAAGTCTCAGAGCGACAGCTGTCCATTTTACTGTCTTAGCGCTCCTAATCCTTGGTACAGACCACAGCGTTGTGGAAAACTGCAGTCCGGGGCACAAATTACTCGAATAATGCGCTAGGTAGCTTCAAACCTGTGAGCATGTTAGCGACTCACATCTTTCTAATCCAGCTAAACGTTTGAATGTTGTAAACATACATGAGGAGGTGACTGAAGATCGAGAGACTGCGCTGTCTTCTTTTTTTATCTTGTGCACTGGTACATCGCATGCTTGTCACTTGTTTTTTTTTTTCTTGTTGCGTTCCTTTCTGCACTGTTCGGAATTATATTGAAAATAGCGCGCGCTTACGCTTTTGACGTGACGCACTATATGGAGCCTGCGACTGAGCCAGCCTTTGATATTCAGTTGTTCGTTGCTGTATCAGTGTCTTCAAGCCTATATTTTGCACTTTGCAGACAAAAAGAAAAGTTCTTCCTTTCACCCTTGCTGGTGGCACGTTTTTTGGTCACTCGTATTAACGCCACCGCGCGGTACGTTCATCGCATTGAATAATGATCACAGGTAACGACCACTAATCTGGACACTAAAGAGCAAAAAAAATCGAATTTTCCGTGTAATGTTTCAATAGCTGTCGACAAGCATATTTTTTAAAAAAAAAAACCTTCACTGACCAGTAAACAACCTCTCTCTTTCTAGAGTGCCGACACAGTCATAAAAGCGTAAATTATAGCCCCTCCCCCCCCCATGAACCCCCTTCCCTCTTAGTGCCTCGGCGCTTGCTGCATTTATTTCATGCATGCCTTTGTGCGTACCACAAAGGCAATGGCATGAGAGAAATTCGTGTGAAATAACATCTGAATGTGTTGTGGTATATTTCTGCATGGGGGTTAACGGCGAGAAAAGTCACTTGAGTGTCTGATGGCCGATGACATAAGGAAATCTTCTGTGTTAACGAAAAATAGTCTCTGCTGAGTTTTTACTGTCGAAAGACATGAATACCTGACTTCGTGGTGACTTTCTAATGTGTCGCAAGGAATGCATGAACATGACACCAGAAACTCAACGCCCATTTTTGTAAGGGGTGGGCGGCGAGATTGCAATAAGGTGGAAATTTTCGCTGGGACGCGCCGCTCACTTGCCCATTCCCTTGCATGTGAACCAACCTTAAGCCTCTCTCCTCTGACACAAACAAGCCGAAGCGAGGGTACTCGCAAAGCTCCCGCCCTCACCGTTCGACCACGTTTTTTATGAGGCACTCTCGGTAAAAGAAGATGCATTACGTTCGCTGCTATTGACGAGGATGGCGCTGGTGAACACTCTCATCGTTCGGCTGCACTACACATAAATACCCCCGAAAGCCAAAAATATAAAACAATCGACGCCGCAGCGCGGAAGTAGGCAGACACCTTAAATTTCCTCACTGTGCGCTTTTCTGTATAGCCTCCACAGAAGGCAGACGACTCATGTACTTACAGGGTATTTGTTTCCTGTACTGTTGTACCGGCAACCTTTTCTGGAGTTCGTTAAAACCAGAGCTTTAAAACGTGTTAAGCGACTGTAAATTTATTTCTTCTGCTGCAAAAACGTTCTTTAAACTTCACACACTGACGCTGCTTGTCAAGGCATTACTTCATGCTGAGGAGATGTTTGTGTCATGGACGGTTAATTGCCGCCTGCTCAATGCGAAAAAGACCATTGACCATTGTTTTATTCTGTGCACTGATGCTACGTTCTTCTCGGACATAATTACGGCGAACGTACACTTGGGAAGGGCATTGAAATCACACGGATTAGTACCCGTATTTTGCCAGTGGAGAAAAACTGTGTTTTGCCGTGTGATTGACTGTTTAGTCTCAAGAGCCGTATGACTGATCGCCGCCGAATCACCGCGGTCATCGAAATCTTTGTTCCGTGAGCAGTGCGCTTTGGTGAGGGGAGTATATGTTGCCCTGGAAGGGCCGCTTTGCTGGCGCCCCTATCGATATGCATGGGTGTGCCTCTCAGACTTGTGATGTTTAGGGAGGTGGGGACGTGCTGTGGTGTGGTGGGCTCGTTTTACACAGCCTGGTGTTTTGCGGCATGGGCTTCCTCCGATTTTCCTTTTCGGCACTATTTTCATGCAATAAATAAAAAAATCGTCGCCGTAGCTCAGTTGGCAGAGCACCGGACGCAAAATTCGGAGGTCAAGGGTTCGGAAACTATTGGCGGCATGTTTTTGTTTTCAGTTCAATCAGTTATCGTTAAAAATAATT
This sequence comes from Amblyomma mixtum, assembly GCF_055824585.1. Lineage (NCBI taxonomy): Eukaryota > Metazoa > Arthropoda > Arachnida > Ixodida > Ixodidae > Amblyomma > Amblyomma mixtum. Next base: position 132,687,087 of record NC_143018.1, on the reverse strand, counting down.
ACTCTTTAAGCTGCTATTGATGAACACCACCAATTATTTTTAAAAAAGTACATCCCCTATGCTCCTTGGTTTCGGTTATTGTTGGCTTCCCTCATGTGCTGCAGAGAGGCAGATATAAGCCGCACGTCAGAGAATTCAAGATGCAGCAGTCTGAGAACAGCGTGACGAAGCTGCCCGCTAGCGATTGGCATTTTTTTTTTATATGAGCAGAGCAATTTCTATGCATCGACAAAACAGAAAATCACTTCATCACAGTTACATTTCATTTCAGTAGCGCCTTTCTAGGCGTTTATCACATCTCATCGAGCGCATGTATTTCCGCATTGCCTCTTTGTGTAATCCCTATTTTTTTTTCTAAGTATCGTACCGCTGCTACATGCCCGCCTTTCATTGCTTATTTCCGTCGCGTGCAACAAAGAATGTTCGGATTCTTTAAAAAGAAAGCGCATATGCATATTTCTTTGTTTTGTAATAATAGTATTGTGTGTGTTCTAACGAGCCAAAGCGGCACGGAGTCTATCGGGAACGCTGTAGTGGAGGACTCTAGATTAGCGTAGACCAGCTGGGATTCCTCAAAGTGCACTCACATCGCACAGCACACACGCATTTTTGTATTTCGTCGCCATCAAAATGCGACCTCGCCACCGGTATTGAACTCGCGACCTTGACATTAGCAGCCGAGTACCACAGCCACTGAGCCATCGTGAGGGGTCTTATTCATTATCTGCTATCTGAGACAAGGAATGCCTCAGAAAGTAAATGTTGCACAACGTGATTGGGTCATTGCGCCTATGCTTCACATATTTATGGTACTCGACACAGAGAAAAGGAAACCATTCTCACTCAGTGCTTTACGAGTTAAAGCTGTGCTAACAATTCGAGCAAAGTTGTACGTAAGCATGTCAAAGGGGGATACTATAAAATCCAACATTTCACGTCAATCTGGCGTAAAAGACTTTAGAATTACCAAAAGCTCATTGCGGAAACGCCAATTAGCTTTCTTCCTGACACGAAACCTCTTTCAGTTTTTTTTTTGTTGAACTGGATGCCATTTCGACTGGATGCCATTTTCTCACTCCATAGCGCCGACAGCTTTCGCTGGGTAAATCTACGCGCTGGCATATGCCATTTGGTCTGAAAAAAAAAAGAAAAAAAGTACGCCGTGTTGCACAAAATGGGCGGCTGAACCGAGTCCCGAACCGGTTCGGAACGGTTCCTTTCAATCGTTCCGGTTCGGGTTCAGTTCCAAGATGGCGAAAAAAATTTGGGTTCGGTTCGGTTCCAGTTCCGGGCAAAAATTCGGGTTCGGTTCCGGTTTCGGGTTCAGGTTCGGTTCCGGTTCGACACCCTGAGTACGGCATTCGTTCTCCTAATGGTGCAGAACAGAAGCTAAATTATGATAGTTTCAGGGATTGCTTTTGTTGACAATATTCGATGTCTACCCAAATGTCGCAAGCAAAATTCAAGTTGCCGGCCTATCAACAGTGTCCCAAATTTTTTTTACGTATCATTTACTTGTCAGGGGCGGAATACTATCGTTCTTTCATAAACAGACTCCCCGAATTTGTGCGTTGCTGCTTTCTTTGCAAGGCTTCAAGCACAAAACACTCATCACTGGTGGTGGCGTGCGCAGGGAGTCTGTGCGCCAAGACCATGAAAGTTTGTGAAATGCATCGCGACGTGTGTTTGCAAGTCTAAGCCAGCAGACACTTCGAATGAGACATTCCAACCTAGCATCCAAGAGACCTCCTTGATTACCACAGCGGCACTCCTCCTGTTCTTCATGCTGGTGACAATCGACGTCTACCTCGCAGTCCGTCTTACGACTCTTCTGGTCTTCCTGGTACCTTCCTGATGAGACAAACACTACAAACCGCACTTTAACAGCCGAGACGTCATCTCGTACGACAACCACCGCAATTACAAGAACTACAGGACTAAGGCCGATTGCGCAACGGCAGCGGTAACCTACGGCACACGAAACATCCCAAGCAGAACCAGGGCAGCGAAGACAGTGCTGTTCACTGTGGGAAGTGATCGCTGCTGTGGCTCTGACCAGGAACCATCACTGCCTGCGGCGATTGCAGAGGACAGGAGATTCATATGCAAAGTGTGAGTTAATAAGCCTCTCGTTTATCGTAGGTCGAAAGGTCAGAACGTTTCTTTTGCAGGCTGCCACAACCTTAGGACTGCCTTGCTGCCAAGTCCGGATGACCTGTGCCATGACCTGTATAGGCAGCTGCGGACAGACAGCCATCTAGCCCATGCTACTGGATACCGGCAGCGACTGATCCTGGTTACCCGAACCGGCATTTGTCTGATTCTTGGTGGCAGAAATAGGCACTTCCTGACCATTCGTTTTGGGGGCACCACACCAGGTAAGATCTTAAACTGGAACACTGAGACCGAAAATCGTGAACCCATAGCTCCCATGCTCTCAGAAGCAAAACAAAAATGCAAAGGCGCAAAAGCATCGCAACCACAAGCTTGGCGGCGAAGACCACAGGAGTTGTTAATTCTAGGGCAAGTTTTATCGAATGCGTACACACAACCTCATCATAATACAAGCAGGAGTACATCCGTTAACACCATGATGCACAACAGCAGCCATAGAGTACAGCTACAAGTACAAGCATTGCTATCAACATATGTCACACCACCTGACACAAAAAAAATTATGGGAAAGAGAACAATACTACTAATGCTAATAAGGTAGAAGTAGTAGCACACCTTAACGGTCAAGATTCCAGGAAGTGCCTTGTCACAGCCCTTAAAGGACTATAGACACCGAATTTTTGTTTGCATGTTTTCCTCTAAATGATGCACTAGACATTGATATAGACGAAGCACCCTGTGATATTTGTCTAGGACTGCTAAATAATTTAACTGAGTTTCTTCTTTAAGCTTTTTTTTGTTTCATCAACCGAAGGACGGCTGTGACGAGTGACCTTATCTTTTGTGAAACATCGATTTCATGATAAGCGCAGAATCGTTTTTTGTAATCTTTTGTAAATGTGGTGGGACAAGAGGGCCCACTTGAAAGGCCGCAGGAAGAATTGCAATAATCAAAGGTTTTCATTCTCACCTGAAAATAAGTCCAACCCTCGGTAGTCATATTGTCCACTATGGTTCAAAATAAACACCTGCAATTAAATTGGCCGCCTTTATTATGGCCGTGAGAAGAAGCAGTTATACTAATGCATGTCCTGCCTGATTACAGGCAGCTGAGCCTAAGTAGAATATTGTTAAATTTGGCCTGCAGCCTGTGATTTACAGTTTAATTTTCAGTGCCATGTAATGAAATGCCAAGCATCACAATTACACCTGTAACAAGTGAATACGGTTAATTTTCAGGAAGTTTGTCACGGAGAGCTGCGTCACTCCTCCTCCCTATACGTTACATCTGGCGGAACTCACAACCAGCCGATATGTCACACAGCTTTGATTTTCGCGTATAGTCTGATAGAACTCAAGAACACAGCGACTGTTCCCGATCAATGAACCCCCTTCCAGCCAGCGGCGTTCTCACGACCCTGCTAGCGTGACAATGGAGAAAGCGGCGCCACCGCGGAGAGAGTTGTCTATGCCCGATAATAGAGAGATCACCTACCACTCCGTTTTGTCACAGTACCAGGGTTATGAGAACCAGCCGACGCCATTGGTTGGAAGGGGCACTTTTGACGGGGAAAAACCGCTGTGTTCTTAACTTGTATCTGATTACGGTAAGACATTACGCAGCTTTCACAGAGACTTAGCAGCTCGTGTGCTGATTGTCGGACAATGAACTAGTGTTCTTGCAGATAAGTTCGCTTTTTCCTTGCGTGGGTCCGGTTGGTGTAGCCGGAGCAGCTCTTAGTTTGCCTCCAACTGTTTCTTTTTCAGTGTCTTCTGAACTTGTCTTCTGGTCATGCACATTACCTAAACATTTTTAACAGAACGAACTTGATCACTTTAGTTTGTTTGGTTTCATTGAGCTGCGACCAGGGAGATCTGTGGCACTGAGTGAGAACAGTGGCTTATGGTAAGCGTAGACTGCTTTGAGAAGTGCAATTCTGGTTTCCTGCAGGTCACCTCAGGCACTGAACGCGGCTTAGGTACCCACAAGTGTCGACAAGTGGTAGTGGTCTCTAATCGCCAGGGCAGATGGACATATGTTAAAGGTGGAAGCAAGACAGTCCTCCATGGCCCCACAGCAGCACTCCTCCTGTTCTCCATGCTGGCAGCAGTTGACTGCGTGTAGCGGCCATTTCTCAGGCCGGTGGCGTCCAGCACACTGCCAGCCACCTCACATCCACCACAACCTGCAATTGCGCTATAATCTTAAGCCATCAAAGCCATGAGAGTTAACAAAGTAACAAACGTAGAGCAACCAAAACAATTACGCATAAACGTGTCATGATTCTGCAACACAAACATCTAAAACTACCTCGTAGACACACAAGGCAGGCCAAAGCAAACAGGCAGAGTCGCACTTACAACACCATGGCCACCCCAAATCTAATTCAAATCTAATGCTACCATAACAACTGAAACTAAATAAGCTATTGATGATGCTTTATTGCACTTAACACATGCCCCACCGACAACCATGACCATAGCAAGCTTCCTTGTTCTTATAAAGGCCTCGACTATACGAGGAAAATTAATGTATTACAATCACCAGGACACTAGAAGCAAGCACCACGAAGACAACTGGTACGGTAATGACGTCACTTCAGGGGACAACCAGCAACATCCCACACAGAATTCCCAGCTGACATAAAGCGACCAAACCTATAGAAGCAGCATACATGCGCATTACAATCATCGAGACTGGAGACACAAGCATCTCGAGCGCCACTGCTACCGGCAAGACTTCGCCGGATCTGTTATAATCATCGATACGGCATAAACACAACACTAGGACTACCATACACCAAACGTCATCAGGGAGCAAAGCCGATAATGTGTGCAGCCTTGAATACGCCGGACTGTGGTTATCCTGGTGCCGACAAGGGTCCCGTGCCTCCAATTCCACCGGACAAGGCTGCACGGGCTGTACAAACGGAGCCGGTCTGTTTCACAAGCGCTTCAAAAAGGTACTTCGAGAATTTTGTCACCTTGTGAATAACGGCACTTATTCTCGCTAGGAAAGGTGACAGTGCTAGCACAACGTGTCACGTCATTCTTTGCGGTGCTTTAATTATTCAAGAGCAGGAAAATATAATTCTTATATCCACGCAGTATTCGATCTTCATCCGAAATGTGGAGCTGTATCTCTGCGGCTATGCTTTTCCTGCACGCGAACGTAAGCTCGCTGGTCCTGTAGCCTGGCAACTTTTTATGGAGGTAAATGTTTAAAAGGTCGAACAACTTCGAGCCTTCAGAACGGTTTGTTATTTCTATTTAGAGCTAATAAAACCCAATCTCACGTGATTGTTCACGTGAAGATGCTGGAGCACCACTGTCGTATAACTGCATTTCTGCGAGATATAGGCGAAAGACGTGCCAAAAACTTCTTCCCAGCAGGGTCTCTCAAGAAATAACTCTTTATGTCCCTGAATTGGCCCCGCGGTACAAGTAAAGATAGGAACCGTAGCGAGGGCTCAGTGGTTATGGCACTCGGCTGCTGACCTGAAAGAAAGGATTCCATCGTGGCCGCGGTGGCCGAATGTGGATGGAGGCAAAATTCTAGAGGCCCGTGTACTGTGTGAAGTGAGTGCAGGTTAAAAAAACGCGAGGTGGTCGAAATTTCTGTAGCGATCTCTCCGAAGCCCTTCACTACTGCGTTCCTCATAGCCTGAGTCGCTTTGGGACGTTAAACCACCATAAACTCAAACGAGACTCATTCCGGTCAGTTTTCAAACTTCCAGTGCTATGCGCATTCTAGTAACATGGAGGTGAGCATCGAACCACTGGATAAAGGCGGACCAGCTTTACGCAGGATTCAAAAGTGCGCGTTTCAGTGTTCGATATGTGTCAGCAAAAAGCTCCACGCCGTTAGTTGCGGATTATCGAAATGCTGCTGGGAAGCTGCGTAACTGTAAGTTTTTAAATTCTGTCAATGACCAACATTTAGAAAACTTGCGTCTTTTATTTCCGCAGGCAGTGAAGACCCTGAGCGCAGCTCGCAAACAGAGCCTCTTGGTCAAAGCCCCTGCCCGGCGTCTGCAGGATTAAGGCAGTCTTTCTGCCACCGAAAGCCACTTTCTGCGCCCACAGCGACACTCCTTATGTTCTTCATGGCGCCAGTAGTCGGCGCGTTTCCTGGAGCTTCTTGCGGTGCTGCTGTTTTCCATGCCGGCGGCGTCCCTCATCTTGCCATTATTACATATCGACACCACGCACCACTAAAATAAACTCAGTGAACGCAACATAGCAAGCACAGCCAGAACGAAAACATGAGCGAGGCCCAAGAATACTGTAAGAATTAAGCCGCCATTCAAGGAGAGACAACAACGACGACAGAGACACAGTCAATGAAGCCATACTCACCAACATAAATGCGACCCTTAATAGTACGACCCCTCAAGCACCAAATGAAAAACAGATACGAACACAAATAAATCGATCAAGAAAACAGGCAGCGAAGCGCACCGACCTGACACACCACAAACAATTATGACATTACTACACGCAAACACTATGATAACACAAGAATACTACAGCACTAACTGCAGTCTGGCTCGGGCGACCTGTAAAGATTAAAAAATGGCTGAGGCTTAGCTGAGGTTAAGCCTAGTCAGATGCGAAGCATATTGATGGCTAGGCTTGGTAATACATGGATTTCCTTGGTTGAATACTTGGTCATTTTAATACAACCACTAGAAGCCTTCGTCGTGGGGGAAGACAACGGCATGGCTACAGCGGAACGCCGACAAACCCCGAGACGCGCGTTGGGTGAGCGCCTGGATTGCCACGGAAGCCGCGTCCGCCTGCCCGGTGGAGCGAGCGTTTCACCTACACCGAGTGTGAACGCGCGTTCGAAATGCGCGGAATGCCGCTCGAGGACATTCCGGCGTCTGTGCGATGGCATCGTTCTCCCTCTCCCAGCGCGTGACGGCGATCTGTCGTGACGTCATCGTGTCACGTGGTGTGGCATCATCGTGTCGCGTAATTTGGAGGCGCACAACCACAGCGACGGCGCGAGGTGGGCGCCCGTTTCTCCACTGTCGTGACGTCATCGTGTCACGTGGTGTGACGTCATGTATCACGTGATTTGGAGGCGCACAACCACAGCGACGGCGCGAGGTGGGCCCCCGTTTCTCTACTGTCGTGACGTCATCGTGTCACGTGGTGTGACGTCATGTATCACGTGATTTGGAGGCGCATAACCACGGTGAAGGGCTGAAGTGGTAGCTAAAGTAGTATGCTTCGCATAAAACATAACACCCAGCAACACCAACAGCCTATGTTTTACAGAAACTGAGACAGCACATAACATTACGAACTCCACTAGATACATGAACTCCAATGGCACCACCGGCAGTTAGTGCCACGAGCACGACCGCCAACACAACTAGTGTTGGAATGCTGTGGAGATACTGGCGACCTGTGGCACGCGAGCATCACTGATCTCTACCAATACGCCAAAACTGAACACACAAATCAGAGCAGCCACGATGGCTACACGCATAAAACCATCGTTCCCGCTGTTGCTGCTGCACTGGCGTGTCGGCATCAGGCTACAGTACAGTACTGTCGCAGTGCAGCAGGTCTTTTTCAGGGCTTGTTGGCACCATCGCTGGTTTTCTTGATGTTAGGCTACGAGCCTACATCCCACGGACAATCGAACCCCACAGCCAGCAAGCAACTCCAAACACTAGACACCCTTATGGAAATGTTTTGCGCTCACAACGGCGTGTCGTTTCCAAAACATTTTCGTAAGTACGTGTAACCAACTCGCCCAAAACGCCGTGCTTCTAAACTAGACACCCACTTGAACCTACAGCTATACCATGACAGCTATATATGACGGCTGCCATGACGACTACACGTGGAACACCACAGACACTTTGATTGCCATGTACGCACATGAGCCCTATAGACTGAGACAGCAAACGAGGGCAGACCTAGGACGACTACAACAAGCACTACGTAAGAAACAACCCGTAAAATGACTGAGGTTAAGACAAGCCCCGGCTACTACACACATAACCTAATCTCCATTCGAGCTGTGCTACTGTATGTACGCGGGCCCAAAACATTTAGACGAGAAGTTGAAGGCACTCGTCCACAGCAACAATGCCAGGAAAAAGATAGTCCAAAACTGCAACAATGCAGTCGATCACTATGACTGGGAAACAGCATTGTCAATGTGTTGATGACGGCACCCGTTGTATTCTTCATGCATCGGCGAATCGTTCCTTTTCAACACATTCGCTAGGGTTGGCAGCACTTATAATTTGCGATCCTATAAGCCTGCACCTCACGCACAGCACAACACAACATGCTACATCCCTACAATCAGTTACATAGGAGAGCAGCTGCCATGACTACATGACCACATGCTCCCCCACACCACCATCACAACTGTCGCGAACTAACAATAAGCTGTTGAATGTCAAACAAGAACAGGAAGGTACATAAAATCAGAACTATGCCATAATAACCCGTACAATCACAGCCACATAAACGCGCCAGCCCTGTAATGATCCAAAGAACACGAAGGCACTCGCAACACAGGCCTAAACAGCAGCTAGCGTTGCTGCTTTGATTACAGCGTCACTTCTTATGCTCTTCATGTAGCGGTGAAATGAGCCTGGCGAGCACATATCCACCAGGGCGGCACCACTCCTGCTCCTCCTGCCCGAGGCTGTTCGGCGCATTGGCTCCCCTGACGCCTGCAACACATGCACAGCCATTACTATAGCCAACAAGCATCTCCAAACCATAGACACCCTCCACAACCTACAGTCTGCACGATCAGCACTAAATGCATAACAGCTGCCATGACTGCACGCATAAACATACCTCTATTGCAGCTTTCGCGAACGCACAGCTCATTTCGTGCGAGAATACGAAGATACAATGGCAAGGACTACAACGAACGTCAAGAGTGGTGTATTAACTGCCATTTTAAGGGGGTTTTCGGAGGTAATATCGCGATTTTCACCAAAGAAAACGGTTTGATAAGAAAAAAACATTTCGCCAAACTTGCTTGTTATCTAAGAATTTGTTTTTTTCACGAGACTGTGGTGCCCGTTTTCCGTCGAAAGCTCTCATGCACTGGGCATTCTGGACCTTCTACTACGACCGTCTGGACACTTCTGTTCACTACGTAAGCACGTAGTATTGTTGAGCATGACTTAACCGGCTGGTGTTATTTTGTGATAGTGTTTCTCGTCGTATTCAAGCGTTGTGTTTCTCCTGTTTACAGCACGTGCTCAGTCAGAAGGCTCATCAGCTTTGCGACACCCTGTGACGTCGGCGCTGGACAAAGGCATCTCCGGAGTTGGGTGAAGCTTGACCTGCTGAACCCTGGAATCTCCTGTGGCGCCGCAGCCTCCTGCAGGGACTTGAACATGGCAAGCCAGGCTCCCTGCTGCCCCGTCTTCCAGATTAGTCCGACACGCGACGTCACAGCAACGAACGCCGACCGACGTAAGGTTAGAACTCGTGAACGCGTTGTCCTTGCAATGTGTTGTGAAGTTGCGTCTTGGGTATATACCGATGCTAACCTCATGCTAATCTGCTGCTTTGTTCCTTAACTTCGCTCCCTTCCTCTAATTAAACTCATCCCTGGCGCGCAAACTCGTTAGCCGCCTTGGTGGCTCTGGTCAGGACGCTTGGATACTGAGCCAGGATGACCGAGTCTTATGGAGCCCGCGTTTCATTGGAGGCGAAGCGCCAATACACCCATGTACTACAGGCCTCCAAGGTATTAAAAAGTTACATGGAGTATTGCGAGAGCTTGTTTTTTTTGTGTGTGTTGTGCGGGTTTAACGTCCTGAAGCAACTAAGGCTCTCGCCTTAACCACTGAGTCACCTCGGCGGGTAGGTCCCTCGTAACTATGGATAGAGGGACCTACCGCCGGAAGGGCTCCGGAAATTTCGATCACTTGGGATTCTTTAAAGTGCACTGACGGTAGTAACGGAGTGATCCGTTAGGCGTTATCATAACCACTCGCCACCACACACATCCTTTTTTTGCAGCACAACCACCACCATTTATTCCATGCAGGAGAAAAAGCGGCACATTACATCACCGACCATGACAAGTCATCAACACAACACGCTCCCCGACAACCCCTTCTCCATCCCCCCCTCCCCCACGACCGTCCCGACCCTTTCCCAGAAAGGGCACCTAATAATCCCCTCCGAGGTCGTCGTGCGGGGAGGTTCGGCGCCCACTGCTCCCAAGGAAAAGGGGTAATGCCCTGTTCAACTACCACCACCCGTTCTAACACTCCCCCCAAGAATGCGTGGAGCGCATTATACAATTCTGTCAACTCCAGCGGGTAAAGGAGCCGCACCGACCTTCCAAGAACTGAGCCGCGCGACACTCCTTTTTTGCAAGAAAGTACGTTATTGTCCTTGCCGTTGACCACCTTCTCCACTCTCCCGAGCTTCCATAGCAGGCGGGGAAGGGGTTCCCTAACTAGCACCAGCTGCACATGCAAAATTCACTTGCACCTGCAAAATGGTCCACGACATCTGGGTGGCGCAGTGTATTCCACAGTTCGGTCAGTTTCTTTGATGGTCGTTTGAAGGTCTGCGCGTTGGCCGTATAAATGATACGGTCCCGTCGGAGCACTTTGCGACGGAGCACTGAACCGTTGACAAATGACAGGAGCACGCACTACCGTGTTCACGAGATCTCTGCCGCGGAGGACCCAGTGCCTCTTGCGCAGTTGCACGACTGTGTCCCTTGCTCCGACGTGCAGCATTTTTTGGTGTGCATCGATCAACAGGAGAGTGGAATACCGATAATCCTTCGGCAGGTCGACGGGGTTCTTTTCGTAGGTTATCTAACCTTCGCCGTGTGATATCTTTGTTTGCAGCTAGCTTCACGTTTGGCTTCCATGGTAGGCCAACTTCATACCTGCGTGTAGTAATGGTGGTTTGCAAGCTTCGCACTAATGCACTCTCGCTTGGGTTTTCTGCCTGTGTCGATAATTCCCAAGTTCTCCAGCTCCCGTAACTGTCTGGGAACAACCGCTGTGTCATTTTTCTCTACTGTGGTTCGCACAACGATCGCCTGGGCGCAACTCAGTACCGGAGAACACACACTGCTCTTTCCCTGCACCGCCCATCCGCACATCGGCTCTAACGCGGTCAGGCTGCCTTTTAGACGACAAATTTGGCCTGTCACCACTCCCTGGTAATGGTCAGATCCGATCACAATATTAATTGAGCGGTGTTCTAGCTCCTTCAGGTCGTCGCCTAAACTGCAGCCAAGGTGGTCTAATTCTTCCATGATACTTTCGTCTATGCTTGGGAGATCCTGTTGACAGAGCGTCGATCTCGTACCTTCTGTTATTTTGCTTGCTTCGCAAATTTAGCTGAACCCTTCGAAAGGTGCGTTCTTGTTTATGGCCTCCAAACACGCAGACTGTTAGGATTTCGGTACCGAGCAGCTTGCAGTTCAGCTCCTTTGATATCTGTTGGGTAATAAAGGAGCGCTGGCTGGTACTGTCAAATATAATTCTAGCCAGTTTTCTATTCTGAGCCTCGGCCCATACTGTCACAGTTTGGAGCAGAACCTCCAGTGTCGCGTAGCTTGCAGGCTGACTGGCCCAGCGCCTTCGTTTATGCCCTGCTGTGTCTCACGCGATCGAGCGTCTCGTCGGTCGGGAATGAAGCTCGGGTCGCACATCGTTGAGGTATGCCTGCCGCGACACTTGCTGCAAAGGAGCATGCGCTTGCACATTCTTGTCCCATGTTTTGACCTCGTACATCGAAAACATCGACCGTGCTCCCGTAACATGCGTTTCTTCTCCGACAGCTCCCTTGGGGTGGTGCAGTTCTCCGTTGCATGCTGTTGTGACTTGCACAGGAAGCATTCCATGTCTTTTAATGTGCCATGCAAGGCTGCCGCAGACGAGTGTCGAGGCTTGCAGGATATGCTGCACTCTTCACTAGTTCATGCGCCTGATTAAGAAACATGGGCTTACCAGTTGCGTCGTTGGGTTGCTCCCTGCCCGCCTTTCACCGGCACTCAAATTCGATCCGAAATAATTCCAGAAGTGCGCGCACCTCTTTCTTATGCACCGATTCTGTTCTTGTCTCGGAGCTGGTGTCGGCGTTTGAGGTGTTGCCGTTGCTCGAGCCCTCTGCGTCCTTCGAAGCCATCATCCTGATGTACAGCAGGCTCAGGTCGGTAGGAAGCGCCCGTAGCACAAGAGGGTAGAGCATAGCGCAGAACGATTCTTCGCCCACACCCAACGCCTTAAGGCCTCGCATGTGAGCCTGAAGCCTGTCATACCAGCGCCGCAGAGTGTGGGCACTGCCTGTCGATGGGACCTGTGCGGCAGCCATGAGGCCCTCCATCTGGTCCTGGATGAGGATGGCTTGATTAGCGAATCGCTGCTTTACGATGTCAGTGGCGTGGTTGTAGCCCTACGCCGTCAGTTGCAACCCCTCGATGACAAATGCTCCATGTCCTGTGAGTGCAGATCGCAAATACTGAAATTTCTCTGCTGGTGATAGGTCCGAGTTTTTGTGGATCGATATTTCAAATAGCTGCGAAAATGGTTGCCAATTCCTTCTTTCGCCGTTATATTTCAGGAGTCCCAATTTGGGGAGTCTTTTCTTTGCAGTTGTTCCTGTCGTTGTGCTTCTATCTTCGTTCAAGTTGCTGCCCACGTTCGTTCCTTCTGTGCGTTGCGCTGCAGTCTTCAGCTTGGTTAGGGAAGTCACGATCTTGTCGCCATATTCGATGACGGTTGGAAACTCTGCGTCGGCTTCCTGCTCGGTGATCAGAGGCTCGATCGCGGCGTCAACATCGTTCAGTTGACGTTGAGTCAATTGCACTCGCTCGATATTAACCCCCAGATCCTCGGCGTTCGGTGCGGTAGACTTCAGCAATGCTTCTGCCTCACCAACCAGACGTGTTGCTTGAGTTCGCAGGGCCTTCTTCTTCCTCTTCGAGATCTACATGTCTTTCGAGGAGTCGATCTTGGTGGTCCATTGATGTTGCAGAATCCTTCTCCCGGGTTTCGGCGCCAGAAATTAGTGTAGCAACGGAGTGATCCGTTCGGCGTTTTAATCACTCGCCACCACACACATTCTTTCTCTGCAACACAACAACCACCATTTATTCCATGGAGGAAAAAAGGCGGCACACTACATCACCGACCACGGCCAGTAAACCACACAACAGACACATTGCTCGACACCCCGTCTCCGTACCCACCACGACCGTCCCGACCCTTTCCCAGAAAGGGCATATAATCCCCTTCGAGGTAGTCGTGCGGGGAGGTTCGGCGCGTTCGGCGCCCACTGGTCTCAAGGTATGGTGGTAATGACCTGCGGCTACCACCATCCGTTCTAACAGATGTAGGTCTCCAGCAGGCGTCGGCGGAACTCGTGCCATGATAAGGCGTTTTCTCGGCTCTCGTACCAGGTACGTGCACCATCCTCCAGACTGATGAAGACGTTTCGAAGCTTGGCGGCGTCGTTCCACTGGTTGAACGAGGCGACGCGTTCAAATTCCACAAGCCAGTCCTCGACGTCTTCGAGCTGACAGCCGTGGAATGGTTTGGGCAGTCGCGGATTCTGCAAGGTGTAGTAGGCTGCGGCTGGCATGACAGGTCGATGGGTAAGTGCTCTGGCAGACTCCAAAGGCCCGTGTTTGGAAGGTAGGCCTTGATTTCTCTGGCTAGCACGGTGCACGGGGTCTCCACTAGCGAAGGACTGGAGCCCAGGGTATCCGGAGGAGTATGAGACACATACAGGGATTACAGGGATCTTTACCCAGCGCCTACACCAAAATGTGCAACGGAAAATAGGGCGACAGGGAGAATACGGCCGCCAGCCAGCGCGAGACACTTCAGCGTCTTCCTTTTCAAGCGCCACCTGAGAACACCAGGTGGCAATATAAATAAATTGCTTTCGCGTGTTTTTAAAGAAATAATCAATTATAGTTTAATTACTTTCCAAAGGTAAATTCTGCCATGTACGCTGCTTGAATAACCCAACTTAGTTTCTTCTATCCGACGACGGATAGTGAGAGAACGGATCAGGTCAGATATCGTCAATACGGGTCATGGCCATGACCGAAAGTTTGGTGTGTATCAGAGCCTCACGGTGGGTCATTTCCAGGCTTTAACTTCGTCCTGAATATGTTGAAAGTGGTCTCATCACCCCTGCAACAGGCTGTGTCGATAAGCTGCAGAAAAGCCCGGGTTCAACCGCAGTCAGCTGCAGCAGAATCATTGCAACTGCCACATTGGAACACGAAGGAAAGATAGCGAACACGTCACTTAATGTGGTGGTGTTGCGGACAAAGTTTAAAAGCTAAAGGCGCCGCCCTTACGAACTGCCAGCAGTAGTGCAGTGAGGGCACAGGGAAGCGCTTCTAATTATAAGTGGAATGGTTGTTGCCTTGGTACAATGTAAACTACGTTGCCTCTCATGCGCGATCCACCGAGTACAGTGGCTGCAATCGGCACATTGTGCCAATAGCCAAAGGCAGCCTAGAAGAAGGGAACAAAGATGCATCGATCTGTCGTCCTGGTTTCGAGCAATGCGCGCATTGGAACAGGGGACGTGAGTCACGTGAAGGCGCTGTCTACAAAAGTTTTTTATATTGTTCTGCATCTATATTGCACTCTGTATGTTTTCCAGTAATTTTGATTTTAGTGTTATTTGTTGTTAACTGGTGTATTCACGTGCATTACGGCCAACTTTTTGCCAATGTGTCACCCGCATGTATTTGACCCCCCTACAATAATACCTTCTGGCGAAGTAGGTATTGTGAATAAATAAATAAATAAATAAATAAATAAATAAATAAATAAATAAATAAATAAATAAATAAATAAATAAATAAATAAATAAATAAAAGCCACTCCAAAAGTTTCTATAGTAAATGTCAGCCTCTGAACAGCGTTTTCGTTTTAAGCATGAAATGCTTTTAGCTCCCGTTGTCGGCAGTGTGGTGACGTCACGCCGAGACCGAGAGCAAACATCCGGGCACTGAATTCCACTCATCCGGGCACTGAATTCCATACATCTGGGACTTGAAACGAGAGCATCCGGGCACCGTACGAGATTTAACGAGATTTAATGAGACCCTCTAAGCCCTCCTACAGGACCGGCATACAGGCGCCGGTAGCTTCGCGCCGAACGGGTGGTGGCGTTCCTCGCTTCCTGTACGGTGCAGTTCGGGTGTCCACCGAGATGACGGAATTACTGCTCCATTTCTTTTCCTTAAATGCGAGGGCCGAGTACGTGGAGAGAACGCTAGCCCAGTTAGACAACACCGCATACACGGACGCTGCCGTATATCCGCGCGAGAGAGAACTCGTAGCCGCGACGGTAGTGGTAAACAAGGAAGGAAACATGATCACGTGTGCCACGGCAAAGGTTGCCGGCACAGCGGAGGCCGAAGAGATTGCCGTTGCGCTGGCGGCAGCAGAAGGCTACAGAACGGGCCGATCTCTCAACATACTGATGGACTCGAAGGAGACGTGTAGGAACTACACGAGGGGCAGGATCAGCAGAACAGCCCTTAAAATACTCAGCGGGGTAACCTCCGTCGAGGAGAAACCCAGGCATAACCTAATCTGGATCCCGGGTCACGCGGGCATAGTGGGGAACGAAAGGGCAGACAGCCTAGCTCGAGGTAACGCATTCCGAGCAGGGCAGTCAAATGCTCCGGAGCTCCGCCTACAGGCTTGCGAGGGGGGATACGCAGAGACCTTGCACTTGCATAGGGGAGCTAGAATTAGGTATCCACCACCACACAAAGCCCTAACAAAGGAGGAAGCGACCGGCTGGCGCAGATTACAGACCAACTCCTTTCCTAACCTACACATACTTAATAAGATGTTCCCGACACAATACAGAGCCACCTGCCCTTGGTGCGATGCCACACCTACACTTTATCATATCACGTGGGAATGCGAACGCAACAAAGCATTCCACCAACACGAACACCCGAGTGCGGAGCAATGGGAGAGTCGGCTGACCAGCGGCGAGCTCGCGACCCAAAGGGCCTTAGTGCAGCACGCGACTGATGCAGCACGACTCAGTGGAACCTTGGAATAGGGGCCCACCCTCGCTGACGACAAGCCTCAAGTCGCCAGCGCCAGAAAAGACGACGGATACTTCACAACCGCGAATCCCTTGAAAGATACAATAAAGTTTTCACTCACTCCTTAAAAAAGCGCTGCGTTCAAAGGGCAAGGCATCGCGCCGAACGGGTGGTGGCGTTCCTCCCTTCCTTTACGGTGCTGTTCGGGTGTCCACCGAGATGGCAGAGAATTACTGCGCCGTTTCCTTTCCTCATAAAGCCTTGCGTTCGAATGGCAAGGCATCGCGCCGAACGGGTGGTGGCGTTCCTCCCTTCCTGTACGGTGCGGTTCGGGTGTCCACCAAGATGACAGAGAATTACTGCGCAATTTCCTTTTCTCAAAAAGCGTCGCGTTCAAAGGGCAAGGCATCGCGCTGAACGGGTGGTGGCGTTCCGTGGACTGCCTGGTAGCGCTACAACACACAGTCGCGTTCCTCTCCTAAAGGCGAAGCTTAAGCGTCATTAATTAGCAGGTAATTAGTGTTTAGTCATTAATCAGTAATTAGTCACTAATTACTAATTTGTCATTACTTCGTCATCAATTATGTGTGGCGTAATCCAGTGGTTACGTCACCAGTGTCACATAGGCAAAGTGGTACAAATAACCGAGGAATGAAAACAACGATTACAAAGATGAAAGGCAAAGAGAAACCGGATACAGCTGACGAGGCAGAGCGGAAGAGATTCCCCAGACACACACAGGAAACGATACGTCCACATGGACCAGTGCACAGTATGTGTGGTGTGGTGTGTTGAACACTAGACCCATTTCAAGATTTTCATTAGTACCATCTACAACCAATGTGTTATGCCCGTAAACATTTCATGCTTACTCTACTCTCGGTTACTGGAGAGGCAGAGATTTTTTTCCTTACTGGCGTGCTTCTAGAGTCGAAAACGTTTCTTATGGTTCACTCGTGTTTATGCCTCTCTCGAATACGGCCTTTCAAGGTAGCTGCAAAGGTACTTAAGGTCATATCACTAAATTCTGGCCTCTCACTAAGCTGATCGTCGAGCCATTCGTCATTGGGAAGTATTTAGTCTTATTCTCTGCAAGTTGCGTTCGATATTTTTAGACCTAAAGACCCTACACAGTCTGCACCAATGGACCAAACTGACGCCTCGTGCTTACTGCTGCTGAAGGGCAGCAACCACACTACACTAATCAACCACACTAAACGCTAAAATACTAGAAACACTGCACTAACCGTGAAGCGTGTAGCGATATTATCACAGGCGGACCATCATTCTGTGGTTCTGCACCGTATGCAGAGCGAACGCCGGGCCAGATCCACCAGCAGTGAGTCCAGGCGGCGGCGACGCTGAACCCGAATAGGGAAGGCCCAGCGGCGTCACCACCCGCGCTGGTCGACAGCGGTGAGGAAGCCCTGCCTCGACGCCGACACCGTGTTTTCATGATGGGCGCGTACTTTTTGCGTGACTCGCTGTACTGGCTGGAAGCCATGACTACTTTCCTTGGCAGTGCTTTCCTTGCCGAACACTTCCGCATATTGGGTTGGCGGCCGCAACCTCTTTCCATGATTGTGGAACTCACAGCCTCACGACATAGGTACAAATGAAGCTGTTTCTGAGTTGAGCGAGCGACGCTCGTTTACCTCAGCACACGGCACTTTCACTTTCCGCTTGTGACAAGTAACAAGTCATCAGTCGTATGCTCTGCCGGTGCGATTAGGTTGTTCCAGAGGATAAAGGTCGCGCGCAGCTGCCATTACTATGGTCGGGGATTTTTTCAACGGCTGCGCATGGCGATGAGCGGGTTGACATTAGCTCCTGTCAGACATCTGCACTCTGATCGGAGTTGTGCGACACAGCGTATCCTTAGTACAATTCAGATTTCTTTCCACGCAGTGTCGATGCGGGCGACGCTCTAGAGGTGCTGAAAGCTTGATTACTGTCGCGCCGCATATAACAGCTACGAGGGAGTTCCGGCTTAAAATGCATCATGCTTGCCGTCCTAGACTCAACCGAAGTGGAAGATGTTCGTAGCCTTGGGAGCGCAGGAGGCGAAAAAAGGAAGGATGCCGAGGTATACCGAATGAGACATGGCGGAAGAAAACGTACTGGAAGCACAATAATGAAGATTAACTTGACGCCGACAGAGACTGGCAGCTTTAGTAAGACGCGGCACCTAAAGGGGACCATCATTGGAGAAGCGGAAACGGAAATTTTGATTTTCGTCTCAGCAAACCTTCATGCCAGCGTAGTAGATGTGACTGTTGAGGCGAACAGTTTCAAAATCTTAAGAGTCGCGAATTCTTTCGAAGACAGGAATGCCCTCGTATCATCTCCATCTGCTCCGTAGTTGGCACGCCTTTGCGAACGGGATCTTGCGAAATACTAGAGTTTATTGACAAGGTGCTTTAGAATGATGACCATAGCTTACCCAGAAATGCCCGTCAACTTTTCTTTCACAATTTGCATTACAGGAGCGATATGAACCCACCCTGTTTGGAACAATACAAAATACGGTTCCAGTGGTCATTAACAGTTTGTTATGGGATCTTTGACAGGAGAAGAATTGGACTCGTATTTCATGAACGCATGCTCATTGCTCAGCGGCATTTGTCCACCAGCGAGGCTCAGCCGAAGATTTTCGTTGCGCCCCCCTCTTGCAGTTCTAGTCACCGCTTAGTTTAAGCACTATGGGCCTGCCCGGCTGAAAGCACCAGACTTGCATGAGCTTGGCTTGACGGAGCTTCCAAGAACCAGTCGTTCGGAAGGAATGAAACAGTGGCCTGGCCAAGAACGTCGCATCAATCTTTTCGATTTTTGTAGGGTTATGTGATGGTCAATGTCTACTGCATCCTGACAACTACGTCACAAGCCCTGAAGGCTGAAATTGAGAAACACTGCAGCGAGACGCCCAGTAGTCCATCAATCTGGTGTTGCTCAGGTACCTGTGTTGTAGTAGTATAAATACACTACAGCGTACATTACGTAATTCCTGACAAGATTCACTGCATTTCAGTCTGCATTTCATAATCTTGGTTCCTGTACAGGCACCTGTGTTGATTGCCAAAAAATGCAGGCGATTCGGGCGCACTCTTTAGGCGAATATCGCTGCTTAGGGCTCGTTGGAACCCCTGCCTGTTACAGATGTTCGTGAGAAGCCACGTATTATGAAATTAAAAGTACCCGACCGAGGAGAAAGTACAGCAAACGCTTAGTCATAGGTGTGCCTCTTTTTTGCTTTCTTTTCCTTCGTGAGAAACGCCGTATTTAACAATTACTTTCCTGCACGTTATTATGCATCGCTGCTCGTTACTGTCACGCCGTTCTATTGCAAACACGTGATACTGGCACCGTTTTTCAGCATCGATTCTGCCAGCAGGAGTGAGCATTTATCACCAAGGATACTGGCTTCGCGCAACCTTTCCTCTACTGTTTGCGTCCGGTGGCGCTTACCTCGGAACCATGTGACCGCGAAACTGCTTTGTAGGCAGCTCAGAAAGCTCAAGGCAGGGACGCTTCACCAAGTCGCGTAGGAAACCGCTGTAATGGCGGTGCATTTTGGTGCAGGGAGCATGCTATTACGTAGTATTTATTGTATTTCGCAGGCTTTCTTTGTTGTCTGGTAAAAAAAAGGTTACGTCAGGACACTTAGTCGCAAAAACCTTCCTGAGCCATTCTGATGGTGTGGGCAAGTTTTCTTGTAACGACTGATTGTTTGAAGTAATATTTAGGAAGATAAATAGTTTTATTCGACTAAATATTAAAGTAGGCGAAATGAAAAATATACTACCACGTGCTTTCCATAATTGCTGACAAGATTCACTGCATTTCAGTCTGAATTTAAAAATGTTGGTTCATCTTAGCCACGACACTCTGGATATATATGTGCTTTTTTATCGTGTGCAACGAGGGGCTTCGTGTTCACAGATGGTTCACAGGGACGGCGTAGTGTTAGGCTTCAGAATAAATCGGGCTGCATACGGATGTTTACCGTGCGGTAAAACCATACAGTAAATTGGCGTCGTTGCATTTTGGCTTGAACTAAATGCGGGAGCTGCAGCCGCAATTTTGTCCCTTGACCATGGGATCAACAGCCGAACACATAAGCCAGGGGTTTTCTTTCTTTCTTTCTGGGCTTTCTTTTTTGTAAGCAGCACATATCCCACGTTGCATGTACTAAACGCTTTGATTCAGCTTGGCACTTCTCTCAATTATGCGGTACTATTTAAGGTGACATGGATGCAAAATCCTGGCGTTCCGTGTCAGAGAATTCAGTAATTGGTTGAGAGAGTTGTGTCATCATTAGGGTTACGTGGTATCAAAGAACCGATCACCGGATAGAGCCAAACTTCAAAACCCATCACCTCCGAAGGAGCTGGGACGCTGCGGCCGTGTCGACATCACTATCAGAGAGGACAAGCTTAGCGAGGGCGTGTGAGGTGGGGCGTGGACGTGATAAACAGATAAAATGAACACTTCATGGCTGGGAATGGGTTTCGAACTGGTGGTGGCACTTAAATAACGACTTCAGTGGCCCCTGCATTTTGCCTCTACACCATCGCCGCAACCAAAGTAATCTAGTAAAATTGGCAGCAGCTGCATATCCCGCGTGTTTAACTGCCAATCTCAAAGGCTAATCTGCACTGCCCGTGCCACTGTGCTTTGGATGTCGCCGTCTTCATATTACTTCTATCCGTGCGCGATGGACCCAGAGGACACCTCTATCGCATTGCCCACTTAAGTTCCATTAAGCGCCATCATAATTTTTTTATCACCTCGTTGTACGTTTCGCAGTGTTTAATGAGACTGTATTAGCTACCTCTACGGTACATGTCCACAACGCCGTGTAGACTTGGAATTGTACCGTATAGGAAAAGGGGACTCTAGAAGTGTTAAGGGGGGGGGGGGGGGGGTGAGAAAAAAAGCACTGTGATTTATTTGCCTCTCGCTTACGTCATGCCTGGGAAAACTATACGAGCACAGCATATTCGGCTTTAGAGCAAAATTATCTGCTCAAGACGTACTCCTCCAATTATATGAAGGTGTACTTCGGAACGTTCCTCGGGACGGAGAAAACGTGATAATGGCCCTAGACATCAAAGGGGCTTTTGACAATGTGAGCCACGAAGCAATCCTTACGGGCCTGGACAACCTGAACTGCGGGCGCAGGATTCACAGCTTCGTCAAAGCATTTCTATCCAACAGAACTGCAACCGTCGGTATAGGAGAACTTCGGTCCGAGAAGATTCGAACGCCTAACAAGGGAACACCTCAAGGGTCGGTCATTTCACCCACGCTATTCAACGTGGCCATGATCGGACTGGCGAAGCAACTAAAAGACATTGACGACATCCACCATGCCATTTATGCCGACGACATCACAATATGGACTAACACTGGCTCACTCGGCGAGAAAGAGGACAGGCTACAAGAAGCGGCCACCTGCGTTGAAAACTATGTCAAAACAAGAGGGCTAGCATGTTCGACCGAAAAATTTGAGCTCTTACGGGTTTGGAGAGGAAAACGGAACCGAACAGTCCCTACCAGTAAAGAACTTCGACTACAAGTTTACCTCGAAGGAGAACCAATACCAGAGAAGACACTCATACGGGTACTAGGGATGTGGATACAGTCAAATCAACGCTGTACTCACACCCTTGCGCTATTAAAGGCATCTACACTCCAAGTGGCCCGCATGATTACGCGCATCTCACACAGACGTCATGGCATGCGAGAAGAAGACACACTGAAGCTGGTCAGGAGCCTAGTGGTCAGCCGGGAGACATACAGTCTCCCGTACTACAACCATATCAAAAGTGAAATACAACAGGCGGACGCGATTTTACGCAAAGCGTATAAAACCGCGCTTCGACTACCCCGTAACACCTCAACTGAAAAGCTCTTAGCCTTGGGACTGCACAACACGTTCGAGGAATTACGGGAAGCGCAGCATGTTGCCCAAATGCGCAGACTACAGCAGACCCCCACAGGCAGAGTTCTTTTAAAGAAACTGGGCTACACCGAACAAATTCGAGAAATATTGAGAACGAAAACGATCCCCGATGAGTACCGCAGCACGCTCAGGGTGGCACCAATACCAAGAAATATGGACCCGAACCTCCACAAAGACCGAAGAGAGGCAAGGGCCGACCGCTTACAGAAAACACACGCATCCCAGGATACAACAGTGTATGTCGACGCTGCCACATATGCCATGACTAGGGGACAAGGCACCAACAACGCAGTGGCAACTGTGGTCAACTCGGAATTACACGAGATTACCAGCGCCTCCCTGCAAGACTGCACGATAGCTGAGGCTGAAGAAGCGGCCGTCGCTCTAGCGGCAGCGGAGGGCTATCAGACTGGGCGGTCACTGACAATTCTTACTGATTCACAAGCAGCCTGCCGCAAGTATCTTTGCGGCAGAGTCGGTCACAGAGCGCTCCGCATACTCCGCTCTCTAGACTGCAAGACGCAACAAACACATGCAAAACCACACAAGCCGATCAAACATAAGATCATCTGGGTACCGGGGCACACGGGGGTGGCAGGAAACCAAGAGGCAGACAGGATAGCTCGAGCATATACTAACTACCGAGCATCGAACGTCAACGACCTTGAGGAATCCCTGCCGTACCTCAGGAATACTCGCCCATACTCAACAATTACAAAGGCAGCAGGATGCGGTAACCACCACCTCACAAATCTTTAAACAAAGAAGAGGCTGCCACATGGAGACAACTTCAAACGGGGTCATATCCAAATCTAAACACACTAAGTAAAATTCACCCCACACTTTACGCACACAATTGTCCGTGGTGTCATGAAAAACCTACACTGTATGCCGCCGCGGTGGCTCAGCGGTTATGGTGCTCGGCTGCTGACCCAAAAGACGCGGGTTCGATCCCGGCCGCGGCGGCTGGAATTTCTTTCGAGGAGAAATTCTAGAGGCCCGTGTACTGTGCGATGTCAGTGCACGTTAAAGAACCCCAGGTGGTCGAAATTTCCGGAGCCCTCCACTACGGCGTCTCTCATAGCCTTAGTCGCTTTGGGACGTTAAACCCCATAAACCAAACCAAACCTACACTGTATCACATCACGTGGGCATGTCAAAAAGTCGACATCGTCCCAGTTATACAAATCCCAAGTGTGGAGCAATGGGAGGGTCTGCTCTCCAGCGACTGCCGCGATGACCAGATCGGTTTGATACGGCGAGCTCAGCTGACGGCAGCATCCAGCGGAGCCCTGGAATAGGGGCAACCGACCGTTCCGGATGGACTCATCTGACCACATAAAAAAAAACACTTGTGCTAGAGCCAAATAAAGTTATCTATCTATCTATGCCTTGAATGCCGGTAGAGGTACTACTTTTTCAGCCGCTCGGCTTTGCCTACCTTTGAATCTTGTGGAAAAATGCACCGTTTGATAACGTTCTTTACCATCATTAATTATCATACAAAAAAAAAATTCAGGCTTATATGCAGTAAAACAGAATATGACAAAACAATTGCCGTCCATCAGTGCATAACCAGTGCGTACAAGATGTTCTTTCCAAGTTCGATAGCCTATTGAAATTGGTTACTCGCAATGTGGCCACCACATCATCACCGGAAGCATTTTTATCTGCAGTAAGATGACGCCAGTAAGTTTTATGTACTTGGCTTCATTCTTCAAGCGCATTTTTTTATGATTCCTGCCTTGCATGTAACTGCGGCGCTTTTTTATTTTTGTTTGTGGGCTGAATTCTTCCGCAGAGATTTGACTGTGTGCCCATTTCCTTTCTTTTCTTGTCGTTTCTCATCTGTTATAGACCGAGTATTTGTACACGTCATACGCCCGCTCCCGCCTTGGCTTCCAAAAAGAGGCGGGCAGTAATAAATAAAAAAAGGAGAAAAGCAAACACATTGTGCAGCCTTGTTCCTCGTTGTTGCCACCTGATGGCGCCACAATAAAAACATAAGAGACCGGGGGTGTGGTGCTCAGACAAACAGTACGGGGCGCAAGAGATAACCAATGAACTTTTAAGCAGACACGGCGGTGTCTAGCTGCTACACTGGCTGCTTAGTGACGCAGTTGTACACTTGATTTGAGCAGGACTTGAACGCCGAAGACCCAGCTCTAGGCAGACCCAGTGTGAGTCTTTTACGCACTGTGCGCATCCTGTATTTTGTGCCCGGTTTGTGTTAAAGCTATGTTTCTAACGTCAATATCAATTCCAAGTGATATGAAATAAATGGTTTGGTTGAAATCAGCGGTTCTTCCGTCTATCTTGCTCATATGCCCTTTGTTTTCGCTCTGTTTTAAGAAAGAGTACCAGGTGTTCGTACCCAGTTTACGTCTGCAAAGCGAGGTGTGGTCTAACACGCACCCCGCAGTGTTGCTTCTTGTTCCTTGCCCTTGGTGTGGCGCAGCAGTGAGAAAGTGAACTTTTTCGCTCTCCCAACTTGGCTATGCGCTTTGCAGGCAACCAACTCAAGCCATTCTACCTCGCTGTGCAGCGCCCACTTTACCTTGAACGACCAAGCAGGACAAGGACGCTGAAGACGCTAATCTGGGGAGACCCTTCGTGAGTACATCTGTTCTCTTGCACATCGCTCGGTTGGTGTTTATTGTGCGGGTTTCGCGGAAAGCCGCGCGCTTTCCTACGTGCCCTATACTAGCAGCCCGCGTTGTCTGCATCCAAGCGGCCTTCATCAAATACAACATTTTCTGCACAACTACTCTCGAGAATACCGGTGCGGGAGTAAAAGTGGAAAGCACCAGAAATATGCATTCTTTCAAATAACGATTTAGTGCATAAGCTGTCACTCAGCGAGCCTTTTCGAGCGATGCAACCTCGGCGTATATTTTTAGCTGCGGCTAGTCGAATTCTAGAGCACGAAGTGAACGGAAGAAGCTTCGTCATTATTAGTGTATCAATATATTACTGTGAAGTTTTGTAATGTTTGTGTCTTCATAACCTTTTTACGGGGCTTTATGACTCTGTGACGCGAGGCGCGACCATATTTATCTCGAATGGGTTTATGCGGTTGACGTCCCAAGGCGACTAAGTCTATAGGAACTCCGTAGTGAAAGGCTACGGAAATTTCCGCCACCTGGTGTTCTTTACTGTGCTCTAATATTGCACAATACACTGTCCTGCCGAATTTCATCCCCATGGAAATTCGTCCGCTGTGGTCGGGGTCGAACCTACGTCTTTCGGGTCAGCAGCCGAGCGCGTAACTTCTGAGCCACTGCGGCGGCTTTTATCTCGAGTTATCGCTGTTATGCGCAAGCGCTTCGAAGTCGTGCTAGATAGAAGCCATTGCATTGCGACTTTACTTCGAAAGTTCACTTGGCAGCTTTAAATTTTAGGTGCGTCTCAGAACAGTTGTCGGTAGTGGTCTGTGAAAACCGTAAAATGCGCTAGTTGCTATCGCTTACGATAGTCTGTTAAGGACTGTATCGATAACATTTGTCTAGAGTGGATCTGCGTGCTCTGCAATTAAAGTGACTTATCTCTGAAAAGCGCCTGAGACGTCTTGCGGCAGTCATCGGGTTCGAGTTCGCTTGCGTGATTTGCGGCTCCCGAGAGCTGAGTTTTCAAGAGTTTTCACCGAGGAAAACGCATGACGACGCGTCATTCCACTGCGACAACGCCGCACACCAAATTTAGCGTCAAAATGACGTGAAGCAAGTCTCAAATGGCGCAAACCAGAAACACTACGAGGACATGCCCGAGCCATATTTTGATGCGCGCCGCAGCACTGACCCTGCTCACAGGCCAGCGTGCATTCTGGTGGTAATAATCGACACTAGAGCGGAATTTCACGGCCGCCAGGTTACCGACCTGGCAGTCAAGAGAGGCGAAACTGCCGTGAGTAGACAGTCTGCAGCTATCTCGATTAAAGTCATGTTCGTTCACGACGGGCCCCGAATCCACACTGCAGGAAGGGCCCACATACGCCTTAAAGAGCAACTCCACTACATTTCTAGAATTGCCCGATATTTAAAGATACAAATCTATATAGGCACAAAGTATCTTCTCGCGGTCTAGTTGGTATGAATCGTTCATATTTAAAACTGCGCGAACAAAACAAGGACCGAGCAAGAACACAGTAACGCACACAAGCGCAGACTTGTATATAGGCTGTAAGTGAAAATGACCAGTGCTTTTGCGTTTGTGTTTAAAATAGTGACGTGATCAACTTGACGTTAATTTTAGCCTTCTTCACAAAGCGCTGGCGAAGTGCGCGCAAGTTCAGTGTCACGTCACGGAAAACGATTTCAGATTTCCGCTGCCGTCAACCAAACCTTGCCGTGCATGGTTTGATGCTGGCAAACAACTCTCGGTGGGCTTTGCCTTCGGTGGCGTTGGTTTTTCTTTCAAATCAAGCGCTTATGGATTGATATTTACGGGTACCTCCGATTACATCATCATGAGCCCTCACACGAGGCGCTGCGTCCAGCGGAGAAGCGTGAATCATAGAGATTTTAATCAGTGTTGGCGCCACCATTTCATATGCTGGCCCTAAAGGATTTGGCATTCTTTACCTGCAAATTTCACGCTGCACTCGATCCTTAAAGTTCGTCGCTTTCTAAAACTTATGCAGTTGCCCTTTATGGGCAATGTTTTGCTCGAGTGCTGCTGAACAGACTTAGTTACTGGCCCTGGGAGCTTATTAGTCCTGCCGCTGTGTTCTCAGGACCTTATAATGTTCACAGGCTTCCTAAAGTGAACATAAAAAAAATCAACGACCTCAGGTCCAAAATTCAATTAGTTCATCGATAAATTTTTGAAATATTTGGGTAAATCAACTAATGAATCACTTCAATCAATTATTTACCAATTTAATCAATCTTCTTTGTGAGTTAACTTTATTCGGGCTTTCTGCAGTTATTAAATTAAACAATACTATTAATTATTTCATGATAGACGATTAACAGTTCGCGCGGACACGCTCTGATAACATGCTCAGCTGACAGGTGCTGTGCGCACCACTCATGACATAATAAATGCTCTAGAATTAATACCAACCACATCCCCCACTCACAAGACCTTCTTATTACAGTCGTCAATTTCACAACACCCTCTGGACACTGGTATATTGAAACATTGGTACTACATATGGTACCCAAAACATTAATAGCACATTGTCAGGCACTTTTGAACACACTGAACGCTGTTTATTTATTTATTTACTTATCAATTTATTTTTATATCATCAGGGTTCAACGGTACAATAAATAGGGGAGGAGCGGATTCAGAGACATACAGTGTGCATAAAAAATGTTACTAATAAAAAATACTTAAATCTCTGCAAAGCAACTTCAAAAACAAAAGTAAACACACAAAGAATAAAACAGAACAAAGGTAGAAACCGTGAATTTCGAAATCTGGAACGGTGGTAATAAATAATAATAATGAACACGTGTGCATTATCGGTGATATGCATATCGATATTCTACGGCCCACTGTGTCAACGGTCACAGATTATCTGGACACTTTATCAAAGTGGGGCTAGCGACTACAATCCACAGCCCTACACGTGAGGAATACTTAGCTGGGCAGCTGGTCGCGTCTTGCATCGACCACATCAACGTGCGTTCTCAAAACCTGTCGTTACGGTCTGCTGTAGTTGAGGTCAAGCTTGCAGACCACTATTTCATTTGTTGCTCGTTAACAGATAGTTCCAGCCATCCTGCATCTATGCACAGCCAGCAAAAGGTATCAGTACTTGATTATAAGCGTCTTGATGAAAGAATAGCAAAGCATGATTGGGATTCTTTTATACACAGTGTGTCCCCTGCGGACTTATATGACAGGTTCGTCGATGTTTTTCGTTCACACAAAACAGAATCTTCCCGCACGGTGACAGTTAAACAACGAAATTTAGACAATAAGTGGATGTCTCCCGCAATACTGGCAGCCAATAAAGAGAAGGATCTGCTCTGGGCTCGATCAAGACGTGCCCCAAACTGTTCTCAGCTACGACTGCAGTTTAAACGTCAACGAAACCGTGTCAACGCCATGATCCGTCTGGCCAAGCGCAACCACTTTAGGTCTCAGTTTAATGACGCACGTTTTAACAGCAAGAAAACATGGTCATTGGTGAATGAACAGTCTGAAAGGAGCGAGCGCTGCTATCTACAATGATACATATTTCATCTCGCATTTTCATAAGGATGGACAGAGCATTGCGAATGACATCAACAATTTTTTTTCTCTGGTCCCTGGTGAATCTCGAACCCCTCCTACCGACTGTCCTATGCCTCTCAATGTGATGGAATCTGCTTTCTTTCCTAATATTACTGAAAGTGATTTAAGGTGTACACTTTTCAGTCTTAAACGTAGCAAATCTCCTGGTCATGACGGCCTCACGATTTCTGAATTCTGCAGATATTTTGAAGTGATTAAAGGTGTTCTACTAGTTATCCTTAACACTATCATTTCTACTGGTATAATACCTGCTTCAATGAAAAGTGCTAAAGTTATACCTTTGTACAAGGGTGGCTCCAGAAACATTATGAGTAATTACCGACCAATCTCTATTCTACCATGCATTGGCCAAATTTTTGAGAAGCATCTATTACTCACCATGACGAATTTTTTGAATACGCACAGTGTTCTATCACCTTGTCAGTACGGCTTTATAGCAGGAAAAGGATTAACGGTTCTTCTTGAAGAATTTTCTGACGTGCTAAATTCAGCTTTTGATAAGAATCAAGTCGCATGTTCTCTTTTTCTGGACGTAAGCAAGGCTTTTGTTAGCATCTGC